>NC_047089.1:154838058-155438058 GCF_902459505.1 Geotrypetes seraphini
AATTGTACATCCTACTTTTTGTAAACCGCATAGAACTTTACGGTCCTGCGGTATATAAGTTAATTGTTGTTATTAGATGGCTGAAGTTTCAGGTAATTTAAACTGTCACATTCTTAGTGTTCCTCCTACAGGTTGGTTCTGGTGAGGCATTACTTTTACTCGAGAAAGCAAACTTAGGCATTACTTTTACATCATTTTTTTTAATAGAGAGTGTATGGTGATATGTTTATTTATCAAGTTTCAAATTTACATATCAAGTATCCACTTGTACAGAAAGTTGAAGATAAGCAAACAAAAACAAGAATATTCAAATACATTGTGCTCAAGAAAAAATGAAATATCATCAAGTCCTCAAATTAAATCCAAGATTTTAGAATTGCGAGAGAGATTAATGAAAACTTAAATCAATACAAGAAAAAAAGAAAGGAAGAATAAGTTCACGTTAATTGAGAGTGGATATCAATTATATACCAAAACTGCACTCATTTTTCCCCTTCATCCAAGCGTTGTCCTGACAGGAAGGCTATCAATTGGGAAGGATCAAAGAAAACATTTTTTCTCCTTACGATATTGTATCACACATTTACATGGATGACGAAGAAAAAAGGTCGCCCCCAAGAGCAATAACAAAAATTCATGCCCTCTTTTTTGTGTGTCCCATGCCAGATCTGGAAACATTAATATTTTATAGCCAAGAAATTCTTCCTGTTTATTTTTAAAGAAAAGCCTAAGCTACCAGTGCAAGGGCTACGGTAAGAAGTAACGTTTCCGCCGATGCGGTCTCTCTATCAGAAAATTCCAGCATTGCTGATATATTAAGTGGTTGGCTGTTATCCTCTTGTAATTGTGATTGCTGTTCATTTCTTTTACTGGGCCAATAATATATTTGAGTAAATGGTGGTAACATATTCTCAGAAATTTCCAAAGTCTCCATCATGTAACGTTTCAACATATCCCTAGGAGTTACAGCCGCAATCATAGGAAAGTTGATCAACCTAAGATTGTTATTATGGGAAAAGTTTTCTAGAGACTCCAGTTTTCTTCATAAATTGAAATTATCTTTTACTAATGTTTCATTAATTTGTTTAGAAACTTTTAATTCTTGTTGTATATTTACAATGGAATTTTTTGAATCGTCCATTTCAACCCTCAAGTTCTTAATGTCAGTTTCTTGGACTTTAAGTTTACCTTCTAGCTGAACCGGATATTAGAGAAGTCAAGAGAGCTTTGAAGAATGCAGTTCTCTTTCATTGTCACTTGTTGAAGCGGGTTCTTTGAGGAAGCCGTCTTGGCGAAATGCATCAGACCCGGCTTTAGCAAGATAAGATTCTGCTTCAGAAAGATAACTTTTACTTACCTTGAGTTTTTTCAAAAAGACTAAGTTCAAAGTTTAAAATATAAGAAAGCTGTTGTGAATTAGTGAAACACTTTTGCACTTCTATTTAAATTTTTTTACACAATATGAAACAACTTTATAAACAACTCCAAAAGGGAGCAATGATAGACATTTGAAACACTAATCAGGGTTTTACCCTGGTCGTGTTCATTACACCATCTCATGGTTCTGAGCTCCTTCAGGCAGTTTATAAAGCAGTTTTAAGTTTATAGTGCTCCTATTTGTTGTTTTTGATGAATGTTTTATAGATTTAGCCAGATCAGCCATGAGATCCCAAATAGAGTCCAGAGTTATCTCCCTGCGTTTTTCTAAATTATAAGAAACTTTATCAACTTGAACATCCTCACCAACTGGAAGCCTCTCCTGGCAGTCTCTCTCCTGAGTTCGTTTTACCCCCCAACGTTGTCAAGTCCTCAGTTTCTCCCGGGCTCTCCTGGAAATGCAGGAATTCCGTCTCCATGCTCCCCTTTATGCTCTTTCTGGCCTCTGATGGGAGGTGTATGCCGTCTGCCGGTAGCTCCTCCGCTCGTAGGGAGCTTGTAATCTGAGGGGGAGGTGCCCTAGCGTCGGGGCTCAATGTTATCTCCAGGCCCAAGGAGATCGCCTCAGTCTTGCCCTCTCCGAGGCGTCTCCAACGGGGATACCGATGCTGCCGGGATATCCTGCATACGGCGCAGGAGCTCTTCAATATTGCCGAAAGAGGTCACGCCAGAGTGCCGTGAGGCTCCTGCGGCACTTTGGCCTCTCCTCTTCCCCTGGATAGGGTTCGAAATAGTTTTTAGGGAGCTCACTATAGCGTGTAACTCAGTTAAGTGGACCGTGGGCCATCTTGGATCACGAGCTACATTTTATGGTGATATTTTTTTAATCAAGCAGAACTATATCTGGACTTGATAAATGAAACTTAAATTCTCTTCAGGGGTTTGTAATTTATACTTTATTTGTCTAAGTTTTACACCTCAAGACCATTACCCACAAGAATAGGTTCAGTGCATGATGCATTATGACCTATGTTTAAAATGTTATCCTTAAATGTTAGATTAATGTTTAATTTGCAATCCTTCATTCATCCTTTTCATAGGATTATTTTTGGTAGAAAGTTGGATTTAGCACTTTGAAGTTAAGGTTTTAGCAGGTTTGATCTTTACACTGTAACACATTTTGTATCAAGCATAGATTTTGTAAACATAATCTTGGGTTAATTTTTTTTCTGTTAGGTTTGTTTTTCTTCCATTTGCACATCTTTAATGGTAGTTCATGTCCAGTAACTGAATCTTCCACATGCTCTTTGAAGTTTAGTACCTAAAGCAATTTCTAATGCAATAGTTGTCATTCTGGACAAGCTGATTATATCCCAGTGCTTGCAAGCTTTGCAGAAGGAATCCACTCCGGCTTTTAGAAACATAATGGTAGATAAAGGCCAAATGGCCCATCAAGTCTGCCCATCCACAGTAGCCATTATCTCTTTCTTTCTACGAGAGATCCCATATGCCTATCCAAAGCTCTTTTGAATTCAAATACAGTCTCTGTCTCCACCACCTCTTCTGGGAGACTGTTCCATGCATCTACTACCCTTTCTGTAAAAAAGTATTTCCTTAGATTACTCCGGAGCCTATCACTTCTTAACTTCATCCTATGCCCTCTCATTGCAGAGTTTCCTTTCATATGAAAGAGATTCGACTCATGCATATTTACATTACGTAGGTATTTAAATGTTTCTTATCCTATCTCCCCTCTCCCACCTTTCCTCCAAAGTATACGGATTGAGATCTTTAAGTCTGTCCCCATACGCCTTATGATGAAGACCACATACAATTTTAGCCTTCCTCTGGACCAACTCCTCAAGTCACTTCATTGGCTCCCCATTCATTTCCGAATACAGTTTAAACTCCTGTTGCTGACTTACAAGTGCATTCACTCTGAAGCCCCCTGATATCTCTCCTCACTTATCTCCCCCTATACTCTCCCCCGTGATCTCCGCTTATTGGGCAAGCCCCTCTTATCTGTACCATTCTCTTCCACTGCCAACTCCAGACTTCGTCCCTTCTTTCTTGTGGCACCGTATGTATGGAGCAGGCTGCCTGAATCAATACGTCATGCTCCATCTCTGGCAGTGTTCAAATCCAAGCTAAAGGCCCACTTTTTTGAAACTGCTTTCAACCCTTAACTTCACTCACTGCTGTCAGATACCTATACCCATTGTATCATTTCCTCTACCATAATCTCCCCAACCCTGTAATGTCCTGTCTAAATTAGATTTTAAGCTCTTCTGAGCAGGGACTGTCTATTGTATGTTAAAATGTACAGCGCTGCATATGCCTTTTCAGCACTATAGAAATAATAAATAGTAGTTAGTAGTGAAGATTTAGGTGAATCATGGGCAGAGTGGCTCGTGTGAAGCTAGTCACCTCTGAGGCTGCTGAAGATCAAACATTGAAGCTGTGCTGTTTATAGGTGTGTTTTGAGCACTGAACATATGTAAAGTTTTGGAAGTAATTGCTCCTACTACTAAGATTTTTGATCAGGTCAGTTTAATATATTTTAAGTATAAGCACTTAGACCAGCCACAGAGCACCTAGATAGCTGAGATGCATGTGTAAATTGCAGCAAGAGGGACATAAGAGAGGCAGGTGATTCAGGTGTAGAACAGAGAGCAGATCAAAGAGAGAGCAGATCAAACAAGAAATTTAATGTTATATGTGCCTGAAGTCACGTTTCGCCCGGTGGCTGCGTCGGAGGCAAAACTAGAAATGAAAAATAGCAAGCTTCTCTCTAGTATAACAACTTACCAAACAATCCAGAGTATAACAACATAAAAATACACTTCTCACTGGTGCAAAAATACAGCAGCAGTAGTCCAGCTGCAGGAAGTGGTTAAAGGAGTATTGCAGCAAGACTAATGCTGCTGTATTTTTGCACTAGTGAGAAGTGTATTTTTTGTTTGTATACTGTGGATTGTTTGATAAGCTGGTATACTAGAGAGAAGCTTGCTGTCTATTTTTCCTCTAGTTTTGAGTCTGACACAGCCCTCGGGCAAATTATGGCCATGTTAGGCACGTATGACTTTAAATTTCTTTTTGCTAATTATAGCAAGCGTACTGCTATAATGTATATGTGTAGCTAGGTCCTTAAGTTCTAAACTGTTGGAGAGAAAACAGAACGGGGAATTTGGCTAACCTATTTTGAGTCTTGTTTCTTCATGCTTCCTTTCATCTGGACAAATTCAAACCAGTGCTGTTATTTTTCAGTATTTACATGAGTTTTATATGGGATGGGATAAATCTGTTTGTGTTTAAAATTGTGAGGCTTTGAAAGTTCTAGATTGAAAAGGTAATAAGCAGTAAATGAAGGCCTATTATTCCTAAGACCTGCAGAGGGGAGACAACTTTAAGTTTGGTGTGGAGATCTAATAGAACAACAATTGTCAAAGGTAAGACAACATTCCAATTAGGTTGTTCTTAAGTATACACAATAAGCCTCAAGCTTGTTGTGGTAGGTGTGTCAAATGACTTTCTTTATATAAATATATGCTTCAGATTGTTCAGAACAATGTAATAATTCCCTTTGAAAAAGGCACATTGGTAATGAAGCATATTGGAGGATGGGAGGATAAATTTGGGAACTAGCTGTTGGGAAAGAAGCCATTTTGGATTAATTCATACCTACTGTAACATCCGATTGTTTTAGCGAAAAAAAAAATTTAAATATCAGTAAGTAATTGTTTGAGTATAACATAACATTTTGTATTTGACAGAATGAAGTGCAGGAATTGAAACTTAGCTCCGGTTCCAATGTGTCTCACCGTTGGCCTAATGAAGGTTTTGGAACAGACACAATAACCGATAGTTACCAAGGAGCACAGAATTTTCAAGGAGCTCCCTTAACAGGTAAGATTGTTTGCTCTGAATAACTACATGGATGGGTTTCATACTCCTTTAGCCCATTCTTCCATCTCTGAAGGAGACCAAGGAATAACTGCCAGACACAAATTGTAGTTTAAACATCAAGGCCTTGGGAGTTTTGGGTGATCTACTAACTGATAGAATACCAACCAAGAATCTCCCTGAATCACAAGTGACTGGCCATTTTATTATATTTATGACATCACTTTATTAATTATTATTCATACATAAGTTGGTACATCTTCCAATAACGATACAATTACATCATTAAGATCCAATGATAAATTGCATACTCCTGCAATTTTCTTTTGGATAGTTTTGATCCCATAATTTATCCCAGGACAAGCAGGCAGGTATTCTCACATATGGGTGACGTCATCCGACGGAGCCCGAATGCGGACGCCTCACAAGCAGACTTGCTTGGAGAAACTCAAAGTTTCGAGTCGCTCGCACCGCGCATGCACGAGTGCCTTCCCGCCCAGCATAGGGCGTGTCTTCTCAGTTCTTAGTTTTCCACGGAGCCGAGAAGTCCGTCTTTGACTCTCTGCATTTAACTTCGTTCACTTTTTGCCTTCTCGCAACCGCGGTTGGTGTTTTTTCCTTCACGAATCGCTGTTTTATTTTATTTCTTTTATTTTAGTTAAAATAAAAATTTTGTCTTCTTACGTTCGTTTTTCAGGACGGGCCACTCGGCCGCAGCCCGCGAGCTTCGACTTTGCGGCAGCTATTTTTCTGCCTATGTCCCGGCCTGCTACAGGCTTTAAGAGGTGTAGCAAGTGTCAGTGCTCGATCTCTCTCACGGACTCTCACAGATGCTGCCTCAAGTGCCTTGGGCCGAAACATCATCTTAGGTCGTGCCTGCCTTGCCAGACACTTCAGCCTCGTGCTTTCAAGTGTCGTTGCATTCTGGTGGACAAGCTTTTCGAGATGGAGTTTCCTACTGATCCCTCGACTTAGAAAGTGTCTTCGGCCTCGACTTCCATCGAGGCTCCTTCTGCGCCTACTGCTTCCACCTCGAGCCTCATCAGACCTTCGTCGTTTGCAGCGGCTCTTGCTTCGACATCATCTGCTGTATCTTCCCCTGTTTCCTCAGGTCAGATAGCTCAGCAGTCGGTTCCACCGGTGGTGATTAAAGTGTCCAAGACTTCTAAGTCGAAACACACTCACACTGCCTCGAAGGAACCTCCAGCCAAGGCAGGTGGTCCTGTTTCAGACGCAGATCCATCCTTGCCGGCTTCTTTCCAGACCATGTTAGAGAAGCAGTTTATTCAGTTCCTTACTAACATGGGATCTAAACTGCTTCCTCTTATCCAGCCTGGGCATTCAGCAGACTCCCGCGAGGTTGAGCCGCTTCCTATGCCCCAGTCTGAGCTTCCACTGTCTTTGCAGGGAGCAGAGTCTCTGCGTCTGGTCTACTATCCAAGCACGAAAAGCAAGGAGCAGAGTCTTTGAGAGTGCATCGAGGTTCCTCCACCAAGCCTCTGGAGCTTCGATCTACAGCCTCTAGTCCTATTCATACATCGGCATTGGCTGATTACGTCTCCGAGGCGAAATCTCTTCAATCCTCGAGATCTGGTTCCAGACACAGTTCTCACCACCATTCGAGGCCTTCATCGAGGCATTCTTCCAGGCATCATTCTTCTCAGGATAGACCAGCGGTCTCAAACACGTGGCCCGCGGGCCACATGTGGCTCTCCAAGTTTTATTTGCGGCCCGCGGTCTGGACTGGATAATTCCTTCCTTTTGGAGCAGCAGCGGGTCTGGCCGGTTCGTTCCGTTCCAAAGCCGCGGGTTGGCGGCTCCTTGCACTATTCACTCCTGCATCGGAAGCCTCTCTGACATCACAACATCAGAGAGGCTTCAGACGCAGGCGCGGATCTCGCAAGGAGCCGCCACCCGCGGCTTTGAATGGAATGAGCCAGCCAGACATGCTGCTGCTCCAGTGGCGTACCAAGGGGGAGCGGTCCGCACAGGTGGTCTCCCTCCACTGTTCTTCCTAGGGTGCGGCTCGCGGATCGTCTCCTTCCCTTCCCTTCTCACCGCTGCCATCGGGGAACAGGCCGGCACCGTGTCTTTGATCTCCCTGCTTCTCTCGCCGCCCGACCTCAATTCTGACGTCGAGAGGACGTTCTGGCTAGCCAATCGCTGCCTGGCTGCCCGGAACGTCCTTTCCAACGTTAGAATTGACGTCGGGCGGGGAGAGTTGGCCCCGTGGAGATCTCGGCCTGTTCCTGATGGCAGCAGCAGCAGCCTATTCCCTGGCGGCGGTGGCATGGGGGAGTGCAGGAAAGAAGAAAGAAAGAAGGAGGGGGGGACAGGGAGCCAGAAGGAAGAAAGAAAGAAGGGGGGACAGGGAGTCAGAAGGAAAAAAGAAAGAAGGGGGGACAGGGAGCCAGTAACAAAGCAAAAAATGGGACACGGAATCAGAGAAAGACAGACAGAGAAAGAAAGAAAAAGTTTGGGGAGGGAATGAGGTCTGGAGGAGAGGAAGCATACAGGAGGCTGAAAGAAGGGAATAAATATTGGATGCACAGTCAGAAGAATAAAGTGCAACCAGAGACTGATGAAATTACCAAACAAAGGTAGGAAAATGATTTTATTTTCAATTTAGTAATTGAAATGTGCCAGTTTTGAGAAAGAAAAGATATTAAACTTTAAAAATCAGCTGAGAGGGAATCCTTCGGGGAATCCCTCCGTGGGCGGTTGTGGAAGACCGGGCTTCCCCACTGCTCCAAGCCGACTCGCGAGGCACCATCGGCGGGGAGCTCTGGGCGCCTGCAGCCGCTGCCGACGGAGCTCCACCACCTCACCGACCCAAACCGCCGAGTTCAGGCCGGCCGCGAGTGCCTCGCGGCTGGACTAAAATTGTGGCCTACTCCCCCGGAGAAGGGCACAATTGCTCCATACGCGACCTAGCTATAAAAAAGTGCTGGTTACATGAAAAAATACAGTAAAATACAGTTTTCTTAAAGGGATACAACCCTCCAGACCAGCACTACCTCAGGATTTTTTTTTTTTTTTTTACAGAACAGACTCCACAGGCTCTCGAAGCAATATGCCTTGCTTGATTTAGGGGGCAAGGCTTACTGCTGAGGCTCCTCTAAAAAAATGTGGGGAGGTGGAGGAAGTGGGGGGAGGGACCCCGCTCGTGACCCGCCGGGTTTGACACCCCCGAGGTCGGACGAACCCCCAAACAGGGCCCGACCAAGCTCCGTCCGGCCAAAAACAGGGACAATAAACCCCTAAACAAATTCCAACAGCCCTACCAAGAGAGATGGGTACAGATCACTCAACACCTGCTGGAGACTGAAAGAAGACTGAGGGAAATAGAGAAGGGAGGATAGTATATACTGTCCCAAAGTTTTGTTTTCAGTCTCCACCTGCTGGTCATGATTAGATATATACCCATTCGTAAAGTTAACCTCTACTGGTCTGGAGAAGCTAAAAGAAAGTAAATTAGCAGGTAAGAACCTAATTTCTCCATTTTCAATTTAGTAATTGAAATGTGCCAGTTTTGAGAAAGAAAAGATATTAAACTTTAAATGTGAGTGCTGCAGAAAAAATAGAGTACTTGGAGGGCCGCAGAAAAAATAGTTAATGTCTTATTAAAGAAATGACAATTTTGCATGAGGTAAAACTGTTAAAGGAAAGTTTTATAAACTATAAAGAGTTTAACCTCATGCAAAATTGTCATTTCTTTAATAAGACATTAACTATTTTTTCTGCGGCCCTCCAAGTACCTACAAATCCAAAATGTGGCCCCGCAAAGGGTTTGAGTTTGGGATAGACTGGGATAGACCATCTTCCTCGAAGCCTCGATCTACTCCAACCTCAACTAGACCACCGACTCCTCATTCAAGGTCTCCAATGCCGGACCTCGAGGATATTCCGGTCTCGATTGCCTCGTCCAAGTCACCAGGTTCCTTTGATGCCTTTTTCCATGCCGAAGCGTCTTCTTCGACACAGGCTGTCTTGACGTCCTCGAGTCCTTCTCGAGGCAAAGCATTGGCAGATCAGCTGTCTTTCTCGTCTTTCCTGTGACAGATGGCTGTAGACTTGGATACTGGCTCCAAATATTCTAAGGAATATCTAGAGGTCATGATTCTTCCTCAACCTCCGGCAGAGTGTCTTAAAGCTTCCACTTCATAAGCTTTTGAATCAGACTTTTGCTCGATGCATGGAGACTCCTTTTTTCATACCAGCAGTTCCAGGAAAATTGGACTCGAGGTATAAAACTGTGCATCGCAAAGGGTTTGACAACTCACAGTTATCCCTGCTTGTTGAATCCTCCTTGAAGAGATCCCATCCTTCCAAGGTCTATGCCACAGTTCCTCCTGGAAGGGAGGGGAAAACTATGGACAAATTTGGATGTCGCATCTACCAGAATGCTATGATGTCCTCTAAAGTCCTCAATTATAATTTTTATTTCATCACTTATTTTGAATTTCTTCTTTTCTTCTACTGAAGTTTTTGGCTTATTTGGATAACCACATGCATTTTGAGTTTCAAGAAGTCATTGCTTCTTTCTCCCAATTAAGTCTCCATCTCCTCCAATCATCTTATGATTCCTTTGAGTTATCTGCACGAGCGGCTGCTTGCTCTGTAGCTATGCGTCGTCTTGCCTGGCTTCGTACCATTGACATGGTAACCTTAAAGACCGCTTAGCTAACCTTCCTTGTCAGGGCAATGACCTCTTTGATGAATCCTTCGAGACAGCCACCAAGAAATTATCTGACCATGAAAAATCATTTGCTTCAATAGTCAGACCTAAACCAAAGCCAGCTCCTGCCAAGCCTGCACGCCCTGCTGTTATCTATCAAAGGCGTTTTGCTCCAAAGCCGGCTCCTTATACTCGCCCTCCTCTGAAAAAACAGCAACCTCAGAAGCAACAGAAATCCCAATCTTCTGCTACACCTAAGGCTTTTCAGCCTTTTTGACTGTTTACAACAGAGCATAACCTCCACCCTTCTGTCTCTGTCTCCCTTTCCCCCTATAAGAGGTCGTCTCCATCATTTTTACAACCGATGGACGTTAATTACATCCGACCTCTGGGTGCTTACCATCATCAGGGAAGGATACTCTCTCCATTTCACTCAGGTTTCACCAGAGCTTCCTCCAAGAGAATATCCTTCCAATCCATCCCAGACCGCCCTTCTTCAGAAAGCTCAAGCTCTGCTTCATCTCCATGCCATCGAACCAGTTCCCTTGGAACAGCAGAACAGGGGGTTTTACTCCCGTTACTTCCTTGTTCTGAAGAAGATGGGCGATCTGCGACCCATTCTAGATCTCAGGGCTCTCAACAAATTTCTAGTCAAAGAAAAGTTTTGAATATTGTCCCTGGCATCTCTTTATCCCCTTCTCGAGCAGAACGACTGGTTATGCTCTCTGGATCTCAAGGAGGCCTACACTCATATTCCCATTCATCCGGCCTCCCGTCAATACCTCAGATTTCGGGTGAGGAATCTGAATTATCAATACAGAGTTCTACCCTTCGGCCTGGCCTCGTCTCCCAGAGTGTTCACCAAGCGCCTGGTAGTGGTAGCAGCAGTTCTAAGAAATCATGATCTTCAGGTATTTCCTTACCTCGATGACTGGCTTATCAAAGATTCCACATCTGAAAGGGTTATTGTAGCGACCCAACGGACTACCTGGTTCCTACAAAGTTTGGGATTCGAAATCAACTTTCCGAAATCCCAACTTCAGCCCTCACAGAATCTATAATTCATTGCAGCTGTTCTGAACACTGTCCAACTCAGAGCATTTCTTCCACAACAACGTCTGGAAGTTCTTCTTCAACTGGAACAGTACGGATCGTCAGTGTCATATCAATCAGTTGGAACTCAGAGCGATCCTCAAAGCTCTCCATGCTTTTCAACATCTCCTTCACGACACAGTAGTCCTCGTTCGCACGGACAACTAAGTCGCCATGTATTATGTCAACAAACAGGGAGGGACAGGGTCTGCCTCCCTTTGTCAAGAAGCTCTGGAGATTTGGGACTGGGCAATCTGCCACAACACCTTCCTAAGGGGGAAAGAATTGCTTGGCGGACAACTTGAGTCATCTCCTGCAACCTCACGAATGGGCTCTCCATTCCTCGCCTCTTCATCACATTTTTTCACAATGGGGAACGCCACAGATAGACCTCTTTGCAGCTTCCCACAACTACAAACTGCCTCAGTTCTGCTCCAGGATATACTCTCCTCACCGCCTCGAGGCAGATGCTTTTCTTCTGGAATGGACAAATCTTTTCCTCTACGCAGTTCCTCCATTTCCTCTCATTCTCAAGACTCTGGTCAAGTTGAAGAACGATCATGCCACCATGATTCTAATTGCTCCTCGGTGTCCGAGACAACCCTGGTACTCCCTTCTACTTCAGCTCAGCAGGAGGGAGCCATACCTTCTACCAGTTTTTCCTTCTCTGTTTACACATAGTCAAGGATCTCTGCTTCATCCCAACCTGCAGTCTCTACACCTGACAGCCTGGTACTTCTCAACATAACCCCTCTTCAGTTTTCTCAATCTGTAAGAGACGTTTTAGAAGCTTCTAGAAAGCTTACCACTAGACAGTGCTATCACCAAAAATGGACTAGATTTTGTACATGGTGTTTTTCTCATCATAAGGAGCCTCAACATTCCTCCTTAACTTCTGTTTTGGACTATCTTTTGCACTTATCCAATTCTGGCCTCAATTCTACATCTATACGAGTCCATCTCAGTGCAATTGCGGCTTTCCATCAGCCTATTAAAGGGAAACCCCTCTCTGCTCATCCGGTGGTTTCCAGATTCATGAAAGGACTTTTCAATGTCAAATCTCCTCTCAAACCACCTCCTGTGGTTTGGGACCTCAAAGTTGTCCTTTCTCAACTCATTAAGCCTCCTTCTGAAGTATCTCACTTGGAAAGTGGTGTTTCTCATTGCCCTCACTTCTGCTCAACGAGTCAGTGAGCTGCAAGCTTTAGTTACTGACCCAGCATTCATGGTGTTCCATCATTACAAGGTGGTTCTTCGTACTCATCCTAAATTCCTACCTAAAGTGGTCTCGGAATTTCATCTCGACCAATCCATCGTTCTTCCAGTGTTTTTTCCAAAGCCTCATTCTCACCCTGGAGAATCAGCTCTTCATACTCTGGACTGTAAATGTGCTTTGGCCTTCTACTTGGAACGTATCAAACCACACAGATCTGCTCCTCAACTTTTTGTCTCCTTCGATCCAAATAAGTTAGGACATCCTATCTCTAAGCGTACCATCTCCAACTGGATGGCGGCTTGTATCTCATTCTGCTATGCCCAGGCTAGATTACCCATTCACAGTAAAGTCACAGCCCATAAAGTCAGAGCAATGGCAGCTTCAGTAGCTTTCCTCAGATCTACACCTATTGAGGAAATTTGCAAGGCTGCTACTTGGTCCTCAGTTCATACCTTCACTTCTCACTATTGTATGGAAACTTTCTCCAGACAGGATGGACAGTTTGGCCAAACAGTATTACAAAATTTATTCTCCTAAATTTCCAAAACACTTCCACCATCCCATTCTGGTTAGCATGGAGGTCACCCATATGTGAGAATACCTGCCTGCTTGTCCTGGGATAAAGCACAGTTACTTACCGTAACAGGTGTTATCCAGGGACAGCAGGCAGCTATTCTCACAACCCACCCACCTCCCCTGGTTGGCTTCTCTGCTAGCTATCTGAACTGAGGAGACGTGCCCTATGCTGGGCGGGAAGGCACTCGCGCATGCGCGGTGCGATCGACTTGAACTTCGAGTTTCTTCAAGCAAGTCTGCTTATGAGGCGTCCGCATCTGGGCTCCGTCGGATGACATCACCCATATGTGAGAATAGCTGCCTGCTGTCCCTGGATAACACCTGTTACGGTAAGTAACTGTGCTTTCTCGGCAATCTTA
This sequence comes from Geotrypetes seraphini, assembly GCF_902459505.1. Taxonomy (NCBI): domain Eukaryota; kingdom Metazoa; phylum Chordata; class Amphibia; order Gymnophiona; family Dermophiidae; genus Geotrypetes; species Geotrypetes seraphini. Next base: position 154,851,260 of record NC_047089.1, read on the forward strand.
TTTCTTTTTTTTTTTTTTAATTCTTTATTCATTTTTGAATGTTACAACAAGTGTAGCAGTTAAACTCATATGAACTTAAAGATACACACTTGATTAACTCTCATATATGCATTAAGTATAACATTTCATTACAAATTAATACTCTGTACTATATTAAATATTATATAAGAAATCTAATATATAAATTATTCTTATTGAATAGAATAACCTTCCCTCCCCTCCCTCCCTACTCAATAATACATAGAAGTATCATTACTATGAAACTATTCAAATAATCATGTATTATGAAATAACAACAAGTAAAGCCCACCCATTTCCCCCCTAATCAAATATCTTATCATGGGAAAAGTTAATCATTCATTACAAAAATCTGTTAATGGTCCCCAGATTTTCTGAAATTTACTAAAATAACCTTATTTCATTAGTAATTTTTCCTAGCAACAATATAATGACTTAGTTATCATGCACTATTTAGTTTCACTCCTGTTAGCATTTACATTTAGACTAGCTAAGATCATTATTTCAATGCATTGCATATCTTGTAATGACGTGTTTACTTAGGGCACAATGAACTGTCCACTACTAGGACCCATCTATTTCCAAATCTTGCAGGAAGTACTAGCTGGGACAAACATCTATTTAAAAACTTTGTAACATTTTCTTTTTTATATAAATCTTTATTCATTTTCAAATATTACAACAAGTGTATAATAATCAATCAGAAATATTTTTAACTAATCATTTGACAATCTTATTTATATTCCTCCAAATATATAAATATAAAAGAATCCCACCCCACCCACCCATATATTAATAATTAACAATTATTATCATTCATAATCCCACCCCTCCTATATCTTATCCAATATTAAGGTGTTTAAGATGTCTGATCATTAGAATAAATAATCAATGGCCCCCAAATCTTTTTAAACTTATGATAATTTCCTTGTTGCTTAGCAAGCACCCTTTCCATTTTATAAATATGGCATACTGAATTCCACCAAAAAGTATAATTTAGTTTAGTGTAATCTTTCCAATTTCCTGTAATCTGCTGAATGGCAACCCCTGTCAATATCAATAGAAGTTTATTTTTATTTGCAGAAATTGGGCTTTTAAATCTAGGTCTTTTCTCCCTTAAGAGTAACACTTGGACTTGTTATCCTATACTCTTGAGGTTGTGCTATGTGGATATAGATTTATTTAACAGCCTCTCTTGGTTCTATTTACTTTTTCCAAATAATATAGTATCATATGAAAAGGCAACATGATTTTCTAACAATGAATTAATTTGGGACCAAATTAACTTCCAAAAGGACAGAAAAATATTAAATGTAAAATTTTTGTAACATTTTCTAGTAATGCAATATTCTTTTCACTGTAACTCAAAAGCATTTCTATATCTTTCAGCTTCATTTTTTTTATTTATATATTGGTGTCTTTCTTTAGATATCCCAGGCAAGGGGTGTGTCACACATATTGGGTTATTCCCCCTCCCCCTATATCCTGTTTAATACTAATGTATTTTGCAGTAGATAACAAAGAGAATGTTATCGGTTTTCATTATTTTGCACAAGTGAATACTATTGTTTGTGTGTGTGTGGGGAAGGGGGTTTATTTTTGTTAATTAAAAACATTCTATTCAGAGACATCTTTAATCTTGCAAAGATATTAAGATATCTTTGCTTGTCTTTTAAAGACCAGTATTTTACACATTGCAAAAATTGTCCACATTTTTAAAAATTCTTTATTCAGTTTTAACTCTTGCAACAAGTATACAAAATTCAATCAGATAATTCGTACAAATCACTTGACATTCTAACAATTATTGTCAAATGCATATAAAAAAAGACCCCTCCCCCACCCATCCCATTCATCAGGAATAAACCCATTAAATCACATAACATACCTCCTCATCCCCACATTAAATATAATCCTATGTAATAAAAAGGTGTCCAAGGTGTCTAATCATTAGAATATGCAATCAATGGCCTTCAAATCTTTTTGAAACTATTATAATTTCCTTGCTGTATAGCAAGCACTCTCTCCATTTTATAAATATGACAAACTGAATTCCACCAAAAGGTATAATTAAGTTTAGTATAATCCTTCCAATTTCCAGTAATATGTTGAATGGCAACCTCCGTCAGTATTAACAAAAGTTTATTGTTATTGCTGAAATTTGACTCTTGAATCTCATAGACGTTCCAAATAAAATTGTCCACATTTAAAAGTTCTGCTTTATGATGGTGTTTGAACTGCCACTTTCATTCAGATTTAAAACTTTTATCATTTACCCATATCTTTGTCTGTGTTCTTTTTCATTTCTTGAACTCAGAAGAAATTTAAAAGGTTTCTTTAAGATAAAAAAGCCAAAGAACTAGAGTATCCATTTTAAAATTTTTTTGATATATATGGAGAGGCAAAAGGATGGTTAAATTTTTTTAGATTTAATTATTGTACCTAAGGTTCCTGAACATATAGTTTAGAAGAACCTACCGTATATCTCTAAAAGAATTAGAATCAGCGTTGAAGTCTCTTAAGAGTTGGATCCGCTCCAGATGGTGATGGATATACGGTAGAATTTTATAAAACATTTCAAAATGTCCTTTCCCCTTATTTGGTATACAAGAAATAAAATTATTATTATTATTAAATTTATATCATACACAACTTATAAAAGGTTATATTAAGGGTACTATGGCTGAATCACTAGTAATTGTTTTGCCTAAGCCAAACAAAGATCCTACTTTGGTTTCAAACTACAGGCCTATATCTTTAATAAATGTGGATAATAAACTTTTGGCAAAAATTTTGGCTTTGAGATTATCTAAAGCTCTCCCTTATATTATAGATATGCACCAGTCTGGGTTTGTTGCTAAAACACATTCTTCTAATAACTCTAGATTAGCGTTTCATATGTTAAATTTATCAAAAAAATTTGGAAGAGCCGGCTTTTGCTGTTTCTTTAGATGCAGAAAAAGCTTTTGATAGGGTAGAATGGAATTTCATGTATCAAGCTTTAGATTGGTTTGGCATAGGTTCTGGATTTATACAAATGATCAAAACATTGTATAGCTTCCCTGTTGCAAGATTAAATATTAATAATACGTTGTCTGAGGGTTTTCAATTGCAGAGGGGAGTTAGACAAGGTTGTCCTTTATCTCCTTTGTTATTTGATATAGTATTAGAACCCTTATTGTTAGTTATGCAACAAGCAAAGGGGATACAGGGTATTCCTTATTCTGATATGGAATATAAATCTCGGCATATGCAGATGATACTCTGCTTTATTTGAGAAATCCAGAGTCTACTTTACCTTGCTTGTTGGAATTAATTGATATGTTTGGTAAATTTTCGGGTTATAAAATCAATTGGAGTAAATCAGAAATTTTACCTTTAAATGTTTATTGTCTAAAAGGATTATTTGATTCTTTTCCATTCATATGGAAAGAGGATGGATTTAAGTATCTTGGTATACAAATTAAAAGTACAATTGATGATACAGTAAAGGAAAATGAAAAATTTGTTTTAAAAAGAGTTACGGAGTTATGTGAGCAATGGAACCCTTTACATCTTTCTTGGTGGGGGAGAGTTCAAACTATTAAAATGATGATTTTGCCTGTGGTTTGTTACCAAATGAGTATGATACCGATTTATTTTCAGGGGTTCCTTTATAAAAAGCTTAATGGTATTCTAATGAAATTTCTTTGGCTTGGTAAAATGCCTAGAATTGCTTTAGTATCCTTGCAAAAATCAATTGCGCTTGCAAAAGATAGATAATACTAGATCTAATAGATGTTGGCATTGTAAAATAGAAGTAGGGACATTGGATCATTTAATTTTTTTTTGTCCCTGTATAAAAGCTTTTTGGAATTTAATTTGGCCCCAAATAAATATATTACTAGAAAATCACGTAGGACTCTCATATGATACCATATTATTCGGTACTGCAATGAGAACACAGAGTCCAATATCAGCAAATAATAATAAATTACTTTTAATATTGACAGGAGTTGCCATGCAGCAAATCACACAAAATTGGAAAGATTTTACCAAACTAAATTATACATTCTGGTGGAACTCGGTATGTCACATTTACAAAATGGAGAAAATTTTGGCTTTACAACAAGGAAATATTAAAAATTTTAAGAAAATATGGGATCCATTGACTAATTATTCTAGAGATCAGATATCTTAACACATTGATAATAGTAATATAGGGTTAGGGTGGGAAATATAGATATTAATATGAAAGAAAAATGGAAAAACAATTAATAGGGGAAAGGGATGAATATCTATGATATGAATTTGTACATACATATATATTTTATTATACATTTTATAATATGTGATTCATGTATTGAAAGAATGAAAATTCTATAAATAAAAAGTTTTAAAAAAAAAAAAAAATTGAGGAGGGAGGGGTAAATTTTCCAAATTTTTATAGGTACCATCAAGCCTATATTTTACGTCAGGGTATGTATTGGATCCTCCCAGAACTCATAAATAATGCACCAGATTGGTTATACTTGGAATGGCGCCTTTTGTTTCCTTTGAATTTAGTTCATGTTCCAAGTATTAACATGCCAAGGAGATATAGGGAAAATAAAATGTTAATGGATACTTGGAAAACATTGAGATATATCAGCAAATTACCGTATTTTCACGTAGATAACGCGCACCTGTGTAAAACGCGCACACAGGTATAGCGCGCGAAAAACACAAATTTATGTACAGAAATTTTTATATACCGCACACACCCGTATACCGCGCATGCTGCCCGACTCTCTTTTCGCCCGCCCCGACTCTCCTTTCCCCCTTGAAGTCCTGTCCCTACCCTGAAAGCCTGATGCCCCCCCGACATCCGATTCACCCCCCCCCCCCCCGCAGGACCGCTCGCACCCCCACAGCCTCCCCCCCCTCCCCCATGGAGAAGCTTTCTACCTTGTTTCCGGATGCCAGCGAGCCCAGCTGTTTCCTCTGCCGGCGGTCCCGCCCCTTCTCTGAGCCCTGCTGCGCTGCTTTTTCTTCCGGCGGTCCCGCCCTTTCTCTGATGTCAGAGAAAGGGCGGGACCACCTGAAGAGGAAGCAGCACAGCACAGGGCTCTGAGAAGGGGCAGGACCGCCGGCAGAGGAAGCAGCTGGGCTGGCATCCGGAAACAAGGTAGACAGCTTCTCCATGGGAGAGGGGGGAGGCTGTGGGGGTGCGAGCGGTCCTTCGGGTGGGGGTGCGAGCGCTCCTTCCGGGTGATGAATTGGGCGTTGGGGGGGGGGAACTATGTAAAAAAAATTTTGTACAACGCGCTCATGCGTATAACGCGCAAGGGTTTGCACGGTATGTAAAAACCACGTATAACGCGCGCGTTATATGCGAGAAAATACTGTAACACCTATCCCAATTAATAAGTCAACTAATCAATCTTTATGGATAAACTCCAAGATTAAAATAGGTGGAGCCCAAGTTCTTTGGAAGAACTGGATTATTGCAGGCATTCGAACTCTAAAAGATGTTATTTCAGATGGTAAACTGCTTGAATTTTCACAACTGCAACATAGATTTGGTCTTAGTAAAACACAAAGTTTTAAATGGTTGCAGTTGAAGCAGGCCATTCAGATAGGGTTCCCTGAATGGAAGACTTTGAACAATCAGTATAGTCTGGAGTTGCTATGCTTCCAGGCAGACTTCCTAGGACATCAAGCCGCACTGTGATATAAATTATTATCGGGACACTTGAATAAAAAACCAAAGAATGGTCTGAAAGACATTTGGAGCATTGAGATCAAGCACCAAATTTCTGCATCTCAATGGCCACGAATTTGGTCTTGGAGAATGAGATGTACAGCGTCAGCATCTATGAGACAAACTTGGTTATTTTTGTTACATAGAGTGTTTTGGACCCCTGTTCGTTTACAAAAATTAGATAGTTCTAAATCCAATAGATGCTGGCACTGGAATCTGGGACATTAGATCATCTACTTTATTATTGTCCCTATATTAAGATATTTTGGAATTCAATATGGTCTCTAATAAATGCATTATTGAAAAATCATGTGGCACTCTCTTACGATACAGTGCTATTTGGCGTGATGATGAGGAAAAAGAGTCAAATATCATCAGAGAAGCTTTTATTAGTTATGACAGGGGTTGCCATCCAACATATAACCAACAATTGGAAAAATCACAGTAACCTTAGTTACACATTTTGGTGGAATTCTTTATGCCATATATTTAAAATGGAACGAGCAATAGCAATACAAAGAGGGACATATACTAACTTTATAAAAATATGGGGGCCATTGGCAAAATATTGTGGCGAATAGTCATCAATTTTTCTCTTCTCCTTTTCTAGCTTACTAAAGGGGGGAGGGAGTTGGGAATAATTTTATATAATATGTGTATATTCCTATTAAAATGTTATAAAGGATGGGGGTAGGGGGTTATTGCATCACTAGATTTTATGTGGTAGATATTAATGTGCTATTGTGCAACAATTTGTATAATATATTCTTCTGTGCACCTGCTGTTCAATTTGAAAACGAATAAAGAATTATTTAAAAAAAAAAATTTTGATATGTCTGACACATGTTTGATATGTTTGCCTAAATGATATTTCTATTAATCTGTATTTTATTTGTGTGTTACATTGTATAATCTCAGATGGTGCAGTATAAAAATTTTAAAATAAATGAAAACTTTATTAGGGAATTTTAAGAGGTTTCAGGAGATTTGGGAGCCATTAGCAAAATATTGTGACTTTTAAATAGTGTTTTCCCCTTTAAATTTGCACATCTGGGTGGGGGGAGGTGGGGGGATGCAATTTTGAATAACTGATATGGGGTGATAATAGATATTTTATGTATGGACATTGTGATTGATTAGGGGGGAGGGGGATTTAATTCTGAAATGGACATTACAAGAATATTAAGTGTGATATTTGAGCATAAAATGTTGTGTTTATTGTTACACTTATTGTAAGTATTGAAATTAATAAAAAATTGTGAGAAAGCTGTAGGAGTTAAAAACAAGGTTCACTTGAACACTCATACCACTGACAAATAGAATATTTTATAATCTTTGTGTGTGTGTTTATTTTCAGTTTCTACTTCTGGTCCTTCTGTATACTATAGCCAGTCACCAGCATATAATTCTCAGTATCTTCTCAGACCAGCAGCCAATGGAACACCAACCAAGGCAAGGAGAAAATAATTAGAAGCTTAATCTGGTTGTCAGTTTCATGAGTGGTGGTTTTGCATGGATTTCCCAAGTAGAAAAAAAAAATAAAGCGACAACCTCAAATTTGGGATTAAAATAATTTTGCTAGATATTTTCCGTCTTGACATGTAAAGATTTGGATTCTATTGTTAAACATTTACGCATGGATGTGTGCGCGCATGAGTTGTATTGCTCCCCAGTTCAGAAGTCAAAATATCTGTTTAACATCCTGTATCATAAAATATTAGCTTAAATGTGAGGGAGAGTTTTTTTTCCCCAAAATAGGTAAGCTATTCAAAAAATCCCTGGCTTGTGACAGAACACTTGGGAAGGTGGTGGTAGTCACAGGTAATACCATTTCCTGATCATGTTTAGATTTGATCCAAATCAAAATAACTGTTGGAAGAAGAGGGAGATCTTTCAAATGTTACATTATCTTTTTTTTATTATTGAACTAAACATCACTGTATCTGAGCAGAGAATGGCTATTTAAACATAAAATAGTGGCAAAAGAGAGGAGAAGGTTTAGCAGTTATAACTAGAAAAGAGGCCTGTGGAATTAAAGTCAATTAAAAAAAAAATGACCAAGCACTTCCATATAGTGGAGAAATTGTTTCGGCAGTAGTTATTTCCAGTGCAGTAGGTGAAGACGGCAGGGTTATTTCCCTGTAGCCGCATGGTTGCAGAAGGAATATATTCCAGATTTTTCAATCTGCCTTTATAGTACTTCACTGATCAGTTTAGCACCCTCTACAGTTTTTTCCTTCTGCACGTATGGATGCAGTTCTGTGTGTTCTGCTCTCCCCATTTTATTGTTTTAATTCAATGTAATTTTGTCCCCTTTTTGAGTAATTTAGGGGGGGAGCCCCACAGTGTTCAGTTTAGCCTCTTCTTGCTGAAGCAGGTGACCCAACGCTCAGCTAGCCCGATGGTGCAGCCTTCATGGTTTCCGGGGGTCAGCACAACTAGTAATTCCATCCACCAAGCTGCGTACCCTTCACAGCCTCAGAAAAGCTCAGTTTCACCACCTTAATGTGCCCTATGCCCTAGGAGCCAGACTCCTTTTGAGCATTTTTGAAATTTTTATGCTTTGGATTTCAGACCACTGTGTTTTCTCCCTGCGCAGTCCCAATCCGCCTACACGGCGTCTCTGTGGCGTTACTTCTTTAAACATATCCTAGACTTACCCTGCTTGTGCTGTCTGACCCTGATCTGGGGAATCCGGGTGTGGATGATTTGCTTGCTGACCCTTTATTTACAGATGCAGTGTCTTCCAGGACGGGAGATCAGGGACTGTGTACTAGATCTGTGGATCCCTCTGGGGTTTTGGGAGCCTAGAAATGCTCTCCCAAGCCTACGCCTATTTGAATTGGTGGCTTTGGCAGACCTTCTTTCTGAATCTTTACAGGAAGTCTTTTTGGTCTTTTAGCTGGCTCCAGCCACTTCCTCCTAGCTTTGTGGTGAATACTTGCTACCTTCCCCTGGTACCCTGATATGTGCATTCTGGTCTTGGAACAGTTAATTCTCTTGAGAGTCTGAGTTTTGCTAGAGCTATGCCACCCTGGAATTTTATGGTCACAATACAAAAAGTTAGGGCTTGCCTGGGGAATTTGTAAGACCTACAGAAGGCTGACTGCTAAATTTCACTCATAAATATATAATGAAACTAATCAAAATATGGTGAAGTGTGAGGTTATAAGCTCTGAAGAACTTCTCATTAGAGAGGTTCTAATGCTCAGGATAACAAAAAAGCCGACACCTAATAGGAATCAGGCACACACCATCAAGAGACCACCACTCCTTGTGTGTAATATGTGCAATAAATCAAACTAGTGAATAAACGTTTGTATATAATAGCAGTGGCAACAAATACTTTCCATAAGCCATACAAAGCCCCACTAGTGCCAGTCCTGTAGACCCATAGAAGAACCAGCACAAAAAAAAAAAAAATAATACTTAGTTGGATTAAGCGCCAATACCATTCAACGATGATTCATATGTCCTGTATCCAATCGTGGTCCTACAAAGTTGGGTTTCAGGGTGAACAGCCCCTTCTTCAGGAACCAAATATGAAAGAATAGTGCACCATGAAGTCTACCCAGCTCTCTTCCTACTTAGAAAGATTCTCCATCCTCTTACCTTACCAATATGGCTTCAGACCCAACTTCTGCACTGAATCCCTATTGGCCTCTCTAATCTCTAAGGTTCAGCAACTGCATTCTCTTAACAAGTTTGCTGTCCTTCTACAATTCGACCTCTCCGCAGCTTTTGACGTTGTCCACCACAACATTCTAATTTTCCAACTCTCCGAGATAGGCATTAGCTCCATAGTTCTTGATTGGTTCTCCAAATTCTTGCGCTCCCGCTCTTACATGGTTAACATGAGCGGCACCTCATCCTCTCCCTGGACCCCGACTTGTGATGTCCCACAAGGCTCACCCCTCTCCCCAATCCTCTTTAACATTTACATGTCCTCCCTGAAACTACTCCAATTATCCCCCCTTGAAACTCTTTACACTTACGCTGATGACATCCTCGTCCTCCTTGAGACCGACTCGAACCTCACTAACCTCTCCACGAACATATCCTCATGCATAAAGAACCTCCAATCCTGGGCATTCACAATGCATATGAAACTAAACGAGTCCAAAACAAAACTCATTTGGCTCGGCCCAATATTAGACCATCTACCTTCCTCCATCCCATTGTCCTCCGGCCCCCCATTACAGCTCGAGTTCTCAAGCAAAGTTCTGGGTGTCACCTTAGACTCTTCTCTATCCTTCAACGAACATCTCCAATCCCTGGTGAAGAAATGCTTCTTCAGCCTTCACATGCTAAGGAAAGTCAGACCCTATTTTCACCAAAAACATTTCGCAGTCCTAGTACAATCCATCATCCTCTCCAGATTGGATTATTGCAATTCTATCTACCTCAGCCTAACCAAGAAAAGCCTCCACAGACTTCAGCGGATTCAGAACGCCGCAGCTAAGCTTGTTTTCGCGAAAAGCAAATTTTATCGCGTCTCACCACTCCTGTCTAAGCTCCATTGGCTCCCAGTAATCCCCAGGATCCACTTCAAATGTGCGTGTCTGGCCTACAAGATCCTACATGGCATCCTTCCTGCCGTTATCCCTCTATCCTGGAACTCCCCAACCTCTACTTCCTCCAGATCCTCCCAAATTTTTAAACTATCCTTCCCTTCCATAAAAGGTATTTCCCATGCAGGCAAACTTGGGTCATCCCTCCCCTTTAGAATCACTGAGATCTGGAATAACCTCACCTCCCCACTCCGAACCTCAAGCTCCCTCCAACTCTTCCGCAAACACCTAAAAACCTGGCTATTCTCAAAACTGTAACACTTCCCCCCTCTTAGACCTCTCACCTTCCCCTTTACACCTAACTCTTTAATCTCTCCACTGTAGTTCCTCTCTCATCCTTCTTCCTGTAAACCATGCCGAGCTCCGCATTCGTGGAGATGGTGCGGTATATAAACCCAAGGTTTAGTTTAGTTTAGTCTGAGAGCCGGCAAGGCAAAGAGGAGGGGATTTTATGGCAAGGAAGTGTTAGCAGCTTTGGTTCAGCCCAGGGTGGATTTTTGGTAGCACAGGTGACAAACTGCACCTTCCCCCCAATGTGGGTAACGCAGCTGCCTTAGGCATTAAAGCTGCTTTGGTGAGGTTTTGTGTCACTCACACATGACACACTCAAAAGCGCGCTCTAGAAAGGGTGGTTCCCTCTTTTCAATTTTGTTTTGATGGGCACAGTTTACATGCCATATGCATTGCATGCCCAATTTATGCGAGTTTGACTCGGGTGTCAGAGTAATCCGTCCTTGCCCACAGTGGGTGGCTGTTTCCACTTTCAAGGCTTCTTTGGCTGGGCTGCCTTTTCAGAAGCTGTGTTTGTTTGGCAAAGGTTTGCATGACTCATCCTACGACTTGGCCTGATAGCAGACCCGTCCTTTCATGGGGTTCTGGTTGTTCTGATTTCTTGGCACCCAGCCCTTCCACGTCGTAGGTGTTTTCCCAGGGCTACCCATGCTGGTATAATAGCTACAGATGTTCCTAGCCTCCCGGCTTCAGTGCTGTGCCTCCTGATGCACAGGCAAAATGGCGCCAGGTCAACGGGTGCCACTCTGCATATTGGGGGCCACCTCAACACATTTCTGCCTGTCTGGATGCGCATTATGCTCGACCAGTGAGTCTTGGAGTTAATTTGGTCAGGTTACAAACTGGACTTTGTTCCAACCTCTGACAGATTGGTTTGTGGGCTCTGCTCAGATCATCCGAACAGAGCGCTCAGGATTCCAACCACCATTCAAGCGCTTGCTGGAATTTCAAACTATGGACCCAGTATCGCCTGAGCTTTTGGTCTCAGGCTGATACTCCATATATTTTCTTGTGCCAAAGAAAGGCACTGTACAGTGGATGCCTCTTCTGGATCTTCAGCATGTGATTGCGGTTCTCAAGATTCCACGATTTCGAATGGAGACTATGTGCTCGATCTTTGCAGCAGTGACTCTAGGACAGTTTCCAACTATTGAAGTCTCCGTCAAAGCTCACTCCAGTCCATCTACACCCTCCCCAGCCCATCCTCCCCCAAACGGCCATATACAGACACAGACCATGCAAGTCAGCCCAGTACTGGCCTTAGTTCTTCAATATTTACTATTATTTTCTGATTCTAGATTCTCTGTGTTCATCCCACGCTTTTTTGAACTCTGTCACCATTTTTGTCTCCACCACCTCTCTCGGGAGCGCATTCCAGGCATCCACCACCCTCTCCATAAAGAAGAATTTCCTTACATTGCTCTTGAGTCTCCCACCCCTCAACCTCAAATATGTCCTCTGATTTTACCATTTTCCTTTCTCTGGAAAAGATTTTGTTCTACGTTAATACCTTTTAATCATTTGAACAACTGGATCATATCTCCCCTGTCCATCCTTTCCTCTAGGATATACATATTCAGGGCTTCCAGTCTCTCCTCATACGTCTTTTTGTCACAAACCTCCTATCGTTTTCATCACCCTCCTCTGGACCGCTTCAAGCCTTTTTGTGTCCTTCACCAGATATAGTCTCCAAAACTGAACACAATACTCCAAGTGGGGCCTTACCAATGACCTGTACAGGGGCATCAACACCTTCTTCCTTCTACTGACTACACCTCTCTTTATACAGCCCAGCATCCTTCTGGCAGCAGCCACTGCCTTGTCACACTGTTTTTTCACCTTTAGATCTTCGGACACTATAGAAACATAGAAAGATGACGGCAGAAAAGGGCTATAGCCCATCAAGTCTGCCCACTCTACTGACCCACCCCATTACGTCTGAGTACTTATGACCTAGTTCTTAACTCGACCCTCGTAGGGATCCCACTAGGACGTCCCATTTATTCTTAAAGTCAAGCACGCTGGTGGCCTTGATCACCTGCTCTGGAAGCTTGTTCCAGTGATCTACAACCCTTTCTGTGAAGAAATACTTCCTTACGTCACTATCAAATTTCCCTCCTCTGAGTTTGAGCGGATGCCCCCTTGTGACCGAGGGTCCCTTGAGAAAGAAGATGTCCTCTTCCACCTCGACACGTCCCGTGATGTATTTAAATGTCTCAATCATGTCCCCCCTTTCCCTGTGTTCCTCTAGAGTGTAGAGCTGCAATTTGTTTAGTCTTTCTTCGTACAAGAGACCCTTGAGCCCCGAGATCATCCTAGTGGCCATCCGCTGAACCGACTCAACTCTAAGCACGTCTGGTAATGTGGCCTCCAGAATTGCACACAGTATTCCAGATGAGGTCTCACCATGGTTCTGTACAGTGGCATTATGACTTCAGGTTTGCGGCTAACAAAGCTTCTATTGATACGTCCCATAAGTTGCCTTGCTTTGGATGAGGCCTTCTCTACTTGTTTGGCGGCCTTCATGTCTGCACTGATGATTACTCCCAAGTCTCTTTCTTCTGAAGTCCTAGCTAGTGTTTAACATAGAAACATAGAAGATGACGGCAGAAAAGGGCTACAGCCCATCAAGTCTGCCCACTCTGCTTACCCACCCCCTGTCTATGCCCTAATGTTTCTCCATTTAAGGTGTAAGGTTTGCATGGATTTCTGCTACAAATATGCATAACCTTACATTTCTTAGCGTTGAAGCCCAGCTGCCATGTCAAGGACCAGTTTTCCAACGTAAGCAGATCCTACATAAGAACATAAGCAATGCCTCCGCCGGGTCAGACCATAGGTCCATCCTGCCCAGCAGTCCGCTCCTGTGGCGGCCCAAACAGGTCGCGACCTGTCTGAATCACCAGAAGGGGCTCCCCTTGCCACCTTGGTTTCTCATTGAAGTCCTATCTTCCCATCGAAGTCCTAACCCTCCGGTCTTGCACATGCACGACCTGATTGGGTTTCTATACTTCCTGGTTAGCTTTCTATACTTGTGTTACATCCCAGCACCTCTCTCAGTATCCCACGATCCCTTTATCCCTCAGAAATCCGTCCAATCCCTGTTTGAATCCCTGTACCGTACTCTGCCTGATCACTTCCTCCGGTAGTGCATTCCAAGTGTCCACGACCCTTTGTGAGAAAAAAAACTTCCTTGCATTTGTTTTGAACCTATCTCCCTTCAGTTTCTCCGAATGCCCCCTCGTACTTGTTGTCCCCTTCAGCCTGAAGAATCTGTCCCTATCCACCCTCTCTATGCCCCTCATGATCTTGAAGGTCTCTATCATATCTCCCCTGAGCCTCCTTTTTTCCAGAGAGAAGAGCCCCAGCCTTTCCAACCTCTCAGCGTATGGGCAGTGTTCCAGCCCTCTTACCAGTTTCGTTGCTCTCCTTTGGACTCTCTCAAGTACTGCCATGTCCTTCTTGAGGTACGGCGACCAATATTGAACGCAGTATTCCAGATGTGGACGCACCATCGCTCGATACAATGGCATGATGACTTCCCACGTCCTGGTCGTTATGCCCCTCTTTATGATGCCCAGCATCCTGTTAGCTTTTTTCGAGGCTGCTACGCACTGTGCAGATGGTTTCAGTGATGCATCCACCAGCACACCCAAGTCTCTCTCAAGACTGCTGTCTCCCAACAATGCCCCCCCCCCAATTTGTAGTTGAACAACGGGTTCTTTTTCCCTATATGCATGACCTTGCATTTTTCCACGTTAAAGCGCATTTGCCATTTGTTTGCCCAGTCTTCCAGTTTGTCCAGGTCCCTTTGTAGGTCCTCACACTCCTCCCTGGACCTAACTCTGCCGCACAGTTTGGTATCGTCTGCAAATTTTATAACCTCGCACTTTGCCTCCTTTTCCAGGTCATTGATAAATATGTTGAAGAGTAACAGCCCCACACCGATCCCTGTGGCACACCGCTCGTGACTCCCCGCCAGTCAGAATATTGTCCCTTTACTCCGACCCTCTGCAGTCTACCCGACAACCAGTGCTCGATCCATCTGTGCACATCCCCTCCCACCCCGTGGTTCCACAGCTTCCTAAGCAGCCTTTCATGTGGCACCTTGTCGAAAGCCTTTTGAAAATCGAGGTAAATGATGTCTATAGGTTCCCCATTGTCCACCCGACTACTTATTTCCTCAAAGAAGTACAGAAGGTTCGTTAAGCATGACCTTCCCTTACAGAATCCATGCTGGCTTGTTCTCAGTAGGCCATTTCCCTCGATGTGTTCGCAAATACTGTCCTTGATCATAGCTTCCACCATCTTCCCTATAATTGAAGTTAGGCTCACCGGCCTGTAGTTCCCGGGGTCACCCCTCGATCCCTTCTTGAAGATAGGTGTGACATTCGCCAATTTCCAGTCCTCTGGTACCTCTCCAGTTTTCAAGGATAGGTTGCAAACATGCTGGATTGTGCCCGCTATTTCTTGTCTTAGTTCCTTTAGAACCCTTGGGTGGATCCCGTCTGGGCCCGGCGATTTGCCGCATTTTAACCTGTCTATCTGTTTGAGGACATCCTCCTTACTTACCTCTATGTGTTCCAATTTTTCAGCCTGTTCCCCACTCATGAGCTCCTCTGAGTCCGGTATATTAGATGTGTCTTCTCTCGTGAAAACCGACGAGAAGAACGTGTTCAACCTTTCAGCTACCTCTTTATCCTCCTTAATCACTCCCTTCCTATCCCCATCGTCCAACGGCCCCACCTCCTCTCTCGCTGGTCGCTTCCCCTTTACGTAACTGAAGAATGCCTTGAAGTTTTTCGCCTCCCTGGCCAGCCCCTCTTCGTATTTCCCTTTTGCTTTTCTAACCTCTCGGCATTCCTTTTGGCATTTCCTGTGCGCCTGGTGATTTTCCTCTGTTGGGTCCTTTTTCCATCTCCGGAAGGATACTTTTTTATCATTTATTGCCCTCTTTACTTCTGTTGAGATCCAAACCGGGTCCTTTGACCGCTTGTTCTTGCCGCCTTTCCTGAAACTGGGGACATACATTCTTTGTGCTTCCTGCAGGGTGTCCCTGAATAGGGTCCAGGCGCTTCCTACAGTCTCCATCCTAAGGATGTTTCTGAGCTTCCTCCCCACCATTTCCCTCATAGCAACATAGTTCCCTTTCCTGAAGTTGAGCGCAGTTGTTGCGGTCCTCCTTACTGTGGGTGTCCCCCTTTCTAATGTGAATCTGATCGCGTTGTGGTCACTGTTGCCTAGTGGTCCTCCCACTTCTACCCCTCTTGCAGGCCCCCCTAATCCGTTTAGGATGAGGTCAAGAGTAGCACTCCCTCGCGTCGGTTCCCTGACTAGTTGCTCCATGAAGCAGTCCCTCACAGCTTCTACAAATCCTGTTTCCCTAGTGCAGTTGAAGTGACCCATACTCCAGTCAATCCCCGGGTAGTTGAAGTCCCCCATCACTGTTACACTTCCAGTCTTGCATTCTTGTCTCAGTTCAACTTCCAAGTCGTTTCCGACTCCTTCCGGCGTACCAGGTGGGCGATAGTACAGCCCCAGTTTTATGCCTGCACCCTTGTTTCCCGGCAATTTGACCCATAGCGATTCCAGCCCCTCTGCCTTCTTTGCCATATCCATCCCGACCGAGTAGATAGAGTCCTTTATATATAGTGCTATGCCTCCCCCCTTCTTGTGGGTCCTGTCCCTCCTGTAGAGCTTGTACCCCGGCAGCGCCACATCCCATTGATTCTCCTCTGTCCACCATGTTTCTGTAATTCCAATTATATCCAGGTCTTCCCCCTTGGCCACGACCTCTAGTTCACCCATCTTGGCCGTGAGGCTTCTTGCATTTGCATACAAGCACCGCAGGTCCCTTCGTTTTTCCTCCACCTCTGTATTTACCTGGGCCGCCTCCCCTTGAACTTCGGGCAGTACTCCTGTTCTCTGTGCTTCTGCTTTGCCCTCAGCCTTTACCCTCGTAGCTTTCGGTTTCCCCACATTCCCGCCACCCCACTTCCCCGCTTTTCCTCTGGGTTTTCTAACCCTACCGGCCCCCTCCTGGGCTATCATCCCTTGAGCCTCCGTTTGATCCCCCTCGCCTTGTGGCACCCCTATATTGCCCTCAGCTTTCGCCCTCGTGCCACCCAGTCCCCTAGTGTCTCCATGCCCCTTAGTCTCCTCCCAGCAAGCTCCCTTTACCTGATGTTTCCCTCGCTGTCTGATCATAAGATCCACCGGTCTCTCTACTTCCTCCTTGCAGTCAGCCCGTTCAGCATCTGTTCTGGATACTGTTGTCCGAAGCGTCAACTTCAGATCAGCTGTCGGCTTTCCCCCTCTCCTCAGTTTAAAGCCCTCTCGATCTCCTTCCTCACATTTGCTGCCAGTAGTCTAGTTCCCGCTGTGCTCAGGTGCAGGCCGTCCCGCCGGTAGAGCTTACTCTTTCCCCAGAAGGACGTCCAGTTCCTCACAAAGTGGAAGCCCTCCTCCTGGCACCATCTCCTCAACCATGCATTCACACCCTGGAGGTCTGCCTGCCTCTTTGCATCTGCTCTCGGTACAGGCAGGATCTCTGAGAATGCTATTCTCCGGGTACTCCGCTTCAGCTTTCGTCCCAGGACCCTGAACTGGTCAGTCAGTGTGGCCATGCTGAAGTTCCTCCGGCTCACATCATTTGTTTCGACGTGGATTATCACCACAGTCTCCTCTGTCTCTGCTCCGTCCAGGATCCTGCGTCATACTATCCTGCAGATTGCTTTCACTTACTAAATTACATAGTTTGGCGTCATCAGCGAATAGTGTTACTTTACCCTGAAGCCCTTGGGTCAAGTCCCTTATGAATATGTTAAAAAGGAGTGGACCCAGGACCGAGCCCTGTGGCACTCCGCTGGTCACCTCTGATGTCTCAGAGAGGGTGCCGTTGACTACCACCCTCTGACGTCTTCCACTCAGCCAATCATTGACCCATGCAATTAGTGTCTCTCCTAACCCCATAGATTTCATCTTGTTTGATAGTCTACGGTGTGGGACGCTGTCAAAAGCCTTACTGAAATCCAAGTACACTATGTCCAGAGACTCTCCCGAGTCTAGCTTTCCTGTTACCCCAAGGTCCCTCTCCCAGTCCGTGCATATCAGCTTTTCTCCTCCCAGCATATACGGTTCCTTCCAATTATTAATCCCCAAATGCATTACTCTGCATTTCTTTGCATTGAATTTTAGTTGCCAGGCATTAGACCATTCCTCTAACTTTTGCAGATCCTTTTTCATATTTTCCACTCCCTCTTCGGTGTCTACTCTGTTACAAATCTTGGTATCATCTGCAAAAAGGCACACTTTTCCTTCTAACCCTTCAGCAATGTCACTCACAAACATATTGAACAGGATTGGCCCCAGCACTGATCCCTGAGGGACTCCACTACTCACCTTTCCTTCCTTCGAGCGACTTCCATTAACCACCACCCTCTGGCGTCTGTCTGACAGCCAGTTTCTGACCCAGTTCACCACTTTGGGTCCTAACTTCAGCCCTTCAAGTTTGTTCAACAGCCTCCTATGAGGAACTGTATCAAAGGCTTTGCTGAAATCCAAGTAAATTACATCTAGCATATGTCCTCGATCCAGCTCTCTGGTCACCCAATCAAAAAATTCAAGCAGGTTTGTTTGGCACGATTTACCTTTTGTAAAGCCATGTTGTCTCGGATCCTGTAACCCAGGGGTGTCCAATGTCGGTCCTCGAGGGCTGCAATCCAGTCGGGTTTTCAGGATTTCCCCAATGAATATGCATTGAAAGCAGTGCATGCAAATAGATCTCATGCATATTCATTGGGGAAATCCTGAAAACCCGACTTGATTGAGGCCTTCGAGAACCGACATTGGACACCCCTGCTGTAACCCATTAGATTCAAGGAAGTACACTGTCCTTTCTTTCAGCAAAACTTCCATTATTTTTCCAACAACTGAAGTGAGGCTCACCGGCCTGTAGTTTCCTGCTTCATCCCTGTGACCACTTTTATGAATAGGGACCACATCCGCTCTCCTCCAATCCTCAGGAATCACTCCCGTCTCCAGAGATTTGTTGAACAAGTCTTTAATAGGACTCGCCAGAACCTCTCTGAGCTCCCTTAGTATCCTGGGTTGGATCCCGTCTGGTCCCATCGCTTTGTCCACCTTCAGTTTTTCAAGTTGCTCATAAACACCCTCATCCGTGAACAGCGCAGAATCTACTCCATTTTCTCGTGTAACTTTGCTAGACAATCTCGGTCTTTCTGCAGGTTTTTCTTCCGTAAACACAGAGCAGTATTTGTTTAACACGTTTGCTTTTTCTTCATCACTCTCCACATATCAGTTTCCAGCATCTTTTAGTTTAGCAATTCCATTTTTCATCTTCCTCCTTTCACTGATATATATCGAACGTGGAGATGATGCGGTATACAAACCTAAGGATTAGATTAGATTAGATATCTGAAAAAAGTTTTGTCTCCCTTCTTTACATTTATAGCCATTTGCTCTTCTGCCTGTGCTTCTTTCAGTTTCACCCGATAGTTCCACGGCATCCTTCCTCCATTAATCCCACTGTCCTGGAATTCCTCGAATCTTAGTGCCACCAGACCTACCCAAAAATCGAAACTATCCTTCCCCTCATTAAAAGGCATTTCCCACCCAGGAAAACTGGGGACTTCCCTCCTCTTCAGATTCACCGAGCTCTGGAGTAACCTTACCTCCCCTCTTCGGAACCTGAGTGCTCTACAACCCCTCCGTAAACATCTGAAAACCTGGCTTTTCTCAAAAATGTAATCACTCCCTCCTCATCTGACATCCTAGCTCTCTAACACTCTTCTTTCCTCCGATCTTCATCTAACCCTTTCCCTGGAGTTTCTTTCTCATTACAATCCCTGTAAACCGTGCCGAGCTCTATGACCATGGAGATGGCGCGGTATACAAACCTAATGTTTAGTTTAGTTTAGTTTCTTTCTGTACTCATCTTCTTGGGTTTTTTTATATTTAAGGAATGCAAACTCTTTTGCCTTTATTTTCTCCGCCACTAGTTTAGAGAACCTTGTCGGTTTCCTTTTTCTCTTGTTTTTATTTATTTTCTTCACATAAAGTTCCGTAGCCATTTTTATAGCTCCTTCAGCTTAGACCACTGTTTTTCCACTTCTCTTATGTCCTCCTATCCTAACAGCTCTTTTTTCAGGTTCGCTCTCATTTTATTAAAGCCCGTACATTTGAAATCTAGGACTTTTAGTATTGTGCGGCCGCTCTCCACTTTAGCCGATATATCAAACCAAACCGTTTGATGATCGCTACTTCCCAGGTGAGCACCCACTCGAACATTAGAGATACTCTCTCCATTTATGAGGACCAGATCCAATATCGCTTTTTCCCTTGTGGGTTCCGTCACCATTTGTCTGAGCAGAGCCTCTTGAAAGGTATCCACAATCTCACTACTTCTTTCCGATTCTGCAGATGGAACATTCCAGTCCGCATCCGGCAGGTTGAAATCTCTCAACAGCAGAACCTCCTCTTTCCTTCCAAACTTTTGGATATCCACAATCAGATCCTTATCAATTTGCTGCGATTGAGTCGGAGGTCTGTAGACTACACCCACGTAGATAGAAGTTCCATCTTCTCTTTTCAGAGCAATCCATATCGCTTCTTTCTCTCCCCAGGTCCCTTGCATTTCGGTCGCTTGGATATTGATCTTTACATAGAGAGCTACTCCTCCACCTTTTTGATCATCTCTGTCCTTCCTAAAAAGATTATATCCCGGTATGTTTGCATCCCATCCATGTGATTCACTGAACCATGTCTCTGTGATAGCGTCAATATCTAGATCTGCCTCTAACATCAGGGTTTGCAGATCATGAACTTTGTTGCTTAGACTGCAAGCATTTGTGGTCATCGCTTTCCAGCTATTTTTCAGCGATAATCTCCTTTTTCATATGGATTTTTATTTCGTTTCACTTTCCGTTGCAATACTAAGAAATGAGTTGCTGATATTGCTTATGTTGCAGTCTTTACTACTATCACATCTTTTCTTTTGCCGGGGGTGGTCTCTATAATTGTCCTTCGTACATACACCACCCCCACCTTCTAGTTTAAATGCCTAGAAAAATATTGTCTAAATTTCTCTGCAAGGTTTCTTTTTCCTGCTGTAGTAATATATAGCCCATCAGTGCAATATAGCTTCTTGTCCTTCCATGTATTTCCCCATCCTCCTATGTACCTGAAGTCTTCTTGATGACACCAGGCTTTGAGCCATCTATTAAAGTCCTCTGTGTTTTTCACTCTTTGCTCTCCCTTGTGTATTGTGTTCAATTTTGGAGACCGTATCTGGCGAAGGACGTAAGAAGATTGAGGCGGTCCAGAGGAGAGCGACAAAAATGATAGGAGGCTTGCGCCAGAAAACGTGTGAGGAGAGACTGGAAGCCCTGAATATGTATACCCTAGAGGAAAGGAGAGACAGGGGAGATATGATTCAGACGTTCAAATACTTGAAGGGTATTAACGTAGAACAAAATCTTTTTCAGAGAAAGGAAAATGGTAAAACCAGAGGACATAATTTGAGGTTGAGGGGTGGTAGATTCAAAGGCAATGTTAGGAAATTCTACTTTATGAAGAGGGTGTTGGATGCCTGGAATGCGCTCCCGAGAGAGGTGGTGGAGAGTAAAACTGTGACTGAGTTCAAAGAAGCGTGGGATGAATAGAAAGGATCTAGAATCAGAAAATAAGATTAATTATCCCAGGACAAGCAGGCAGGTATTCTCACTAGTGGGTGATGTCATCCGACAGAGCCCCGATACGGACATCTTGCAAGCATGTCTTGCTTGAAGAAACTCAGAAGTTTTGAGATGCCCGCACCGCGCATGCGCCAGTGCCTTCCCGCCCGATGTACCGGGCGTGTCTCCTCAGTTCTTTTCTTTCCGCGGAGCTGAGAAGTTTCTCTTCATTCTGCGCTGACTGAATTTCAGTATATTTGCCTTCTTTATACCGCGTTTTTTGTTTTTTTGAATTTATTTCAATTTTAATTTATATTTTCTAAAAAAAAAAAAAAAAAAAAGTTAAAATTATTTCTTCTGGCGGTTCGGCCAGGCCGGCCTCGTGGCTTCGGCCTAGCGCCTTCGACCTTGCAGCGTCAATTTTCCGGCCTATGTCCCGGTCAATCACCGGTTTTAAGAAGTGCAGCAAGTGCCAGCGTGCGATTTCGTTGACGGACCCACATCGACGCTGTCTTCAGTGTCTTGGTCCAGAACACGTTCCGAAATCGTTCCGGCCTTGTTCCACGCTCACTGCGCGCTCGTTTAAACGGCGCTGCCTGCTCTGGGAGTCGATGTTTAAGATGGAGACTGCCAAGGAGCCGTCTGCTTCAACTTCTGCTGATGTTTCGCCGGTCCGTTCGAAACCTGCATCGACGACTCCTGCATCGGGCATTGTGAAGCCGGCATCGTTCACACCGACTTCAGCATCGAGCTCGACACCGATGCCTGTCTCCGTCTCCTCGGTTCAGGTACCACCTTCCACTGTTCCTCCGGTGGTCATCAAAGTGCCTAAAGCTAGCAAGCAGAAGCACTTGGCCACAAAGGAGCGCAAAGACCGTGCTGGAGGACCCCCTTTCGGTGCGGATCCCTCCATATCGGCTTCGTTGCGATCCCTGCTGGAAGCTCAGTTTGTCGAGCTTATGCAGGCTATGGGACCCCGGCTTATCGCCTCTATTCAGGGTGATCTCCCGGTCCCGGGGGGCGGACCGCCCCCTCCCCCTCCTCCTCATCGTTCGATCTCACTGCTCGACGAGGAGGAGCGGCGGAAGCCTCCAGGCGGGCTTCCTTTGGTGATATGCCGCCTTTGGAGCCCATCACGCCTCCTCGACATCAGGGTACTAGGTCAGCCCCTGATAATCGGAGTCCTGGGCATCAAGCATCGCAGGAAGAGTTCTTCCTCACTCCATACCAGACTTGGGTGGCGCTGCGTGAGTCCGCCTCCTTGCCACCTCTACGATCCACTGCATCTAGTCCTATCCATTCCTTGGAGGCTTCGGGGGATCGTGCGATGCATAGAAGATCTCGTTCCCCATCCCGTCACCGGGAGGGGCATCGTTCTCGACACTCATCTCGACACTCCTCACGTCATTCGGAGGTGTCTCCGCAAAAGAAGATACAGCGTATGGGATACTCCTCGTCGAATTTATCCCCTCCTGAGGGACCGGAGTATGAGGAGCCATCTACCTCCTATTCTCCTTGCCGCTCCCAGCTCTCTCTGGACCCGGAGGCTTCCACTTCTTCTAGTCCGTCTCGCCGGCCGGCGCTGGCGGACCAACTGTCCTTTTCCTCCTTCCTCCGACAAATGGCGGATGACTTGGATGTGACTTTGGACACTGGTTCTCGATATTCTAAGGAGTATCTCGACACCATGCATTTGCCTCACCCTCCGGCGGAGACGCTCCGGCTTCCTCTGCTTAAACTGCTGGACCAGACTTTCATGCGTTGTTTTGAGACACCATATTCCATCCCTGCTGTTCCCAGTAAGTTGGATGCTCGATACCGCATCGTCCACCACAAGGGGTTCGAGGGGGCACAACTATCTCACCAGTCCCTTCTGGTCGAGTCCTCCCTCAAACGTTCTCATCCCTCCCAAGTCTACGCCTCAGTACCACCGGGCCGAGAAGGGAGGACGATGGATAAGTTTGGTAGACGTATCTACCAGAACTCGATGATGGCGACTCGGGTGCTCAATTATAATTTCTTCTTCTCTTCATATTTGGATTTCTTCTTGCCGGTACTCTGCAAGTTCATCCCTTTTATCGATGCTCAGGCTCGATTCGAGTTTGAAGAGGTGGTGGCGACACTTTCCCAGTTACGCCTACAGCTGATGCAATCCTCCTACGATGCCTTCGAGCTCTCGGCACGCGCTGCGGCCTGTTCGGTCGCCATGCGTCGCCTGGCATGGCTTCGTACGATTGATATGGATCCGAACCTCCAAGACAGACTTGCAAATGTGCCTTGTGCGGGGGCGGATCTGTTCGATGAGTCTATCGAGACTATTACTAAGAAGCTTTCGGATCATGAGAAGTCCTTCCAGTCTATCCTACGGCCTAAACCCAAGCCTCAACAGTCTCGCCCCACTAGGCCACCTTTGATTTACCAGCGGAGTTATCAGCCGAGGCAAGCTCCTCCTGCGAGACAGCCTGCGAAGAGACAGCCTCCCCAGAAGCCTCAGCAGAAGCCTCAGATGCCGGCTGCACCCAAGGCTACTCAGCCTTTTTGACTCTCTTCCAGGGAGCATAACCGACCTCGTTCTGTCTCCCCCCCGTTTTTCCCATAGGGGGTCGTCTCCATCATTTTTGTCATCGATGGGAGACCATCACCATGGACCTTTGGGTCCTTACCATCGTAAGAGAGGGATACTCTCTTCATTTCCATCGGGTCCCTCCGGACCACCCGCCAAGAGAGTATCCTTCAAACTTGACGCAGACCGCTCTTCTCCTTCAGGAGGCTCAGGCTCTGCTTCGGCTTCGGGCTGTCGAGCCGGTTCCTTTAGATCAGCAAAACCGGGGGTTTTACTCCCGGTACTTCCTTGTCCCGAAGAAGACGGGCGATCTGCGTCCCATTTTGGACCTTCGAGTCCTCAACAAGTTTTTGGTCAAGGAGCGGTTCCGTATGCTGACCCTTGCTTCTCTCTATCCCCTCCTCGAGCAGAACGATTGGTTATGCTCTCTGGATCTCAAGGAGGCCTACACTCACATCCCCATTCATCAGGCCTCCCGCAAGTTCCTCAGATTTCGGGTGGGACATCTGCATCTGCAGTATCGAGTGCTTCCATTCGGCCTTTCATCGTCTCCCAGAGTCTTCACGAAGTGTCTGGTGGTGGTGGCCGCTGCACTCCGGAACATGGGTCTTCAGGTGTTTCCATACCTCGACGACTGGCTCATCAAGGCCCCGTCAGCTCCAGAGGTCATTTCGGCGACCTTGACTACCATTTGTTTCCTGCAAAGCTTGGGCTTCGAGATCAACTTTCCCAAGTCACATCTTCAGCCCACCCAGTCTCTCCCCTTTATCGGGGCGGTCCTGGATACCATTCAACTTCGAGCATTCCTTCCTCCTCAACGCATGGATGCTCTCCTTCTACTGTGCCAGTCGGTGTCTTCTCGCCAATCCATCTCAGCGAGACACATGATGGTCCTCTTGGGCCACATGGCATCTACAGTTCATGTGACGCCTTTTGCCAGACTACATCTCAGAATTCCTCAATGGACCCTGGCATCTCAGTGGACTCAGGTGTCCGACCCGTTATCCCGTCACATTGTAGTCACTCCTGCTCTACGGCAGTCTCTTCTCTGGTGGATGACCTCTTCGAATCTATCCAGAGGTTTGCTGTTTCACTCTCCTCCCCACCAGAAAGTTCTCACGACCGATTCTTCGAACTATGCCTGGGGGGCTCATCTGGATGGTCTTCGCACTCAGGGGTTCTGGACCAGTGCGGAACGACTTCATCAAATCAATCTTCTGGAGCTCAGAGCCATATTCAATGCTCTCCAAGCTTTTCAACATCTGCTTCACGACATGGTGGTCCTTATTCGCACAGACAATCAGGTCGCCATGTATTATGTCAACAAACAGGGGGGCACGGGCTCGGCCCCTCTTTGCCAGGAAGCTCTTCGAGTCTGGGATTGGGCTGTTCGCCACAACGCCTTCCTCAAAGCTATCTACATTTAGGGGAAGGACAACGTCTTGGCAGACAAATTGAGTCGTCATCTCCAGCCTCACGAATGGACCCTCCATTCCGACCCCCTTCATCAGATCTTTGCACAGTGGGGGACGCCTCAGATAGACCTCTTTGCAGCCCCCCACAACTTCAAACTGCCTCAGTTTTGCTCCAGGATCTACACTCCCCATCGCCTCGAGGCAGATGCCTTTCTACTGGATTGGGGGAATCGCTTCCTGTATGCGTTTCCTCCATTTCCTCTCATCCAAAAGACTCTGGTCAAGTTGAGATCAGACCATGCCACCATGATTCTGATTGCTCCTCGGTGGCCCAGACAACCTTGGTACTCCCTTCTACTTCAACTGAGCAGCAGGGAGCCAGTACTTCTTCCAGTGTTTCCTTCACTACTTACTCAACATCAAGGTTCACTACTTCATCCCAACCTGCAGTCTCTCCACCTGACAGCTTGGTTCCTCTCAACGTAACTCCTCACCAGTTCTCCCAAGCAGTGAGGGAGGTCTTGGAGGCTTCCAGGAAGCCAGCTACCCGACAATGCTATTCCCAAATATGGACTAGATTCTCTTCCTGGTGTATTTCCAATGCCACGGAGCCTCAGCGAGCTTCCCTATCCTCTGTGTTGGACTATCTTCTACACCTGTCTCAGTCTGGTCTCAAATCTACCTCTATACGAGTCCACCTGAGTGCTATTGCGGCTTTCCATCAGCCTCTACATGGGAAACCTTTGTCTGCTCATCCTGTGGTTTCCAGATTTATGAATGGACTTTTTCATGTCAACCCTCCTATCAAACCTCCTCCTGTGGTTTGGGATCTCAATGTTGTCCTGTCTCATCTCATGAAGCCTCCGTTTGAACCTCTCAACAAGGCTCCACTTAAGTATCTCACCTGGAAGGTGGTTTTTCTGGTGGCCCTCACGTCTGCTCGCAGGGTCAGTGAGCTTCAGGCCTTGGTGGCGGACCCACCTTTCACAGTATTCCATCATGACTGCTGCTGTTCAATGTATTTATTAATGACCTGGAAACGGGGACGAAATGTGAAGTTATAAAATTTGCGGATGACACTAAACTCTGTAGAAGGGTCAGAACTACGGAAGAGTGTGAGGACCTACAAAGGGACCTAAGCAAACTGGAAGAGTGGGCGAATAAATGGCAGATGAAATTCAATGTAGGGAAATGCAAGGTCATGCATATAGGGAGAAAGAACCCGATGTTCAGCTACCAAATGGGGGGACTAGTATTAGAGGGAAGTAACCTTGAAAGAGATTTGGGTGTACTGGTGGATACAACAATGAAGTCAACGACGCAATGCGCAGCAGCCGCGAAGAAGGCGAACATGGTATTAAAAATGGTATTACGACCAGAACAAAAGAAGTCATCCTGCCGTTGTATCGGGCAATGGTGCGCCCGCACCTGGAGTACTGTGTTCAGTATTGGTCACCGCACCTTAAGAAGGATATGGCAATACTTGAGAGGGTCCAGAGGAGAGCGACACGAATGATTAAGGGCATGGAAAACATTTCATACACTGAAAGATTGGAGAAGCTGGAGCTCTTCTCCCTGGAAAAGCGGAGACTCAGAGGAGACATGACAGAGACCTACAAGATCATGAAGGGCATAGAGAAAGTGGAGAGAGACAGATTCTTCAAACTTTCAAAACATAAAAGAACAAGAGGGCATTCGGAAAAATTAGAAGGGGATAGATTCAAAACAAATGCTAGGAAGTTTTTCTTTACTCAGCGGGTGGTGGACACCTGGAATGCGCTTCCAGAGGATGTAATAGGGCAGAGTACGGTACTGGGGTTTAAGAAAGGATTGGACAATTTCCTGTTGGAAAAGGGGATAGAGGGGTATAGATAGAGGATTATTACGCAGGTTCTGGACCTGTTGGGCCGCCGCGTGAGCGGACTGCTGGGCACGATGGACCTCAGGTCTGACCCGGCAGAGGCATTGCTTATGTGCTTATGACAAAGTGGTCCTCCGCACTCACCCGAAATTCCTGCCTAAAGTGGTCTCTGAATTTCACCTCAACCAATCCATTGTGCTTCCAGTGTTCTTTCCAAAGCCTCATTCTCATCCTGGAGAATCAGCTCTTCACACTCTGGACTGTAAACATGCTTTGGCTTTCTACTTGGATCGCACCAAACCACACAGAAATGCTCCTCAACTTTTCGTCTCCTTTGATCCAAACAAGTTGGGACGACCTGTATCGAAGCGCACCATCTCCAACTGGATGGCGGCTTGTATCTCTTCCTGCTATGCCCAGGCTGGATTATCCCTTCCTTGTAAGGTCACAGCCCATAAGGTCAGAGCAATGGCAGCCTCTGTAAGCCTTCCTCAGATCGACACCGATTGAGGAGATTTGTAAGGCTGCCACTTGGTCCTCGGTTCATACATTCACCTCTCATTATTGTCTGGATACTTTCTCCAGACGGGATGGACAGTTTGGCCAAACAGTGTTACAAAATTTGTTCTCTTAAGTTGCCAACTCTCTCACCATCCCATTGGGGTTAGCTTGGAGGTCACCCACTAGTGAGAATACCTGCCTGCTTGTCCTGGGATAAAGCAATGTTACTTACCGTAACAGTTGTTATCCAGGGACAGCAGGCAGCTATTCTCAAGTCCCACCCACCTCCCCTGGGTTGGATTCTCAGGCTAGCTACCTGAACTGAGGAGACACGCCCGGTACATCGGGCGGGAAGGCACTGGCGCATGCGCGGTGCGGGCATCTCGAAACTTCTGAGTTTCTTCAAGCAAGACATGCTTGCAAGATGTCCATATCGGGGCTCTGTCGGATGACATCACCCACTAGTGAGAATAGCTGCCTGCTGTCCCTGGATAACAACTGTTATGGTAAGTAACATTGCTATATTGAACTAAGGCCAGTACTGGGCAGACTTGCACGGTCTGTGTTTGTTTATGGCCGTTTGGTGGAGGATGGGCTGGGGAGGGCTTCAATGGCTGGGAGGGTGTAGATGGGCTGGAGTAAGTCTTAACAGAGATTTTGGCAGTTGGAATCCAAGCACAGTACTGGGTAAAGCTAAGAAGAAAAAATTTAAAAATTTAAATTGAATCAGGTTGGGCAGACTGGATGGACAATTCGGGTCTTTATCTGCCGTCATCTACTATGTTACTATTAGCATACAATGAAAGCAGTGCATGGAAATAGATCTCATGCATATTCATTAGGGAAATCCTGAAAACCCGACTGGATTGCGGCCCTCGAGTACCGACTTTGACACCCCTTTTCTAGACAGTAGGGTTAGTTCTCCATAGCCACATGCTGCCGCAGAAGGAATCCACTCCTGATTTTCCACTCTGCCTCTGTTGTACTTCACTGGGCTCTCTAGCTTCACCTTCAGTTTTTTCCTTCTGCACATGTGCCTGCAGGAGTGTTTGTTCTGCTCTCCCCATTTCATTATTTTTAATTCAATATAATTTCATCCCTTTTTTGGGTAAATAGGTGCTTGGAGCAAATTTGAAGCTCTGCCTGCTTGAGAATTCACAGACCTCAGTCTGTAGCTGACTGGCCGATCCCATTGTGTACCTGTTAGCCAGCCTGCATAGTTTTCTCTAGAACTCGGGGCCATCCCTAGTGTGGTCTCACCTACTGTTAAGCAGGGGGTCGAGTGCAGGCTGTTGGGTGCCTCGACAGTGTTTTGCAGGGTGCTGGCTGCGTCTTCATGTCTCCACCTGTCCCTGTGCGCATCCGGTGGTCCACAGGGATGGAGGCATAAATAGGAGTGTGACTGGAAGCCGCTTTACAGAACCATTCCCAGCATTGTGGCAGTGAATTTTCTCATCCAGCTACTGTGTGAGAACTGAAAGCAGGCTACAGCACAGATCCTGTCAGGTCACAGTGAGTACACAGGCTGTGACAGCCTGTAAGAAGAATTGGGGTAGGTTGGAAAAGTGGAGTTTTTAGTGTTTCTGAAAGTTCCCCTATGACCCCCCTCCTGAAAAATCCTAAAATCACTGTTTCTGGTGCTTTGGAGTGTGAAAAATAATGCAATTGTGGTGCAAATTTTTTTTACAGCAGCCATCTTGGATTTTTAGTAATTTTTTTTTTTTTTCCTAAAGTTCCCTGCTTCTTCAAAACTGCAAATTTTGCCTGGAAACTTGCTGGGATGGAGTCATTGGTCTCTCCCCATGTGGATTCTTGCCAGGATTGCACAAATTTAATGTTTTTACAGCATTCTTGTACCACGTGGTGCAGCCGGAGAGGCTGCAGCGGCCAGCTTAGCCTCTCCTCTGATGAAGCAAATGACCAAATGTGCCGCTAGCCTGGCAGGGCAGCTTTCAGGGCTTGGCATGGCTAGTAATTCCATCCACCAGACTGCGGGCCCTTCTCGGCCTAAGGCAAATTTTAGTCGCCTTTTAGGGTAACTCTTTGCCCCAGGAGCCAGACACTTTCTGAATTTAGGAAAGTTTGGTGTTCTGAATCCCAGAACCAGTGTTCTCCCCCAGTGCAGTCCCAATCCATTGCGTCTCTGTGTTGTTACTCCTTTGGACATGTCCTCAATTCAGACTGCCACTGCTTGCACTACCTGACCCTGATCTGGGGGATCCTGATGTGGATGATCTCCCAGGGCAGGAGATAGGGACTGTGTGCTGGATCTGTGGATCCCTCTGGAGTTTTGGGAGACTGGGGATGCTCTCAACGGTCCTGCGCTTATTTCTGAATCTTTGCAGGAGTTCAATTTGGTCACTCAGCCGGCTCCATCCACTTCTTCCTCCTGGCTTTATGGTGTGTGCTTTCAGTTTGCTACCTTTCCCTTGCATCCTGATATGAGCATTCTGGTCTCAGCAGTTTGACTCTCCGGAGTTCTATGTCATACTGGTATCCTCTGGCATTGGAGTGCCAGCAGTATTTGGGTTAGACCAGAGTGTATTCTTTGGTGGCGCAGATGACTAAATGCACCTCTCTCCCCAGTGAGGGTGATGTAGTGTTAGAGGATATGCAGAACCGCCATGTGGATGTGGTCTTCAGGAAACTCTTTGATGCAGCTTCTTTAGGCATTAAAGCTGCCTTGGCAACGCGCCTGTCTCTCTCAAATGCGCATATTGGATATTGAGGCAGTGGTTCCACCTCCTCATCTTTTTTTGGCAGGGACGGATAATATGGCAGATGGATTGTGTGGCCTTATGTGAGTTTAGCAAAGGTGTTGGCATACTCCATCTCTGTCTGCAGAATGCAGTGGGCTGGTGATTCCATTTCCAAGGCTACTTGGGCTAGACTGCCCTTTCAGGAGCAGTTATTGTTTGGGATCGGTCTGCACAACCTCATGGATTCTGGGATGGACCATTACCCTAAGACTCTGCCTGTTAGTAGACCCAGACCATCCTGGGTTTCTTGTTGTTTAATTTCATGGCTCAGAGTGATCATGACCGTATGCAAGTAACACATCACAGATATTTTCACAGGGCTACCGATGACGATATAATGGCTGCAGGTGTTCCCAGCCTTCCACCTCCAGTTCTGCGCCCACTGATGAAGAGGCACAATGGTGCCAGGCCAAGGGATGCTATTCTTCAGATAGGGGGGCCGGCTTTCAGTCTTTCTCCCCACCTAGATGCACATTACTTCCGACAAGTGGGTCTTGGACTTTCTTCGGTCTGGCTACAAGCTGGAATTTTCCTGGCCTCTGCCAAATTGGTTCATGGACTCTCCTACAGATCGCCCAGTCAAAGCCTCAATACTATCCTATGTCCAAGAAAGGCTCAGAAGATTGGAGGCTTATTCTGGATCTTCAGCGAGTGAATGCAACTCTCAAGGTTACACACTTTCAAATGGAGGCTGTATGTTCAGTCATTGCAGCAGTGGCTGCCCCCAAGGGTTTTTTTTGCCTCTCTGGATCTCGCTGAAACATATTTGCAGATTTCCTTTATTCCATATCCACTGCAACCTTTTGCGGTTTTATGTTCTGGAACAGCATTACCAATTCTTGGCTCTGCCTTTTTGGGCTGTCGACAGCGCCCCAAACCTTCATCAAAGTGATGGTTGTAGGTGGTGATCTACCTACAAAAAATGGGTCTCCAGGTTCACCTTTACTTGAGGTGCTGGAGGACCAGGGCTGGATTGTCAACTTCAGGAAGAGCCATCTGACACTCACAGAGTCACTAGAATACCTGGGAGTTCTCTTTGATTCAGCTTCAGGCTGTGTCTGTGTACCAGAAGCCTGCCAGCAGAAACTGTATGCCCAGATTTCTCCCCTTCTGGAGCAGCCGGCTCAGTCGGTATAGAATTATCTTCAATTTCTGGGATCCATGGATGACACACTTGATGTGGTTTCTTGGGCAAGTGCACACACATGCTTCCTTGTCTGCATGCTTTGCTCTCTTGCTGGGCTCTGCACAGGGATGCCTTGCAAGCCTGAGCAAGCATGGACTGGTAGCTTATCCTGCAATCGCTCCGCGGAGGCGGACCACTACACATTGCCTTCTGGATTGTGGTGATGTCAGATACCAGCCTCCGGGGCTGGGGAGCCCAATGCATTCGTTCTTCTGTTCAGGGAAGTTGGATGTCCTCTCAGCGAACATGGTCACTCAACCAGTTGGTGCTCAGAGCCATTCGGCTAGCTCTGATGAGATTGCAGAAGACTCTGAAGGGCCAAGCGGTCAGCATCTTCTCTGGCAATGCAATGTCAGTAGCCTATGTCAATCTCCACGGAGAGATCAAGAGTACTCATCTGGCTCAGGGAGCCTGCCTTCTTATTCTTGAGGTGGAAATCACCTCCTAGTGCTACCGACAGTATATGTGGGGGGAGTAAACAATGTTCAAGCAGACTTCTTCAGCAAACAGATTCTAGATCTGGGTGAATTATCCCTGTCTGCAGCGACATTCCGAGCATTAGTGAAATGTTAGGGTTGGACCCACTTCATCCTCCTGGCCATGTTCAAGAATCAAGAAAGCAGATTGCTTCATTAGTCGCAGACTGAGCCCGGAAGCAAGGAGCTTTGCTCTCTGGTGCAGCCATGGCTTCGAGAGATTCTCTTATATGTCTCTTCTCTTTGGCCAATGTTCAACTAGATCATTAGACGGATCGTGGCCCATCCGGACTGTGTGGTTCTGGTGTTTCCAGATTGGCCTTGCGGACTATGGTACGCAGATCTGATGCGTCTGCACAGGAGTTGCAGCCTTCGGCTGAGTGACCATCTGGACCTCCTCCTACTGAGTCCAGTGTCCTTGGAGGTTCTGGGTCCTTTGCTCTTATGGCATGGCTCTTGAGTGTGCAGCCTTAGAACACAGAGGATGTTCTGCTGTGGTTGTTGATACTCTTCTCTAGTCTAAGAAATTGTTTCAAGTTTAATAGAATTTTGATTTGATCGCAAAATCTTACTTCAATGCGATTTACAAAAACTGTTAAAAATTGGGGTAACATAATAAGAATAACACATTACTCGGACAATTGATTTACACAACTATATACCAGCCAAACACAAGGAAAAAATAAAATGGATTAAATACAATTTATAAAGTAAATCAAACAGGGTAGGATATTGAAACAGAAGGATGGGCAAGAGATTACCTGCTCGATTTTACTTATAGCTCTTTCTATATATTTAAAAAAAAAAAAAAAAGTCTTGGGGATATATAAAATGCATGTTACTTAGTTAAAAGCTTCCTTAAAAAGCCAACTTTTTAGTAGGTTTTTAAATTTACCAAGCAATTTTTCATCCCTTATATTAGCTGGGAGGGAATTCCAGATTTGAGGGGCTGTGACAGAAAAGATCGTGTCTCTCCTAAAGTAGATGACTCTTAGTGAAGGGATTAGGAGGAGTGATTTCTCTTCTGATCTTAAAGATCTTATAGGAGTATAGGGAATTAAAAGTTTTTCTAAAAACACAGGGGCTTTGTTTGTTAAAATTTTATGTGAAAGTAGAGCTATTTTGTATGTGATTCGTTGGTTAACAGGTTTAGGCTTACACTAAGGCATGGAAGGCCTTCCAATGTTGGTTCCCTTAGGACCAGATGGACCCTTATTGAGCTCCAATCTTGCTGATTCTCACCTGCCTTCAGGTTGGTCTGGATAAAAGTTTGTGTGGCTTCTCTTCGGGTTCAGGTGACCAGGCTTTTTCTTTTAGATCCCGGGAGCATCGGTCATTGTTGGCGTCTCTTCCTAGTGTCACTAGATTTCTATAGGGGTCTCTTCATATCAGACCACCGGTTCAGCAGCCTTTCCCTTCTGGGGACCTTTACCTGATGCTGTCTAGCCTTTCCCTCTTGGCTTTGAAGCTGAAGACCATTTTTCTGGTCGCTATTCCTTTAGTGCAACTTGTGTCATCACTACAGGCTGTCTTGCAGAGAATCATTCCTCCGTATTTTGGTGACTGGAATTTTTATTTGGACAGTTTCTTCCTTCCTGCTGAAGGTGGTTTCGGCTTTCCATGTTAATCAGGAAGTGTGTTTGCCTGCCTTTCAGCTTACTGGTTCCAGGACACATGGTCGACTGCTGAAGAAATTGGATGTGTGCAGAGTTCTTCTGCATTATCTGGAGGTCACTAATGAGTTTTTCTCTCTGACCATTTGTTTGTGTCGACTCATTCAGCTAAGCAGGATGCTCCAGCTTCCAAGGCCACGGTTTCCAGATGGATCCAAAGACCCATTTAGTCAGCCTACATTCTTCCTGGGAAACAGTCTCCTGTTTCTATCAACACGCATTCTATCAGAAGTGTGGCTTCTTCGTGGGCCGAAGCTAGAGCTGTCTCCCCTGAAGAGATTTTCAGAGCAGCAACATGATCTTCTCTTCTCACGTTTGCCAAGTTCTACAGATTGGACATGGTGGCAAGGCAGGACTCCGCAATTGGGTCCTTGGTCTTAAGGGTTGGTGCAGCAAGCCCGCCTTAGCTTCTAGGGGTCTGCTTTTGTACGTCCCTACTGTCTAGAATGTCTCAACTATTGCACTGGAAAAAGATTATGTACTTACCCTAGTAAGCTCTTTTCCAGTAGATAGGTGAGACATTCTAGACTCCCATCCTGTCCTTCCTGCTCCTGCTTACAGTTTTCAGTCTGTTTATGCTTCTCCAAGCTGATTCTTGGATGCCTGTCAGCCCTTGAGGGCTGGGAAGAATTTGAATATATGTTTCAATTTATTGGGGCATAGTTTCTGAGCTCCTTTTGAAGCCTGTATTGGTGGTTAATGGTACTGTTTAGTTCCTTTTGAGCAGACCACTTTGTTTAAGCCTGTTGCTACAGGTGCCTCTACTTCACTTGTATTGGGTGGCTCTAGGTGCTTGGGTGCTAACAAGGTGGAGCTAGAGAGCTCATTGAAGTTTAACAGAGGCAGGGTGAAAAAAAAGATGTGGATTCCTTCTGCAGCAGCACGTGGTTATGGGAAAATAACCCTACTTTCTAGAATGTCTCACCTATCTACTGGAAAAGAGCTTACCAGGGTAAGTACATAATCTATTTTGAAACTTAGAATACCAATTGCAATAAGACTTTAGTGTAAAATTTTAATTATTGGTGCACCTGGCTTCATGGTTGTGCTGCATACTGTAAAAGAGTTGAGTATACTTTTATTTGCGATTTTCATTGTTCCCACTTTAGTGTTGACCCTTTCCTAAATAGTCTGTTATGGACACCTAGGACTCCTAGCTCTCCCAGGACAGGAGGGCAGGGTACTGTCTTCAAGTTGTACTTGGCACTAATGGTAGGCTAATAGCTACCTCTGCAGTGGCAGTCCGTTTTCGCTTTTTTCTCCAAGCATGACTTTGCCATTTCCAAAGAGCTTTCAGAACTCACTGGCACTATCAGACAGTTCTGAATCATCTTTCATATAAAAGCACAGGGTGTTGTAGCTTGGGGTAGTGAGTGGGCCTTATGTTTTGTTTAATGATCTTTGGTTCTTGGATGAGGTAACAGATTTCCAGCAATTGCTTTAAAGCTGCACTTAATGTTCAGAATTGGAGATGCATGATATATGGATTAGAATTGATTAGATAGGTTGGAACCCTTGGGAATTCACAAATGAAAGTCTGCAATCCCACTTGCCCAGTAAATTGTGGTTTGAGGTTAGTTGAAACATCAAAGATGCAGGTGACAACTGTTTGGCACAAAACAGACAGAATTGTTTGTAGTAAGAATACACTTCTTATTTAAACTTGTAAATCATTAGAAATGTGTATTTTTGAATTAACAAGAAAGTACCAAAATTGTAAACACCAGACATGTAATCCTTTGTGTGTAGAATTTCTTGCTGGCTATTTTTTTGTAAAGTCCTTATCTACTACAATTAACCAG
The DNA here is from genome assembly GCF_902459505.1 of Geotrypetes seraphini. NCBI lineage: Eukaryota > Metazoa > Chordata > Amphibia > Gymnophiona > Dermophiidae > Geotrypetes > Geotrypetes seraphini. The sequence goes on from NC_047089.1 coordinate 154,886,792, forward strand.
AAGCAAAAGTTTTTTTGCCTATAATGCTTGGGTGGTACAGTATGGGTTCACCTCTCCTATTCTCCGAATCTTTTTCTTTCGCTGGTTAATATTGTTTTGGTGCATAGCGGTTTTCATTAATGGAGTCAGGTTTTTTTTGTATTTTTTAGAATTTATTTGGGATATTAATTCTTCTCAAGTTCCTGAGCTTGCTTTCTGCATGTTGAGCCTAAAATCCTCATTAGGTATTTATTTGAAAAAATGTGGGTTCTTTATGATTCATCACATATCACACTTATTCCTGAGGATTCTATCAGCTGGTTTCAACGCAACAGCAAAGAGGGGCCACTCTAACGCTGTCCTCTAGTGCCAAGTCACTTGAGAAAAAGCACACCAGGCTCTGAGGGAACTGTGGTTTCTTTCCTCTCTCCTAACTGCTGCTCTTCCTGGGGATTCTTTCAGCTGGTTCAACACAGCTTTCCCTGTCCCTATATAACCTGTATAGCTTGTATAGCCTGCTTATTTAACTTGTACAAATTGCATGTCCAGCATGTCATAGTTATAAACCGCACCTATAGCCTGTTAAAACATGAACAGACTGCATCTATAGCCTGTTACCGCATGTAAAACCTAATGTATAGCCAATATACGCCTGACCCTGACCCTGTTCTAAGTTTTCCTATAGGACACTATTCAGTTGCTAAGTGCCTGACCTTGTTCAAAGTTTCTTATTTGACACTATCCAGTTGCTAAGTGCCTGTCCTTGTCTACAGCTTCTTATAGGACACCATCCAGTTGCTAAGTGCTTTCAATGTTAAGGGAGAGCGCAATATTTAAGCCCTCTCCTTTACCTCTATACTAGTTCCATCAAGGTATGCTTTCTGTCTAGTCCTCTCTCTACCTAGTTGTCTAGATCCTCTTCTTGCTTAGATACCAAGTTGCCTAGCTTTTCCCCCCCCCAAAAAAAAAAAAAAAATAAATATATATATATATTATTGGTATTTGCGGAATTGAGAAGATCGGGAGAAGGGGGTATTACGCAGAGGGTGGAGTTGAGGGAAAAGCAAAGTAGGAGAAGAAAGGGCCATGAGGGTGGCTTCATGGTGAGAGGTTGGTGAGCTTTTGGGTTGTGAAAATATATATATATATATCATCTTTCATATAAAAGCACAGGGTGTTGTAGCTTGGGGTAGTGAGTGGGCCTTATGTTTTGTTTAATGATCTTTGGTTCTTGGATGAGGTAACAGATTTCCAGCAATTGCTTTAAAGCTGCACTTAATGTTCAGAATTGGAGATGCATGATATATGGATTAGAATTGATTAGATAGGTTGGAACCCTTGGGAATTCACAAATGAAAGTCTGCAATCCCACTTGCCCAGTAAATTGTGGTTTGAGGTTAGTTGAAACATCAAAGATGCAGGTGACAACTGTTTGGCACAAAACAGACAGAATTGTTTGTAGTAAGACATGGTGAGAGGTTGGTGAGCTTTTGGGTTGTGAAAATATATATATATATATTTTCACAACCCAAAAGCTCACCAACCTCTCACCATGAAGCCACCCTCATGGCCCTTTCTTCTCCTACTTTGCTTTTCCCTCAACTCCACCCTCTGCGTAATACCCCCTTCTCCCGATCTTCTCAATTCCGCAAATACCAATAATATCTGCCCTGGCCTCAAAATCCCCACGCTGATTCGCACCAGACCACATCCTCCCAAAAAAAAACTCCGAAGAATCAACCTTGCTTCTTTAAAGTCTGTTTCCCCTGCCAATCTCCCCAACATTGCCTCTGACTCGCTCACCCCAGTCCCAATGCTTTATTGCAACGCAAGATCCGCTTGCAACAAAATTCAAATTCTGAAGGACCTACTTGAAGATTCTGACCCTAGTTTCCTATGCATCACGGAATCATGGATTTAAAAAGATGACCTATTTACACAAAATGAACTCTACTCCCATGACTACCAAGGTCTCTTTTCACCTAGATCTAACCGTAAAGGAGGTGGCCTGGCAATTCTCTACAAATCCTTTTTCGATGTTCAGCTCCTCAAAAGGGGTTGCCAGTTTGCCACACCTCACTAGAATACATGCTTGATTCCATCAACGATGAACTTCACCTCACCCACTGGGCATCCTGCTCCTATACCACCCAACTACCCCTTGGAACAACTCCTCCGAACTCGTCCTTGAGACTATAACAAATGCCTTCCTCAAGTTCCAAAGATTATTGATCATCGGAGACATCAATCTCCACCTAGACGACATCACCAGCAAGGATACGATTGAACTTATTAGCTTCCTCGCCTCCCTTGGCCTCACCCCCCCTGCACCATCCCCAACCCACAAAAAGGGGCATACACTAGACCTCATTAGCTTCCTCGACCTTACCGCTCACTAGACGTCAATTGCCGACACTCGCTGGGAACATGTCCCCTGATCTGACCACTTCCTAGGGGCTTTCTGTTTCCCCATCTTTATGTCGCACCTTGGGGCTCCACCCTGCACTTCCAACCCCATTACCTTCCGCAAAAAAATCACAAGCGACCTGTTCTGGTCTAAATTTCTCAATCTATTCTCCTCTGCCCCTAAGCCTGCAGATTCAGGTACTAATTGGCATAACTGGGTTGCTCTCTCCAAATCCACCTATCTTTCCCTCGCCCCCCTTTCCCCGCAAGGCCCCTTGGTTCCTCCCATATCACAGAGAGCTAAAACAGAAATGTCGAGCTCTGGAGCGCATATGGAAAACATCAAAATGTCCTATAGACAGACAGTCCTGGAGAGTCAATATCAAGCTGTACAATACAGCGCTAAAAAAAGCAAGAAAGAACTTCTATGGTGACAAAATCTCCAGGTCCAACAATCAAAGCAGTATACTATTCAACATCTGGCGCTCCCTAACCTCCAAAAGAGACCCCCAACTTGCTCCCCTCCTCTCCCTCAGCCGATGTTCTAGCAAAATTCTTCAACGATAAGGTTTCTTCCTTGAGATGCTCCTTCCCTCCTTCAGTCTCTTACAACTCACTAGTGCCCACTGATTCCACTCCCACCCTAATGGTCTCCAACCCTATCCCAGCTGACAGATCCTGGAACACCTTTGAGCGCGTATCTGAATCCCTGGTCCTCAATCTCTGCCTCAAACTGAAATCCTGTAATTGCTCCTTGGACCCATTCCCCTCCTACCTATACGAGAACATTCCCACTCAGGCTATTTCTTCTATCACCATTCTCATAAACTCCGCCCTTCAGTCGGGTCATTTCTCCCCAGAAATGGGTCATATCGCCTTGACCCCACTACTGAAAAAATCTGACCTTGACTCTTCCATACCATTTAGCTATCGCCCAATTGCAAATATCCTTCTCCTAACCAAGATGCTAGAGTCCATCATTTCTTCCCAACTCTCATCATACTTAGAGAGATTCTCTATTCTTTTACCCTATCAATATGGCTTTTGTCCTAACTTCAGCACCGAATCCCTACTGTCTTCCCTGATTTCAAGGGTTCAACAACTTCACTCTCGAAACAAGTTTGCCGTACTCCTACAATTTGACCTTTCCGCTGCTTTCGAAGTTGTTCACCATGATATTCTTGTTTACCAACTCTCTGAGATAGGTATCAACTCCACAGTCCTAGGTTGGTTCTCTAAATTCCTCCGCTCTCGTTCTTACATTGTTAACATGAATGGCACCTCATCCTCCCCCTGGAAACCGAATTGTGGAGTCCCGCAAAGCTGTCCACTATCCCCTATCCTTTTCAACATCTATATGTCCTCCCTAAAACTCCTCCACCTATCCCCCCTTGAATCAATTTACACTTATGCAGATGACATCCTAGTCCTCCTCGAGACCGATTCGAACCTCACCGACCTGTCTAAGAACATATCCTCTTGTATAATGAACCTACAATCCTGGACCCACACTGTGCAAATGAAATTGAATGAGTCCAAAACAAGACTTCTTTGGCTCGGTCCAAAACTAGATCACCTACCCACCTCCATCCCACTACCCTCTGGCTCCTCTCTGCAGCTTGAGTTCTCGAGCAAGGTCTTGGGCATCATCATTGATTCCACATTGTCCTTCAATGACCACCTCCAATCCTTGGTAAAAAAATGCTTTTTCAGTCTTCACATGCTGAAGAAAGTTAGATCCTGCTTCCATCAAAAACATTTTACCCTCCTTGTCCAATCCATCATCCTCTCCAGATTGGACTATTGCAACTCTATCTACTTAAGCCTAACTAAGAAAAACCTCCACAGACTCCAACAGATTCAGAATGCCGCGGCCAAGCTCATCTTCGCTAAAAGTAAATTTGACCATGTCTCTCCGCTCCTGGCCAAGCTCCACTGGCTTCCGATAATCACCAGGGTCCACTATAAATGCGCCTGTTTAGCTTTCAAAATCCTATATGGTATCCTCCCTCCCTTTATCCCTCTTTCTTGGAATTCCTCAAACCCTAATACCACCAGATCCTCCCACAAATTAAAACTATCCTTCCCCTCGCTAAAAGGCATTTCCCACACAGGAAAGCTAGGGACCTCCCTCCACTTCAAAATCACTGAGCTCTGGAACAACCTTACCTCCCCTCTTCGGACCTTGAGCTCTCTCCAAGTTTTCCGCAAACATCTGAAAACCTGGCTTTTCTCAAAAAATGTAATTCTCCCTCCAACTTAGGAATCAAGGAAACTCTTATCTTGGCATCCCAAGTCCTCTAAATTTTCTTCACACTTCTACCTCTAACCCTCTGTTGTAGTTCCTTCCTATTTCTCCTACTGTAAACCGCGTCGAGCTCTACGAACGTGGAGATGATGCGATATACAAACCTAAGGATTATATTAGATTAGATTATTGTATGTTAGTAGTTTTATATCTAAATATGACAAAATTAAATGCCCTTCTCTTCTCTTTTTTTATTTTCAGGCTCCTGTGTATGGCATGAATAGACTTGGTCCTCAGCAACATGTATATTCTTATCAGCCACAGATGCACACTTCTCCTCTACAGAACACTTCTGCTTGTATGTTTCCTCAAGAAATATATGGTGCTCCATTGCGATTTGAGTCTCCCACAGCTGCACTTGTTTCACCACGTGGTGAAGACTATTATAACTACAGTGTACCACAGACAACCACAAATCCATCATTACCAGAGCCAGGCTATTTCACTAAACCATCAGTGGGACCCCAAGTTTCCAAGACAGCAGACTTGAAGAATATAGAATTTGGAAAACCTCGCTTTGGTCATTCAGTGCTACCTGAAGGAGTAAAATCCTCATCTTTCACAACATCAACACAAATTGCACCATCCACATTTAAGTTTAACTCTAACTTCAAATCCAATGATGGAGACTTTACTTTTTCTTCTCCACAGGTTGGGTGTCGTAACACAAAGTTCACTGGAAGTGAAAGACTTTTGGGCCTCTTAACATCAGATAGTCCTCTACAAGATCAAGAACAAAATGTCCAAAAAACACCTGTTGATAAGGCAACTGACCATAGAAGTATCTTCAGTTTTGGTAGCAAAGCTGTTTCAGGTAGTTTATTTACTGAAAATACTGAATACAACCAACATAAGAATGTTTCTTTCTTTAATAAAGGGGATAATATATTCAGTTTCCAAGATGTAGGTAAACCATCATTTGACACCTCAGATACAAATGTAGCTGACAGAAGCCATGAGTCTGATGGAAGAAGCATCTATGGTACGGATGATGATGGTCCACATTTTGAGCCTGTTGTTCCTCTGCCAGATAAGGTTGAAGTAAAGACTGGGGAAGAGGATGAGGCAGAGTTATTTTCAAACAGAGCAAAGTTGTTCCGCTTTGATACAGAATTGAAAGAATGGAAAGAGAGAGGCGTTGGTAATGTGAAAATACTGAGGCATAAAATATCTGGTAAGATTAGACTTTTGATGAGACGAGAGCAAATACTGAAAATCTGTGCAAATCATTACATAAACACAAGTATGAAATTGATACCCTATGCAGATTCAGATAAATCGTTTGTGTGGCATGCATTGGATTATGCAGATGAAATGCCAAAACCTGAACAACTGGCCATCAGATTCAAAACACCAGAAGAAGCTGTGCTTTTCAAGTATCAGTTTGAAGAAGCCCAAAAGCTATCTACTGTATTGGAATCAAGTAGGGGCTCATCAGATCAAAATTTTGCAATTCAGAAAGAATCTTGTCAAAACAGTAAGGACCTTTCTGCTACTGGGATCATTAACTTTGGATTTAATTTTGCAAAGAAACCAGAGTGGTGCTGTGATGTTTGCCTTGTGAGAAATACTACTGATGCTTTTGTTTGTGTGGCTTGCCAGAGCCCTCATCCAAACAAGAGTGTTTCTGAAACAGCAGTGCCAGCAATAGAAGAAAAATTAAGTTTTGCCATTACAAAAAGTGAGTCTGCACCTACAGCATTTACATTCCCTAAAGCTACCACTCATCCAACAGGATTTGGTGACCAATTTACAAAGAAGGATCAATGGAACTGCAGTGTATGTTTGGTAGCAAATGAAGGAATTGTTAAGAAGTGTGTAGCCTGTGAGAATCCAAACCCAGATTCCAAAGACATGCATACCCCTTTGTTAGGTGAAACTACTACATCTTTCAGAATTGGCACATTGGATACTTTGGGCTCTGCTTTTGCTAAGAAGGAGGGCCAGTGGGACTACCCTGCGTCCGTAGTAAGAAATCAGCCATCTGCTGCTAATTGTATTGCATACCAGACTCCAGACAGCAGTGTTCAGACTAGTGCATCAGTATTTGCTCAGCCTCCTTCATATAAATTTGGCTCATCTAGTATTTCCAATGTTGCCAACAATGGCTTTGGAGCTCTCATTTCTAAAAAAGTTGGTCAGTGGGAATGTAGTACGTGCCTTGTGAGGAATGAGGAAACTGCAGCAAATTGTATTGCTTGTAATGCTCCACATTCACAGAGTATACCAAAGTCTTCTATATCATCTTCTCAGACAACTTCTGGATTCACATTTGCTTCTAGTATGGATAAAAGTAATAAGCAGAGTGACTTTGAAGGGCTGTTCGCAAAAAAAGAAGGTCAGTGGGATTGTGAGGTGTGTTTGGTTAGAAATGAAAGTTCTTCATTAACTTGTGTTGCTTGCCAAACACCTAATCCAAGTGGTAAATCTGGTGCTATTGCCTCATCTACCCAGGCTGCATCAGCCTTTACATTTGGCTTAAATGAAAAATTAGCTGAAAATACTGGTACACAGCTGGGCACAGGATTTTCAAGTGGCTTTACAGATAAGGGCTTTAAATTTGTCCACACAGAAGAACATAACACACCATCCTCCTTCACATTTCAGATTCTCCCATCTTCTTCTGAGACCAAACTTGGCAAAGAAGGCTTTAGTTTCTCCACTCCTGGAAATTCTGGTGGTTTTAAATTTGGAATACAGGAGCCTTATCAAAATTGGGCAAAAACAGATCAGTCAAAAGAAAATATTTCAAGCTTTCCACAAAACAGTGAAGAAGAGAAGGGAAAGAAGAAACCATCAAATGATATAGCTAGTGTTCTGTCCCAGGACAGCAGTGATGACCAAAAAAGCGGTATATTTGGCCAAAATAGCAACACTTTCACTTTTGCTGATCTTGCAAAAGCTTCATCTGATTCAGATTTTAATAAAAAGGATCCCAATTTCAAAGGCTTTTCACAAGCAGGTGAAAAATTATTTTCTTCACAGAACATGAAAACAGCAGATGTGGTCAATACATCTACTGAGCATGAAAGCAGTGATGACATGTATAAAACTGAGGACAATGATGATATTCATTTTGAACCTGTGGTGCAGTTGCCTGACAAAATAGAGCTTGTAACTGGAGAAGAGGATGAAAAAGTTCTTTACTCACAAAGGGTCAAATTGTTTAGGTTTGATGCAGAAGTCAGTCAGTGGAAAGAACGTGGTGTGGGCAATTTAAAAATTCTTAAGAATGAAGTGAATGGTAAACTCCGTATGATAATGCGTCGTGAGCAAGTCCTGAAAGTTTGTGCAAACCACTGGATAACGACCACAATGAATCTAAAACCATTATCTGGTTCTGACAGAGCATGGATGTGGTTAGCAAGCGACTTTTCTGATGGAGATGCCAAACTAGAGCAGCTGGCAGCTAAGTTTAAAACTCCAGAACAGGCTGAAGATTTCAAACTTAAGTTTGAGGAGTGCCAGAGATTGCTGTTGGATATACCTTTGCAGACACCTCATAAGCTTGTAGACACTGGTAAAACTGCTGAACTGATAAAAAGAGCTGAAAAAATGAAGAGTGGTCTGAAAGATCTTAAGACCTTCTTAACAGAAGAAAGATCAAATGTTCAAGAAGAAGAAAATAAAAATTCAGATTCATTAGTTAATGCTTCTGGTTTAATGATAAAGGCACATGGTGAAAGCACTGAACCAACTCTGGAGTGGGATAACTATGATTTACGTGAAGAAGTGTTGGATAATAACTTGGATAGCTCTGTGTATGCAACTCCTTTGGACACTACACCTGAGAAGAAAAACCTCTTTCGTTTTGGTGAGTCGACAGCTGGCTTTAGCTTTAATTTTCAGCCAGCTTTGAGTCCATCAAAGTCACCTACCAAATTAAATCAGAGCAGAACCTCTGTAGGTACTGATGAAGAATCAGATATCACTCAGGAAGAGGAGAGAGATGGACAGTACTTTGAACCTGTTGTCCCTTTACCAGATTTAGTTGAAGTTGCAAGTGGTGAAGAAAATGAGCAAGTTGTGTTTTGTCATAGAGCCAAATTGTACAGGTTTGATAAAGATACTAATCAATGGAAAGAAAGAGGTATTGGAGATATAAAAATCTTGCAGAACTATGATAACAAAAGTGTTCGTATAATAATGAGAAGGGACCAGGTATTAAAACTCTGTGCCAATCATAGAATTACATCAGAAATGACATTAGAGCATATGAAAGGGACAGAGCGGGCTTGGGTTTGGCCTGCACATGACTTTTCAGAAGGAGAAGGAAAGTTAGAACTTTTTGCTGTACGATTTAAGCTTCAGGATGTTGCAGACTCATTTAAGCAAATTTTTGAGGAGGTGAAACAAGCTCAACAGAATGATACTTTAATTACACCTCTGTCTTCCCGTGGCAGTACACCAAGAACATCGCCATGTGGCAAAATAGCTGTGGCAGTACTGGAAGAAATCACCAGGGAGAGAACTGATCAGAATCAGAAAGCTGATGATGATAGTTCTGCAATAACTCCAGAATCCAAAGAACTTGTCTCATCTGAATCCCCCACAAAAGCAGTTGTTTCTCCTCCCAAATTTGTATTTGGTTCAGAATCTGTTAAGTCTATATTTAGCTGTGAGAAACCAAAGCCATTTACATTTGGCAACACATCATCTACAGGGTCTCTCTTTGGCTTCAGTTTTAATTCTTCAAAAAGTCAGAGTGAGAAGGATATTTCAGCAACCAAAAGTGTAACTGAGAAACAAGTGGACTTCAGCACAAAAGGAAGTACCCAGGAGAAAGCTGCTACAACTTCAAAACTTTCCAGTTGCAGGGCAGAAAATTCTATAGTTTCCTCTTCAGCAGCCCCCATCACTCATCTACTAAAAGTTCCAGAAAAAGGTAAAGAAGCAAATATTATGTATTCAAAGTAATTTTGGTTTATATTATGAAAATTGTTATACTTTTTACACTTAAATCCATGTTGCAGTGGTTATGGTTTTAAGCAAATATCAGTCCCTTTATGAGTATGTGGTTGTATCTTCCGTTATCTTCACAGTGGTTTCCGATACTCATCTCTGTTAGGATGATCGAAACACAAAACTAAAAACTTTTGTTTTGGGGTTTTAAAAAGAAAAAAAAAAGCATTTTCTGTCTGTTAATTCTCTAAAAATGTAGGCCCCTTTTTATGAAGCCATGTTGGGCTTTTTTATCACCGGCTGTGGCGATATTAGCTCTGACGCTCATAGGAAGTCTGAGTGTCAGAACTTTTACTGTCGAAGCCAGCGATTAAAAAAGCCAAACACGGCTTCATAAAAGGGGGAGGATTAATCACCAAGAGTCAAATTTTAAAAAGGCCTAGATCAGAGTAGAGAGGATAGCTCAGTGGTTAGAACAGTAGACTGAGAAAGCCATTGATGGCTCACTTTGATCTCAAGCAAATTGCTTCATCCTCCATAGCCTCAGATTCAACTTAAATTGTAAACCCTGTAGTTGGTGAACCACCTGTTATACCTGAAACGTAACTTTCCTTGAGTTTGGATTTGGAAGGCAAACCATCATATCCAAGCCATACTAGAATCCTAATGTCAAGTGTGTTGAGGAAACATTTTTTGAAAAAAAATCGTGTTGGTAGTACTGTCAATGGCTAAGTCCTCTTGCCAGAAGATTGAGATAGACATTGAAGATTCCAATCACTGAAATATGGAGTAGTGCAACAGGAAACATTTCAGAATTTCACTGCCTTCAGTAGATGATGTGGGTGAACTGTTGCAGCAGTTTTGTTTTCTTCTGGGTATGAATCCTTAAAACTACAGTGCTTGGCCTTGTGGTCATAATCTGGCAAGGTGATAACCACAGAGTGAACCGTAACACAGAGGTAGAGGATTAATTGGTGTGGGCTCCCCAGAGCCTCAGCCTACAGGCTTGTACCCCATGGGCTTGCTTTTTTGGAGCTCATTAGAGTCCGTACAGCTGGGGAAGTTCCCCACCTATGGATCTCTGCAACCCCCCCCCTCCCCACAAAAAACTGTGACAGTTTTGTCTCCAGATTGTGCTGTGGACACGTGTGCAGATCTTCCAGTCTTGTCTCTCTCCCCAGGGAGGGGCTGCTCCCTCATTTGGGGGACATTATATTCAACAAGGTTTCAGCTCTAGTGGTTCAGTTATGTTGCCAGCAAGAATTGTCTTCCCTGAGAGCCAAGGCCCCAGTACCTGGTCTATCCCCTCAGCAAGGTAGAGTCCACTGAGGAAGAATGATACTATTTTTTAGGTGCAAATGTCCCCTCCAAAGGCCTTTTCATTCCATAAATCCCTTTCTAAGATGGTGTTAGCAGAATAGAAAGCTCCTATTATAGTCCTGAAGAGGATTAAATTGAAAACCAAGCTCTATCTGCTCCTCTGGGAAGATTTGGTTTGCTCTTCAAAAGTGAATGAGATGTGACATTTTGGTACAGTGATTCTTAACCTTTTTTGAGTCACAGACCCCTTTAAGAATCTGATTAAAGCTATGGACCCCATTCTCCAGAAACATTCACATAAACCCAACTTTGCATAAAATGAATATAAATTTATTGAGATTTGATGCTCATACTATGACATACACAAAGTATTATTAAACTTTAAAGTAAACAGTCTTAAAAAACCCACTCCTTTTTTATGCAAAAAGTAATGGCCACTCATTATAATTATGAAATACAATCCTCTTGTGCAAATTAAAATAGATCTAGTGCTACTACGTTTTCTTACTACTGTTACTACAACTACTACTATTACTCCTCCTGAGATTAAACGATCTGGGTATGCAAGGAACAGTCCTTGGCTGGTTCTTGAATACCTTCTACATTTGTCAGTCGGGTCTCAAGACCAACTCCTTTAGGATTTATCGCAGTGCTGTGGATGCTTATCATCGTCGTGTAGAAAATAAACCCATCTCTGTTCAACATATGTAATTCATTTCATTTGAGGCTTGCTTCTGTTGAAACCTCCTGCAGTATCATGGAATATCAATATGATCCTAACCCAGTTGATGAAAGCACCTTTTGAGCCCCTTGATAACTTGGCATCTGAAGTACCTGACCTAAAACATCCTATATTTGGTGGTGGTCACTTAAGTCAACAAACTCTAGTAGCTGATCCACTTTACTCTGACTTTTGCAACAGTAGAGTGGTCTTGCACAACCATTCTTGGTTCCTCTTGAATGTAGTAATGGAATTCCATCTTAACTAGTCAATTGTTCCGCCAACATTTTCTCCCAAACCCATGCCTCTAATGGTGAAAGTACAGTGTACACAATGAGGACTTTAGGAGACCTTTAATCTAGAGCAGACTAAAGCCCATAGAAAGTCCACTCAGCTGTTTCTTTTGACCAAACCATGATGGGAACTGCCATTGGCAAACACAGTCTTTCCAGTTGACTAGCAGACTGCATTTCCTTTACTTATGCCAGGCAGGCTTGACTTTAGACCAGGGATCTCAAAGTCCCTCCTTGAGGACCACATCCAGTTGGGTTTTCAGGATTTCCCCAATGAATATGCATTGAAAACAGTGCATGCACATAGATCTCATGCATATTCATTGGGGAAATCTTGAAAACCCGATTGGATTGCGGCCCTCAAGGAGGGACTTTGAGACCCCTGCTCTAGACTGTCACATCGCAGCTTATAATGTTTGAACAATGGCTGCATCTATAGCCAACTTGAGAGCAGCCTCCATAGAGGAGATTTACTGAGCTACAACATTGGTCTTCAGTCCATACATTTGCATCTCGTTACTGTTTGGAATAGAACTATTAACATGATGGTTGATTTCAGAATCTATTTGGGCTCTAGAAAGCCTTGCTGGTCATGCCCCTCCTGATTCTTGTTTCCTGTTCTAAGGGACAGGACCAGCAGGGCCTTTGCAATCTGCACACACATTCACCTTCAGTTCTGTGCCACAAACGCCATATTCCCCCACAGTAGAAAGTATCCCCCTTATAACTTGTCACATTTAACAGTCTGTCCTCCACAAGAAACCTTTAAATACTTTAACCTCCCATTGAAAATTGTATCATAATACTTAAATAATGCTTTGTACTTCAATGCATCATTATTATATAGAAATTGTACTTAGCTTACAATGCCCTTTATCCAAGAAGAAAATAACATTTCCATTACAAGATTCTTCCTTTTAGCTAACCTTATCTTATATGCCTGTTTTTTACACATCTCTGATCTATAATTGCTATAATTGGAAGACTATCCTATCTGGTCAGCAACATTCTCATTCATTTCTTTGGCATCACTCTAAACTAAGATACTTTTTACAAAGCACTATACTTTCCTATCTCAGCCTGCCTATCTGTTTATTAAAGCACCAGGTAAATGCTTCCCCATGGCTTTTAGTCAGAACATATCATGCAGCTAACACTTTGCAAGATTATGGTAGAGATTAACTATGAGGCTGCTGTTTCAAATACAAACTGTTTTGCTATTAAATCCATATAGAGCAATTCTGTATAAAGGATGCCCAAATGTAGGCACTAATAGTGTGTACAAGGTTATAGAATGGCACATTTATGAGTATGAATGATGTCTCAAGTGGAGATTACATGCATATAAGCTAGGTGCTATTTTATAAAATGGGTGTACTAGTCAGTTCTATAAATGGGCACTGAAAAAAGCGCTAAGTGCTATTTGGAAGAGAGGAGGGACAGGGGAGATATGGTACAGAGAAAGGAAAATGGTAAAACCAGAGGGCATAATTTCAGGTTGAGGGGTGGTAGATTCAAGAGTAATGTTAAGAAATTCTTCTTTACGGAGAGGGTGGTTGATACATGGAATGTTTTCCAAGGGAAGTGGTGGAGAAGAAAATGGTGACAGAGTTCAAACAAGCGTGCGATGAACACAGATGATCTCTAATCAGAAAATAATGGGTATAAATTAAAGGAACTAAGGCCAGTACTTGGCAGACTTGCACGGCCTGGGTCCCATATATGGATATTCAGTTGAAGAAGGGCTGGGGAGGGCTTCGATGGCTGGGATGGTTAAGATGGGCTGGAGTGAGCTTTGATGGAGACTCCAGTAGATGGAACCTAAGCACACTACCGGGCAGGGCTCTAGCTTTCTGGCCCAGAAATATCTAAGAAAAAGGACCATTTAAACAAAATAATTAATTTATGGAGTATGTATGGTTCGGCAGACTCGGGTCTTTATCTAGAGCAGTGGTCTCAAACTCAAACCCTTTGCAGGGCCACATTTTGGATTTGTAGGTATTTGGAGGGCCTCAGAAAAAAATAGTTCATGTCTTATTAAAGAAATGACGATTTGCATGAGGTAAAACTCTTTATAGTTTATAAATCTTTTCTTTTGGCTAAGCCTTAATAATAATATTGTCATTTATAGCTAAAGAGACATATGATCAAGAAACTGTTTTTAATTTTACTTTTGTGATTATGATAAACATGCCGAGGGCCTCAAAATAGTACCTGGCGGGCCGCATGTGCCCCCCCCCCCCTCGGGCCACGTGTTTGAGACCACTGATCTAGAGGGTATGAATTGAATTACTAGAGGGTATGAATTGAAGTTGCGGCATGGCAGAGTTAGGAGTAATATTAGGAAATTCTTTTTCATGGAGATGGTGGTGGATGCCTGGAATGCCCTCCCAAAGGAGGTGGTGGAGATGAAAACGGTGATGGAATTCAGAAAAGCATGGGTTGAACACATAAGATCTGTAATTAGAAAATGAATGGTATAAAACAAACTAAGGCCGGTACATGGCAATCCTGCACAGTCTGTGTCCTGCATATGGTGATTTGGTTTAGGATGAGCTGGGGAAAAGCTCCAGATATGTGATGCCATAGTAAAGGAACAAAAAACAAGGAAGTGGGGAGGGACACTGGTCAGACCACTGTGTGAACAAGCACATTTATTCACAATATGGAATCTCAGTTAAAGTTTAAATAAAACAATATGAGGCAGGCATGTAAAGCCTTTATAGGAGAGCATATGCTGGACCCCAACACGGTCTGTGTTTCGGCCACAGGGGCCTTCTTCAGGGATGTAAAAGTATCCCAGTTGACGGTGCCAAATGATTAAAAAATAGGCCAAATTGAGTAAACTTAAAGAAAAACACGCTGAGGTGCCTGCCACCCAGGACAATATAGAAGGTGTAATCACAATTCAAAGATAAACGCTGTGATAGCCAAGAACCCCACTTCCTTGTGTTTTGTTCCTATGGCTTGCCCTTGGGGTTGCTTTTTTCCTTTGTATTATTTGATGCCGTGGTAAAGACCACATCTCTTATCTTCAGCTCCCTTCCTTTCTAATCCATCTCTTATTGCAGGCTTCTCCAACCTTTTTCAATCAGGGGCCACACTTTATAGTTTGTAACATTTGGAGGGCCATAACACACACAGTTGTATTTTGCCATATGCGTCGTCAGATAGTGGCAAAATGCAAAAATGTCATCCCCTCCTGCCCCTCTTTCTCTCACTCTCATTTATCTGAAGCCTTCATCTAGTCTACTTGCTCTTTCTCATATACTCCACGGCTTTTCCCAGTCTCCCCTCACCTGGTGGGCTTCCTGCTTCCCCAGTGTGACTCGGCTCTTTGCAAGTCTGAGCTGCATGGTACCGGAAGTTCAGGTTGGTCTCATGGTTTCAAGTCTCAAAACTTATGGCACTGCTCAGCTCAAACTTACAGAGATCTGAGTCATGGTAGGGAAGCAGGAATCTTGTAGTTGGTGCCAGATCTATGGATGCTAGAGCACCCCCAATATTCTTTCCATCACTGCCCAGACAGCAGAGCTGAAATCTTCCCACTGTAGAGATGCTAGAGAAAGCAGAAAGAAAGGCAATGTCTCTGTAGCTAAAGCTTCTGCTTCCTCCTGCAGCCCATTGGTCAGATATTTCTTAAGCTTAAGCTTCAAAGGAAGCAGAACCAGCTTAAGCTTCAAAGGAAGCAGAACCAGTAGCTTAGGAGACATCATTTGTCAGACATTCCTTAGCCATCCAATTGGCTTCAGGGAAAGGTGGTACCAGTAACTTAGGAGACTCCATCCTTCTGACTTGCTTTTCCCTGCAGCCTATTGACTGACTAAGGAATATCTGACTAATGGGCTAATAACAGGGATGCTGGCACGTAATATCCAGACCTGCATAGACATGAATTTAAACTGATAACAAGGGGAAAGCCGATAGTCGATCTGACCTCGACACATCGGACCACAGTATCAAGCAAGGATACTGAAACAGAAAATGGCGATAATGGACTAGAGACAAAATGGACACTTTATGGACATAAACCCAAAGATGCAGCACAGGGACCCGAGAGGCAACTAGAAATAAAGAGTAAGACAAGGAGGAAACAGCAGGACCCAGAGGGCTATCAAAGAACAAAAAAGCGGGCAGAGGACGGGATAGACACACCACAGGAGGCAACACGTGAGGAGACCAGCAGGAGCAACAAATCAAGAGTAGATCCAAAAGAAAAGGTAACAAACTGGGACTTAAATTGCCTATATACAAATGCTAGGAGCCTAAGGACTAAAATGGGGGAGATAGAAGTTATAGCCGGAAATAAGGACATAGACATAATAGGAATCACAGAGACATGGTGGACAGAGGACAACAAATGGGATGTGGCCCTTCCAGGGTATAAACTCTACAGGAAGGAAAGAGCACACAAAAAGGGGGGAGGAATAGCACTGTATATAAAGGACTCCATTCCTTCATCCAGAACAGAAACAACAATAAGGGCGGACAGTCTGGAGTCACTATGGGTTAAGCTGACAGGAGGGGAAGGAGCTGACATCAAATTGGGATTGTACTATCACCCACCAGGACAGTCAGAAGCAAACGACCTGGAACTGGAGGCCGAACTGAGGCAGGAGTGCAGAAGTGGAAGGGTGGTGGTTATGGGGGATTTCAACTATCCGGGAATAGACTGGGACATTGGGCACTCAAATTGCACGAGAGAAACTAAATTCCTAGAGGCGATAAGGGACTGTTTCATGGAGCAGCTGGTCACGGAACCAACGCGAGGGGATGCCACGCTAGACCTAATCCTCAACGGGCTAGAAGGACCCGCAAAGGAAGTGGTGGTAATAGCACCATTAGGGAACAGTGATCACAACATGATCCAGTACAAATTAAACATGGGAACATCAAAGGTGAAAAGAACCAAAACGACAGCACTCAACTTCAGAAAGGGAAACTACAAGGACATGAGGAAAATGGTAGGAAAAAAGCTCAACAGCAACTCAGGGAAGGTGAAGACCGTAAAGGAAGCCTGAACACTGCTTAAAGGCACAGTGCTCGAGGCACAAGACCTGTGCGTCCCAAGGTTTAGGAAAGGGTGCAAAAAAAAATCGAACTAGAAACCCAGCATGGATAACATCTGCAGTTAAAAAGGCGATAAGTGACAAGAAATCATCCTTCAAGAAATGGAAAAAGGATCCAACAAAGGAAAACCAGGAAGAGCACAAAAGACACCAGAAAGAATGTCATCGAGAGGTCAGGAAGGCAAAGAGAGAATATGAGGAAAGACTGGCAGGAGAAGCAAGAAACTTCAAACCCTTCTTCAGGTATGTGAAAGGGAAACAACCAGCCAGAGAGGAAGTGGGACCACTGGACGACGGAGACAGGAAAGGAGCGATAAAGGAGGAAAAAGAGATAGCTGAAAGGTTAAACAAATTCTTCTCGTCAGTCTTCACCAGAGAGGACACATCCAATATCCCAGAACCCGAGGTGATTATAAACGGAGAGCACGACGAAAGGCTGGTACAACTAGAGGTAAGCAAAGAGGATGTCCTCAGACAGATAGACAGACTAAAGAGCGACAAATCACCAGGCCCGGACGGCATCCACCCAAGGGTACTAAAAGAACTGAGAAACGAAATAGCAGAGACACTTCGCCAAATATGTAACCTCTCCCTAAAAACTGGGGAGATCCCAGAGGACTGGAAAATAGCAAATGTCACGCCCATCTTTAAGAAGGGATCAAGGGGTGACCCGGGAAACTACAGGCCTGTGAGCTTGACCTTGGTTCCTGGAAAGATGATGGAAGCAATGGTAAAGGACACAATCTGCGAACACATAGAAAACAATGGACAACTGAAGGCGAGCCAGCATGGCTTCTGCAAGGGAAGGTCATGCCTCACGAACTTGCTGTACTTCTTTGAGGGAATAAACAGTCAGATGGATAAGGGTGAATCCATAGACATCATTTACCTTGACTTCCAAAAAGCCTTCGACAAGGTACCACATGAACGGCTACTTAAAAAACTGTGGAACCACGGGGTGCAAGGGGATATCTACCGATGGATCAAACACTGGCTAGCGGGCAGGAAACAGAGGGTTGGAGTCAAGGGCCAATACTCAGATTGGCAATGGGTCACGAGCGGAGTTCCGCAGGGGTCGGTGCTGGGACCTCTTCTATTCAATATATTTATTAACGATCTGGAAACGGGGACAAAATGTGAGGTTATCAAATTTGCTGATGACACCAAACTCTGCAGCAGGGTTAGAAACACGGAAGACTGTGAAGACCTACAAAAGGACCTAACGAGACTGGAAGACTGGGCAAAAAAGTGGCAAATGAGTTTTAACGTGGAGAAATGCAAGGTCATGCTTGTAGGGAAAAAGAACCCGATGTTCAACTACAAAATGGGGGGAACACTGCTAGGGGTGAGTAACCTGGAAAGGGACTTGGGGGTGATGGTCGACTCATCACTGAAACCATCGGCGCAATGTGCGACAGCCTCAAAGAAAGCAAACAGAATGCTGGGCATCATCAAAAAGGGTATCACAACCCGGACGAAGGAAGTCATCATGCCGCTGTATCGCGCAATGGTGCACCCGCACCTGGAGTACTGTGTTCAATACTGGTCGCCGTACCTCAAGAAGGACATGGCGGTACTCGAGGGAGTGCAGAGGAGGGCGACTAAGCTGATAAAAGGTATGGAAAATTTTCCATACACTGACAGGTTAAAAATGCTGGGGCTGTTCTCCCTGGAGAAGAGGAGACTTAGAGGGGACATGATAGAAACCTTCAAAATCCTTAAGGGCATAGAGAGAGTAAATAAGGACAGATTCTTCAAACTGAGGGGAGCCACGAGCACTAGGGGTCACTCAGAGAAATTGAAAGGGGACAGGTTTAGAACAAATGCTAGAAAATTCTTTTTTACGCAGAGGGTGGTGGACACATGGAACGCGCTTCCGGAGGAAGTGATAGGCCAGAACTCTGTACAGGGGTTCAAGAAGGGTTTGGATAGGTTCCTGGAGGATAAAGGGATAGAGGGGTACAGATAGAACTTGAGGTAGGTTATAAAAGTGGTCAGAAACCACTTCACAGGTCGCAGACCTGATGGGCCGCCGTGGGAGCGGACCGCTGGGCGAGATGGACCTCGGTCTGACCCAGTGGAGGCAACTTCTTATGTTCTTATGTTCTTAACAGAGAAGAGCTGCAGTGTAGGTCAAACGGGCTTCCTGCTTTAGGTCTACCAAAAAGAGGAAGGAGCTCTTGGAAAGGCATGAGGAAGCAAAGAGTAGCACAGGCACTGAGAGCTAGAAGAGAGGGGTTGTGCGGGGAAGAGAGGCTGAAGGAAGACTATAGGGTTTCCAGATGTCTGGATTTACCCATACATGCCCTCTTTTTAGCGGACTGTCTGGGTATCCGAATGAATTTAAAACCCACCAATTTGTTCAGGTTTTGGAAGACCCCAGCTCTGACAAGAGCTTTGGGGTCATGTCTGGAGGGCCTCTGAACATACGCGGGTGCAGCACGATAACATCACGCTCATGCATGTGATATCACAACACATCTGTGCATGCTCAGAAGCCCTCTAGATGTGGCCTCGAGCTCAGAGAAGAAGAAATTGAGGTTTGTTTGAGGATAGGACGGGGCCTCATGTCATCTCTTTTTCTTTCTTTCTTTCTTTTTTTTTTTTTGCTTCAACAAATCTGGTAACCCTAGGGAAGACATATGGACTATGAAAGGAAGAATAGAGCTGAGATGAATGCAAGCTGGGGGGCATGGGCTATGATACAAAGAAGTGGGTAAGGGAAAAGAAAAAAAAACTGATAATGGGGAGAGGAACTGTGTGGAGTTCAAAGAGCAGGGGGCTAAGAAAAGTGTTCTGAGAAGAAAGGATCAGGTTGGAGAGAGAGAAGTAAAACTAGGAAGGAAAAAAATCAGAAACAAGAAAAGATTAATTTTCACATTTTTGGAGGCATGGTTTGAATCTTGCAACTGAGAAGCCCAAGAATCACTGGGTAGGAATGTACAGTGTTATATTGCTGATTGAGCTGGGTCAGTTTGGTTATCTGCTCTTTGCTTCCAGCCCTGCCGTAACGGAGATAAATAAGGTATTTTATTAGAAGGATGGGGAAAGGGAACAAGGTTGTGGAAGCAAGGAATTCCATTTATTTATTTATTTATTCAGTCATTCAATTTTCTATACTATTCTCCCAGGGGAGCTCAGAACAGTTTATATGAATTTATTCAGGTACTCAAGCATTTTTCTATGGAAAACTCCCTTTTAAAACCTACTTTTATCTTTGCAGCCCTGGTATTGAGTGGGGCTATGGTCAGCGATTGAACTGAAGTGGACTGGAAAGTAGCACTGTTCCAATTCCTCACAAAAATTTAAAAATATTATTCCCCATTTTATCCCACAGGAGATATAAATGGGCACTGGTCTATGTGAGCCTAGAAAAGTACCACAGCAGCAGCAGCAGCAGTAGAAAGAGATGGCAGGAGGTCATTGACGAATTGGAGGGAGGGGAAGAAAGGACATATTGTCTCACAAACTGTGTGTTTCTTGGTTTGGCTCCCTGATGTTCCTTGTGTTTTTAATTGCTAAATCGTTGTTCTTGGCTCTTAGTAAAACTCTGCAGCTATCTCCCAGATATCAACTCAGCTCCCTCAGTTGGATGAGGGGAAATTTATTGTGAATTTTAAGTTCAGCATCCCCAATCATTTTCAAAAGTTGGCTCCTATGAATCCTACTATAAGCACCACATGAATTATCAAGATTATGAGAGCCAGAAAAAAAGCACATGAAGGACTGGGTTCTGGCCTCAGGACCATAGGTTGGGCAAACCTGTCCTATTTCCTCTCCTTCACCATCTTTTTTAACCCCATTTCTACCCTCACTCAACTTCTTCACTGATCCATCCTCTTTTCACATCTCCATCCATAGTATTCTGTTTACTCTTGTGAATGCACTCCGATGATACAATTGGAGCTCTTTTATTCTTGCATCATCTGACATGAACTCCTGATAAAGGCGAGAATGCCAAAAGACCTTGTGTTGAGATCCATATATGAATTGCAATAGAGAGCTTTGCAAGACTTATTTATTTCATCACTCTACATTGTGCCTCCTGGCTCAGTGTGGCCACATTTTGCCTTCACAGGGGCTGTTTCAATCAAAGTACCAGAAGATGCACTACCACTTTTTTCATAAGATATTGAAAAACAAATTAACAGTGTTAACAGGTCAGCGTATAGTTGTAGATAAATATAGATGACACATACTTAGATTGCATAAGCTACTTCATAGGATATTGAAAAACTCAAGTCAACTGTGATGAAATGGCCACATCATCATTTTAGTCTTTTAATATGTTGAAATCCCACTAATAAATTTGTTGAACCATTATCTGTTTTATTAGTGCTCTTCACTTGTTTCAGTTTTTTAGCTCTTGCAGATCCTAGCCTCTCTTGTTTGTCTGATAGCATTTACAACTCCTGATGGGAGGGAATTGGTCATTGGACTCTTGTGACATCTAAGCCATATTTAGGGTTCAGTTAGCTGTGTTCCAGAGGGAGTTGCTGTTTGTGGCTCCTTTCTGGGGCTAGCCTTCCAATGACTATGTTAAACAGATTAAGGATTGGTGAAAAAGCTGCTGATAATAATAACGAAAAGGTTTAAGGTACAGGCAGTCCCTGGGTTAAGAACAAGTTCCATTTTATAAACTGTTCTTAAGTTGAATTTGTATGTAACTCAGATTCCATACAGTACACAATCTATAAAAACATTAAAGAAACAGTCCTCAAAATAAAGTACTGTAGTTTAAATAGAAAGAAAAGATAGGTTTACACTTATTTTGTTATTTATCCATCCTACTGTTCCCTCTCCATCATCACATCCAACATTTCTCCCTCTCATCTTTTTCCCCATGCATCCTCACGCCTCTCCCACCACCATGTCCATTATTTCTTCTCCCTCCCTGTGCCCAACAATTACCACTTTCCTCATTTCCCTATGTGCACCATCTTTCCCTCTAACTCAGACACCCATGCCCAGCAGTTCTCCCTTTCTATTCCCTCCCCACCTCAGCATCTCTTTCCCTTTCCCTCACTCCCTCCATTGTTACATCCTATGTTCCAAGTTCATGTTCCCCTCCCTCCATTCTGTGTTTCAAATTAATGCTCCCTCCCTCCCTTTCTTCCTCCTTTCCTTCCATCCTTTGTCCGAAGTGTATGCTCCCTCCCTTCCTTCTGTGTCCCAACACAACCCTGCTTCTCCCTTCCTGTCCAAATGCGACCCTCTTCCTCCCTTCTGTGTCCCAACATGCCCCCTGGTCGCCTTCTTCCATTTTACATCCCAAATTCATGCCTCCCTCCCTCTAGTGTTTACCTCCGCTGGCCAACTGCTTTCTCCCAGCCGTACTTCACTTTGCAAAGTCATGGCTGCGGTTTGTACACGCAGCTGACCCAGAAGCCTTCCCTCTGCTGAATTGCTGTAATTGCAAAAAAAAAAAAAAAAAAAAAAAACCCAAACAAACCCTAAAACATACACTACAGCAACATACCACAAATTCAGGTTGACTTGAATGAAACTTGGTGGTAGTCACTAGAGTGTGACTATCTGTATCTTGGAAACGTGTATATCACTTGTATCCTTGAAATCATTAATCATGGTATCTTTAAAATTTTACTGTTTTCTAGGGTTTAATTTTAGCCTTTTTAAAACTAATCCAATGGCTTTTTGGACCAGCCAGTCTTCCTCAAAACCTGACAGTAAAGGTATTCAGTCACCCTGTGCTGTGATCTGACTTTGCTTAGAAGATAATGGCGGCTGATCATTGTTGTTAGAGCAGTTTGGTTTTGTGATATGACAATAGTTTGGATGCTAATCTAACATGCATGTGGATAATTTTAGTGTTTAAATAGTGCTTTACATTTTTTGCAGGGGAAAAGTGCCATTAAGACTGTTTGGGTTTTTTTTTTTTTAGCCTATAGATTTATTCTGATCCCACTACCTACCCTCTTATCATTGTTAATTTCACATCTCTTAACCGCAATAAAGTGTTATATATATTTACATGCAAGCATAAATAAATTCTTTGTTAACTGAATTGTATAATGCTGATTCAGTTAATCTTTATATTCAAGTTCTAATAACTCCACAATGCATGAATATTGAGAGATGGCATGATCTTTACAGCTCCGCATCTTGAAAATTGAATTGTAGGGTTAAAACTGCTTTTCTTTATATTAAAAATAAACAGGTGATATAAAATAGTTCTTAATATTGTTAATTTGGTGCCCTTTGAAAGATGTGTACCAGTGTTAATATGCAGAAGTATGCAGTTGAAGTATTAATATTTTTCCCTGGAAAATATTGAAGATGAACTAAAGTTCATTATGCAGTAGGATGGAAACCCAGCAGCACCATATAAGAGACATGAGCTTGCTCATAGAATGCTCAGGGTGCCAGCAATAAAGGGTACCAAGTGCCCCAGCCAGCCTTTGACATCATCACACAGCATGCCCTTACTCTCTCTACATCCCCCACAGCATACTACCCTGGATGTTGCTGCTTTCTCTGCCATTCAGTTCCTCTTTAGCACAGTTACTTTCTATAAGAGGTGTTATCCTGGGACAGTAGGCAGATATTCTCACAGTGGGTGATGTCATCCACAGAGTCCGGCATGGACATTGAAAAGTGTAGTATCACTTTAAGCTTTGCAAGCTTTTAGACTGCCCGCACCGTGCATGCATAAGTGCCTTCCTGCCGATGCCAGCTCGCGAGGTCATCAGTTCTATGCCCAAGTGAAGAAGCCAACTAGAGGAGGTGGGAAAGTTGTAAGAATATCTGCCTGCTGTCCCTGGATAACACCTCTTACAGTAAGTAACGGTGCTTTATCCTTAGATAAGGAGGCAGCATATTCTCACATGTGGGTTGTTAGCTTTAATAAAAGGGATGGAGGGCGTTTCACGGTCGGCAGGATTGGGCTCACTGCAGAGGAGACCGGAGGACGCTCCAGCGGGGAAGGCTTCTTAGCCGGCTTACCTGGGGGGTGCGACGCCGGCGCGGTATCGATGAAGAAGGTGCCGACTGAGATGGAACCGATGTCGGTGCCGGTGCAGCGGAGTCGGACATCTCGGCACCGAAAAGTAACCGCTGTTGGATCTGGTGGTTTTTTAAAGTCCTTTTCTTTAACGATGCGCAGCGGGTACAAGAGGACGCTCGATGATCAGGACCAAGACACTGCAGACACCAGTTATGTGGGTCTGTTAGTGAAATTGGCCGAGCGCACCGCTGGCACTTTTTAAACCCGGGTTGAGGGGGCATGAATGGAAAAACGGCTTCAGCCAAATCGAAGCCCGAGGCTTCGATAGTGGCAATAGGCCCCGCTGGGGCGAAACCGAAAGAAAAGAAAAAATAACTAAGTTATAATTTATTATTATTATTTTTTTACAATGAAATAAAGAAAAAATGAGGAAAATGATATTTTCCAATGGGTTTACGCGAGCGTGGAAGGCAAAAATCGAAAAATATATTCAACAGCCGTTGAACACACGTCTTCTTAGCTCCGCGGAAACTAAGAAACTGGGGACCGCGCGCCTCTGTCGGGCGGGATGGCACTCGCGCGTGTGCGGTGCGGCCTACCAGAACTTTCCAAGTTCTTAGAGTGCAATCACTCTAAAATTGTCCGTACCGGGGCTCCGTCGGTGCCGTCACCCATCAGTCAAGAATATCTGCCTGCTGTCCCTGGATAACACCTGTTACGGTAAGTAACTGTGCTTTACAGTAAGTAACGGTGCTTTATCCTTAGATACGGAGGCAGCATATTCTCACATGTGGGTCGTTAGCTTTAATAAAAGGGATGGAGGGAGAGTTGAGTTTCAAGAACTCAGAAAAATTTGAGTTGCCTCGCAAAAACCTAGACCTAATGTCTGATACGAGAACACGGAAGCAAGGGAAGGAACATAATGGAAAAAATGAATAGAGGAACTCCAAGCTTTACTATAGGTAAAAGAAAGATTCTGAGAAAATCTATATGCATGGAAGCTGAAACAATAATAACAACCTCCTAGAGGCAGGAGAATCTAAATATAGGCAATGGAGGACATCTAAAAATTCAAGAATCAAATAAGAAAGGGCTACTGGCTAATGCACTCATATGGAGCAGAGACCAAATGAGCAGTTGAAACCAGTCCTGTCCCAGAGTAGATACGAATGATAAGGAAAAGGAATTTTGTAATCAATGGAAGAATAATTCTTGTCTTTGAGGATTAAAAAAGGAGGAACTATCCTAGAAGGAAAGAAAAACCTATGCTATGAAGTATAAAATTAGAACTACATAGTGGCTTACTGTGGAGAAAATAACCTCCTGATAACCAGCCACATATAGGCCACATATAGGCTGATGCAAATGGCAAGCTATGTTTTAAAACTGGTAGATAAGCCGCCCCATGCTATTAGCCGTGATTTATCTTACCGATAAATTACCTGCTGGATGGCTGACAGCTGCCTCCTCGAATCTCCAGCGGTGCAGGGCAGTTGCAATCTTTTCAGCATCCATCCTGGCCTCGCACCACTTGCTGAATGGCTGCCATCACATCTCGCAGGACTCGCAAGAACTGATGACAGCCATTCAGCAAGTGGTGTGGGGCCAGGCTGGATGCCGAAAAGATCGCAATTGTCCTGCACCGCTGGAGATTCAAGGAGGCAGCTGACAGCCATCCAGCGAGGGACGTATTTAAGGGAGATTTTTAAAAAGGTACCGGGGGGGGGGGATTAGGTTATTTTAAAGATTTAGATAGGCCGCCCCATTTAAGTAAGCCGTGCCCTGTAGGCAGGTTTGTAAAAACGATGTATAGACCTCAGCCTATATATGGGAAATACGGTATATATATCACGAAGGCTGAGAGAGAATTATAATAAGCCTTAAAACAAGAATATCAGTAGAGAACAGGAAGGGAAGCATATTGCATAAGCAATATTCCAGTAAACACAGTCTCCTCAGAGATTTAGAAAGGAAAGTGTGAATGGATTGTTTAATATCCTTGATAAAACAAAAATTAGGTTGTGGTTTTGTTTTATGTTTTTTAAAAAGGCTCCTCATGTACTTAAAAAGAGGAACTTAGTAAGGTTAGAGCGCTACAAAAATTGGGACCTGAACCCATGAAAGCATATTTCTAGAAGGAAAGTAGTTGAACTTTTAAACTTATGTCCCCTGTTAACGGCGTTAGAAACTTGGGAATCAAAATATATAAATTTTTTCCCAAACAAAATAAGGATCGGAAAAATGAGCCATGATAGATGTGGCCCCGAGTAGTAGATAAGTGCCACATTAAAACACGTGCACCTACTAAAGTGAATAGGAAAAACAAAGTAACAAACATGTCATTGAACTCCTGTACCCTCTTACTTCACTATAGAAGTAGGATCTTGGGTAACCAGAGCTTAGCAGTTTAGTGCCCTAAAAAAGTGAAGAAATTACTCCTGAGCCAGTAGCATCAACTGAAGGTAAGGAGATACCATAGAGTTGAGAGTGACCTAACTAAACGAAAAGAGGCAATATGCCTGCAGAGTTGAGGTGCTAAATAGAATCTTCTTGGGAAACAATAGAGGTACTTCAAGAAAAGTGGTTACAAGTAGCAGAAAACATGAGAGTGAGAGGAAATGGGCAGCCAGAAGGAGGAAACCTCAGTGTTGCCCAGAGAAGTACACTATAGAGAAAAAACAAAATGAGAACTAGAATTGCTGGATCAGAAGCATACTAGAGGTCCAGCAAGAAACCAAAGTAGACTCGGAATTTTAGAAATAGAAACCAGAGAAATGTGCAATAACATTTCCCGCACCCAGACCCATTGAAGGAACAACGAGTAGGATGAAGTGCACATCATGATATTTCCGACAGAAATATAGAAGCATAATGGCAGAAAAAAATCAAACAGACCAACCACTCTGCCCTTCCGCAGAAGCCCCAAACTCTTCTTCTCTAGGTAAAAGTAAGAAATAAATTAACCCTGCTAGACCATTAGGAAATGGTTGTAGCAAGAGACTACAGAAGATCATCTACTAAGGAAGTTGTTTTTATTATTAATGACCTCCAGGTCATTTAGAATGATTCTGATGGTAGATTAAGATTACAGGCTTTCAGTGCCATCATGGAGAGGTTCTGAATCTTCTCATGAGGAACAGAGAAAATTGAAAAACAGGAATTGAGTCCTACATGACTGTACCATATTGGCAGGAACAAATATACTATCAGTAAAAGATAAAAAGAAAGTGACCTATGAGTATGTTTAGAGGTGACAAAATGTAAAGCATGTTAGACGAGATCCCAGCATACTTCAGAGAAGTGTAACAGGTAGAACAGTAATGCACTGAAAAAAGGTTGATATAAAACCCAAGGACCTGTGACAAAGGAACGGCTTGGTTTCAGTACTGGAACGATACCCAATGGTACTATGTGATGCTATAAAGATTTGCATACGAACATTGTGCCCGAGCCTGTCCATTTTTTCTACTTAGAGATTGAAAATGAAACTTAAAGATAGGAATGTGGCCTCCAATCCAATCTAATCCTTAGCTTTATATACCGATTCATCCCTTACAGAAGGGCTCAACTCGGTTAACAAAATTTCCTGAATTCAGTTAGGGAATAAGATAATTTCTATTCTACAAATCATCTTAGACAGAAGAATCAACCAGAGATTTTTGAAATAAATAAATTTTTAACATTTTTCAAAAGGTTGTTAATTGAGAGAGTAACCTAATCTCTGAAGGAAGCTTGTTCTAAATTTTTGCAGATAAGAAAACAAAAAATTTGCAAAAATTGGAGATAATTTTGATTATTTTAACTGATGGATAACCAAGTTTATATTTCTGAGTATTTCTTGCATGCAAAGGTAAACAGGAATTGAAAAAGAAAGGAGAAAAAAATCCCATATAAAATTTTAAAAATTGCACAAGTGAATTTGAATTGAATTCTCCAGAACACAGGAAGCCAATGAAGTGCCCTTAACAAAGGGGTCACATGATCGTATTTATGCTTACCAAATATCAATTTTGCTGCGAATAAGCTGCAGTCTTTTTAGATTGCATTTATTCAAAGAGAATTAGCTTAATCCAATTGTGACAGAATAATCGCCTGAACCAACACTGCAAAATCCTGTTGGAAAACCAAATGGCAACCCCGTCTAAGCATTCTAAGATTGAAGAAACATTTTTTTTTTACATGACTGACTTGAGATGAAAAAGAAAGTGTAGAATACAGGATGAAACCCAGGATTTTAGATGTAAACTCAATTTGTAATGAAATGCCTGTAAAAGGCAGCAATTCTGGTTTAGGACTGAACCATAAAAGTTTTGTCTTTGTGGTGTTTAATTTCATGCGGACTAGCGATGCCCAATCCTGAATCCTTGAGATGCAAGAATTAACATTAGATACAAGATCATTCAAAGAAGGATCAATTTCAAGCAAGATGAAAATATCATCTGCATATGTATAAATTGACTCTGTTGGAATAATTTTAGGTACTGTAATGTGGTCATGTATATATTGAACAATATAGGTGATAATGGGGAACCCTGTGGAACCCCACAATTAGAGGTCCAAGGAGAAAAAAGTTTACCCTCATTATATATGAGGGCTATTCAAAAAGTATCAGACCTTTATTCATAAAAAATACTCATATTCAGATACAATAATCGTATACTAATCTTCAAAGTAGTCCTCTTGGGTTGCCACACACTTCTAACAGTTCTGCCACTGTTGGAAGCAGTGCTGGAACGCCTCTTTTGAGATTGCTCACAACTGGTCCGTCACATTCTGCATGATGTCTTCTCTTGACTGAAATCAGGTCCCTTTCAGGGGCATTTTCAGCTTGGGGAAAATCCAGAAGTCACACAGTGCCATGTTGGGGGAGTAGGAAGCCTGAGGAATCACAAGTGTGTTGTGTTTGGCCAGAAAAATCCGTATCAAATGTGAAGAATGGGCAGTTGCATTATCATGATGGAGCTGCCAATTGTCTGCTGCCCATAAGTCTGGCCATTTGCGTCTCACAGCATTATGAAGGTGGCACAGAACCTCTTGGTAGTACCCCTTGGTGATGGTTGTGCTGTGTGGTGTGTTCCCGTGATGAGCCACACTACTGGAGTCAGAGAAGATGGTCAGCTTGACTTTGACATTGCTGCGGACATGCCTTGCTTTTTTTGACCTCGGGGATGTTGAATGCTTCCATTGTGATGACATCACTGTGCTGAGGAAGTTGGGATCACTGTTCTCCAGCATGTCTTGTGCAATTTCCAAATGGAGTTGCTTCTGCTCGATCATTAGCATCTTTGGCACGAACTTTGCTGAAATTCTGCTGAAGCCCAAATCCTCAGTCAAAATGGAGTGAACGGATCCAAAGCTGATGCCTTGTCTGCAAGTTATCTGATCGTGATTAGACGATCCTGCATCACCAGGGTCCTCACTTGGTCAATGACTATCTCATTTCTGGATCTTGAGGGCCTACCAGAACATGCTTCACTCTCCACTGATGTTCGGCCATCTCTGAAGCAGTTATACCACTCCTTTATCTGTGTGGTGCCCATTGCTTCGTCCCCGAAGGCCTGTTGAATCTTGCAGATCGTTTCCACTTGGGAATCGCCAAGCTTTACACAAAATTTTTTTTTTTTTAATTCTTTATTCATTTTCACTTCAATTAACAAGTATACAATATGATATCTTATACTATACAAAATCACTTGTGCATTCTTAACCATAAATCTTAAATATTTTAAATTACCCCCCATCCCATCCTCCCAGCCCTCCCTATATCAATAAAATTCATTCATATATGTATTATATCCCTTCTTATTATAAAATTTCAAGTATTTAAAGGTGTCTAATCATTTGAATATTCAATCAATGGCCCCCATATATTTCTAAACCTATCATAATTCCCATTCTGTAAAGCAAGAACTCTTTCCATCCTATACATATAACATACTGAACTCCACCAAAAGGTATAATTGAGTCTTGTATAGTCTTTCCAATTCCTAGTGATGTGTTGAATGGCAACTCCTGTCAATATTAATAGCTTTACACAAAATTTAATGTAGTAGTGTTCAACTTTTTCTGTCATTTTGTCAAAAAAAGAAAATCTGACGGCGCTCACTCACACTTCCTCACTCATCAGGGGTCTGCCGGTGACTGACAGCTTCTGTAGGCAGGAAAAAATTCAAGCATACGCATTAGGGTCGCCTACATACGTGCACCAAACCATGCCTCCCTAGCTTTATTTGTTTACGCAAGAAAAATTAATGTCTGATACTTTTTGAACAGTCCTCGTATACCCGGTACAATCTTAATGTTAACAAACCTTTAAACCAGTCCAACGCTTTTTTATCTAAACCAATATCAGCTAACAGCTGAATAAGAAGATCATGATTAACTACATCAAAATCTGCTGATTGATCAAATTGAAGAAGAATAGCATAATGTCCCTGAGATAACAAACCCTGAACTTTCGCCACCAATGAAACCAGCAGTGTTTCGATACTAAAATTTGAATGAAACCCATGCTGTATAGAATGCAGAGCAGGAACGAGTTTAGAATTATAATCTTTAATCTATTGGAATTTGGGTAGTGTGCACTGATGTTCAAACATACAACCCTCTCACTCTAGACCTTGAAAACTTCAGTCCAGAGACTCTGATAAAAACTGGAGTAATGGAATAAAATAAACTTCCTAAAAAGAATGTAGTGGCTGCCTCCTCCCCTACAGCCCACTCCCAAACCTCCATGGAGATGGAGTTAAAGGGTGTTGTATAAAATGTCCATTAAACAATAGGAAAAACACGTTTTTACCATTTTTCGTGTAGGGTAAGATACGTCAAGGTGATTGTCTGAGCATCCTGAAAAGTACTGTATGAACGTTGATGGTACAGTGGGAGGTATGCTTTAGTTTAAAAAAAAACCAAACCAAAAACCTGGTTGCTCCTGCTTAAAGGATAAAGTAGTGAACCATTCATAGCATTTTCCTCAGTTTCATTGATAATATGGAGAAAGAAAATGTCCTGAAAGAAAGCAATCCACCTGAGAGAAGATATGACATGGGGCCAAATTTTTCCCCATCCCCTTAGGAATTCAATTTCCCCATTCCCGTGAGTTTTGTCACTGTACTTGTCCCTACCCCAATCCTGTAAACTCTGCCTTAACCACACAAGCCTCAAACTCTTATGATTTTAAAGTGTTTGAGGCTTGTGCAGATGAGGACGGAGCTTACAGGACTGGGACAGGAAAAGAACTTGACGGGAAAAAGAGTTTCCGTGGATTTGGGGAAAAATTTGTTCCCCTGTCATTCTCTACTGAGAGTGTAACAGCACAAAAGTAGACACAACCATCTCTTACTCTTTTTTTTTTTTTTTTTCTTTTTTTACTGAACTCCCTATTTATTTATTTTTACCATGGTAGGGAATCTAACTTAACAGGCTCTACACCCATGTTAGATTCCCCCACTAGTCCTTGTATATGTTTTTCTTGTTCAAGTGAACAGACAACAGGAAAAAAAAGGAAAAACATCTTACAGACTCTACACCCATGGTGGATTCCTGAAGTAGTATGAAAGACAGTTGCATTGTGGATCAATGCCTTGATAGAAAACGATTCGGTGCCTTGTAGCCACAAAATGCCCAGTACCAATGAAAGCTGTCTCTAGAAGCAGATCAGAAAGCCTGAGCTGGTTTCTGCCGATGAAAACATCGATGTTGATGCAGAATCTCAATGTAAAGAAGGGCATTGATGCTTCGACAACGATCCGTTATGAAGAAGATCACAGACATCGGGAACAAAAGCATCGATACCTTTTAGACCCAGATTGACACTCCCAAGGTAAGCATAGATGTCATGCGTAAAATAACAATGAATTCCCTTCTTGTGCAAATCTGCACAGCGGAGCCATAAGAAAATAAATTTCAAAGTCCATCAGAAATTAAGAAACTAGAGCTGGAATGCTGTGCCATGACTAAGCTAGTTCAGAGTTTAAGCTGCACATCTGAAAGTGAAGTGTATCCAGTAGACTTGATCTGGATCCCTTCTGTCCAAAGAACTCAAAACATTGAAGAAAAAATGGAAAAGGACAGGAAGCGATGAACATAGAGAGGAGAATGATGATGCTTCCCAATGTCTTCAGTACCACTCCGATGAAAAAGACTCCAAACTGCAGTGGTGTGAGTAAGTAGATAATCTGAATCGATGACACTGGGAGCAGATTCTCAGACAGTACCTTACGACCTGTAAGAGCTATGCCGAAGCTGGGTCGGTACTGAGGCCTTGCGCAGAAAGTTATCGATCCTGGAAGGAATGTCCTGCACCAGTTCATTTATCCATATGATCTTACTACAGGTATCATGCCTAAAAAATGGAAGAAGACTACTATCTGGCCAAAGCCAAAACAATCAGACATTCCTCTTGATGACTGTTCTATCGACCGGTAGCTAATCTACCTTTCATAGCTAAAGTTACTGAAATAGTCATATTTAATCAACTCTCTTCTTTTCTGGAACAGACAAACGCTAGGCACCCTAACCAAACTGGTTTTAGAGCCCATTATTCCATGGAACTATCCTTGATCAAACAATACCTAGATAACAGAAAATCAGTTTTCCTAATCTCAGGCTTGACAACGGCTTTCGGCACTGTCGACCATCATCTCCTACTAACCAGGCTTCAGAAAGCAGGGATCTCGGGAACTACTGTAGACTGGTTTACGTCGTACTTCTGTGATTGCTCATACAAGGTCATTCATGAAAACTCAGCATCTAAACCGTTCTCTGATAGCTTTGGGGTCTCTGCTCTTATTTAACCTATTCCTATCGCCGCTACTCACTCTTATCTCAATCAATAGGTTTTACAATCTTTGCCTATGCCAATGACATTCAACTCCTCCATTAAGAACATAAGAATTGCCACTGCTGGGTCAGACCAGTGGTCCATCGTGCCCAGCAGTCCGCTCATGCGGCGGCTCCATTCACAATCTTGATACAGCAGAAACTCATGAAATTAATCAAAAACCAGACATGAATGACGACTGGTTCAATGATAATATGCTTTCTCTGAATATCCCAAAATCCAAAGTCAAGATCTTTCCTTGCAACAATAAAATTAATATCAATGCCTCTATCTGAATTAAAATCAACACCACTGAAAAAGAACACCACGCTCAATTAGGTGTAATCCTAGATGACAAACTATCCTATCGTAAAGAATTTCTCAAAGAAGTAGTTTGTCTCAGTCCTTAGGATTTGGAGAGGCTGTTCCAGGTTCTCGTGGCTATGTAAGTGAACAGGGTGTTGAATATTCATTTACATGTCACTCCTATGGAAGAGGGGATGATCAGTTGGCGTATGACAATGGTCTCAAACTCACGGCCCGCCAGATACTATTTTGAGGCCCTTGGTATGTTACCATTGTTCTGGAACGTTGTCCGCCTCACTGCTGTAACTTCACGCAAGTGCTTTCCTGCGTTTGAATGCGATTGTGAAGGTGGAGTGGAGAGAATCGCGTACAGACGCAGGAAAGCACTTGCTTGAGGTTACAGCAGTGAGTCAGTACGTAATCTCATGAACTCTCTCAAAATTCGGCACCTCTCCTGGCGGTGACTGCTTGATGTAAGATGGCGGTTGTGTCCGGTGCTGGAGGAGATGAGAACTGAAGGCGGTTGCGGACACGACAACTGGGCACTTAAGGCGCAAATCAGATATTGATTTTCCCTTCTACAAAAAAAGCATAGAGGACTACACCAAATTCTTGTCTCTTGCAGTTGATACTTTAGAATCTAAATCACAATTCTGCATGAGATAAAACTCTATATAGTTTATAAATCTTTCCTTAATTGCTTCTGATAATTTCAGCTATACGCAGCTGAAAGCAGTGCAACATGCAGAAAGTGAAAAGCTATCTAAACTTCACTTTCTGCATGTTGCACTGCTTTCAGCTGTGTATAGCTGAAATTATCAGAAGCAATTAAGGAGAGATTTATAAGCTATAATGAGTTTTACCTCGTGCAAAGTTGTCATTTCTTTAATAAGATATTAACTATTTTTTTCTGTGGCCCTCCAAGTACCTACAAATCCAAAATGTGGCCCTACAAAGGGTTTGAGTTTGAGACCGCTGGCGTATGCTGTTGGTTCTGTTAGATGTGAAAGGGAAGTTTGAGAACAAGTGGATTATTTGTTCAGGAGAGTTGGAGTCAAGAACATGATAGATGGTGCAGGATAGATTAAACAGAATCCAAGCATTTACTGGTAGCCAGTGTAGCATATGATAGTAGGCAGATATGGGGTTATATTTCTTTAAGAGAAAAATCAGTCTGATTGCAGTGTTTTAAATCAATTGGAGGGAGGTTATTTCTGCATAGGAGGAGTTGCACTAGTCAAGTTGTTAGGACAAGCATTTGGACCAATATAGCAAAGTGGTGGCTGATGAAGTAAGGTCTTATCAGCCTTAGTTGCTTTAAGCTGTAGAAAGTTTTATTTTTTTTTCCGGAGGTTGTATATTTGAGGTTCAAGGAAGAAGGTGGAGTCCAGCATGATTCCAAGTACCCTGGAAGTTTTTTTTCCACATTAAGCATTTTGCCTGAGGGTATGGATAGAGTCATAGTGGCAGTTTGAAACCAGAGTAGTTTTGTTTTTGTGGTGTTTAATTTTAACTTGTGAGAGAGCATCCAAGAATAGATTTTATCAATGCCTTTTGACACTTTTATGGAAGCTTTCTTGGCATCTGCATTAAGCAGAATTAGGAGAAAGATGTCATCGGCATAGGTTAAGAGATATCCATTGTGAAGGGGAGGTTGCCTAGGGTGCTCATAAAAATGTTGAAGATTATTGGGGAGAGTGGAGACCCCTGGGGCATACCACAAAAGGCTTTCCAGCTCTGAGAGAAGGATCCGTCTTTGCACATGTAGTATTCTCTGTTTGTGAGGAATTCTTTGAACCAGCTGAGGACTGTTTCAGTCAGACCCAGCTCACTGAGTTTAGTTAGTAGGACATCATGGTCAGAGTCGAATGCTGCTGCTATGTCGAACTGTAGGAGGATTGATTGTCGCCCAGCGCTCAGCATCTGCCTGACTTTGGTTGTTAGTGTTAGTAATAGGATGCTGTGTTGGGCTCTGAAGCCACACTGGGAAGAGTGAAGGCAGGAAAATTTGTTCTGTGTAGGCTGTAAGCTTTGTACAAGCTAATGTTTTCAAATAGTTTGGTGAGCAGGGGTATTCCAACGATGAGTCTGAAATTGGATGGCGAGGTTAGATCAGCTCCTTGATAGTTTGGAATTGGGGTGAGTGCAATACGATCCATTTGTGCGTGTAGCTGGCCCACCTTTAAGAGATTTGGCTGTGCAACAAGCCAGTTATTAAGATCGTTTGGGATTTGGGAGTACTGTTTAGGTATGATGGACATTTGTCCAGTATGCAGCCTTGTTTAGCTGGGGAAGTCTTCTCTTGGGTAAGAGGCTCAAAGGTGTTCCAGATTTGGTCAACTATGCAGGGGTTAGTGATAGCAAGGTCTGGTTGAACATCTAGGGTGGTGGAGTATATGTTTCTGATTTCTAGTTGTACGCTCTTAATCTTGTCTAAGAAGCATTTTGCTAGTTCTTGGACATTGGGTTGAGCATTGACATTAGCAAGACCTGGTCGGGGGGGGGGGGGAGGGAGCAGTTGTTGCATGCATTCCTGCCTACGCGGGAAGAGGAAGTGCTGCAGAAAGAACACTTCAGGGCAGTGCGACGGCAGGAGGCTGGCTTCACATTGGCTGCCTGAAGATTTTAAATTTCAGTGGCGGGGAGGTGGTAGGTGGGGGAATCAGGAACTGGGTACTGTTGTACCCTATGATCCAGCTGAAAGGGGAGGGCTGGGGTTGGTAATGAGGGAAAGAAATGCTGCATGGGATGCGGGAGGAGGGGGGTTGGGAAAGCAAGATGGACAGATGCTGCACAGGTTTGGAAGGACAGAGGCTGTACCGTCTTTGGGTTAGGAAGGGAGGGAAAGAGTGATACTGCCAAGTGGGTAAGAGAAGAGAAAAATAAATTTCTTGGAGTGGGAGGAAAAGAGATGGTATACATGGGGAAGAGGGAGAATTGTTGGACATGATAGTGGTGGAGAGGAGGGAGGGAGAAACGTTACACTGGGAGGGAGGAGAGATGACTCAAAGAAGGAAGCAATGTCAGATTCCGGAGAAGGATGATGGAAGAAGGGGGGGGGGAAGAAAGATGTCAGACCACTAGAATTGGGAAGGAGAGAGAGAAAGATGCCAGACCATGGAAGGGAAGAAGGGGAAAGAGAGATTCCAGTAATCAAGTTGTGACAAGATTATGAATTGGACCAGAGTAGCAAAATGGTTCATATCAAGCAGTAAGAGAACAGAAGTACAGATGTTGATGATTTGGGTGAAAGAGAATATAGAAAACATCTTGGCAGCCCAAGTGGAAGGTACCCAAAATATCTGGGTGGATTACATCAACAGAAGAATGGAGTCTAGTGAAGGATGCTTCCTTGGGATTGGTATATTGTTGGGAGTTATCTGATCATGAACCTGGTAGCAACAGGTGTTTTTCAGCCTGTAGAAAAATTAAAAGACAAAAGGAATAGATGCCTTAATTCATCCATGGCCATGGTTGGGTCTTCTCTATCCTTTTTCACAGTGGAAATATATACAGAAGTGATGATTGTTCCAGATTGGCCAAGAAGACCCTGGTATGGGAACTTAATACATCATAAAATAGAAAATCATCTAGCTCTTGCAAGCAGGGAACATTTGCTGGTTCAAGGCTTGATAAACGTGCTACACATGTCTCAGTTTTGTCTTACGACTTAGCTCTTCAGAGAGTTAATGAAAAAAGCTATTCAAATAAGGTGATAGCTGCCTTGTTGCATTCTAGAAACAGGTTTAACTCAGCATAAGAATTTGGAGATTTTTTGAGAATTGGTGATGTTTTTCCTTTGCATTCAGTTCCAGATTTTGGGGGTTTCTTGAAAAATGGTTCAGACAAGAGGCTGGTTGGTATTTACCTCACTGAAGGTGCAGTTGGCTACCCTCTCCTGTTTTAAGGTCTAGTGAAGGGAAAAAATCTGTGCTTCACATCCAGACATGGTACCTTATTTCAATGGGGGTTAAACTTATCAGTTTACCATATTATCAGTTAATTCTCCTCTGGTATTTAAACTTAGGTCTTGTCAACCTTAGTTCAGACTCTTTTTTAACCTGTGGATTCTGCAACCTTAAATATTGGTTTTTCTTATAGCTATTTGTTCAGTTAGACAAATTTTAGAATTATAAGCCTTGTCCTGTAGACAACCTTATTTAGTCTTTAGCAAGGAAAATGTGCTTAGACCAGTTCCATCCTAGCACTTAAATTGGACTGACTACCTGTTTTTCAGACTTAAACGGTAGTGCAGTTGTCTTGTACAACTTGTATGTTGAAGGTACCTCTGGTAGACTACAGAGGTAATAAGGAAATCAGATAAGCTCATTATTCTTTTTGGTTGAGCTCCTAAAGGGGAAGAAGCATCTTAAGTGACAATCACTCAATAAATTAAATAAACTATTGCTTCTGCCTATATTCTTGTAGTCATTCAGTTCCAGAAGTTTTGAAAGCTCATTCTACAAAAGGGTCAATCTTCTTCTTAGGCAGAGCACACCTTAGTTCCTCCTTATGAGATTTGCAATCTGGAAATCTATGTTTTCATATGTTTGTCACTTTAGATGGAATGTTCAAACTTGAAGTAATATATAACGTAGTAACATAGTAGATGAAGGCAGATAAAGACCCGAATGGTCCATCCAGTCTGCCCAACCTGATTCAATTTAAATTTTTTTAATTTTTTCTTCTTAGCTATTTCTGGGCAAGAATCCAAAGCTTTACCCTGTACTGTGCTTGGGTTCCAATTGCCGAAATCTCTGTTAAGACTTACTCCAGCCCATCTACACCCTCCCAGCCACTGAAGCTCTTCCCAGCCCATCCTCCACCAAACGGCTATATACAGACACAGACCGTGCAAGTCTGCCCAGTACTGGCTTTAGTTCAATATTTAATCTTATTTTCTGATTCTAGATCCTTTGTGTTCATCCCACGCTTCTTTGAACTCAGTCACAGTTTTACTCTCCACCACCTCTCTCGGGAGCGCATTCCAGGCATCCACCATCCTAACATTGCCTTTGAATCTACCACCCCTCAACCTCAAATTATGTCCTTTGGTTTTACCATTTTCCTTTCTCTGAAAAAGATTTTGTTCTACGTTAATACCCTTCAAGTATTTGAACGTCTGAATCATATCTCCCCTGTCTCTCCTTTCTTCTAGGGTATACATATTCAGGGCTTCCAGTCTCTCATCATAAGTCTTCTGGCGCAAGCCTACTATCATTTTCGTCGCCCTCCTCTGGACCGCCTCAAGTCTTGAGGAGGGTGACGAAAACACTATTGGTAGCAGTAAATACCACTTTGATAAATCCCAAATATATGGAGTGGTGGAATAAGGAAGGATAAATTTAGTTTGCATCTGTTAATTTTTCTTTCCTTAAGTCTTTGAATATGATGTATACTTACTTTGGAAGAAAGGTGAGAGGGCAACATATGAGAGACATTTTAATACTTCTGATGTATATGCACAGGAGGCAGACTTATTTCAATTGAAAAGAAGCTCTGGAATGAAGGGGTGATAGGATGACTATAAAAAAAGGATAGACTTAGGAGTAATGTATAGAAATATTTTTGGAAAGAATAGTGAATGCATCAAACGGGCTTCCAATTGAAATGGTGGAGACCAAAACAGTGTCTGAGAATAGGAAAGTATGGGCAAGCACCAAGAAACCCTAAGAAGAGGAAAATTGGAGAGCTTAATTAGCATGGATGGACAAAGCTGTATGTTCTTTATTTGCTGTCATGTTTCTATATAACCCCAATGCATAACAGATCAATCCTTGGGCTTAATGGTTAGCAAAATATCCTGTTCTTTGAATGTTTCACTCTTTTCTCTAAATGCCTGTTGTATATTTGTGACTGGATAATTCCGTATTCATTTCATCAGTTTCTGTAGGTTATAGTTTTACAGATCTGTCCAGTTTTAAGCAGTTTGGTTTGAGATTTTTCTTTGTCTTCCAGACCATGCCTACATGTCAAATGATTCTGACAGTTGAAATTGCTAGATATTTTTTTAAAAATCCCTCTCCTCTGTTTTCTGAGAGTAAATTATCTTCATTTTCAAATACCCAGACAGCTATTTATTTTACATAGAGCTTTATGGACCCCTACACGTTTACATAGAATTGATAGCTCTAAGTCTAATAGATGCTGGCATTGTCATCTAGAAGCAGGGACATTAGATCATCTTTTATTTTATTGTCCATTCATACTAATATTTTGGAAATCAATTTGGCCTCAAATTAATAGGATGTTAGAAAATCCGGTAGCCTTGACATATGATACGATTTTGTTTGGTACTGCAATGAGAGCTCGGAGTCAAATTTCGTCAAATAACAATAAACTTTTATTTATATTGACTGGAGTAGCAGTACAACAAATTACACATAACTGGAAAAATTGTGACAGATTAAACTATAACTTTTGGTGGAACTCAGTTTGCCATATATATAAGATGGAGCTTACATTTGCAACACAAAAAGGATATATAGATAAGTTCAAGAGGATTTGGGGACCATTAACAGATTTTTGTAGTGATTGGTTTATCTTTTCCCATAATAAGATAATGGTTAAAGAAGGGAGGGTGCGAGGGGGTAAGGTTTTTATTCTCTTTATCATAATTTATAAATAATTTATTATAATAGATGTTATTTTTATGTGAAACTAACAAAATAAAGGGAGGGATGGGGATTAATAATTAAATAATAATTGATAAAATCATTAAATATTATATGATGTGTAAAATCAAAATAAAGATAATATAAGATATGTTTTATATAAAGTATATTATAGAGATATCAAGTGTATTGTTAAGATAATTGTATGAAAATTTATGACACTTGTTGTTATATAAAAAAATCAATAAAAACGTTAAACCAGACAGCTAGTTAAAGAGGATCATGACTCCTGAAAGCTACAGTTGCACACTGAGTGGTTAGAAGGGTCAGAGTATTTGTTAAACTATAGAATTGTCTTTCCCCAACCAATGGAAGACCTAAAAAGTCACTAAATATTTTGGTCATTAAGTCAGGGGAGAAAACTAGCAATGAATCAAATAGAAGATTTTCTAAACTTTTAAACCTACCATATCCATTTTATTATTTTCAGTCTGATAAAGTGAGGAAGGAGAAACTGTTAAAACAACAACAAAATTCAGATTATTGGAACAATGATTAAAATAATAATAATAAAAATAATAATAACTTTATTTTTCTATACCGCCAACACTCAAAATGTTCTAGGCGGTTCACAAAATAAAGAGGACTGGACATTCCAGTGATGATACAAAGCATACAGAAAAGCAGTACAATATTTCAATAGTGAAAAATACAATAAGAAACTGTCATAGTGATCAATCAAGTAATGAATTTTTTTGAACAAATAGGTCTTAACCAATTTTCTAAAGGTGCAATAAGATGCAGATTGTTGAATCAGGTCGTCTAACCATACTTGAGCTTTACCTGCTTGATAAGCCAAAGATCAATCAAAATATTTTTTATAATGGCAATTTTGGGGATTAGGAAAAGTAAATAAACCAGTATGCCAAGTAGACATAGTTGAGAAATTGATAATAGGTTTTGTGTTTTGTTATTTGGGGGTCATTTACAAAAAGCATGTGTGATTTTAATTACCCCATCTGAATTATGCAAGTCTATATCTAAATTAATAGGAGGTTTTATTTTAAGGTCTTATATATTCCAAGAAAAGAAGGATCAGTATTTGGCGATTTGCATTGGGAGGACATTCCTGTTGGAGGATTAAATCAAGATATGTCTACCATGTAGAGATGGTCAGCCCCTGTTTACCTAGGGATTCAATGAAATATAATTTGACTAGGGTTCCTAAACTTTTGTACTCATTTGAATATTTGGAGGGAAGGGGAGGGAATGCTGACTTAAAACTAGATCTGATGTGCATGATTATGAATATCTGTATATCTTTGCTGTCACACTGTTGTTCAATCAAGAAATGTTTCATTTCCTTCTTTATTTTTATTAGATCTTTCAGTATTTTTTTTCAGTTGGAAAAATTAATTCTTTTAAGATGTACAGAAATTCTTATTGTCACAATTTTCAAAATTTTTTTACCAGCTGATATTAAGAAAGAAAGTAGAACAGAGGCAGGATCTGAAGATGTCATCATTGTATATGAGCTTACTCCTACCCCTGAGCAAAAAGCTCTTGCTGAAAGCCTTCATCTACCAAAAACATTCTTCTGTTACAAGAACAGGCCAGATTATGTAAGCGAAGAGGAGGAGGATGGTATGTTGTTTTAATATCTTCAAAGTATTTAAAGATTTTTTTAAAGCCTTTGATTCTTAGACAGGATTGGTTAAACAGCCAGACTCTTTTGTCAGTGCCATTGCTCTCTGTGTTACCATGAGTCTGGCTATTAGACTGATCTGTATATCTGCCCTCCTTTTGTTTCCTGAACAATGTTGGATTTATCTGACAATCAACCTTTATTGTGTAATTTACTTCTCTCGTCTCGTGTGCTGCCCCATCATATTTGTGGATTTCTTTTCTGCTGGCTATTTTGCTTTGAAAAGTGGTTAGATAAACCAGCAGCTATAAATAAATCATAAATGGGGCAGACTGTCAATATAACTGTCTAAGATCTGACCTTTTGAAAGTGATATGTTTTTCAGGTATTATAAGTTCATCTATTATTTTTAGGTAATATAAAGAAATAAAACAGAAACCAAAGGAAATAAGGCGATACCTTTTTTTTTATTGGACTAACTCAATGCATCTCTATTATATTTAAATTAATAGACGAAGACTTTGAAACAGCAGTAAAGAAGCTTAATGGACGACTGTATCCTGATGATCTTCCTAATTGTAGAACTTTACAATATCCTACAACAGGTAAACAAAAAAGTCTTTGGAATGGTTTAGGTAAAATGCAGATAGGTCTGTAGCATCTCACCCAATCTACAATAAGGCCTTATAACACCTGTATATTCTTTAGGTCAATAATTTCTATAGATTTATGCTCTTAAATCTATTGGTTTTGTAAGTGAAAGAGCTTACAGCTTAAGTGATGCAATTTTATTTTCTCTCTACTTGAGGTTCTTAAATTTAGGATGGCAAATTGTGTCCTAAGATAGCCATCCCACTCGTGATCCAGAGTTTGCAGGCATTGAGGTAAATTCTGGGTAGAACATAAGAATTGGGTCAGACCAATGGTTCGTCTAGTCCACAATCCTATTTCATACAATGGCCAATCCAGGCCATAAGTACCTGGCAGAAAACCCAAATAGTAGCAAAATTCTATGCTACACATGTCATGTCCGTCTCAGTAGCAGACTATGGACTTTTACTCTAGGATCCTGTCCAAACCTTCTTTATTTAACCCAAGATACGCTAGCCATGGTTTCTACATACTCTAACAATGAGTTCCAAAACTTAAGTAGTATTCTATTGAGTGAAAAAATATTTCCTCCTCTTTGTTTTCATGAAACCTCATTGAGTGTATCCCAGTCTTCATAATTTTTGAAAGAGTAAAAAATTGATTCATTTTTACCCATTCTACAACACTCAGGATTTTGAAGACCTCAATCATATCCCTCCTCAGCCCTCACTTTTCAACACTGAAGAACCCTAACCTCTGTAATCTTTCCTTATATGAAAGTATTCTACTCCCTTTATCATAAGAACATAAGAATTGCCTCTGTCGGGTTAGACCGGAGGTCCATCGTGCCCGGCAGTCCGCTCACGCGGCGGCCCCTCAGGTCCAGGACCTGATAGTGCTCCTACCCTAAAACTCACATAACGCTTTTCGCTTTTGCCCTGTAGAGTAACCTTCTATCTATACCCTGCAATCCCCTTCGCTTCCAGGAAGTCATCCAGTCCCTTTTTGATAGCTTTTCTTTAAACCTTTTCTAATTCCATTTTCTGTTACGTTCCTTCCAGATTCAGTATGTTAGCTTTTCAATCCCTTCCCACAATCTGGCAGTTGCAGAAATCCAAACAATTTTCTGAGCATTCTCCTCCCACCTTAGAGAGAGTTAGAGCAAGCAATCCGTGCAGAAGTCTTTTGTATTTGCTTTGCATCTTTTTCTTAGTTTTTTCACTTATAGTTTGTCTTTTTTGGTGGCTTGAGTGCCTTGTGACCCCTTTGTAGTGGTCTTCTGTCGGAGGAAAAAATGCAGTCCCGCAGAGCTGGACTGTTGCTTCACTGAGAAACTTTGGTGGATCAGTGGAGCCAGCCTGCTGTGTGCCACCCTTCCTGGACTCGGGGTGCATTCCCTTGGAAGCTCGCTTGCCCTATGACCTTGTCAGGGATTTAAACGCAGACTGTATGTATTTATTTATTTATTTGATTTAGTTATTTCATTTTCTATCCCAGGTTACAGGTTTAACATACATACAAGTTTATGATACATAATAT
Organism: Geotrypetes seraphini; assembly: GCF_902459505.1. Classification (NCBI taxonomy): domain Eukaryota; kingdom Metazoa; phylum Chordata; class Amphibia; order Gymnophiona; family Dermophiidae; genus Geotrypetes; species Geotrypetes seraphini. Next base: position 154,930,270 of record NC_047089.1, read on the forward strand.
AATAATATACATAATATACAGTTATTGGTTACAATTTGCTATAGTTATCCTTATGGTGCAAGGTTGTCAGTACAAGTTTTTTTTCTAATTTGACATACAGAAAGTTACAATGTATGATACAAGTTATCTTTATGTGACACATACTGGATCTGGTACCAATATACATTTCTTTGTAGTCAAGGGCAGGGGTTTAGGTGAAGAGATATGCTTTTATTGCTTTTCTAAAGCTGAGGAGTCCTTCAAGGGATCTGATCTAATCGGGTCAGTCGATTCCAGTGACTCGGTATGACGTGGGAGTAGGACCGTCGCTCTGTGGTTTGCAGTTGAAGGGCACAACGAGGGGGCATTTTAAGGCGTATTTCATCCTGGGAGCGGAGGGGCCATTTTGACACATACAGAGGAAGCTTAGTCGTGCAAGGATTTGAATGTTAGCATCAAGCCCTTAAAGACATAACGTTGGGCTACGGGTTGCCAGGGAGCCGACGCTAGAGTCTGGGAGACAGGATCACGAGCATGGAGGTTTTTCAGAAGCCTGATCACCGTGTTTTGAAAACACTGGAGATGTCATACATTCTTCACCATGAGACCATTGAATAGTTTGCAGTAATCCATGCAGGAGAATACCAAGGCATAGAGTAGTTGGGCAAAGTCAAACTCTGAAAAGTAGTTCCTTATTTTTCAGGGTTCTCGAGGAAAACTGAGAGATATGGTCAGAAAGCGATAAGTTGCAATCGAGGATTATTCCTAACCTGCGCACTTGGTCTTTTGCAGTTACAGTAGTCGAGTCCCAGCACAGTGAGGGACGGGCATGGTCACAGCGTTATCCCAGGACAAGCAGGCAGCATATTCTCACATGTGGGTGACGTCATCTACGGAGCCCCAGCGCGGACAGCTTTTCAAGCAAACTTGATTGAAGTTTCAAGTTTGCTACACTGCACCACGCATGTGCATGCCTTCTTGCCCACTAGAGGGTGCATCCCACCTCGTGGTCCTCAGTTCAGTTTTTTCCGCGGAGCCAGAAGCCCTGTGGAAATTGAGCTCCTATTTTTCTGCCTTCTGACACCGCGTCTGAGTTATTTAATTCGGTCGCTGTGCTTTACTTTTTGTTTTCCAGTCATTGTCTGTCGTTTTTCGTCGGGAAAAAAAAAAAAAAAAAGGATTTTTTCTTTCTTCCGTTCGGCTCCGGGGGCTCCTGAGAGCCGCGGCCACGGGACGTCGTTCGTTCCCGGCCCCTTTTCCTTTTCATGTCCCGTCTTTTGACGGGTTTTAAGAAATGCACCCAGTGTGAGCGGTTATTATCCATCACTGACCCCCACCGGTGGTGCTTGCTCTGCCTTAGACCCGACCACCCGACAGCCTCCTGCGATCGCTGCTCCACTTTCCAGGCGAGAGCGCTCCGCCGTCGCCGTGCGAGGATGGCGGAGCTTTTCGCGGTTGACTCCGCGCCCGGGAAGGCCTCGACGTCGGCTTCGGCCCCGGCCTTGACCTCGGCCTCGGCGCCCTCGGCTTCGCCTCGTCCCTCGACCTCGAAGCCGACGCCTGGGACCAAACCTGCCTCGGGTAAGTCCTCATTTCCATCCCCTACTACAGGATCAACAAAGAAGCCTTCCTCGACTCCCGCCGCGGCGGGTGGGTCGTCCTCTGTCCCGCCTAAGACTTCGGCCACTCATGCCCCGAGGGAATACTCGAGACCGAGGTCGCCCCCCCAGGGAGCATGCCCCAACCTCGGACCTGCCAACCATGGTCAGGATCCCGGCCTTTCAGGACCTGCTCCGAGCTCTGATTGCTTCGGAGCTGTCGGGGGCCCTCGAGCAGTTGCAGCGGGCTTCGACCCCGCTTGCTTCGACCTCGGGGGCACCGACCTCGGCGACCTCGGTCTCGGGTACCGGGGCTCCACCTACCTCGGCCTCGGCTTTACCCTCAACCTCGGCCTCGGGGGCTCCGCCTGAGAGCAGCGTGCGGCCCCGGGACAAGGTGCGGAGGGTGACACGGATTTCCTCCTCCTCCTCCTCGAGGTCCTCCCGGGGCTCCTCGCCCTCGGGCCGGCCTCGGGCGAGACGTCGGCCGAGGAAGCCGAAGCGTTCGCGAGGCTCTCCTCGATGACGTGGTCGCTCCTCGCCGCTCGGGGGCGAGGCATTGCAGGTTTCGGAGCTTCGCCTCGATAACCCGAGGCTTCTCCGTTCCCCTGCGAGAGGGGGTTCCCGTGACTCCTCGCCGAGGAGAAGGGAGCGTGCCTCGGTTCCTCGGACCCCGGGGACTTCTCCGAGGGATTCTTCGAGGCGGAGACGTTCCCCGACCCCTTCGAGGCCTTTGGATCTGGCTTCTTGGGGCTCGGGGTCAGGTAGAGAACCCCGTTATTCTCACGAGGCTTCACCCTTCTTTTCGGCGGAGAGGTCGAGAACCCCCTCACTGCCCACTAGGCCGTCCTCGTTCTCCAGCTTTGTGCAGGACATGGCGCGGGCCTTGGGTCTGGACCTCATGGCTGGATCCCAGTATACAAAAGAGTTCCTCGAGGAGCAGGACCTTCCCACTCCTCCTAGGGAAACCCCCCGGCTACCCTTAAATAAGGTCCTCCATCAGACCTGGCTTAAAAACCTGACTACCCCTCTTACAGTCACGGCTGTTCCGTCTAAGATGGAGTCGAAATACAGGACGGTACCACCCAAGGGGTTTGAAAAGGCACAACTCTCCCACCAATCTTTACTGGTTGAGTCTGCCCTCAAAAAGACACAACCCTCCCGAGTTTCTGCGGCGGTCCCGCCCGGCAGGGAGGGTCGGACCCTAGACAAGTTTGGTCGTCGCCTCTACTCTAACTCCCTTATGGCCACTAGGGTGCTTAACTATGCCTTCACCTTCTCCTCCTATCTACGAGGCATGGTGAAGGACCTGCCCCAATATCGTGACTCCTTACCGGACTCCCGCAAGGAGGGTTTTGACAAGTTTATGTCTAACCTGTCCCAATTGCGCTTGTACCTTTTCCATGCGGTGTACGATGCGTTTGAGCTGGTATCGAGGGTGTCGGCCTTTGCGGTGGCTATGCGACGTTTGGCGTGGCTACGCACCCTCGATATGGACCCCAATCTGCAGGAGCGCCTTGCAGACTTGCCTTGCATGGGGTCCAAGTTGTTTGATGAGTCCCTTGAGGCGGCGACTAAACGGTTGTCGGAGCAGGAGCGCTCATTGGCCTCCTTGGTCCGTCCGAAACCTAGGGCCCCGCCGCAGAAACCCTTCTGGCCTCCCCCGAGGCGGTACCCCCAAAAGTCGACCCCGGCTTTTTCTAGGCCGCCTCCTAGACGCCCACCTCAGCAGGGTAGAGGGGGACAGACGAAGACCCCGGCGCAGGGCCCTTCCAAGCCCGCGCCGTCCTTTTGACGGGCTAGGCGGATGGGGCCGGCCCCCCTCCGCGATCGCACAGGACCCCCTTCCCATAGGGGGTCGACTCCGGTCCTTCTATACGGCTTGGACCGAGATAACATCCGACGCTTGGGTGCTCCGGACCGTCTCCGAGGGCTACTCTCTCAATTTTTGGTCAGCACCGCCGGATCAGCCTCCGGGGGCTTGCCCAATCAACCGGGCCCAGTTTCCAGTCCTCTTGACCGAGGCCAGGGCCTTGTTGAAGCTTCGGGCGGTGGAACCAGTACCCCCCGACCAGCGGGGGACGGGCTTTTACTCCCGTTACTTTTTGGTCCCAAAAAAGACCGGGGACTTACGCCCCATCCTAGACCTCAGGAAGCTCAACAAGTTCCTGGTCCGGGAGAAATTCCGGATGCTGTCTCTTCCGGTTTTGTATCCGCTCTTGGAGGAAGGGGACTGGATGTGCTCCCTCGATCTGAAGGAGGCATACACCCATGTTCCGGTGCATCCCGCCTTCAGCAAATTTTTACGGTTCCAGGTGGGAGAGCTGCACCTACAGTACAGGGTCCTCCCCTTCGGCCTGGCTTCGTCCCCTCAAGTCTTCACGAAGTGTATGGTGGTAGTCGCGGCAGCCCTGAGGTCTCGGGGGCTTCAAGTTTTCCCGTACCTGGACGATTGGCTGATCAAAGCCCCGACCAGGGAGGGGGTTATCTCAGCGACCCGACAGTCTATCATCTTCCGTCAGCGCCTCGGGTTCGAAATAAATTTTCCCAAGTCTCAGTTGTGCCCGGCCCAGTCACTTCAGTTTATAGGCGCAGTGCTGGACACTGTTCGCCTACGTTCATTCCTCCCCCCGCCTCGGTTGGAGGCTTTGGTTCGGTTGGGCCGGCTGATCTCCCAGCTACCTATGGTGTCAGCTCAGCGCATGATGATGCTTCTGGGCCACATGGCGTCTACGGTCCACGTCACTCCATTCGCCAGACTGCACCTGAGGATCCCTCAGTGGACCCTGGCTTCTCAGTGGCGCCAGGATTGCGATCCTGTCTCTCGACTCATAACGGTGACTCCTTCCTTGAGACGATCGCTCCGTTGGTGGACCGACTCTTCGAATCTTTCCGGGGGTTTGCTCTTTCTCGTCCTGCCACATCGCAAAGTTCTGACCACGGACTCCTCAGAGTATGCGTGGGGGGCCCACCTCGACGGTCTGCGGACCCAGGGCCTGTGGTCGGCGGAGGACCGTCGCTGTCATATCAACGTGTTGGAGCTTCGTGCCATCTTTCTGGCGGCTCGAGCATTCGGCCACCTACTCCGCAATCAGGTAGTCCTCGTGCGCACGGACAATCAGGTGGCCATGTATTATGTGAACAAGCAAGGTGGGACGGGCTCTTGGTCCCTTTGCAGGGAGGCACTGCGCCTTTGGGACTGGGCGATCTCCCAGAACATTTTCCTACAGGCGGTCTATATCCAGGGAGAACGGAACTGCTTGGCAGACAAGCTCAGTCGGCTTCTTCAGCCGCACGAGTGGTCGCTCAACTCCAGAGTCCTACGCGAGGTCTTCGACCGCTGGGGGACTCCGCAGGTGGATCTGTTTGCCTCTCCGGAGACTCACAAACTACCCCTTTATTGTTCACGGATGTACTCCGTGGACCGTCTAGAAGCCGATGCCTTTCTTCTCGACTGGAGGGGGAGGTTCCTTTACGCGTTTCCTCCTTTTCCTCTGATCTTGAGGACGTTGGTGCGCCTCAAATCATCCAGAGCCACTATGATCCTCATTGCGCCTCGATGGCCACGTCAACACTGGTTCTCCCTGCTTCTTCAACTCAGTGTCAGAGAGCCTCTGCTTCTGCCTGTGTTTCCATCTCTGCTGTCTCAGAGTCAGGGTTCGCTGTTGCATCCCAATCTTCAGTCGTTACACCTGACTGCTTGGTTCCTTGCTCTTTGACTTCTCTCCCGATTTCTCAGTCCGTGAGGTAAGTTTTGGAAGCCTCGCGCAAGATCTCGACTAGGCTTTGTTATTCCCAGAAATGGACCAGGTTTTCCTCCTGGTGTTCCTCGCGTCGCCTGGATCCGGGTTCGGTCCCGGTCTCTTCGGTGCTGGATTATTTGTTGCATCTGTCTAATTCTGGTCTGAAGACGTCATCTGTTCGAGTACATCTCAGTGCCATCTCGGCCTTCCATCGACACTTGGAAGGACGCTCTCTTTCGCTTCATCCGCTGGTGACGCGTTTCATGAAGGGTCTTATCAAAGTTTGTCCCCCTCTGAAGCCTCCTCCTGTCGTTTGGGATTTGAATGTGGTCTTAGCTCAACTGATGAAACCTCCCTTTGAGCCAATCGACAAGTCTCTTTTGAAATTTTTGACTTGGAAAGTGGTTTTTCTGATTGCCCTCACATCTGCTCGGAGGATTGGTGAGTTGCAAGCTTTGGTTGCGGAACCGCCTTTTACTGTGTTCCATCATGATAAGGTGGTTCTCCGCACCCATCCTAAATTTTTACCTAAGGTTGTGTCTGATTTCCACCTCAATCAGTCCATTGTCCTTCCTGTGTTTTTTCCTAAGCCCCACTCCCATCCTGGTGAGACGGGGCTCCACACGCTTGACTGTAAGAGGGCGTTGGCTTTTTATCTCCAACGTACCAGGTCTCATAGGAAGGTTCCTCAATTGTTTTTGTCCTTTGATCCTAATCGTTTAGGACATCCTGTTTCCAAGCGCACCTTGTCCAACTGGTTGGCTGCTTGTATTTCTTTTTGCTACGCTCAGGCTGGTCTTCCGCCCCCGGGTCGAGTCACAGGGCATAAGGTCCGGGCGATGGCAACTTCTGTGGCTTTCATCCGTTCTACTCCTGTGGAGGACATATGTAAGGCTGCCACTTGGTCTTCGGTTCATACGTTCACCTCCCACTACTGTTTGGACACTTTGTCCAGAAACGACGGCCGGTTTGGCCAGTCGGTATTGCGTAATCTGTTTTCCTAAATTGCCATCTTCCCACCTGCCCTTTTTTGGTTGGCTTGGAGGTCACCCACATGTGAGAATATGCTGCCTGCTTGTCCTGGGATAAAGCACAGTTACTTACCGTAACAGGTGTTATCCAGGGACAGCAGGCAGATATTCTCACAACCCGCCCGCCTCCCCGGGGATGGCTTCTTTGCTAGTTATGGAACTGAGGACCACGAGGTGGGATGCGCCCTCTAGTGGGCAAGAAGGCATGCACATGCGTGGTGCAGTGTAGCAAACTTGAAACTTCAATCAAGTTTGCTTGAAAAGCTGTCCGCGCTGGGGCTCCGTAGATGACGTCACCCACATGTGAGAATATCTGCCTGCTGTCCCTGGATAACACCTGTTACGGTAAGTAACTGTGCTTTCTTTGCTGGTCCAAAGGAGTTCCATCTTGGAGGCGTTTAGTTATAATTTGCTGTGGACATCCAGTTTAAAGATCATATGTATTAAATACCTGTTTGTTTTTTAACAAGACCAACATAAGCCTGAAGATGCAGCTGCATATCTTAGTGATTTTATAGGAGTCCATAATGAATGGTGATGTAGGAGGTATAGTGACTTGGATAACTGAGGCAGAGGAATGTGGGCTTCTTAACCAAAATTGAGACCAAAGCTGATCAGACAATGTTTCCTTTTAAGTCATAGTCCTACAGTCCTATATTTGCTGAGTAATTGTTTTCTATCATACTTGTTTGTCATCTCTGGGTTGTTGTTTTTTAAGACTATCTTCTGTTAGCCAATTTTTCCATCTCTGAAGTCTATTTCATAACTGATTTTCAACAGCAAACTAAGCTTTTGCTTTCGAGATTGTGACTTATTATAATTAGCCCTTTACATATGTGAAATGTGCTTTAAATGAGTGATGATCTCTTTTTGGTAATTTGACTCCCTCTGCCCTCCACCCAAAAGAGTAAAAGAAAGGAAAGTGATATTTTAGACTAGAGCAAGGGTTCTCAACCCAGTCCTCTCCACGCACTCAGCCAGTCAAGTTTTCAGGATATCTACAGTGAATATGCTTGAGATAAATTTGCATGTGTGCAAATTTCTCATATCTATTCAAGCATATTTTAGTTTGAAAATTCCTGTTCTAGGTGCTTAAAATAGACAATACAGTTTTCTGTACTCCATCTTCTAGTCCCTTTCTTTAGCTGCCAGCACACTCCTGAATACCTTTTTACATACCCCCAATTCATCTGACCCGTGGTTTGATATTTTATTTTTTTTTTATAATTTTTTTTTGTGATACAGTTCATACAGAACAGTAAAGAATAAGTATAAACAAAATCAGAAAATTTACAATAGGAAAAAAAAAGAAGAATAACAATCTTCAAAACATAATATCCTTCTAGCCCACAAATATGGAGCTCAGGAAAAACATCCTGAGCTAAGATATCATTAGTGCTGTATTTCACTTTGACTCCTAACCAAGACAGCATTCATTTACTTATTCTCCTTTTCTTTTTCTTTTCCTTGTACTCATAGATTTAAGAATTGTTGCAAGTATTTAACAATACACTTGCAATAAAAAAAATTTTAAAAAATTTGCATCCAGAGTTAACACCCGAGGTTTTAACTGAAGAAATTATTTCCTTCTATACTGGGTGGCTCTGGCTACATCTGGAAACATTGATACTAAGTTGCCACAAAACTTCTTACATCTGTTCTTAAAATATAATCTCATTAGCAAATTTTTATCCAATTCACTCAAACAAGAGATCAGGAGAGTAGACCTAGTTATAATATCTTGAGAATCCTTCAAGAAGTTTGTTAGGTCAAAATCAGCAGATACCAACAGGTCAGTCCCCTAATCTGATGTTACCTTTTTCTTTTGTGGAATATAATAATTCAGTATATGAAAAGTTTCCGCATTTGTTAAACCTAAAACCTTGAAATATTTTCTAAGCAGAATTTCAGCTGATATTAAGTGGGTCTTAGGAAAATTAACAAGGCGGAGATTTTTTTATCATGATATATTTTCCATAAGTTGTAACTTAGAATGGATAACACATGAATCTTTAACTGCTAATGCAGATTCCTGCTGCAATGTGGAGACCTGTAATTCAGTTGATATTAACCTCTTATCCAGTGATACTAGGTTAGAATCAACATTCTCTCATTTCTTAACTATTTCTAATGAGAAATCTGAGGATTGTTTAATTGCTGTTATTTACAATCCTTCCACCTGGATATTTATTTGCCATAAGTCCTTCAAGGTAATGTCCTTTGTATCTTCTGGCGGACTCAAATCTTCCCCACTAACTTCCAACACAGATATAGGTTTAGGCAATGATATAAGTTGTAATTTAGGGGTAGTGGGCAATTTTTAAGATCCATCTGAAGTTGCTATGGGTTCCACATTGTGTCCCATATCCCCAGACAATGGTGGAGGAGGAGGAGTCCTATAAATGGGACTTAATGATGCCCTGGAGATTGAAACAGAGTCTTGACTTAAAGGTACTGATGGTAATAAAGTTAAATTTCGATCCATAAGGCCGGCCATGGCTAGAGTAGAACTTTTGGGTTTTGCCTTCCTCTTACCCACAGAAGCAACTATAAAGTAATTCTTAACTGAGTTCAAAAGGTTTCTCTGTCATTATTGTGGCTCCAAAGGGCACACAGCGGCAGCTGCAGCCTTTTCAAGTTGAGGAGATAGATCCCGGTGACATCACTGTCCGTCTCCTCCAATGCCTGCCCAAAAATCGGCACTAGTCCCAGGGCAGGGAAGCAAATCACAAATTGGGCAAAAAGGCTGCCGCCAGCCTCCAAGGTAAAGAGAGTCCCCTCTGCAGGGCTGTGGAGTCGGAGTCGAGGAGTCAGAGTCTGAGGAAATTTTGGGTACCTGGAGTCGGAGTTGGAGTCAGAAGTACAAAAAACTGAGGAGTCTGAGTCGGAACATTTATCTACCGACTCCACAGCCCTGCCTCTCTGCTGCACTCGCCTTTCATAAACTCCACCAGCATACCTAATCTTATCTGAAGTCAAGCAGGGCATAGTATCTATGGAGGGGGAGCTGCCCTTCTGACACCAACACTTCTCAAGTACTAACTAGCCGGTGCCTCAGAGTTCATGCAACCATGCTTCGAGGAGAACCAATTGCTGTTGCCTCTTTGCCTTCGTTTCGGATTGACATCAATGACATTTGGTGCTGATGAGGTAGAATCTATTCAAGACCTCAGTTTAAGAATGGGGGGACAAATTTTTCCCTGTCCCCACAGGAACTCATTTTCATTTCCCCGCAATTTCTTTTCCTGTCCCTGCCTCATACCTGCAAACTTCATCCTCATCTGCACAAGCCTCAAACACTTTAAAATCATAAATGTTTGAGGTTTGTGTGGTTAAGGCTGAGCTTATAGGAATGGGACAGGGACAACGACAACTTGCGGGGATGGGACAGGGAAATTGAGTTCCTGCGGGAATGGGGACAAATTTGTCCCCATATCATTCTCTAACCTCGGTGTTGAGTCTGAGGATACTTAGCCCAAACAGGCACTATCGTGGCCCAAGAACAAGGCAGGGGAATATTACCTTAATGTCTGTGCATCTCCAGTGTCTGGTGTAGCTCCAAAACCATAGGGTTTGATGCCTTTGCTGGTGTCAATGAACCGGATTTGAGATTCACATGTAGGGCCTCTATATTTTTAACTTCTGTTCTGCATTCGAAGGAGAAAGAAAACCATTAGAGAACTTAAAATCAGTGCGTAGACATGTTATGCACACATCTTGTGGGTCAGTCACAGACACAGTTCTAACAGCCTGCACTATTAAAACCCACTGGCAGATTTTTGGAACATCACTAGAAAAATAACTGCAGGAAAATCAAATAGCTCAGTGTTTAAAAAGTTGGTTAAAAAAAAAAAAGTGTGTATGTATGTATATATAAAATGTTTGACAACCTTCTAGCAACACAAGCAGCAAAAATCAACCATTCCATCTCCAATCTTATGACAATATCAGACAACTTCAAAACATTCAGAAAAGAAATCAAAACCCTGCTTTTCAAAAAATTCATCCAAATATCTTAACCCCTCCTCTTTTACCTCCAGAAGATTCACCTACCTTCAGATAACCTTCCCCCAAATCACCCACCTTAACACCTTCCAATTAAACAAATACCATAAATAGATTGTAACCTACCCTCTCTAACTGAATTCCATATGTATTTTTCATACAGTTCTTCACTGTCAGTTTAATTTCCATCCTATAAATTCACATAGAATTTTTCTTTTTTCAACCATCTTTATTTTCTTTTCTTTATTAATTTCCAGGTACTTTAGTTAGATTGTGAGCCTTCGGGACAGTAAGGGAATTTTTTAAGTACCTTCTTACTTCTCATTTATAATCTTAATGTATATTTTCTTCAAACCGCTTAGAACCTAACGGATGTAGCGGTATATAAGAAATAAATTACATTACATTACATTACATATATATATGTATGTATATATATATATATGTATATATATATGTATGTATGTATATATATATATATATATATATATATATATATATATATGTATGTATATATATATATATATATATATATATATATATATATGTGTGTGTGTGTAGACATATCCAGTTGGAAGGCCAGGCTTAAAGAAGCCACTAATGAGAAAAATTTAAAGGTAAAAGTGCTGAAAAACTAAGAGAGAATGCCAAAGGGAACAAAACTGAAGCTAAAGAAAGGCCCACACTACTCACAACTGAAAACCAAAAGACAGGAAAGCAAAAACCTGTATCAGAAAAATCACTCGCTTCAGTGATAGAAGGAATGTCTTCCCAGCTCCATGGGGAAAGTGAAACTGCAGATCCCATGTGAGTATGGCAGGCAGGAAGGCACTTGCACAGTGTGAGCCTTCCAAAAGCTTCTAGAAGTTACAGAAAGCTAGGCTGTGTTCACACTAGGGTGATGTCACCCACATGTGAGTATACTTGTCCTAGTGTCCTTAAAAAACATCTTATACAATAAGTAACCCTTGTGCACTACCTATAGAGTGGGGATACCTAATTCCACATGTCTGGTAACATGGGATTAGTATGCATGTATATTCTACCCTCTCAAACTCTGTAAGTATGGGTTATGTAGGAGGTGAGACAAATTAATAACGGGGTATCGGATTGATACCAAAAATGATGATTATATAAGGGACCAACACTTAAAGCCTGTGGCATACTGTATTTTTCGCTCCATAGGATGCACTTTTCCCCAAAAAAAGTGGGTGGAAAAAAGGGTGCATCCTATGGAGCGAATACAACCCTCCCCCTCGGCGGCCATTACCTTATTTTGACCGCTGCCACTGCTCCTGGGCTCTGTTCCTGCCGCTGCTCCTGCCCGTGTAAGTAGAGGAAAGGAAAGGCCAGGCGGGTGTAGCGATTACCTTCAGTCTGACGTCAGAATTGACGTCGGGGGGTAAGACTTCTGGGACGGCAGCGTGCAATCGCCGCACCCGCCTGGCCTTTCCCAGCAATCCTCTCCTTGCTGGCTCCCTCGACCCGCTGCTGAGCCAGGAGTCCAAATTCCACACACCCCCTCCACCACCGCTGCTGCTTCATTGATGTATCTTCACAGTGTCAGCAGCGGGAGGTAATTGAATTCAGGTGGGTGGGTGGGCTTGGGGGGGGGGCAAGGAGGACAAAGTCTGGAAGACAGTGAGGGAAACATAGGAGGAAGGGATACTGGTAATTGTTGGGCTTGAGTGGGGGGGGGGGGGAAGAGAACAAAGGCTGGAAGGCAATGAGGGGAATATAGAAGGAAGAGAGGAAGGGACAATTGTTGGGCCTGAGTGTGGAGGGGGGAAGAGAACAAAGGCTGGAAGACAGTGAGGGGAACATAGGAGGAAGGAAGGAAGGGACAATTGTTGGGCCTGAGTGGGGGTGGGAAGAGGAGAAAGGCTGGAAGACAGTGAGGGGAACATGGAAGTAAGGAAGGAAGGGACAATTGTTGGGCCTGAGGAAGGAAAGAAATCACCAGACAACCAAAGGTAGGAGAAATTATTTTATTTTCAATTTAGTGATCAAAATGTTAGTTTTGAGAATTTATATCTGCTGTCTATATTTTACACTATATTTGTCTATTTTTCTATAGTTGTTACTGAGGCAACGTTGCGTATTTTAAAAAGTCATCTACCTTGACATCTGTGCCCTGTTTCTGCCTACCACTAGACCACCAGAGGGGGGGACAGGATACAAAGCCTGGCAGGGAGAGGGGGCAGGGTGCAGAGCCTGGCAAGGAGTGTAGGGTTGGGTGCAGAGCCTAGCAGGGACAATTTGGTTTAGAATTTTTTTTTTCTTGTTTTCCGTGTCTTATGGTCAAGGTGCATCTTATGGAGCGAAAAATATGGTAGTTTCCCATATTGAGCACAGTGAATTTAGAAATGTCAATTTAAGTAAAATTTGTTGTCCATTGTTTTGTCATTTTAAATGAAGCAAAGTAACAACTATGTTTTTGTTGGACAGTGGAGTATAGTATAGTACAGTTACAGTGTAGCATAGTGTTTCCTAGTCCAGTCCTGAGGGACTCCTTCTGGCCATTCTAGTATTCAAATTTTGTATGGCCAATTTGCATGAGTTGCTGGCTTTTTATATTTGCTTCATTATTGAAGGGCCTCTTTTATAAAGCCATAATAGTAATGCTGCTTTAGTAAATGTACCAAAGCCCATAGGAATTGAATAAACTTTGGTGTTTTTACTGTGGCAGCATTGCTACTGCAGCTTTGTAAAAGGGGCCCACAGTTAGCTATTCCTGTTTCAGTAATGTTTTCTCTAGTGATAAATAATGTTTATTTGTGTATCCTATCTAGGTCATGAAGGAGAAGCAGGAGGAGCGTATGATGCAGAGTGCATTGTTATTTGGGAAAAGAGACCCATCCCAGAAGAGAAGGTAAAACTTTAAAATCTAATGCTTCCCCCAGCATTTTTCTGTTTGTTTCAGCAGTGACACTCAGGAAGACAAGAGATAATCTGGAAGATTTTGAAACAGAAGTCAGGAAGGTTAAAGAAGCTATAGTACAGCAAAGATTCTAACACTTTTGTGTAAATTTTTCATGAAGTTCATTTTTTAAAATTCACTCTTGGTATACAAACACCTGTTTCCAAGGCATATCTAGAGTTTTAACAAGAATGTTGAATACAAGAATTTAAGTTCAGGGCTCAAAATATTATATATCCATATTGGAGTGAAAAAGTAATTTTGATCAGAATGATTTAAACTGTCATATTTCCTCAAGAAGTTGCATAATTGAGTTTGTAGACGTAGTCAGGGAAGAGATTGAAGTTGCAACTAGCTGTTGTACTTGCAATGAGATACTGGCTGCTTATATATTGAGGCCCTAGAGGGGAGATGGAAGTCTTACTCCAATATTTTTCAATTTTTTCCTGAAATACTATGCTCTTTAAAATATCAACACTATTGCATGCAAATTTATCTTGTGTATCTCTTTGAGGAAAGGTGATGGAAACAAGGACAGTATTTATTTATTTTTTATTTAAGCATTTATATCCCGCATATCTGAAATCTATGCCGGTAACATTACATTTATAAGTAAAACAATACAAAATTCAATATCAGAATTCAAGATAGCATAAGGCAAGGTCAGAGAATCTCTGAGGGAGATGGAGATTGTAGAATTTAGTACAGGGTGGGCAACCATGGTCCTTGAGGGATACAATCCAGTTGGATTTTCAAGATTTTAATAATAAATATGCATGAGTGATTTGCATGTTTGGCTTCTGTTGTATGTAAATAGATGGAAATTCAGAAAACCCAACTGGGTTGTGGTCTCAGACTGTAATTGCCCACTCATGCTCTAAACCTTATGCAACAGTATCACAAGTAATTGGAATGTCCTTAAAGTCAAATGTCTCCATGTAAGATGATTAAGAGATGGAACACCTTAATCAAGATGCTTAAGAGGTTAGGGCTCTTCAACTTGGAGAAGGATAGTTGAGGGGGGGATATGATAGAGGTCTACAAAATTGTGAGTGGAATAGAGTGGTGAAGGGACACTCCATAAAGTTTCATGGTATACTTTTAAAATGATGAGGAGAAAAGCGAAGTTATGAGGGGATGATGAAAAGTTCTCAGCCCAACCAAGAAGGGGACATGATCGAAACATCCAAGATATTGAAGGGAATTGACTTAGTAGAGAAAGAGAGATTGTTCACCTTTTCCAAGGTGAAGAGAACGAGAGGGCACTCGTTAAAGTTAGAAGGGAAAAGATTCCGTACAAACATAAGGAAGTTCTTCTTCACCCAGAGAGTGATAGAAAACTGGAACGCTCTTCCGGAGGCTGTTATAGGAGAAAGCACCCTTCAGGGATTCAAGACAAGGTTGGATAAGTTCCTACTGGAACAGAACATACGCAAGTAAGACTAGACTCAATTAGGGCACTGGTGTTTGACCTAAGGGCCGCCACGTGAACAGACTGCTGGGTACGATGGACCACTAGTCTGACCCAGCAGTGGCAAATCTTATGTTCTTATGATGTGAAGCCATAAAACTTACAATTGTGTTATTCCACATATTCACCCCTAAATTCAACAGACTTGGTGGCACATCATGTCTGAAGTTTCTATAACTCTTCCAAAAAATACTCTGATATCTGGTCACTGAATACTGCTTCACTGCTGCAATCATCTCCGAATTGATTGAAAATTATCACCCTTTCAAACTCTTTTTAAGGACTGGAAACAGAAAATAGTCAGATGGAGCAAGATCTGGTGAGTAGGGTGGATGGTCAATGCCAATGAAACCCCAACTGCTTCAAAACATCCATCATTTTGCCAGCCTTGTTAGCAGATGCATTGTCTTGCAAAAAGAAGACTCCTTTCCGCAGCTTCCTCTCCTTTTATTGTTCAATGCCTCCTTTAATTGGCACAGCAAGTTACATTAGTAGTCCTGAATTAACTGTTTGATCCCTTGGAAGATAAGTTGGCACCAGCTCACTGAAAATGCTGCAAAATCAACTTGAAAGTATCCACTCGGCATTGTTTCTCATCAGCATTCAAATATTTGGGCACCCACTTGACTGACAACTTCTGCATACCCAACACATTTGATATCTGTAGTGTCTCAACAATTGTGTAGACAATATTTTCCAATCTACCAAAATCAGGTCATGGACATGATCAACAATTTTAGGAATTTTGACATTATTTGAGGCCTCCCAGACCTTGCTGCATCTTCGGTCTCAAAATCTCCACGTTGAAAGTTTTCACAGCACTTCTTCACTGTGGAGTATGATGGGCATTTGGTAACTCAATGTTTACATAAGAATTGCCATACTGGGAAAGACCGAAGGTCCATCAAGCCCAGTATCCCGTTTCCAACAGTGGCCAACCCAGGTCCCAAGCACCCAACTAGATCCCAAGTAGCAAAACAAATTCTATGTTGCTTATCCTAGGAATAAGCAGTGGATTTCCCCAAGTAGCAAAACAGATTCTATGTTGCTTATCCTAGGAATAAGCAGTGGATTTCCCCAAGCCATCTCAATAACAGCCTATGGACTTTTCTTTTAGGAAATTTTCCAAACTTTTAATTTTTTAACCCTGCTAAGCTAACTGATTTCACCACATTGTCCAGCAACAAATTCCAGAGTTTAATTACATGTTGTGTGAAGAAATATTTTCTCCAGTTTGTTTTAAATCTACTACTTAGTAACTTCATCGCATGCCCCCTAGTCCTAGTATTTTTAGAAAGAGTGAACATGTGATTCACATCTACACTTGCCAAACCACTCATTATTTTATAGACCTCTTATCGTATCACCCCTAAGCTGTCTCTTCTCCAAGCTAAAGAGCCCTAGCCGCTTTAGCCTTTCCTCATAGGGAAGTCATCCCATCCCTTATATCATTTTTGTTGCCCTTCTCTGTACCTTTTCTAATTCCGCTGTATATTTTTTGAGATATGGGACCAGAACTGCACACAGCTTTTGTACTGGACTTCTTAACCACAGTCCATATATTTCTTAGTTATATTCTGAGGAAAACTAGGAACATCCCTCCCCTTTAGAACCACAGAACTCTGGAACAACCTCACATCCCCGCTCAGAAATTCAAACTCCCTTCAATTCTTCTGCAAACACCTGAAAACTTGGCTCTTTTCAAAAATCTAACACCTCCTGCTCTCTAGGACCCTTGTCCCTCTCTTTCTTCTTGTTCCTTTCCTATATCCCTTCATTGGAGTTCCTTTCTTCCTAACTCTGTAAATCGTGCCGAGCTCTACGCTTGTGGAGTTGGCACGGTATACAAACCTAAGGTTTAGTTTAGTTTTAATTTATTAGATAAGTTTACAATAGGAAACTCAACTGGTTGAATTTTGTTTGTTTTAAATTCTTTATTCATTTTTGCACATTACAAGTGTAGCAGATAAACTCATATGAACTTATAAATACACACTTGATTAACTCTCATATAACACTTTAAGTATAACATTTCATTACAGGAGTGACTGTTTTCTTATTTTGAATCTGAATGGAAAAGTCTTAATTCTCAGTATAACATGGAATTTTTATGCTTCCAGGCAAACTTTCTGGGTCACCAGGCCGCGCAGTGGTACAAAGTTATTAGTGAATTGGTTAATAAAAAGCCTAAAAATTGTCTTAGGGATATTTGGAGCATTGAGATTAAGCATCAGATTTCAGCATCTCAATGGTCACAAATTTGGTCTTGGAGAATAAGATGTACATTGTCAGCATCTATGAGGCAAACTTGGTTTTTTCTTTTGCATAGAGCATTTTGGACCCCAGTTAGATTACAAAAGTTAAATAGTTTATTATCTAATAGATGCTGGCATTGTAATCTTGATGTAGGGACTTTGGATCATCTTTTATTTTATTGTCCCTATATCTTGGCCTTTTGGAAATCGATCTGAGATCAAATAAATTGTTTATTAGAAAATCCTGTAGCATTAACTTATGATACTGTGATATTTGGCATGTCTATGAGAAAAAAGAGTCAGATATCGGCAAACAATAACAAACTTTTATTGATTATGACAGGAGTTGCCATTCAACATATTACTAACAATTGGAAAGATCATAGCAGACTTAACTTTAATTTTTGGTGGAATTCGCTATGTTATTTATATAAAATGGAACGTTCAATAGCGGTACAAAAAGGAAATTATAAAAGTTTTATTAAAATATGGGAGCCATTAACATTGTTTTGTAATGAATAAATACCATTTTTCTTTTGAAGATACACCATGTAAGGAAGGGAGGGGGGAAGGGTTGTTTGGATAAAATGTTGAAATAAAATTAATAATAGGGAGGGAGGGAGGGTAGGGTAAGGATTTCTTTTAAGTTAATAGAGGATAATGATAAGTTTTTCAAGTGTTTAACTAAGTGTTGTTTCTTATAATTCTTGTACACTTTATGAGAGGGTAAAATGAATTAAGCAAAATAGTGTTGGGAGGGAGGGTGGGTTATGGGTTTATATATATTTATATATATATATACAATTGTTATTGTCTTGATGGATTTATCACGTGTTGTTTCTGAGACTATGTATGATTTTTCTTGTACACTTGTTGAATGATTAAAAAAGAATAAAGAATTAAAAAAAAAAAAAAAAGAATCTGTTTAAAAAAAATTGCATGAAGTAGTTTATACATTAACATCGTTTTGCAGTTTTTAACTTTTTGCCAGAAGAGTTGTCAGTTTCTGCTCACCTGGAGAATCATCAACACATACAATTTACCAGGAGTTGCTAAATTGTAGCATATCTGGCTATAAATTCTATATTTATGTGTATAATACCATGTATTGATATGTATACATTTAAAATCTCTCTTCAGGACATTTCTAGCTCCACTGACAAAGTTGGCACCAGTAATGTTGAAACATCAATACCATCATTCTGTAAATCAGAAGAACCAGATTCTACAAATTATTTCACAGAGGAACCACAAATTACTTCCAAAGCTGCTGATAGACCTGTAGATTTGTCAACTAAATCAGAGCATTGTGATCCAGATTCCACAACCCAAGGTAAATACTTTAAAACAGTTGTACAAAAAGCTGCTCAATTTTTACACATTAAGGGCCAGATTCACTAAGCAAACCGATCGTGTACTGCTCGGTTTGCGCTCAATTTCCGACTCCGGCTCGATTCACTAACCTTGTTATCTTGCTCAGTTTCTACTTTTGAATACAGTATGAATGTCAAAAAGTTTGTGAAAAGTTAGTGGAAGGAGAAATGTACCATATGGGTTTCTTCATTCTATACTCAGAGAGGTACAATGCATGTTTAAATACTGTAAATTAGCACACCCTTAGCTGTACATATATACTATAGTCTTGTGAGCTGTGCTGCTGGTTTGTAGCAACTAGGATTTTTTATGACTTTTATGTTTTTATATTTAAGACAGCCAAGGACCCTATAATACTCCTGAGGAAGGCATTTTTTATTTTGCTGAAACATTTTGTATGTATTATTTGATTTCTATCCTGTGAGTCCCTTGTGACTGTATGCACCCTTTGTGGATTGTTTTTTAAGATTATTGTTTTAAGTTATTTGGATGCTTATTAAACTACAAACTGGTACATCCGATCTTTTGTTCCACAATCTTTTGTTTTGCTGCTTCATTTCCTTCATGGAGCCTTTTGGTGCTATTTGGATTTTGCAGTTTAGTACCATTTCTTCACCTGTTTCTTTTATGGGGTTTATACCTTTATTATTTCTTCTGCTTAATTACAAATGTAGTCATGGGGGGATTCCATAACACAGGTACTGACATTTATGAATTGATTATGCATGTAAATGATTGGAATAATGGAATTTATGCTTATGTGTCTAACAGTCAAAATTCCCCCTAAGCACTGTTCTGTAAATTTGTGTATAACTTATATAGCATATATTTGCAAGAGGATGGATGGATGGAACATGCAGGTCTTTATCTGCTGTGTTAAATGAGTGGAACTTAGGTAGGACTCATACACATAACTTATAGAATATTATAAGTTACTTGTATATCTGCAGTATTTATGCCAGTAATTAAACCAGCACAATTGTTGGTACCTAACTTTTAAGCATGTACAGTATGTACCCAGTTAAGCTAGTGATCTGTAAAAGATAGTAGGTGCTTTCATTGCTTTGTAAAATGTGCTCCTACCAAGCACCCTGTTACAGAATTGTCCTCTTGGCTTCTCCTTTGAATATTCAGTGTAGTGAACTAAAACAGATGTTAAAACAGACTAAGCTGGCTTTAAAAAGTTACTGAATATTTATATTGACCCTTTAATTGAAAATAAATTCAGTTGGGAGAACTGCCTTTTAAGTTCTTTGTTTTATGGTAGGGAGTAATATTTTAAATTTCTTGTACAACAGAATAGTAGTCTTGACCAGCAGGTTAAACCCTCATTAGCACACTGTTTGTTCTGCTTGAGTTTAATCTTTATTATTTTTCAGATTTTTTAATAATCCAGTCAGAGGCTTTTGGTGTTGCAGAGGATCCCGGTCACCCCGGGGTATCTCTGGCTGTGAGAAGATAGACTCTCAGGGTTGAAGTCTGTAACTTACAGGCACATGACTTGCATGAGTCCTGTGTGGCCAGTCTGCATCGGTAGTTCTAAGAGCTCAGTGTCCATAACCTTGGGAGCAGTCTCGCCCCAGGTTCATCCACAGTGGGCTTGAGCAGCTCGCCCAAGGTTCTGTCTGTAGTGGATTTGTGCAGACTGAGTAGTTCATGTGGCAGTTTTATCCAGGATCTAGGCTGACTACATTCCTCCCCGCACGACATTGTGCGGTTCTGGCAGGGGTTTAAGTGTTCAGTTCCACATTGGGAACTGGATGGCAATCTAAAGAAACAAAGCCATCTGTTGGACTCCAGGCTTGTCTGAGGCAGAAATCTTTTCTCCCCTCTGATCAGAGGTTTCATTATGCAGTCTCAGCACAAAAGCATGGCACAGTGAGTAAGACTTTTGCAGCCTATGGGGAAAATCAGGGGGGTCCTTAAAAAGTCATTTTTTTAAAAGGTTTCTGAGGTTAGGGATCAGGTACCCCACCTCTCAAAACAACTTCCCTGCATTTATTTTATTTTATTTTTTTTTTTTGCAATTTTTTCTCCACGGGCCTTTTTAGGTGCCAGAATCACTATCACGGTAGCCATCTTGGATTTCCCGATTGTGTTTTAAAAGCTTCCATCTGCCTCAGTACCCCTTATTTTTGACAGAAAACAGTATAGATGGACTCCTCAGGTGAAGATACTTCAGATTCTTGCCAGATTTGTGGCGGATGCCTATCTGAAAGGGGTCATTGTTCCACATGCTGCGTGGCCTATGAGGGAGCTACGAGATTAACCTCCACTTATACTTCTGGTGGCTTAGTTGCTTAGCTGAAATATTTTCTGGAACAAAAACTCCAGCAGGAGCTGGAGAAAGCAGACTTGGCATCCCCAGCGAAGTACAAATGCTCACCGGAGGACAAACACCAGAAGCCAGTGCAGGAGACCCTGTAAGGATCCTCTGGGCAACCTGGGCAGTGGATGGGAGATTCTGCCTCCAAGGTTACTTTGAGCAAACTCCCCTTTCAAAGGCAGGCAAGGACCTGGACGATCTCACAGCTAGTGTGATGGATCGTAAGCCAAAATCCCTACCAGATAGCAGACCCTGTAATTCGAAGGGGTTTGCCAGGAGAAATTTTCATGGTTTCCAGCAGTTTCGCCAGTATTCGGGAGTGTCCTCCAGTCAGAGAGCATTCCAGAACCAGAGGCAAAGGTTCAGGATCACCAGGCATCCCCAAGCATCCAGATCCTGTTCCTCTGTGGCTCCAAGAAACAGAAATTATGCCAGGACAGCAGCCATTCCCCCAAGGGTAAGAAGCAGGCTAGCAGAGTACTAGCAGGCTTGGACACAGATCTCTTCAGATCAGTGGGTCCTGAAGTCATTCAGGAAGGGTACAAGCTAGAATTCTACTAACCCTTCCCGGACCTCTTTCTCACTTTTCTGGCAGGGAAGCCATAAAAGGCTTACTCAGGTGCAGGCAATGGTTCAGAGGCTCATTGCTCTAGGAGCTATGGAGCTCGTACAGCAAGGAGAATAGGGCTTGAGCAGATACTCAATATACTTCATCGTGCCCAAAAGATACTCAGAAGACTGAAGAATGATTGCATTACATTACATTACATTAGAGATTTCTATTCCGCCATTACCTTGCGGTTCAAGGCGGATTACAAAAGAGTTAAAGAAGGTGGGTTACAAAAGAAAAACATTTGTTATTTCTAGTAATGGTAAAGAATAGATCAAGTAGTATCAGTAAGTCGGGAAGAAGAAGGTAATCGTGGTGTTAAGACTTTTTCAGGGATTTCTTGAAGAGTACTGTCCTTATTTCTTTTCTGAACATCTTGTAGTCTGAGTAGTTATCAGATAAGTAAGTACAAGTCCATACAATAGCCTAGATTCACTAAAGATAGTGATTCAATCACTGTTGGCCGATTTTGAAACAGCAATTGATTCACTATCTTTTTTGCATGCAAAAACCCTGACTCAATCACTCAAATCTGGATCTAAAGTCAGTCAATATAGCCCTCAAGATCCCTCGCTTAAGCATGGGAACGGTGTGGTTGATCATCGCCTCAGTTGCGCCAGGGGAATACCTTGCCTCTCTGGATGTAACAGAGGCATTCTTGCATATTCCCATCTATCCGGCTCACAGAAAGTTCTTAGGTTCCATATTCTGGGCAAGCATTCCAATTCTCTGCTCTTCTCTTTGGCCTAGCAATATGATGGCTGTGGTAGCAGCGCACCTCTGCAAGGTGGGAATTCAGGTGTATCCTTACCTGTACGATTAACTCATAAGAGCATCCTCAAGGTACAAGGGGGTGATCAGTGGATCAAGTGGTTCAGCCAGCTCCTACAGACATTGAGATGGGTAATCAACTACAGGAAGAGTCACCTGATCCTGACTCAGTCCATGGAATACCTGGGAGTCTGTTTCGAGATGGCACAGAACAGGGTGGAGAAAACACGCAAAACAAAGCTCGTGAGGCAAATTCAGGAGATTCATGGCCTGCCCGCCCCTACAGCTTGGCAGTATTTTCAACTTCTGGGATCCATGGTAGCCACAATAAATGTGGTGCCCTGGGCAAAGGCGCACTTGTGCCCTCTTCAGGAGTTGCTCCTTTCCAGGTGGTCCCTGAAATCAAATGACCTGGATCTCCTGCTGCCGTGGTCAGGCAAGACATGGAGCAACCTGGACGGGTGGCTGGAGCCACAGTCCTTGGCCAAGGGAATGTCATTGTACTTCTCTGAGAGGGCAGTTCCGACAAAGGATGCCAGTCTTTTCAGTTGAGGAGTACATTAAGAAGGACATCTGTTGCAAGGATGGTAGTTCCTATCTCAGAGGACTTGGTCGATTAACCACTTGGAGTTGAGAGCGATATGGGTTAGCTCTGCAGACCCTCAGCAGTACCCTGGAAGGAAAGGCAATCTGAGTCTTCTCAGACAATAAGACCGCAGTGGCCTATGTAAATAGGCAAGGAGGCACCAGGAGTGCATCACTGAGCTTGGAAGCTTGCTTGATCTTTCGGTGGGCGGAAGCCCATCTCTTGGCCATCTCAGCAGCTCACGTAACAGGGGAGGAGAATGTGCAGGTGGATTTCCTAAGTTGGCAGACCTTGGATCCAAAGGAGTGGTCTCTCTCACGGAGGGCCTTTGACTGCATGGTCAGGCACTGGGGGTATTCGACATTCAGCCTCATGGTTTCAGCATCCAACAAAATGGCTCATTTCTGCCAAAGGTATGAGTCCGGATGCTCTGGTCCAAATCTGGCCTGTGGAGGAACTCCTATATGTATTCCCTCCATGGCCAATGATAGAATGCTTTGGCGGGTCACGTCCGGGGGCATTTTGAGGATAATTTTATCCTGGGAGTGGAGGGACCGGTTCAGCACATATTTGGGAAGCTTACTCATCACATAGGCTGGTGCCATGTCGTGCGATCTTGGAGACGAAGGGTAGGTTGGAAACAGGTCTAAAGTTGCTGGGCACATTAGGGGTTGAGTGTGGTTTCTTTTTTTTTTTTTCAAAATCATTCTGATGACTGCCGACTTCATTTGCGGACACTATGATTGTTTGTAGGGAAGTGTTGAGAGGAAGGATGGAGTCTACAAAGGCATCTTTTACCACCACTAGGAGGCGTAGCGGATAGGGGTCCAGGTTGTAGCCAGAAGGACAAATTGTGTCTAGTATCTCAAGGATGTCGTTGTGGGAGACTGTATTAAAGTTAGTTAGGTTCCCAGTTGTGGTTTTAGTTGTTTTGTCTGAGTTGCAGGGAGACAATGTCTGTAACATAGCGGAGTCAAGGTGATACTGTATTTTGTCTACTTTGTTAGCGAAATAGTCTGAGAGCGTTTCGCTGTTGAATTCAGTGTTAATATATTAATTGGCTCCTTGTGGTGATGTGAGTATATTTTTTGTTAGTTTGAAAAGATTTTTTGATCTTTTTTTGGTCTTTAAGAGTTGTTCAGAGTAATACTTCTTTTTAGCCTCTAGGGTGGCTATTTTAATAATAATAATAATAATAACTTTATTTTTCTTTACCGCCATAGTCAAACTGACTTCTAGGCAGTTCACATAGAAAGAAGGCTGGACAATCAGCGAATTACAAAATGCAAGAAGAAGGAAGTTACATTATGAATTGGAGAAACATGGTGAAAGAATACATGAGAGAAGAAAGATGTTACATAATACAATGGGTTATAAGGTGAAAAAAAACAAAAACCTGAGAGAGGTGATCTCATTAAGCAAGGAATTTGTCAAATAGAACGGTTTTAATTGATTTTTGGAATGTGTTGTAGGTTTGCCTGGCTTTTTTTATGTGGTTTCCCAGCCAGGATTGCTGTCTGTTTGCTTGGAACATGAAGGTTCTGTCTAGGAAGGATTTGTATTCGCAGCCTGTGATCTTTGGGTATGCAAAGATGTTTTTGTTTCTGGTTGTACGTGTGGGGTTGTGTAGAGTGAAGTGTGTTTGCAGGTAGGAAGGTGCTAGGCCCCAGACTTGCTTGAAGCAGATACAAGCAAATTTGAACAGTATTCGCACCTCCACAGGTAGCCAGTGTAATTTCTTGCAATAGGGGCTAATGTGGTCTTTTTCTCTCAGTCCGAAGATCAAGCGAACTGCAGTGTTTTGCACTAATCTTAATTTTTGTACTGTTTTTTTTGGGATGCCCAGATAGGCGATATTGCAGTAATCTAGGGTAGATAGGATCAGCGACTGCGCCAGTAATCTGAATGATGTTGTGTCAAAGTATTTTATATACATTACTAGCTGATGCCCCAGCGTTGCACGGGTATTTAATTATAGCAATAACACTGTAAATGGATTCAAATAAAGATACTTTATAGTGGTGAATGAAATTATTTTTTTACAGCTTAATAAAAAGTACAATATTCAAATTATAATGTGAAATATTTGACAAAATGAATACAATACAACTAACGCAAAACGTGATTATAAATAACATTTTTAGTTTCACCTCCAGGAGCAAGAACATATAAATTGTTGGGTGAACCCACCCTTGAGCAAGCAACATAGAGTTGTGGTCCGAGAGACCCCCAGAACATATCACCCCAGGTAGTGAGGGATCTGCATACCAAGTTTCGTTCAAATCAGTCAAGCCGTTTTTGAATTACTGTGAGAATGGCAGCTATTTACATTTTTTCCATTGACATGAATGGGTGAAAGCTGATTTTCTGTTTGTAGCTCCGCCCACGTGTGCAGGTGGGCCGCGAGACCCCCAGAACATATCAGCCCAGGTAGTGAGGGATCTGCATACAAAGTTTCGTTCAAATCGGTCAAGCCGTTTTAGAATTACAGTGAGAATGGCAGCTTTTTACATTATTTCCATTGACATGAATGGGTGAAATCTGATTTTCTGTTTGTAGCTCCACCCACGTGTGCAGGTGGGCCGCGAGACCCCCAGAACATATCACCCCAGGTAGTGAGGGATCAGCATACCAAGTTTCGTTCAAATCGGTCAAGCCGTTTTTGAATTAATGTGAGAATGGCAGCTTTTTACATTTTTTCCATTGACATGAATGGGTGATATCTGATTTTCTGTTTGTAGCTCCGCCCACGTGTGCAGGTGGGCCACGAGACCCCCAGAACATATCATCCCAGGTAGTGAGGGATCTGCATACAAAGTTTCGTTCAAATCGGTCAAGCCGTTTTTGAATTACTGTGAGAATGGCAGCTTTTTACATATTTTCCATTGACATGAATGGGTGAAATCTGATTTTCTGTTTGTAGCTCCGCCCATGTGTGCAGGTGGGCCGCGAGACCCCCAGAACATATCACCCCAGGTAGTGAGGGATCAGCATACCAAGTTTCGGTCAAATCGGTCAAGCCAGTTTTGAATTACTGTGAGAATGGCAGCTTTTTCCATTTTTTCCATTGACATGAATGGGTGAAATCTGATTTTCTGTTTGTAGCTCCGCCCACGTGTGCAGGTGGGCCGCGAGACCCCCAGAACATATCATCCCAGGTAGTGAGGGATCTGCATACCAAGTTTCGTTCAAATCGGTCAAGCCGTTTTTGCGTGATCGCAGCACATACACACACACACACACACACATACATACATACACACATACATACCTCCGATTTTATATATATAGATGCAGATCTTTCCATCTGAACCTGTCACTGTTAAGTCTGGATTTGTACCATTTCCGTTCTGCTCTCCTTAGTTCTCTTTTCTTAGTTCTTAAGTCGTTGGTAAACCAGGGGTTGGAGTGTTTGCAGGGGTAGCATTTGATCTCTTTGACCAGGGCCAGCCCTTCAACAGATTGAGAAATTGGTTTTGATGTTCCCACTAAGTTAGAGAGGCTTATGGAGAGATTCTCTAGGTTGATTGCATCATTATTGTACATTACAGTGGTGCCTCACACAACGAACTTAATTGGTTCCAGGAGCAAGTTTGTTATGCGAAACGTTCGTTATGTGAAACGCGTTTTCCCATAAGAATACATGTAAAAAAAAATAATTCGTTCTGCAGCATAAAATATGCTAAGATGACATAAAAAAAGATAAATTTTTGGTTATTATTTTTATTTAGATACATCTAAAAACATAATTGTTTTTTAAAACAACACACATTTTTTAAATTTAAAGACAGACTAAGTAGAGTCTAATTTTACAGTGAGAGAGGGCAGAGTCTCAGCGGCAAAAACTGGGACTTAACTGTTCATTTTTTTTTTTTTTTCTACCGTGTTTCCCCGATGATAAGGCAGGGCCATCAAATAAGACAGCCCCCCCTTTTTAGAAAAAAATGTAAAATAAGGCACCCCCCCGCAAATAAGCCACCCACCGATACCTGCGCTTACCCGAATCGGGTGGTACGGTGGGTGACTCCGTGTGGTCCCTGGCACCCCCGCCACGATCGGGGCAAGAGGGAGCTCAAGCCCTCTTGCCCCCCCGACTCCCCGACACGATCGGGGCAAGAGGGAGCCCAAGCCCTCTTGCCCCCCGACTCCCCGACACGATCGGGGCAAGAGGGAGCCCAAGCCCTCTTGCCCCCCCCGACTCCCCGACACGATCGGGGCAAGAGGGAGCCCAAGCCCTCTTGCCCCCCCCCCGACTCCCCGACACGATCGGGGCAAGAGGGAGCCCAAGCCCTCTTGCCCCCCCGACTCCCCGACACGATCGGGGCAAGAGGGAGCCCAAGCCCTCTTGCCCCCCCCGACTCCCCGACACGATCGGGGCAAGAGGGAGCCCAAGCCCTCTTGCCCCCCCCCGACTCCCCGACACGATCGGGGCAAGAGGGAGCCCAAGCCCTCTTGCCCCCCGACTCCCCGACACGATCGGGGCAAGAGGGAGCCCAAGCCCTCTTGCCCCCCCGACTCCCCGCCACGATCGGGGCAAGAGGGAGCCCAAGCCCTCTTGCCCCCCCCGACTCCCCGACACGATCGGGGCAAGAGGGAGCCCAAGCCCTCTTGCCCCGCCGCTTCCCCAACTCCCCGACAATATCGGGCCAGGAGGGAGCCCAAGTCCTCCTGGCCACGGCGACCCCCTAACCCCACCCTGCACTACATTACGGGCAGGAGGGATCCCAGGCCCTCCTGCCCTCGACGCAAACCCCCCCTCCCCCCAACGACCGCCCCCCCCAAGAACCTCCGACCGCCCCCCCAGCCGACCCGCGACCCCCCTGGCCGACCCCCACGACACCCCCAACCCCCTTCCCCGTACCTTTCTGTAGTTGGCCGGACAGACGGGAGCCAAACCCGCCTGTCCGGCAGGCAGCCAACGACGGAATGAGGCCGGATTGGCCCATCCGTCCCAAAGCTCCGCCTACTGGTGGGGCCTAAGGCGCCTGGGCCAATCAGAATAGGCCCGGGAGCCTTAGGTCCCTTCTGGGGGCAGGGCCTGAGGCACATGGTCGGGTTGGGCCCATGTGCCTCAGGCCCCGCCCCCAGGAGGGACCTAAGGCTCCCGGGCCTATTCTGATTGGCCCAGGCGCCTTAGGCCCCACCAGTAGGCGGAGCTTTGGGACGGATGGGCCAATCCGGCCTCATTCCGTCGTTGGCTGCCTGCCGGACAGGCGGGTTTGGCTGCCGTCTGTCCGGCCAACTACAGAAAGGTACGGGGAAGGGGGTTGGGGGTGTCGTGGGGGTCGGCCAGGGGGGTCGCGGGTCGGCTGGGGGGCGGTCGGAGGTTCTTGGGGGGGGCGGTCGTTGGGGGGAGGGGGGGTTTGCGTCGAGGGCAGGAGGGCCTGGGATCCCTCCTGCCCGTAATGTAGTGCAGGGTGGGGTTAGGGGGTCGCCGTGGCCAGGAGGACTTGGGCTCCCTCCTGGCCCGATCGTGTCGGGGAGTCGGGGGGCAAGAGGGCTTGGGCTCCCTCTTGCCCCGATCGTGTCGGGGAGTCGGGGGGGCAAGAGGGCTTGAGCTCCCTCTTGCCCCGATCGTGTCGGGGAGTCGGGGGGGCAAGAGGGCTTGGGCTCCCTCTTGCCCCGATCGTGTCGGGGAGTCGGGGGGGCAAGAGGGCTTGAGCTCCCTCTTGCCCCGATCGTGTCGGGGAGTCGGGGGGGCAAGAGGGCTTGGGCTCCCTCTTGCCCCGATCGTGTCGGGGAGTCGGGGGGGCAAGAGGGCTTGGGCTCCCTCTTGCCCCGATCGTGTCGGGGAGTCGGGGGGGGGCAAGAGGGAGCCAGGCGGAGAGAGGGCAGTTAACGCAGTGCCTGCGCGGAAGGATGCAGCTCGGGCGACTTCGTTGTGTGAAACGAAGTTCGTTGTACGAATCAAGACATAAAGTTCGTTGTGCGCAGCGTTCGCTGTGCGAGGCGTCCGTTATGCGAGGCACCACTGTATTTTATATTGGGGTTGCTTTGTCATGTAACTGTGGTTGAATGTGATTAAATGGTGGTCAGACTGGGGTTTGTGTAGTGAGTGAAATGTCTTTTTGAGTAAAGACTGGATCTAGGATGTGAACCATAGAGTGAGTCGGCGAAGGGACCATTTGTTGGAAGCCTAGGTCTACTAGTGAAGTGATGAAGTCTGCTGGGGCTCCAGTTTCATATGGGTAGTTTGTGAAGTTGAAGCCTCCAAGTATGATTATTTGATTGTATGTGATGACCAGTTTGCTTAGGATGGACAGTAGGTCATCTAGGATGGTCATTAGAGAGTGCAGTGCTCTGTATATCAAGGTGAAGGTTAGATCTATGTTGTGACCCACCAAGAAGGTGAGGCACTCTAGCTTGTTTAGTGTTATCACATCTATTAGTCTTGGGTTGAGTTTGGACTTATTGATGGCAGCTACTCCTCCACCTCTAGTGTCAGTGCATGAGCAAGTTATTGCTTGGAATCCTGGAGAGCACAGCATACCCAGGGTAGTTCTGTCATTATCTTTGAGCCAAGTTTCAGTAATTAGGAAGGTGTCCCAGTTATTGTCTGTGAGGAGGTCATATAGTATAGTATCTTTGTTGTTTACGGACCTTGCATTTGCTAGTACCATTTTGAGGTTATTGGGTGTGGGTAAGGGAGGGGTGATGGGGATAGGCCTAAGGTATTGGGGTCTGCATGATAAGGATTTCCTGTGATGAAGGTGACAGAGGTCACCATATTGACCATGGCCTGTGATTACTGAGTTAGGGGAATACAATAAGTAGGAGAACACAGGTTGTGGAATTGGTATTATGAAAGCAATGTAATTTGGAATGGCTGTGGTGGCTAGGTTAAGGATATGAAGCTATAGTAGGATTTGGTTGGGTAGCAGGTGAGGTTTGTTGGGGTTAATTGGTAGGTGGTCTATATGTGTAATGTGTGCCTATGGAGCTTGGTTGAGGGGTGGGAGGGAGGGCCTAAGCCAGGTTCAATGTATAAGTATGGAGACCATCTTGAAGGGTTTCCTGGAGTTAGCAAATGTTATGTCAAAGGTGCAGTTTTATGGAAGTAAAGAGTCTCTGTTAAAAGTCAAAATAAGGAAAGATTTGGAGAGCAGCTTCCAGTCTGTGTTGCAGTGATTCTGTAAAGTCAGATTTAGGAGAGGAGTGCAGCTTCTAGTCTGAATTGTAGAGCCACGGGTGAAATTTGTGGATTCAGCTTTACCTGCATGGAGAATAAGCAGAAGGTGGTCTGCAGTTGACAGGCCAATCCCTGTGGTAATTGTTGGTCAGCCTGCAGAAACATTTTTGGAGCTTGAGATTGTCCCTGGATAATGTTGCTCACTTGCTTGGCAGGGGTTTGAGCGCAGGCTGTTGGGCATCTGTAGGAGGCTCAATGGTGTCTTGCAGCTGTGTTTTCAAACTCCCCACCTCCCCCTCTTTTTTTTTATTTTAACTTTCCACATCCATCGATCCACAGGGGTGTGGAGTTCAGTCAGACATCAAGTCTGACTGGCAACCCAAAGATTCAGCATTTGTGATTCATTCTGGATGAGGCAATGATTTATTTTCTTTTGCCAGCTACATTAGGGAGCTGAGGCAGGCTGCAGTACATTGCTAACACAAAGTAAGGCTGTTAAAGCCTGTGAGGTGAATCGGGGGGGAGGGGGGTGTCTGTAAATTGCAGATTTGAACATTTCTGCATGTTTGTATATGTTCCCCTAAAATCATAAAATTGTCGGGTTTTGGTTGGTTGATTTGCTGGGTTTTTTTAGTGTGTTTTTGGTGCCAAAAGTCTGATGGTGGCCATCTTGGATTTTAGCAATCTTTTTTTTTTCCCCCACAACATTCTTATACCTTCAAATCTTCTCATTTGGCCTCAAAACTGGTGGGGATGGAGTCCTCTGGCTCTTTTACCCTTAATACATGCCAGGATTGCACAAAATGTGAGCTTGAGGAGCGTCCTTGCACCATGTGCTGCACTGCACGGGAGAGGGAGGCAGGGGCGTCTGGCTCAGTCTTCCCTTTGCGCTCTCAGGCCTTAGATCAGGCAGCAGGCCCTTTGGTTCACACCATTTTCTTTTCTGGGCCCCAGAACAGCAGCCATTCTGTGCAGAAAGGTGCAGATGCACCTGTTCCCAAGAGACTCAAGTTGGAGTCCTCTTCTGGAGGCTCAGCTTTGCCTGGTTCAGCATTTTTATTCTGGAATTCATCAAGTTGATGTAGAAAGCATTTCAAGAGAGCTGTCCTGTCACAGCACTGGCTGGCAGCACTCCAGACATTGCACGTTGGGGCAAGATCTCCCAAAATATTCCAGCTTCACAGGCTACCGCTGACCAGCACATGGGAGATGTCACAGATACAGATGATGATTAGTCTCTCACTGTTCTCTTATTGTCTCGGGATGCTCCCACCCTGTCAAGAGAGGCAGGGCTCCAGTCTGGCGCTTTGGAACCCATCCTGGCTCTTGATCCGGGTGATGATTCCACAGTTCTACACTCATTCAAACCCACAACTTTACTGAATCTCATTTCCAAATCCCTTTGAGAGCTGAATTTGGACTCCCATCTGGTTCCTTCTATCTCCTCCTCCTCTATTGAGTGGTGTGAGGGTTCAGTCTTCAATATTTTCCTGGCATCCTGACATCAGTGTCTTACTCTTGGAGCAGTGGGATACTCCAGAGGGGTCTCTCAAGATAGTAAGAGCTGTAATTTGGCTGTATCCCATGACACATGAGTACCATCAGCTGTTTACTCAGCCCAAGGTGGATTTCTTGGTTGTGCAGGTTACAAAATATACCTGTCTCCTACATGACAGTGGCATGGTACTTAAGAATATGCCAGATCACCGAGTGGACACAGTCCTCAAGAGAGTTTTGAGGTGGTATCTTTGGAAATCAAGGAGGCCTCTACAGCTTCCTTTGTGACCAGTGCCTGTATTTCTAGGCTGCGAACTCTAGATCATGAGAGCTATGAGCCTGTGCTCCAGCTCCTTATATCAGGAGTTGATTATGTAACAGATTCTTTCTACAACATAATTCATGTCATGAGTAAAGTGTATGCTTACTCAATTTCTGCCCGAAGGATGTTATGGATCTAGCAGTGGGCTGATGATTCCACCTCCAAAGCAACTCTTAGCAGACTCCCTTTCAAGGGCAGTTTGGTAAATGACTGGACGATCTTATGAACTGTGTAATGGATTGTCAGCCTGAAACCTTGGTTGACAGCAAGTCCAGAGCATCTAGAGGTGCTGGGCGCTCTAAGTTTCATGACTTCAGGAGGTCTAGACCAGTGGTATTCAACCCAGTCCTCAGGGACCACCTGGCCAGACGGGTTTTCAGGATATCCACAATGGATTTGGATGACAGAGATTTTGATAACCTGACTAGCCAGGTGGTCCCTGAGAACTGAGTTGAATACCACTGGTCTAGACAGTATTCCTGAGTTGTGTCCCAGAGATACTCCCAGAGTTAAAGGCAGAGATTTTCCGAGTCCTGACGCAACCAGTCCTCAGCTCCCTGAGCTGCTCCCTCTTCCAAGAAAATGAAATAATACTAGGTCGGGAGCGGCCTCTTTAAGATTGAGGGCCAGCTCTCAGATTTTGCACAGGCATGGGCTTGGATTTGCTCTGACCACTGAGTTCTGGATATCATCCAGAGCAGCTATAAACTAAAATTCACTCGCCTCTAACAGATTGGTTTATGGATTCTGCCATGGGGCGCCTGGCAAAAGTGACCCAAGTGCAAGCCACTGTGAGAAGATTGTTAGACATTCAGGTCGTAGAACATGTGCCGCCTGAAGGCTTGGGCAGATACTCCATATACTTCATTGTGCCAAAGAAAGACTTCTTTGATTGAAAATCTATTCTGGACCTTACTCAAGTGAATGCAGCGCTCAGGGTCCTGCGTTTTTGCATGGACACAGTTCGATCTGTCATAATGGTGGTGACTCTGGGAGAGTTTCTGATCTCTCTAGATCAGACAGAAGCCTACGTGCATATTCCCATTTTTCCAGACCACAGAAAGTTCCTAAGATTTTCAGCCCTGGCAGCCCACCTGTGAAAGTTGGGGTTGCAAGTGCATCCTTACCTGGATGACTGGCTAATCCAAACCCCCTCGTCTGAGAGTCAGTGCATGGTGGATCAGGTGATCAGAGTCCTGGAAGGGTCTGGGTTGGATTGTGAATTATAGAAAGAGCCATTTGTCTCCAGCACAATCCCTGAAGTACCTGGAGATCTTGTGCGACACGGCTGCATGCAGATAACTGGCCTCCTGACCAAGCCAGCTCCCTCAGCATGGGATTGTCTTCAAGTCATAGATTCTATGGTAGCCACGATTGATGTGGTTCCTTGGGCAAGGCCCACATTCGTCCTCTCCAGCACGTATTCCTCACATGGTCTCCGCAAACATTCTTTACAGAAGTCTTTGCCTTGGATTCTGGAAGCCCAGGCCAACATGAACTGGTGGCTTTGCTCTGTTCCTCACCAAGGGCATGCCCCTCCACATAGCATCCTGGGTGGTCGCTATGATGGATACCAGTCTCATCAGCTGAGGAGCTCATTGCAGCTATTAGCCGATTCAGGGGCATTGGTCGCCCACCCAGAGGAGATGGTTGATCAATGAGCTGGAACTTTGAGCCATTCGGCTTGCTCTGTTAAAACTGCAGAAGAGTTTGGAAGGCCAGGTGGTTCAGGTCTTCTCGGACTATGCTATAGCTGTGGTCTAAGTCAGTCGCCAAGGGGGCACCAAGTGCCCCTCTGTGTCTGGAAGCCCACTTTCTTTTCAGTTGAGCAGAACACCATCTGCAGGCGCTCTCTGCGGCACACATAGCAGGAGTGGACAATGTCCAAGCCGACTTCATCAGCAGATAAACCTTGAATCTGGGAGAGTGGGCACTGTCAGAGACTTCCAAGCCATTGTTTGTCACTGGAGTAGGCAGCAATTTGACCTAATGGCTACGGCAAAGAACAAAAAGGTGGACAGATTCTTCAGTTGAAGCTGCAAGCTCGGAAGCACGAATCTGGATTCTCTGGTCCAGCCGTGGTCGCAGAGCGTGCTACTTGTACGTCTTTCCTCTGTAGCCCATGATAGGCCAAATTCTTCAAAGGATCACAAGTCATCAGGGGGAGGTCATTCTAGTTGCTCCAGACTGGCCATGCAATTGTGATACGTGAATGTGGTGTGTCTTTGGATGGGTCCTGGTCTCAGGCTATAGGGGCATCCGGACCTTCTTTCTCAGGGTCCAATAGGGGATCCGGATTGCTTTGTTATGGCTTGGCTCTTCAACTCAAAGCGTTAGCGCATAAGTGGTACTCTGAAGTGGTCATTACCATTCTCCTCAAGTCTAAGAAGCCAACTACAGACTCAGCCTATGCTAAGGTGTGGCAGACTTTCCAGCAGTGATGTACCCAGGAAAATGTGGAGCTGTTTTCAGCTCTGGTTTCTGTGGTGTTTGCTTTCCTCCAAGTCAGCCTTGACAAAGGACATAGAGTGGCTTCCCTTCAAGTCCAATTTGCCGGTCTCTCTTGTTTTAGGGCTCAAGACTGAAGAACTATGTTGGCGTCTCATTCAGACATTGCTGGATTTTGAAGGGTACACTACGCAATAGATCTTTGGTCAAAGCCCCATTCCCTTCTTGGGATCTTAACATGGTTTTGTGAGGCCTCAGCTAAGCTTCCAGCCGCTGAAGGAAGCATCATTGATAGATTTTGACGCTCAAGATGTTTTTTCTGGTGACTGTAACATCAGTGAGATGGGTCTCGGAATTCCAGGCTTTTTCTTGTAGGGAGACTTTACTTAAGAGCTCATCTAGATGGACTTCACACTCAAGGGCACTGGTCTTCCTGGGACCAGTGCCATTATATCAATCTACTGGAACTCAGAGCGATTTTCAATGCTCTCAAGACTTTTCAGCATTTAGTCTCAGGTCATGTCCTTCTAGTCCACACGGATAATCAAGTGGCCATGTATTATCTAAATAAACAAGGAGGAACAGTTTCTCCTTCTTTGTCAGGAGGCCTAGAAGATCTGGCAATGGGCGATTGCTCACATCTTCCTCAAAGCAATCTATGTTCAAGGGAAACAGATTTCATTAGCAGACAAACTTAGCAGAATTCTTCAACCTCACGAATGGATGATCAACTCTCCAGTTCTTCATCAGATTCCTCACATTTACCTGTTTGTGTCCCCTCTAAACCACAAGTTACCCCAGTTCTGCTACAGGTAGTACTTGCCTCATCGCCTGGACTTGGACACTTTTCTGCTCTATGCATTTCCTCCCATTCTTCTCTTCCTCAAGACACTTGTCAAACTCAAACAGGAATCGGCCTCCATGATTCTTATAACTCCTCGATGGCCCAGACAGCCCTGGTTCTCCCTTCTACTTCAACTCAGTACCAAGATGGCAATAACTCTCAATTTTCCCTCTCTTCTCACGCAGGGTCAAGGATCTCTTCTGCACCTCAATCTTCAATGTTTACTACTTGATACCTCTTGGGCTAAGCTCTGCTGATCTTCACTTTTCTCAGCCTGTTTGCTTCATCTCGGAAGCTTCCAGAAAACCATCCACACAGCAGTGTTACCAGCAAAAATGAACACGTTTTTCTTCTTGGTGTGTACGCTGCATCAGCAGAATCCAAAATCCATCTCTGTTTCCTCAGTATTGGATTATCTACTTCACTTGTCTGACTCTGGCATCAGATCTACTTCCATCTGAGTCCATCTCGGTGCTATCAGTGCCTTTCATCAACCAGTGGATAGCAAACCTCTCACTGCTTATCCTTTAATTCCTCCAGTGGTTTGTGATCTTAATGTGGTTCTTGCTAGATTGACGAAGCCTCCCTTTGAACCAATGTCTGCAGCTCATCTAAAATATCTTACTTGGAAAGTAGTTTTTCATTTCCCTATTTTCTGCTCAGAGAAGGGTTCCATCATAACAAGGTTGTACTTCACACTCATCCGAAGTTCCTACTGAAGGTTGTCACTGATTTTCATCTCAATCAATCAATTGTTCTTCCAGTATTGTTCCCTAAGCCTCATTCTCATCCTGGTGAAATGGTTCTTCATACTCTGGACTGCATTGGCTTACTATTTGCATAAGACTAAACCACATAAAACTTCTCCCCAATTTTTTGTCTTCTTTGACCCTAATACCGTATTTTCGCGGATATAACGCGCACCTGTGTAAAACGCGCACAGGGGTATAGCGCGCAGAAATCACGATGATATGTACCAAAACTTTTCTATACCGCGCTCAGGCATATAACGCGCATGATGCCCGACGCTCCTTTCGCCCGCCCTGACTTCCGTGCACTGCCCTGACTTTCCGTGCGCTGTCCCGACTCTCCGTTCAACCCCCTGACTTTCCGTGCACTGTCCCCCCTTGAAGTCCTGTCCCCCCTTGAAGGTCTGTCCCCATCCTGAAAGCCTGATGCCCCCCCCCGACGTCCGATACATCCCCCCCCCCCCCGGCAGGACCACTCGCACCCTCACCCCGAAGGACCGCCGACTCCCCAACAATATCGGGCCAGGAGGGAGCCCAAACCCTCCTGGCCACGGCGACCCCCTACCCCCACCCCGCACTACATTACGGGCAGGAGGGATCCCAGGCCCTCCTGCCCTCGACGCAAACCCCCCTCCCCCCCCAACGACCGCCCCCCCCCAAGAACCTCCGCCCGTCCCCCAGCCGACCCGCGACCCCCCTGGCCGACCCCCACGACACCCCCACCCGCCTTCCCCGTACCTTTGTGTAGTTGGGCCAGAAGGGAGCCCAAACCCTCCTGGCCACGGCGACCCCCTAACCCCACCCCGCACTACATTACGGGCAGGAGGGATCCCAGGCCCTCCTGCCCTCGACGCAAACCCCCCTCCCTCCAACGCCCGCCCCCCCCCCAAGAACCTCCGCCCGTCCCCCAGCCGACCCGCGACCCCCCTGGCCGACCCCCACCCCCCTTCCCCGTACCTTTGGAAGTTGCCGGACAGACGGGAGCCAAACCCGCCTGTCCGGCAGGCAGCCAACGAAGGAATGAGGCCGGATTGGCCCATCCGTCCTAAAGCTCCGCCTACTGGTGGGGCCTAAGGCGCGTGGGCCAATCAGAATAGGCCCTGGAGCCTTAGGTCCCACCTGGGGGCGCGGCCTGAGGCACATGGGCCAAACCCGACCATGTGTCTCAGGCCGCGCCCCCAGGTGGGACCTAAGGCTCCAGGGCCTATTCTGATTGGCCCACGCGCCTTAGGCCCCACCAGTAGGCGGAGCTTTAGGACGGATGGGCCAATCCGGCCTCATTCCTTCGTTGGCTGCCTGCCGGACAGGCGGGTTTGGCTCCCGTCTGTCCGGCCAACTTCCAAAGGTACGGGGAAGGGGGTGGGGGGGTCGTGGGGGTCGGCCAGGGGGGTCGCGGGTCGGCTGGGGGGGCGGTCGGAGGTTCTTGGGGGGGGGCGGTCGTTGGAGGGAGGGGGGTTTGCGTCGAGGGCAGGAGGGCCTGGGATCCCTCCTGCCCGTAATGTAGTGCGGGGTGGGGTTAGGGGGTCGCCGTGGCCAGGAGGGTTTGGGCTCCCTTCTGGCCCAACTACACAAAGGTACGGGGAAGGCGGGTGGGGGTGTCGTGGGGGTCGGCCAGGGGGGTCGCGGGTCGGCTGGGGGACGGGCGGAGGTTCTTGGGGGGGCGGTCGTTGGAGGGAGGGGGGTTTGCGTCGAGGGCAGGAGGGCCTGGGATCCCTCCTGCCCGTAATGTAGTGCGGGGTGGGGGTAGGGGGTCGCCGTGGCCAGGAGGGTTTGGGCTCCCTCCTGGCCCGATATTGTCGGGAAGTCGGCGGTCCTTCGGGGTGGGGGTGCGAGTGGTCCTGCCAGGGGGGGATGTATCGGACGTCGGGGAGTCGGCCGGGCAAGAGGGCTTGGGCTTCCTCTTGCTCCGATCGTGGATGCGGGTGCGGGTGGGAGCGCGTGCGAGCGGTCGTTCGGGGTGGGGGTGCGAGCGGTCCTGCTGGGGGGGTGAATCGGGCGTCGGGCGGGGTGGGAACTATGTTTAAAAACTTTTCTATACCGCGCTCAGGCATATACCGCGCGAGGGGTATGCGCGGTACGTAAAATCACGTATAACGCGCGCGTTATATCCGCGAAAATACGGTAAGTTGGGGCATCCTGTTTCCAAAAGAACGATTTCCAATTGGTTGGCTGCTTGCATCTCCTTCTGTTATGCTTAGGCCAGGCTGCATCTGGAGAGTCAGGTTCAGTCCATAAGATTTGAGATATGGCAGCTTAAGTAGCTTTTCTGTGCTCTACTCCTATTGATGAAATCTGTAAAGCTGCTACTTGGTCATCAGTTCACACATTCATATCACACTACTGTCTGGAATTTTATTCCAGACGGATGGTCACTTCAGCCAAGCAGTATTGCAAAATGTATTTATTTTCCTAATGGCCAACTCTCCCTCCATCCCATTCTAGTAAGCTAGGGAGTCCCACATGTGAGAATATGCTGCCTGCTTGTCCTGGGATAAAGCACAGTTACTTACTGTAACAGGTGTTATCCAGGGACAGCAGGCAGATATTCTCACAACCCACCCACCTCCCCTGGTTGGCTTCTTACCTGGCTTATTGAACTGAGGAGCAATGCACCTATGTCAGGCGTGAAGACACTCGTGCATGTGCGGTACAGTCAGTCGCAGACTTTCTAAAGTTCTTAAAGTGGCGATGCACTTTTAAAGCTGTCCTTACTAGGGCTTCATGGATGATCTCACCTACATGTGAGAATATCTGCCTGCTGTTCCTATTACAGTAAGTAACTGTGCTGTTTGTGCTTAGAGAACACCTGCTACAGGTAAGTAACTTTGCTTTTTCCTTCCTATGTTCTTGGGTTAATCTTTGACTCCTCTGTTTTTCTCTTCACACATCCAACAGATTTCTCTAACATCAACAAATTTGGTTCTTTTCATTTCTGAGAAAATAGTAACTTTATTCATACTCATCACTTCTCACTCTCTCAAATTATATTGCATGACCTGTCTTCTGCCAATGTTGCTACACTCACTTGGCCAACTCCCTTCTCAAGTCACTTCATTGGCTTGCTATCTGTTTCCAGATTAAGTTCAAACTCCTCTTACTGACTTACAAGTACAGTAAAACCTTGGTTTATGAGCATAATTTGTTCCAAAAACATACTTGTAATCCAAAACACTCATATCAAAGCAAATTTCCCCATAAGAAATAATGGAAACTCAAACAATTCATTCCACAACCCCAAAACTTTAATACAGAATACTATACATACTTGTATTGCAAGACCTCGCTCATTTAGAACAGTCACTACACTCTTGCAGTGTCAGAGAGAGAACCATCGGCTCAGTTGTGATGATGTGATGTGTGTATACTGTA
Organism: Geotrypetes seraphini; assembly: GCF_902459505.1. Taxonomy (NCBI): domain Eukaryota; kingdom Metazoa; phylum Chordata; class Amphibia; order Gymnophiona; family Dermophiidae; genus Geotrypetes; species Geotrypetes seraphini. The sequence continues at coordinate 154,969,297 of NC_047089.1, forward strand.
TGTACTTTATATTGCAAGACCTTGCTTGTATGTTTTGCTTGTCTTGCAAAACACTTACATACCAAGTTATCTGCATTCCAAGGTTTTTACTGTAGATTTATTCTACAGCTGCTTATATATCCCTCTTCACTCTCCCCTGTAATTTCATTCATCCAGTAAGTCTTTCTCATCTGTACTCTTCTCCCCAACCAACTCACTCTGTTCCTTCTATCTTGCTACACTATATGCCTGGAATAGACTTCTTGAGTTGGTATATCATGATCAGTCTCTGGCCCTATTCAAATCCAAGTTAAAGATCACTTTTTTGAGGCTGCTTTAATTGTTAACCCCTTATTCACCTGTTCATTGCTAATGTTTCATTCATTCCCTTAATAAAATCTCTCTAATCCTTTATTCTATCAAGCAAAGACTTTTCCTTACATTTTTGTATACAGCACTGTGTATATTTGTAGCACTAGAGCAGTGGTTCTTAAACTTGTCCTAGAGCAGTGGTTCTTAAGCTAGTTGTGTTTTCAAGATATTCTTAATGAATATGCATGAGGCAGATTTGCATATAATAGAGGTGACAAGCACGCAAATCTGCCTCATGCATATTCATTAGGAATATCTTGAAAACACGACTGGCTTAAGAACCACTGCTCTAGGACAGATTTAAGAACCACAGCACTAGAATAAATAGCGATAGTATCAGTTTCTCTAATATTTCAGAATTGGGTTTCTGGTTATTGAAGCTTAGAATTTTGGTTCAGAGATTCTAGGACTGGAGTTTGAATCTTTGCATATTCATGCTCTGTGAGAGCGTGGATGAGTCCATCTATCAATTTGCATCGAAGTTTACATGAATTATGAGCAGTTGTAACAAAATCATTAAAATAAATTCTGTTTCTTCTCCTGTTTTAAGCTTTACTGCACCTCAATAATGTTTGCCATACCATGAGGCTTATTGAGAATGGCAATACCTGCTTGAGTAATGGGGTCTATATAAATATAAATTGTTCACTTCATCACCCTTTTGACTAGAAATCTGTTTTTAAATAAATTAGGGGAGGGGGGGTTCCTTTTATTAACAAGCTTTTAACTCGTTTTGGAGTTGGAAGTCTATGGTGCATAATTTGGCCTTGGGAAGCGATAGATCATCCTCAAAGATGGAGAAATTTTCTGCTTGTTTGGTTGAGTTTATATGACTTCCTTATCGCCTCGAGGTCGTAGCCTCCTTTTAAATCCTCTAGCTTAGATCCTATGGGTTAAAGACTGGCTCAGTGGTAGACATCAGAGGGTGGTGGTAAATGGTACCCCCTCTGAAAAGTCGGAAGTGCACAGTGGAGTACCGCAGGGCTCGGTCCTGGGCCCAATCCTATTTAATATCTTCATACAAAATCTGCCTCAGGGTCTTCGGAGAAAAATTGCATTATTTGCCGATGATGCTAAATTGTGTAACATAGTGAGCGGAGATACCATGCCTGACGCTATGACACAGGACATACTTGTTCTGGAACACTGGTCTACTCTTTGGCAGCTGAATTTCAATGCCAAAAAGTGTAAGATAATGCACCTTGGTGGCAGAAACCCATGCAGAACCTACACTCTGAATGGTGAGACCTTGACCAGAACTGTCGCAGAATGAGACCTGGGAGTAATCATTAGTGATGATATGAAGGCAGCCAATCAGGTGGAGAAAGCCTCATCTAAAGCTAGACAAATGCTAGGTTGCATCCGGAGAAGCTTTGTCAGCCGAAGGCCCGAGGTGGTGATGCCGCTGTACAGGTCCATGGTGAGACCACATCTGGAGTACTGTGTACAGTTTTGGAGGCCACACTATCGGAAGGATGTGCTAAGAATGGAATCGGTTCAACGATTGGCCACCAAGATGGTCTCAGGGCTCAAGGATGTCCCTTATGAAGAACGACTAGGTAAGTTGCATCTTTACTCTCTCGAGGAACGCAGAGAGAGGGGTGACATGATAGAGACGTTCAAATACGTTACTGGCCGCATTGAGGTGGAAGAAGATATCTTCTTCCTTACAGGCCCTACGGCGACAAGGGGGCATCCGCTGAAAATCAGAGGCGGGAGATTCCATGGTGACACTAGGAAGTACTTATTCACCGAAAGAGTGGTCGACCGTTGGAATAATCTTCCACTTCAGGTAGTTGAGGCCAGTAACGTGACTGATTTTAAGGTCAAATGGGATCAACACGTGGGCTCACTTCAAAGAGGAACTTAGAGGGGAGGGTTATTTGAGTGGGCAGACTTGGGCCATAGGCCCTTTTCTGCCGTCATATTCTATGTTTCTATGGGGTGCAGCATGCTCTTACCCAGGATCGAATACTGTGTATGTCTGGGGGGAGGGTTAACTCCTTTGTTGGGGGAAGATTTTTGAGGCTGCCCAGGGGTCACAAGAGTATGGGCCTTTGCAGCGTTTGAGACCTTATGGTCGCCTGCTGTGTGCTTTTCTTTGGGGGGGGGGGGGATGTAACTTGCGACTTGGTTGGTTGGGATGGGTTAGGGGGGAGGGGAATAGTTCTATTCTGTTAAACAATATATATTATATTGTTGGATGCTGTTCTAGTTGACTTCACTCTGCTCATTGTTAAGTCTTGAATCCACAATAAAATAGATTTGAACATAATCTTTTTCTTGCAGGCTTGGAGAATGTCCCGTTTTCCTTTGGATTTGGTTCAGCTTCAGAAATATCATTTGCAGATTTGGCTTCTAATAGCTCTGGGGACTTTTCCTTTGGCCGTAAAGGTATGAAATGTTATTTTCTACCTGTTGATTTTTAGAGCAGATGTATAACAAAAGAAAAATCATCATATTCTAAATATTTTGGTAATTTTTGCCAATGATTTTCTAATTCTGAAAACTGCCTTCCTCTGGGTGATTGTGCCATCTGCATACATTGAGGCTCATTTTCAGGCACATAGAATTACAAAGTCACATATGTTACTGTGTAACTTTATAAATCTATGTGCTTTGAAAATGAGCACATGTGTTTAACACATTTGCATAGTTGATCAAACCTAAAAATGTCCTTAGCGTCCATACCACACCAGAACAGAACCTGTTGGATGTGTGTCAATCAGGCAATAGAGAAAAAATAGTTCTGTGTGAATCACCCCTTAAGGGTACCATCCAGCATTAAAATGCTCTTTCTCCAATGGATAGTGACAGACTGACTGCAGCTCCTGAACTGTTTTGTCTGAGGCAGCTTCTCCCCAGTTGGAAAACTGTCAGTAGTACAGAGCTCCTTAGGGATTGAGCTTAGGTGTGGGGGTGGAAAAGGAGGAAATAACTTTATTTTGGGTAACTGAAATTTCTGGATTCCCTCCTTCCTCTCTCACTGCTGATAATACTGAATGTAAACCTGTAAAGTGGCATTTCTGTTTCATTCCAAATGGAGGGTATGGCAATTACCCAGAGGAGCTCAGGGTTCCAACCAGAGGGGTCTCTCTCAGAGATAGGCTAATCAGGAGCAATGGTTTTGGATCCAGTTAATCCTGAAGAACTTGGGATTTTTGTAACATATGTAATTCTATAAAAAAATGTATAAAATAAGAGGATCTACTTAACGGTCAAAGACCAACTCATTCATCTCAGTATGTACCATTTGTACCATGCTTGTCTCTTAAAGTATGCTGACAACTATTGCTTGGGACCAATTACAAAAGTTTGGAGGGTTCTCCCACCCTTCTTCCTTCCATTGGTATCCATTAAGTTGGGGAAAAGGAGAGTGACATACTAACTGGTCAGCCATAGCTCTTCAGCTTTTCTGTTGACACATTTGCCTTGGCCTGGGAGTAAGCAGGATTACAGGTACCAGTTAGATGATTGTAGATCTTCCCTTCTCTTCCAGCTTGGTTGCAAATTAGGCGCTGACCCTGGAATGGAAAGTCATGCCAGTTCATCATATCTTCTGGTATATTTGACGTGGTCTGTGAGCATTCAAGATAGAGGATAGCGCATACCTTTCATGGTTTCCAATAAGGATTCTCCTCAGTGTAGTTAGTGCTTACCATTACCCTGTAGGAGGAAAGCCCATCTCTGTACAATCTCTATCGGTTCATGAGAGTTTTGCAGCTGACAAAGCCTCCTATCAAACCTTTGACTGTGTCATGGGACATCACTGTTGTCCTCATCCAGCTGATAATAGCTCCTTATGAGTCCCTTGATTCCTATCATCTTAAATACCTGACCTGGAAGATCTTTTTTTTTGTTGGCAATCACTTCAACTCACAGAGACAGTGAGCTGCAAGCCCTAATAGCTGATCGGCTGTACATTAAATGTTGTCATAACAGAGTACATCTTCACATGCATCCTAAGTTCCTTCCTAAAGTAGTGTCAGACGTCTATCATAACTAGTCAATTGTCCTTCCAGCATTTTTCTCAAAACCTCACATCCATCCAAATGAAAGTGCACTGCACACATTGGACTGAAAGTGCACTGCACACATTGGACTGTAAGTGAGCCAATCCACCCAGCTTTGTTTCTTTTGGCACAAACTGGATGGGGGCAGCCACTGGTAAATGCACTTTATCTAGTTGGCTAACAGACTGCATCTCTTTCACTTATACTCAGGCTGGGTTGACTCTGGACTGTCATGTCATAGCTCACAATGTCAGAACCAAGGCTGTGCCTGTAGCTCACTTGAGATCAGTCTCCATTGAAGAGATTTGCAAAGTTGCAACTTGCTCTCCAGTCTGTACATTCATCTCTCATTACTTCCTTGAGCAACATGCTTGATGTTAGTCAGCTTGGTCAAACAGTTCTGCAGAATTTGTTTGGCTTCTATGGTTTAATTTATTTAATATACTGCCCTTTCATGGGGATATGGTAAGGTGGTGAACAATCAAAACTAAGAGTAAGGAATTCTCCATTGTTAGGAAAGAGGAGAGACAGTGAAAGCACAGTTACATGGAAGATACACACATTCTAAAGAAACCAAGCCGGGCATTAAAATCAACAGGAAAGCTTAATAGGCAAAGATAATTGCCTCCTGGAATCCTTGGTACTTCAAGGACTATTAAAGGTTAGGTTAAATAGGTGGTTTTTCAGGACTGCTTGAAATTTAGGAGCGATAGCTCAAGACATAGCAAAAAAGGCAGCGGATTCCACAGGGATGAGCAGTAAAGTACAAAATCTGTACAAAATGCCACTGCACGACTTACCTTCTGCCAACCTTGCTTTCTGTTATGTTCCTTCTGGATTCAATATGCTAGGTATTCAATCCCTTCCCGCAATCTGGGATTTGCAGCAATCCAAACACTTTTTTGAGCACATGCTCCTCCCTCCTTAGAGAGAGTTAGAGCCCCCTGTAGTTTCAATTTCTAAAAGCAATCTGTGCAGAAGTCTTTTGGATATGCTCTGCATCTTTCTTATTTTTTTGCTTAAAAGTTCTTTTTTTTTTTTTTCAGTGGTTTAAGTGCCTTGAGACCCTGTATGGAGTCTTCTCATAGAGGAAAGGATTAGAGAATGACACGGTGGCGGTTTACCCGCAGCCACCGCGTTTAGCCGCAGGTGACCCGCCGAAACGGGGAACAAAAACTAGCAGTTGCTGCGGCGACGGGGACAAGGCCATTCACCGCCCCGTGGGGCGGTGAATGGTCTTGTCCCCGCAGTGAGGCATGAAGGATCGCGCGGTCCCCGCAGCTCACACCCGCCTGCCCAATCGATCCTAGTGTTTAGCCAGCTCTCTCCCTTCTCCTCACCTTAGTTTGTAGGTTTTCTTTTTGGGCGACCCGCACACTATCAGAGAGCCGCGCACCCGCTGCTGCTCAGTTTCGATCTTCTGCTCTGACGCAACCGGAAACAGGAAGTTGCAGCAGAGCAGAAGATTGAACACTGAGCAGCCGCGCGTGCAGGTCACCGAAAAAGAAAACCTACAAACTAAGGTGAGGAGAAGGGAGAGAGCTGGCTAAACACTAGGATCGATTGGGCAGGCGGGTGGTGGCTGCGGGGACCGTGCGATCGCTCGTGTTCCCGGCTCGAACTGGAAGGAGGGAGTGAAAGGGAAAAGGATTCTGGGCCAAGGGGATGAAGACAGAAAGAAAAACCCACAGCAGGAAAGAAAGGGAAGGACAGGCAGGTGAGCCAGATGCTAGAAGCAGGGGGGGGGGGGAAGAAAGAGGGAAAAAAGCTAGATGGGGTTGAAAAGAAGAGACACACTGGTATGGAAGTGGAAGATAGGGGAAATCTGGACACAGGAAGGTAACAGAAAGAGGGGAAATTATGTGCATGGGGCATAGGGACAGAGACATAAAGGGGACATGCCATGGGGATGGTATATGGACACGGGGAGGGGGGGGCAATGACAGATACATAGGGGAGATATTAGAAATGGAGAAAATAGGAGCACAGAAGCGAGATGGTTTGTGGGGATGGGACAGGGACTGAGCTCACAGGCTCCAGTGGCTTGCACAAATTACATTGTAACGTGCCATGAAAATAAGAGGGAGGAAGGTAGATAGATAGGCCACGCGAGAGGAGCTGAAGGGTAGTAGAAAGGAACAGATGGTAAAGGAGGGGAGGGAAGGGTGGTGGTGGAAAGGAATAGGGCAGACATTGAAGGTATTAGGGAGAGGATTAGAGGCAGTTCAAAATTAGTCAGGGACACTGTTCAGGCAATTAGGCCTGATGGGCCGCCGCGAGAGCGGACCGCTGGGCAGGATGGACCTCTGGTCTGCCCCAGCGGAGGCAACTTCTTATGAGGGTGGAGAGGAACAGACCCTGAAGGGAAATGAAGAAGACAGATGCCAGACTATGGGGGAGCGGAGGGAAGAAGATGGGTGCTAGACCAATTGGGGGCGGGGGGTGAAGGGAGAGGCACAGTAACAGCAAATGGAAGACGCAGAGAGAAGATACACAGTGGATGGAAGGAATTGAATGAGAAGATGTGGAAAACAGAAACCAGACAACAAAGGTAGAAAAAAAAATTATATTTATTTATTTATTTTTTGCTTTAGGATAAAATAGTATATTAGTTGTGTTGATAAAAATTTATAAACAAAGCCCTGCCAGCTGAACATCTCTTTCTCTAATTCAGCAGCAGGAACTTTGATTTATAAGAAAGGAATAAGCTAAATATTACAGTACTAAGGCTTATATGGATGCAGCGGGGACGGTGACGGGGCGGTGAATGGGATGGCAGTGGCGGTGACGGGGCGGTGAAAGGGATGACGGTGACGGGGCGGTGCAGAGGATGGTGGGCCGGGGACGGGGCGGTGACGGGGACAGATTTTTTTCCCCGTATCATTCTCTAGAAAGGATGCAGTCCCACAGAGCTGGACTGCTGCTTCACAGAGAAGCTTCGATGGATCTGTGGAGCCAGCCTGCTTGTGCCACCCTTCTCAGACTTGGGATCCATTCCCATAGGAGTTCACTTGCCCTCTGGCTCTGTCAGGGGTTTAAGCACAGGTTGTATGCATCCTGAGTAAAATTTACTTTCAGGTTTCAGGCTGCAGGCTGCGTTTCCCACCCCTAGTCGCGTGGAGAGTTTCTGTGGGGGTAGAAGTTAGTCGGTGTGCATCCAACTGGCAGTCCAAAGATCTTCAAGGTGGTCATTTGGAGCAGTTTCTGAGGCAGAAAATCCTTTTCCTCCATTCAGCTGCAGTGTATCAGAGCTGGCAGGCACATCACAGACCATTATTTCCTATGAGAGTTTCAGGGGTGGGCTGTGGGACTCTGTAAAATGTATTTTCCAGAGTTGTTGAGGGTAGGGTTCAGGTCTTTCACCTTCCCAAGCCCCAAATCGCTATTTTTTTATTTTAAAATTTTCTTTATTTTTGCTGTTTTTGGCACATATTTGCTGGTAGTGCCCATATTGGATTTTTATCTATCTTTTTTTCAAAGTTTTATTTCTGCTTCAAACCCCCTTAATTTGATTAAAAATCATTTGGGATGTCGAATGTGTGCATTGATTGCACTGGATCGGCACCTGATCAGTGACCCTATGCTGCAGTGCACTGGGGGTAGGGCAGGAGCTTCGGGCTTTGCTTCCTTCAGGTCTTACAGGGCTGGGGAGCCGGCCTGGGTCCGTGATTTTGGGAAAATATCTCACCCAGAGGCTGTTCTGGAGTTTGGTCCAAATGCCTACATTCTGAGTCTAGGGACTCTTTTAGCATGGTGCGAGCACCTCAGCAGGGCCCTACAGTGAACAAGGTGTGAATTTTCACTGAACTTTTTTGTCAGCTCCTCTAGAAAGTGTATTTTTCAGACCCATGTCATTGGACACAGCTGGTAGGCATGTCTGGTTTTTTCTCAACCAGTTGCACCAGTAGCAGAGATCCCTTTTCAGGAGCCCTCTCACCCGGCTATGGCAGAGTTCGATTGTATTATGCCATACGAATATTATGCTGCTTTTGTCTCCTGACTACTTTTATTTTATATCTGGCTGATACCCTTACTGGGACTAGTCAACACGGTCGCTCTAAGAGTCCAGATTTGGGTGAGGACTACTCCGTCAGCAGACCTTTTACGCATGGCTCTGTCCACCATTTTATTGCTAAGGTTCTGAAAGAGCGAAAAATTGGAATCTCCTCTTTTCATGTCACAGTGTTCAGTCATGTACCGTTCTAATGTGCTGTCCTTTTTTTTTTTTTTTCCATCCCATCCACAGCTTCTTGGTCTGGTTACAGAACAATTGGATGCCCAGTCTGCTTTATCAACTATGTCTAAGCTTTCTCTGCTGGCTCCTGCTTTTCAGCAGTTTTTTTAAGCATTCTATGGTGGATTCCACTGTGGCGCAGGATACCTGGTTCACGGTCCTCCCTAGTGTAGTGTTTAAGGACTCCAAGGATCGCAGAGTGGATTTTATATTATAAAAATACACCTTTTTGAAGTGGCTTCTTCAGGCATCAAGGCTGTGGCAGCCTCCTTTGCGGCACGTTTTCGTGATGGCAGCTGTGGAATGTGGCGGATGCCCTTTATGATCTCATTTGAGTTCTTACTGCTTATGCAGTGTCTGTGTGTTGGCTTTTATGGTTCCGTCCTTTGGCTGGGGATGCTGTGTCCAAGGCTACTTTAAGTAAACTTCCTTTCAAGGGTCAGCTTTTTTTGGGAAAGGTCTGGATGATCTCTTAGCTGGTGCTTCTGCTTGCTGCCCTAAGTATCTCCCTGTGAACAAGTCTTGCCAGATTTCAGGAGGGGGACAGTAGTAGTTTTCATCTCTCCCGCCATTTTCATAAGGAATCCTTGGGCTCTTCCTCCCAGAGATACAGGGATACAGTCCCCGTGATAACACTTCTAATTCCAGATGTCCTCAGGCATCTGGATCCCGGGCAGCTACTTCTCCTAAACAGTCCTCCAGTGGGCCACCTTTCTTAGTTTTATCAGGAGTGGACTTGCATGTCATTGGATAAATGGATGCTGGACAGGAGGGGCATAAGATAGATTTCTTTTGTCTGCCTCCAGATTTGTTTCTGGACTCGCCAGCAGGTCAGCCGGAACAGGGGTCACAGGTTCTCACTACTTTGCAGAGTCTCTTGGACATCTAATCACTGGAACCCATTCCAGAACATGAACTTCGGCAGATACTCTTTATACTTCATTGTGCCAAAGCATGGCTCAGAAGACTGGAGGCCTGATCTGGATCTCATGATGGTCAGTTGCTTCCTGCAGATTTCTCGTTTCCGAATGGAACCCGTGCACACAGTCATTGCTGCTATCTCTCCTGGTGAATTTTTTATGTCCTTGGATCTCATGGAGGCTTACCTCCATATTCTAATATTTCTGGAGCATCACAGGTTTCAGCGTTTCCATGTTCTGCAACAGCATTTCCAGTTTGCAGCTCTTTCCTTTGGGCTCGCCACAGCTTCCTGAACTTTCACCAATCCAATGCTACTTGTACTGGCTTTTCTCCACAGACAGGGTGTCCAGGTTCATCCTTTCTTGGATGACTGGTTGATCCGGGCTCTGTCTCGACATGAATGCGCCCGTACAGTGAAGACGGTGGTCTCCCTACTACAGATCTTGAGTTGGATTGTAAACTTCAAAAGGAGCTGTCAGATCTTGGAGTGTTTGAGACAGTGTTGTGCATTTCTTCCCACGTCACGCAGAAGAGAGTTGGGTGGGGACAGAAATCCTCTCTGTCCCGGTGAGGAATCCCCTTCGTCCCGGCGAGGAATCCCCTCCGTCCCCATGAGGAGTCCCCTCTGCCCCTGCCCGTCCCCCCCATAAAAGTTACCTGTCCCCATAAAAAGCAGCAATTTTCATAGTTTTTATTTTATTTTTTTTATTTTTAATCTTAGTTTATATAAGCCAATAATAAAATACAAAATAAACAAACAGTGAACAGAAATAAGAGATGTATTCATCACCGGAAAGAATTAGAATAGACATTAGGTCATGTGACTGTAGGGTCGACCATTTCTTGTTAAAAGAAATAAGAATTTGATTTTTGTCAATATAAAGCTCATATCTGTAGAGCAAACAAAGCTGGTTCCACCATCTGGCATAGGTAAATTGTGAGAGGTTCTTCCAAGATCCACAAATGATTTTTAATGCAGCAATGAGTAAAGAATCAAACAATACAGCATCAAAATCATTTAAAGTAGAATTGAAAGAGGCACTTTTCAGGACAATGGTTGCATAAGAAAAATGTGCCAAAACTGAACTGGAAACCCTAAAACAAACTCAACAAGTACTTCATTTTGTACTAAACACAATTGGTGATATAACCATGAGAGGGGGCTGGGCCTCCCACTTTGAGCTTAGCACCCCTTAAAATCAACATCTCCCTTGCTATAGCTGGTGGAACATTTTGTTTTTTCCATCATCTTGGTCCCAGTTTCTGCTTTTGTTTTATCTTCTACTAATTCTCTTTCCAGGCCTCAGGAATCCCAGTTCCATCTCCTTGAACCTGGGGGGGGGAGTCCTGTGAGCCTGGGGGGATCCCTGTGGGAGTCTCATGAGCCTGGGATTCCCTGCGGGAGTCCCGCAATCCCTGTTCCCGTGCAGACCTCTACCACACAGTCCCTGTTCCCGTGCAGACTAGAGAGTTGCGCGGGGATAGAAATCCCACCCGTCCCCGTGAGGAATCCCTCCGTCCCCACGAGGAATCCCCTCCGTCCCCACCCGTCCCCGCGAGGAATCCCCTCCATCACCATCCTTCCCTATAAACTTCAGAAATAGTTATTTTATTTAATTATGCTACTGAATTAAAGGCTCTGGTAGAGACCCATTTACAAATAAGCAAAGAGACTTTATTAATTTGGAAATATTAATTGGGAAGAATACATACTTTGTAAATGGGTTTCTACCCGAACCTCTAATGTAAATATAAAATATAAATACTCATCTGATGAGAACCCACAAACTGTCAGCTGAGGACTTCCTTTGCAGTTGGCCGGGGGTCCCTTTTGCCAAGCTTGGCAGGCAGCAGTAGCGTCCCTGAGTCACGGATGCTGGCACCTCAGTGGCTCATGGATGCTGCCAGCGACTGCTGCGCTTGGTGGAGGGGAGTTCTGGCCATCTCTAGAGGAGGTCCTCTGCTGGCAGTGCTTAGGGATCCCCACCAGTCACAGCAAGGGTCAACAAGTACTTCAACACTGTAGAAATAAAACCAGAAATGCATTTCCTTTTCTTTTGAACACAAAACAAAGACATCTGCCATATACATTTCCCCAAAGCTAACATATTTTAGTCAATAAATTCCGTTTTTTACCTTTGTTGTCTGGAGACTTATTTTTCCATAAAGTTGGTCCCAGTTTCTTTTTTCCGCTTTCCCATCTTCTGTAAATTCTTCTGTTGCTGTCCATTGGTTCCCCCTACCATGGTCCAGCATTTATCTCTTTCTCATCTTTCGTGCCTGCCCACCAGCCCCATGCCCAACATTTCTCCTTCCATCACCCCTCTCCAACACTGTGCCACATCTCTCCCTCCATTCCCTTCACCACTGTCCAATATTCCTCCCTCTTGCATCCCTTTCAATCTGTCCCATTGTTCCCTTGCCACATTTCTCACTCTCATCTTTTTCTTCCCTATCACATTCTGTACCTTCCTCCCTACGACCAAAAATTCTCCTCTTTCTTCCATTTGCCGTGTATACACAACCATCTCTCTTTCCCGCTCATTGACACACCCACACCCAATTCTCTCTTTCTATTCCCTCCCCCACCTCAGCATCTCTTTCCCTCCCTTCCTCTCTCCCCAGTTCATGACTTCTGTGTCCAAAAATGCATTCCCTTCCACCACTTCATTCGAGTCCAGATAACAGCAGGGGTTGAAGGCAGCCTGCAGCAAGCCATATGTAGCCGACCCAGAAGTCTTCCCCCGAAGTCAGAGCTGACATCGGAGGGAAGGCTTTGCATCAGTCTGGCGGTGGCTGAGGTGTCAGGTGGGAGGGGGTAGATACTGGATGTAGGAGGTGAGAGGAGACAGACTGTAGATAGAAATGGGGAGGGATCAGACACACTGGATGAAAGGGGAAAGATAAGACAAGCTGGAATGCCTGGGGAGAGAGAAAAAGACAGATGATGGATGTAAAGAAAAGGAGAGGGGAGGAAGACATTGAATGGAAAGGAGGAGAAGGGGAGGATACGGATGGAAGGGAGGAAAGAGAAAGATGGAGCAGACACTGAATAGAAGGGGGAGAAAGAAAAATGAAGCAGATGCTGGGCTGAAAGGAGGGGAAAGATGTGCAGATGCTGGATGGAAGGGGGAGAAAAGGGTGGATGATGGATGGGATGACAGAGGGGCAGAAAGGAGGAAGAGAGGAGACAGATCAGATGCTGGGCAGAAGCAGCAGACAGAGGGGCAGATGCTGGATGGAAAGAGGAGGAGGGGCAGATGCTGGATGGAAAGGGACCTCAGGTCAGCATCTGAATGGCCATGCAAGTCTACATGGGTCCAAATGGTGCTACACACTGCTAGACCCCTCCCTCCAGTCCATTGTGCTTTCTAGAAGCCAGTATTGTGGTGCAGCCTGGTCCCTGCTAGGTTTTCTCCCCCTAGATTGGGACAGACTGTGCTTTTGCCAGCAGAGGCAGAGTGGTGAGCCTGCACGATGGCGCAAACTAGCCCCCCTCCCCACCCCACCCCACCCCACAAGTGTCCTCCACCCAGAACAGGACCGAATCTGGGTTCCCAGTGGCTGAGCAGTGAGCCTACCAAGGCATCCCCTACCGAGAATGGAACCAACTCTGCAATCCCGGCCTTTGTATGAGGGAGGTCTGGTGCCCCAGAGTAAGAAGACTTAGAGCAGGGGTGCCCACACTTTATGGGCTTGCGAGCTACTTTTATAATGACTAAGTCAAAATGATCTACCAACAATAAAATTTTAAAAAAACACAAAGCACAATGAAAGGCAGAGAAAATGTTAATTATTCATATTCTGGGTTTTTTCAAAGAGGTCACGGCAGATGACTATGCAATGTCACCTCGGTAACAAAATACAAAAATAGACAAATACACCCCCTCCCTTTTTAATAAACCACAATAGTAGGTTTTAGCACAGGGAATTACGCTGAATGCCTCGCGCTGCTCTCAATGCTCATAGGCTCCCTGCGCTAAAAAACGATATTGCAGTTTAGTAAAAGGGAGCCATAGTGCAAAATATAGACAGCAGATATAAATTCTCAAAACAAGACACATTTTGATCACTAAATTGAAAATAAGATCATTTTTCCTACCTTTGCTGTTTGATGATTTCATGAGTCTCTGGTTGCACTTTCTTCTTCTGAATGTGCATCCAATCTTTCTTCCTTTCTTTCAGCCTCCTGTATGTTTCCTCTCCTCCAGACCTCATTCTCTCCCCCAACTTTTTCTTTCTGTCTCCCTGTTCCCCCTTCTTTCTGTCTCCCTGTCTGCCCCCTTTCTTTCTTTCTTTCTCCGTGCCCTCCCCCAAGCCACTCGGTTTGCTGCCACCGCCATCGGGGAATAACCCCCAAGCCACCGCTGTCCCAAGCTTTCCCTGCAGAAGCGTCGCGCTGACCAGCATTCCGCTCCCTGACGTCAATTCTGACGTAGGAGAGGAAGTTCCGGGCCAACAAGGCATTTCTCCTCATTCCATCCAGCCTGAGCCCCATCTCTCCTTGATCCAGCATTTCCCTTCTGTGTTTGTCAGAATTACCATTCCACCTATTTTCCAGCATCACCCTTCTTTGTGTCCATCTCACCTATATCCCTATCTCACCACTTTTTCAGAATCTTCATTTGTCTCTGTCCTTGTCTTTACCCCATGTTCACCATTTGCCCTTTCAATGTCGTTATCTCCCCCCCCCCACACACTTTTTCAGCATTACTTCTATGTCTCTATTTCACCTCCTCTTCATGTCCCCTCTGTATCGCTATCCTTATTCAGTAGGTCCTGCTTACCCTTTCTCTTCTTTGTGTCACTATCTCCATTTTCAGCTTTCCCCCATTTTCCTTTGTTACTGCACCTGGTAGCCAGAATCTTTCCACCCTCCCTCCACTCCGGCCCAGCCCAGTATGAAATATTTCCTTTTGTTTCCCTCCCCTCTCTCTTTCTCTCTCTCTTCTCCTCCCTCACCCACGAGTCCTGCATCTGGCCCTCTCCCTTCTACCTGCACCTGGCAACACCCCCCTGCTCCGCGGCTCTCTTCAGCAACTCGTCAGCAGCGGTGATCAAGACAAGCTGCCGACATCGAGGCCTTCCCTCTACGAGTCCCGCCTTTGTGGAAAAAGGAAGCTGAAACAAGCGGGACTCGCAGAGGGTAGGCCCCGACATCAGAAGCTTGTGTCGATCGCTGCTGCTGAGTTGCCGAAGAGAGCCACGGAGCAGGGGGTGTGGCCGGAAGCAGGTAGAAGGGAGAGGGAGATAGGAAGGCTGTAGAAGCTCCGGAGCATGACACCGACCCCAGCCAGGATGATTTCTTTTTCAGGCTGCTGCTGCCACCCCCCACCCGAAATGACAAAAACAGCCTAATGCCCGCGTCGGCGCCTTTGACGTCGAGGAGAGGAAGGCTGATAGGCCCGGTAGATCGGGACGGCAACACGAGTCTATCACGGAGCCCGGGATGGGCTCTGCGGTCAACTCACGTTGCCTTCCTGAACTACCGGTTGACCGCGATCGACGTGTTGGGCACCCCTGACTTAGAGCCATAGCGCACGAGACTCCCACGGGGATGAAAACAGCCTACCTAAATTCTGTTGATGCAGGCATGCAGCTTACAAGTCCGGCATCGTGGCAGGAAATAGCCATGCTGAGCAGTGAGCTCAGCACGTACACAGATGAAAGCCTTGCTTGCTGATTGGTACGGCGGCGGGGCGGGGCCGCCGAACCAATCAGTAAGCAAGGCTTTCATCTGTGTACGTGCTGAGCTCACTGCTCAGCATGGCTATTTCCCTCCGCGACGCCGGACTTGTAAGCTGCATGCCTGCATCGCCAGAATTTAGGTAGGCTGTTTTCATCCCCGTGGGAGTCCCGTGGGTCAGGGGGGTGTCCCCGTGGGAGTCCCGTGGGTCAGGGGGGCATCCCCGTGGAAGTCCCGTGGGCCAGGGGGCGTCCCCGTGGGAGTCCTGTGGGCCGGGGGGGAACCCGCGGGATCCCCGTTCCCGTGCAGACCTCTACCATACAGTCTGAAACTTAAGCAGCACATCAGTGATTTGAACCTTCCGGCTCCCACACCCTGGCTTTATCTGCAGGTTCTGGGGTTCCTGGCAGCCTCCTTGGAGATGGTCCCCTGGGTCAGAGCGCACATACGCCTTCTACAAGAATCCCTCCTTTCGGTGGTCTCTGCAACATCATCCCTTTCAGATGCTGCTCCCCTGGATGGGAACCAGTGTGCAGAAGTTTGCGCTGGTGGCTTCATGGGGAGGTTCTCCACCAGGGCAAGTTTATTTGGATCTTAGAGTGGTTAACTCTTATGACAGATGCCAGTCTGTCAGGTTGGGATGATCACTGCAGGGTCCGCTCCATTCAGAGACAGCAAGAACCAGAAGGCCTTAAGCATGCTCAAGGCCCAGGCAGGAACTTCTTGCACCGGCACATCCTGTGGACTGCGTGCCAGTGCCAGATGGGGTAAGGCTGAATGCTGTTCGGACGGGTGGTGCCGGTTTGCGTGGGGGGGGGGGCGCGATGCCGGTTCTTGGGGGGTGGGGTGGAGCAGCGCCGCTGAACGTATCAAGTGAGTTTCCCTTACTTCCTATGGGGAAACTCGCTTTGATATATGAGTAATTTGGTTTATGAGCATGCTTCTGGAAGGTTCCACTGTATATGTATACTTTGGAAGAAAGGCGGAAGAGAGAGATACAATAGAGATGTTTAAATATCTCTATGGCATTAATGTACAGAAGGTGAGTCTATTTCAAACGAAAGAAAACTCTGGACTGAGAGGACATAGGATGAAGTTAAGAGGTGATAGACTCAGGAATAATCTAAAGAAATTCTTCTTTACCGTCATTTACTATGTTACTATGAAATCCCTCAAAGGTTGTATGTGGTAGCAGTGGTAACAGACCGGGTTTACCAAGAGCTACCTGGGCTGTTCTTTCCTCTTGCCCATTGGGAGTTAACAAGAACCTCCAAGCAAAGAACAACTTCAAGGGAGCAGAGCGTCCAACAGTGCATGTCTCTAAGTCACCATTGGATTGGTCCAGCTGATACTGAACTCTCAGATTCTTGACTGAATCAGAAGGTTAAATTGAATGTTAGATGATTATATGATTGTTTTTTCCCCATAGTTGGCAGTTTTCCTCCACATTTTGCATTTCCTGAAAGCTCCCTGAATGGTTGCCAATATATGCATATTTTTAAAGTACTCGGTGTTTATCCCAGGACAAGCAGGCAGCATATTTTCACTGATGGGTGATGGCACCGACGGAGCCCCGGTAAGGACACTTTAGAGCAGTGGTCTCAAACTCGTGGCCCAGGGACCGCATGTGGCCCGCCAGGTACTATTTTGAGGCCCTCGGTATGTTTATCATAATCACAAAAGTAAAATAAAACAGTTTCTTGATCATATGTCTCTTTAGCTATAAATTACAATATTATTATTAAGACTTAGCCAAAAGAAAAGATTTATAAACTATAAAGAGTTTTACCTCATGCAAAATTGTCATTTCTTTAATAAGAAATTAACTATTTTTTCTGAGGCCCTCCAAGTACCTACAAATCCAAAATGTGGCCCTGCAAATGGTTTGAGTTTGAGACCACTGCTTTAGAGAGCATTGCACTCTAAGAACTTAGAAAGTTCTGGCTAGCCCGTACTGCACATGCACGAGTACCTTCCCTCCCGACGTAGGCGTGCGGTCCCTCAGTCGATTGTCTTACCAGTATTTTTCCCTAGTCCTCATTCTCATCCTGGAGAAGAAGCCTTGCATACTTTGGACTGTAAACGAGCTTTGGTTTATTACCTTGATCGCACAAAGCCTCACAGAGCTTCTCCCCAACTCTTTTGATCCAAACAAGTTGGGGCATTCTGTTTCCAAGAGTATGATTTCCAACTGGCTAGCTGCCTGCATCTTGTTCTGTTTCGCTCAGACTGGACTGACACTGGAGAGCCTCGTCACAGCCCATAAAGTTAGAGCTATGGCAGCTTTTGTGGCTTTCCTCAGATCTACTCCTAATCTAATCTAATCCTTAGGTTTGTATACCGCATCAACTCCTATTTAGGAAATCTGTAAAGCTGCCACCTGGTCCTCAGTTCATACCTTCACTTCTCACTACTGTCTGGAGTCTTTCTCCAGGCGGGATGGGCACTTCGGCCAATCTATATTACAAAACTTATTTTCCTAATGGCCAACTTTTCCACCATCACATTCTGTTAGCTTGGAGGTCACCCATCAGTGAGAATATGCTGCCTGCTTGTCCTGGGATAAAGCACAGTTACTTACCGTAACAGGTGTTATCCAAGGACAGCAGGCAGATATTCTCACAACCCACTCACCTCCCTGGGTTGGCTTCTTAGCTGGCTTATCTTAACTGAGGGACCGCATGCCTACGTCGGGCAGGAAGGCACTCGCGCATGCGCAGTGCAGGCTAGCCAGAACTTTCTAAGTCTTAGAGTGCAATTCACTCTAAAGTGTCCGTACCGGGGCTCCGTCGGTGCTGTCACCCATCAGTGAGAATATCTGCCTGCTGTCCCTGGATAACACCTGCTACGGTAAGTAACTGTGCTTTGTTTGAACTGTGCCAAGGAAAACATGTTTACATTTATGTTTAAATAGAAATATCTTTTATTTTTTTTTTAATTCTTTATTCATTTTTAAACTTTCATCAAGTGTACAAAAATTCATAATAAACACAATTAATTTGAGCACTTGAACATCTTATCATTATAACTTATAAGTACAAATGTAACCATCTCCCCACGTTCCCTCAAAGCCCCTTAATCATTATAAGATCATATACTTGAAACCCTCTAGGGAGTAGAAATATCTTTTAAAAATGATTGTTTAAAAAAAAATCATAGAAATCCTAAGCTAAATACTTCATTGTTGAAGATGCTTGAAAAGAGATGATTCCCCTAATGTATATGGATTGAGGCCTCAAGCTATAGCATGCAGAGAAAAGAGTGGGCAAGGATCATTCTTTTCTCTAGAATTTCAAATTGACCCCCCACCCCCCAAAAAAAAAAAAAAAATTTAAAAAGCAGCAAAATCTTTTTTTTTTTTATAATTCTTTATTCATTTTTAAATTTTCAGCAAGTGCACAATATAAGTAATACATAGATTTACTAACATCACTTGATAAATCTATCAAGATCATAACAAAGGTATATATATCTAAACCCTTCTTTCCCCCTCCCTTTCCATACAATTATTTAATTGAATCAATCTTTGTCATATTTCTTTTTACATTTTTATTTTTATTTTTTTTTTCATTTATATAAACCCTCCCCTTTCCCTTCCAATCATAAATAATGTTAAGAAAATGGTGTTTATTCATTACAAAACAATGTCAATGGCCCCCCCATATTTCATTAAACCTTTTATAATTTCCATTTTGTATTGCTATTGAACGTTCCATTCTATATATGTGACATAGTGAATTCCACCAGAAATTAAAATTAAGTCTTGTGTGATCTTTCCAATTTGTAGTAATATGTTGCATGGCAACTCCTGTCATAATCAATAAAAGTTTGTTATTACTTGCCGATATCTGACTCTTTTTCCTCATAGATATGCCAAATATCACAGTATCATAAGTTAATGCTACAGGATTATCTAATAAAGAATTTATTTGATCCCAGATCGAATTCCAAAAGGCTAATATATAGGGACAGAAAAATAAAAGATGATCCAAAGTCCCTACTTCAAGCTTACAATGCCAGCATCTATTAGACATTGAACTATTTAATTTTTGTAATCTAACAGGGGTCCAAAATGCTCTATGCAAAAGAAAAAACCAAGTTTGTCTCATAGATGCTGACAGTGTACATCTTATTCTCCAAGACCAAATTTGTGGCCATTGAGATGCCAAAATTTGATGATTAATCTCAATGCTCCAAATATCCCTAAGACCATTTTTAGGTTTTTTATTAACCAATTCACTAATAACTTTATACCACTGTGCGGCCTGGTGACCCAGAAAATCTGCCTGGAAGCATAAAAATTCCATGCTGTATTGAAAATTTAAAGTTTTCCATTCAGGGAACCCTGCCTGAATGGCCTGCTTCAATTGCAACCATTTATAAAATTGTGATTTATTCAGTCCAAATTTATTTTGCAATTGTGTAAACTCAAGCATCTTTCCATTTGAAATAACATCATTTAAAGTTCGTATTCCTGCATTTAACCAATGCCTCCAGACAATCTTAGTTCCGCCAATCTGAATCTTGGAGTTTAGCCATATAGATTGATTTGTCGATTTACTAATAGGAATTTCAGTTAAATTACTTACATATCTTAGAGTTTTCCATGTATCTAATAAAAGTTTATTTTCTTTATACAATCTGGGCATCTTGATACTGAGAATGTGGCAAAGATGTAAAGGAGACAGGAGTTGCCATTCCAAGTATAACCAATCTGGAATGTATTCAATGAGATTTGGGAGGACCCAATACATACCTTGACGTAAAATATAGGCCTGATGATACCTATAGAAATTTGGGAAATTTACCCCACCCTCCTTAATTGATTTCTGTAAAGATACCAAAGCAATTCTAGGTGTTTTGCCAAGCCAAACAAACTTAATAATTATTGCATTCAATTTTTTATAAAAAGAGTTCTGAAAAAATACCGGAATCATACACATTTGATAGCAAACCACAGGCAATATCATCATTTTTATGGTTTGAACTCTTCCCCACCAAGATATATGTAATGGGTTCCATTGTTCACATAATTCCGAAACCTTTTTTAATAAAAGTTTTTCATTTTCTTTTACTGTATCTTCTATTGAATTTTTAATCCAAATTCCTAAATATTTTAATCCATCCTCTTTCCATACAAAAGGAAATGAATCAAACATAGATTTTATGCAATGCACATTAAGCGAAAGAATTTCAGATTTATTCCAATTGATTTTATATCCTGAAAACATTCCAAATCTTTCAATCAATTCTAACAAACATGGTATAGTTGAACCTGGATTGCGCAAATATAATAAAATATCATCCGCATAAGCAGATAATTTGTATTCCCATTCTTTCAAGGGAATACCCTGTATCCCCTTTGTCTGATTAATAGCTATCAATAAGGGTTCTAAAACAATATCAAACAGCAAAGGAGATAATGGACATCCTTGTCTAACTCCTCTATGTAATTTAAAACTCTCAGATAAATTATTATTAATGTATAATCTTGCCATAGGGGAGCTATACAAAGTTTTAATCATTTGAACAAAACCAGGACCCACACCAAACCAATCCAAAGTCTGATACATGAATGACCATTCTACCCTATCAAAAGCTTTTTCTGCATCTAATGAAAGAGCAAAAGCTGGTTCATTCATCATTTTAGTTAAATTTAATGTATGAAATGTCAATCTTGTATTGTTAGAAGAATGTTTGTTAGCAATGAAACCTGTTTGATGTACATCAATTATGTAAGGAAGAGCCTTTGCCAATCTTAATGCTAGTGTTTTAGCCATTAATTTTCCATCAACATTAATTAATGATATTGGCCTGTAATTTGAAACCATAGTGGGATCTTTATTTGGCTTTGGCAAAACAATCACCATAGATTCTGCCATAGTACTTTTAATATAACCTATATTAAGTTGAAACTGATATAAATTTAGTAAATAGGGTAATAAAGAATTTTGAAATGTTTTATAGAATTCCACAGTAAAACCATCCCCACCTGGAGCGGATCCAACTCTAAGAGACTTCAATGCTGTTTCTAATTCTTTTAATGATATAGGTTCTTCTAAACTTCTTTTTATATGATCAGGAAGCTTTGGACCCTCAAGAAGATTTAAAAATTCCATACCTTTTTGAACTTTATCAATAGAAGACTCGGAAGAATACAACTCTTTGTAAAAAGCCAAAAATTGATTTAAAATGTTATTAGTTTGATTATGCATATTTCCTTTCTCATCTTTTATTGCACTTATTTTTATTCTTCTCTTTTTTGCTTTAAGATAATTTGCAAGTAAACTTCCTGCCTTATTAGATTTTCCATAATACAAGGTTTGCAGAGAAAACAAATCTTTCCTTGCCATTTTTGAAGAAATTTCATTATATTTGCCTTTAGCCTTTAATAAAGTTTGCAAATTTTCGTGATTCCAATCATCTATTAATTTGGATTCCAGCAATTTAATTTCTTTTTCCAAATCTGAAAATTGTTTAATAAGTTGTTTTTTAATATATGCAGAATAAGAAATAATATTACCTCTTATAGTAGCTCAGGAAGAAGGAGCAGCGTGCACAGGCGGTCAGAGCTAGAAGAGAAGTCGGGGAAGCTTTGACAAGAGGCAGGAGAGCCGAAGACTCGGGGAAGCGGCGAGAGTACGCTCCGCCCACCCCCTACACGTCAGAGGCAGCGCCGGACTCCCCCTTGAAAAGGGGAGGAGCCAACGCGGCACACAGACGCTGGTGCCGAGTTCAGGAAGAAGGAGCAGCGTGCACAGGCGGTCAGAGCTAGAAGAGAAGTCGGGGAAGCTTTGACAAGAGGCAGGAGAGCCGAAGACTCGGGGAAGCGGCGAGAGTACGCTCCGCCCACCCCCTACACGTCAGAGGCAGCGCCGGACTCCCCCTTGAAAAGGGGAGGAGCCAACGCGGCACACAGACGCTGGTGCCGAGTTCAGGAAGAAGGAGCAGCGTGCACAGGCGGTCAGAGCTAGAAGAGAAGTCGGGGAAGCTTTGACAAGAGGCAGGAGAGCCGAAGACTCGGGGAAGCGGCGAGAGTACGCTCCGCCCACCCCCTACACGTCAGAGGCAGCGCCGGACTCCCCCTTGAAAAGGGGAGGAGCCAACGGCGCCCAGCCGTTCGGCGCGCGGCGAAGGCGAGCGGTAAAGGCGCTCGCCTTAGCGAGAGCGCCTTTGCGAAGGGCCTTGCAAGGGACGAGCACTACTCTCAAGAACACCAGAGGAGAACAGACCGGTAAGGAACCGACAAGCACAGAAGGTAAGTAAGAGACAGACACAAAAGAAACCAACCCGCACATACAATCAAGGTGAGGTAGAGCAGAGACAGCACACACGAGAGAGACAACAAGGCAAGCAACACAAGGAAGCAGCAGGCAAGGGACACAAGCACACAAAGACACAGGCACTGTAACACAAACAGTCTCACTCAAATAGGAAGCCTGCAGTCAGGAAGTCAGAAGGTAAGGGGAAGGTAGGATCAGTAGGAATAAGAGCAGCAGTAGGTCACAACAAATCACTCAGACAACCCACGAGTGAAGCACGAAATGGAAGCCCAAGGAAGTCAGAAGATGAGCTTTCCTGTCTTCTGTATCAACTGCAACATGTATGACTACCTCCCTTCGGGGATCCAGGCATACATTTGCGATCGATGCATGGAGATGGATAGCTTGAAATGTCAGGTAAGACTATTGGAGGGAACAGTGATGGAACTCGAAGACAGAATCCGAGCACAGGAGAAGATTCTAGTGGAGTACAGCCCAAACGACGAGGTCAAGGATCTAGAAATGTTCATAGAGGAAGCCCATCAGCACCACGTAGAGATCCCAGGGCTGGAAAACTGTACTCAGGAAACCCATGTGAAGAGAGAAGACACCCATGCAAACACAGAAGAAAACGAAGACGAGGTAGGAGACAACCGCACACCAGGAGGAATAGTGAGAGCACAGGAAGATGTCCCCCCACCCAAAGAACAGGAAACAATTTCAAGAGTATCATTGGAGGAAGATGACTGGCCCTACTCCAAGGACGTGGACCTACGCCCCCCAAGGAACTCCCGAATAAAGAAGATGGGGATCATCGTAGGCGACTCCATTATACGACATGTGGACAGCCACACCGCAGGAGGAAGAGAGGACAGAGTCGTCACCTGTCTGCCTGGAGCAAGAGTAAAGGATGTGACTAACAGGATCTCCAGGATCATAGATGGCGCACGAGGAGTGGACACCGCTGTGCTTATCCACGTGGGAACAAATGATGTGAGCGGGCGGAAGTATGACAGGGAAGAGATGAAGGGCCAGCTCCGCTCACTCGGAAGACAACTAAAGATCAGGGAGGTGAAGGTGGCCTTCTCTGAAATCCTCCCTGTACCAAGAGCAGATGGAAAGAGACAAGGGGAATTGCAAGTGATCAACGCCTGGATGAGACGATGGTGCGAAGACGAAGGCTTCGACTTCGTGCGCAACTGGACGGCGTTCTGGGGAAAAAGCAAGTACTACAGAAGGGATGGACTACACCTCAACAAGGAAGGAGCAAGAGTTTTGGCAGGCAACATGAAGAAAGCAATAGAGAAGGCTTTAAACTGAAGGACAGGGGAAAGCCGACAGTCGACCGCCGGTCGATGGCACGGAAAACAGGATGCACCGACGTAGGAACAAAGGACTACTACTCATACACAAGAGAGGTCGACCTCACAGCCAACAAAGGAGAACAAGCAGGAAGGGACAACTCAGACACAGGATGGGATGACCACACAGCAAACATGGGAGATAACACAGGAGCAGTAAAGGATACCGTAAATGAAACTGTGAGGACAGCCAAGAGTAGAAGGTCCAAAAAGGCAACACGAAGGGAACTTAGATGTATGTATACAAATGCTAGAAGTCTAGGAAACAAAATGGGAGAGCTAGAGACGATAGCAAGACATGAGAACATGGATATCATTGGCATAACAGAAACATGGTGGAATGAAGAAAACAAATGGGACACAGTACTACAGGGATACAAACTATATAGAAGGGATCGAGAAGGGCTGAAAGGTGGAGGTATTGCCCTATATGTTAAGGAAGAAATAGATTCTGTTGGAATGATTACAACAGACAGGAAAGAGAAGCTGGAGTCCCTCTGGATCAAAATTCCTGGTCGCAATGGCGCAGATACAAAAATTGGCCTTTACTATCGTCCCCCAGGACAGGCGGAGGTCACTGACTCAGAAATGATGGAGGAAATCAAACAAGTATGCAAGACAGGCAATGTAGTTATATTGGGAGACTTCAATTTCCCAGGAATAGACTGGAAACTAGGAGCCTCCAACTGCGGCAAGGAGGCCAAATTCCTGGAGGTGCTAGGGGATTGCTTCCTGGAGCAAATGGTAAAAGAGCCGACAAGAGGCGACGCCACCTTGGACTTGGTCCTAAATGGTCTCACCGGACCGATAACAGAAGTAGAAGTCATGGTTCCACTGGGAACGAGTGATCACAATGTAATCAACTTTAAACTTGACATCGGGAAAGGGAAACATGCCAAAACCTTAACCACCACCTTAAACTTTAAAAAGGGTAAATACGATTGCATGAGAGCCATGGTAACAAAACGACTCGAGAAGATGGTGGACAAACTTGAAACAGTAGATCAGGCATGGTGCCTATTGAAAAATACTATTGCAGAAGCACAAGATCTCTACATTCCGAGGATTTCCAAAGATCGGAGAACTAAAAGCAAAGGAGAACCGGCATGGCTTACCATAAAGGTGAAGGAAGCCATAAAAGAAAAGAAGGACTCTTTCAAAAAATGGAAATGCACGAAGACAACCGAAGCCTGGAACAAACATAAAGATGAACAGAAGAAATGTCACAAGGCGGTGAGGGAAGCAAAACAGGACTATGAGGAAAAAATAGCCCGGGAGGCCAAAAACTTCAAGCCCTTCTTTAGATACGTGAAAGGGAAAAAACCTGCAAAAGAGGCAGTGGGACCCCTGGACGACAAGGGAAGAAAAGGGTACATCAAGGAAGATAAACAAATCGCAGACAAACTAAATTCCTTCTTTGCGTCCGTCTTTACAAAGGAGGACACCTCAACAATACCTGAAGCGGAGAAACTGTTTACAGGAGAAATAGAGGACAGCCTCACCACATTTGAAGTGAACTTAGATCAGATATACTACCAGATCGACAAACTTAAAAGTGACAAATCCCCTGGACCGGATGAAATTCACCCGAGAGTTTTGAAGGAATTGAAGGTTGAAATCGGAGAGTTATTGCAAAAACTTGCAAACCTGTCAATCAGAACTGGTCAGATACCAGACGACTGGAGGAAAGCGAACGTCACGCCAATTTTCAAGAAAGGATCGAGAGGAGAACCGGGCAACTATAGACCTGTGAGTCTTACGTCTGTCCCCGGCAAGATGATTGAATCACTGATCAAGGATAGCATAGTTCAGCACTTGGACACACACGACTTGATGAAACCCAGTCAACATGGATTCAGGAAAGCGAAATCGTGTTTGACGAATTTACTCCAATTCTTTGAGACCGTAAACAAGCAAATTGATAGTGGAAAGCCGGTGGACATAATATACTTGGACTTCCAGAAAGCATTTGACAAAGTCCCACACGAAAGACTTCTCAGGAAACTACAAAGCCATGGCATAGAGGGAGATATACAAAGATGGATAGGCAAATGGCTGGATAACAGGAAGCAGAGAGTGGGCATTAATGGGAAGTTCTCCGACTGGGAGAAAGTGACTAGTGGTGTACCCCAGGGCTCGGTACTTGGGCCGATCCTTTTTAATATTTATATCAATGACCTGGAAAACGGAACATCCAGTGAGATCATCAAGTTTGCAGACGACACAAAACTCTGCCGGGCAATCAGATCGCAGGAGGACAGTGAGGAACTCCAGAGAGATTTGTGTCGGTTAGAAAAATGGGCGGAGAAATGGCAGATGAAGTTCAACGTGGAGAAATGCAAGGTAATGCATTTAGGCAGTAAAAATAAGGAATACGAGTACAGAATGTCAGGTGCAACTCTGGGAAAAAGTGAACAAGAAAGGGATCTGGGTGTACTGATAGATAGGACCCTGAAGCCGTCGGCACAATGCGCGGCAGCGGCAAAGAAGGCAAATAGAATGTTGGGCATGATAAAGAAAGGAATCTCAAGTAGATCGGAGAAAGTTATAATGCCGCTTTATAGGGCAATGGTCAGACCCCACTTGGAATACTGTGTCCAACATTGGTCTCCCTACCTAAAGAAAGATATAAAACTGCTGGAGAGGGTGCAGAGACGAGCGACTAAACTGGTGAAGGGTATGGAGAAACTGGAATATGAGGATCGACTTAAAACACTGGGATTGTTCTCCCTTGAGAAGAGGAGACTGCGTGGGGATATGATCGAGACCTTCAAAATACTGAAAGGAATCGACAAAATAGAGCAGAGATTATTTACATTGTCCAATTTGACACGGACAAGAGGACATGAAATGAAGCTAAGGGGGGACAAGTTCAGGACTAATATCAGGAAGTTCTGCTTCACACAGAGAGTGGTTGACATCTGGAATACTCTCCCAGGAGAGATTATTGCAGAATCGACAGTCCTAGGCTTCAAAAGCAAACTAGATGCATATCTCCTTGAGAGAGGCATATAAAGATATGGTTGGCTATAAAATAAGCCAGGTGTATACCTGGCAGGGCCTCCGCGTGTGCGGATCGCCGGACTTGATGGACCGAAGGTCTGATCCGGAGATGGCGCTTCTTATGTTCTTATGTTCTTATGTTTAAATGCATCCCATAAGATTTCCGCATTAATATCTGCTGAGGTATTTATTTGGAAAAATTCCAAAATTTTTAACTTAATTTCTAAAAGAAAAGTTGAATCTGAAACCAATGTATTATCAAACCTCCATAATGATCTATTGTATTCATTATTATCTAGTGTAAGTGTAATCCACACTCCTCCATGATCAGACAAAATAGAAGCTTGTGGATCAATAGAATGGATCAATAGAAGCCTGTGTCACTTGTTGCACTATGGAATTTGATACCAATATGTAATCAATTCTTGAAAAAGATTTATGAACTGGTGAGCAAAAAGAGAACTCCTGATCATTAAAATGAAGAATACGCCATATATCTTTCAAATTACAAGTATTAACCAAATTATCTAACCCTAATGATTTTATATTTTTGCTTGGTTTTTAATCCAAAAAAGGATCCATAACAGCATTAAAATCTCCAGCTACTATTAAATTAGAAGCAGCCAGTGGGAGTATTAATTTTTGTATATTAATAAAAAAATCATTTTGATTCGAGTTCGGGGCATAGATATTTAATAAAGTCAAAGTATTATTTCCCATTCTCATTTCCGCTCGTATCCATCTCCCTAAAGGATCAAAATCTATCATTTTAAATGAAGCTAAACATTTTTCCCTATTGCGGGAGCGAAAAAACAGTGTTTCACCCAATTATCTTCTAGCTTTTTGGATTCAACCATTGATAAATGTGTCTCTTGAATATAATACACATCAGCCTGTTGCCTTTTTAAAAATGCTAACATTTTTTTCCTCTTTACTGGGTGATTAAGGCCATTAACATTGAGTGAAAAAATTTTAATCTCCATCAATCCAAATAATTTTTACAAAAGTTCTTCCAATTATTATATCTGAACAAAAAACTGAAATCATTTGAAATGAATAAACACCACCTTCATTTATATCTCCCAATCCAACATCCCTACCCCAATTATCAAATCCCTTTAACCCCCCTCCCATCCCTCCCTCTCCCACCCTTTAATATTGGCTGATAAAACCTGGAACTGCACATACAAGACCAAGTAAAGCTAAACTAAAAGCTCTATACAGACTTCAATTATAAAACAATATTGTATGTAATAATCATATGTATTTTTATAAATAATTTATGTAATATTCTCAAAATATTAAAAAATCAAAATAAGAAACTAAATAAAGATCTTCCACTCATATTATAAATGATAAAAAAGAATGTGAAACTCTATATGTCTGCTAAAAGTATCAGACTTGTAAGAAACCTATAAATGAAAATTAAGCATTAATAATATATTTTCCTTTTTTTTTTTTTTAATTATTGTTATTTATTTTTAAATACATATATTCCCTTTAAATATTCTCAAAGAAGCCTACTAAACCTTAAACTAGAGCCCTTGAAAATCTTTGCTAACTGAAATCTTTTGTACTGAATTTTTATCAAAACCTCCATTAACTCATCATAACCTATGATCTAAATCTGCCACTATAAGCTCTGTATATTAATATCTTATCTTCATGAATATATTGTAATAACATATATCAGATATTCTAATATCTTATTAAGATATGTAACAGCAAAGGAACAATTCATTTCAACTTTAAAGTCATACTTTGAGAAAGAGATATTAAATGCTCACAGAGAAACAAACTGCCTTTTTCATCAGCATTCCATTTCACAGTTTCCATTCAAAATAAACAGAGCCAAACTGTCAGCAGATTCTCAAATATATTAAAGATGAATAACAAATAAAATCAAATAAAAACCAAGAAGAGTGAATAAGTCAAATTAAATTGACATCGGCTGCTCCCTTTGATTTAAAAACATTTCCAACTTCACAGGTTCATCAAAGCTCATAGTTTTGTTGTCAATAGTTATTTTCATAATCGCAGGGTATATCAGGCCAAATCTAGCTCCGATGTCTCTTAACTTCGGCCTCATGTCTAGAAATTTTTTCCTTTTATTTGCCGTTGTTTTAGCGAAATCAGGAACGATGTGGACTTTGGCATCCTGACATTTTAAATTTGCATGTTCTTTAGCCATTCTTAACACCTCTAAAACTTGCTGGTGTCTTAGCAACTTGAAAATTATGGGGCGAGGACCTTTTAAAGTATCCAGTCTTTTCATTGGTATGCGATGTGCACGTTCAACTTCTATCGGGTAATTGGATTTGAGGGGCAGGACTTTCATCAAAAAATTTTCCACAAATGAAACCGGAGTATTTTTCTCCACCCCTTCCGGTACGCCCAAAAGTCTCAAATTACTCCTTCTCATGCGATTCTGGCAATCCTCGACTTCCCTGGTGAGTGTAAAGATTTTTTCTCTGTCCAGTTTATATTGCCTTTTTTCTGCTTCAAAACTGTCCATTCTAATTTCCATTTTTGTTGTTTTAATCTCCAGCACTTCTATTCTTTTATTTAAAGTCATTACTTATTCCTGTATTTCATCCAGCTTTTTGGCGTTTTTTAGAAGAATTTATTTTATCTCTTGTATTTCTTTCCAGAAATCAATGTCACTTTTCTCTCTTGTCAACGGACACTTTGAGGGTGTTGCCAGCTCTGGCTTAGATCTCTTAACACTGCCGGTATTAGAAATCCCCATTTCAGACTTGTTTTGTTTTCCTGAAGCCATCACGTTGTATTTTCCTTCGTTTCTTCCGTTAAAATGAAAATTTTATTTCAGTATTTTATGTCATTAATGTCTGTATGTACAGAGCCTCTGCCCTACCCGACCATCCTCGTGCACTCCCAAGCCACGCCTCTAAAAGCAGCAAAATCTAAGGTGGTCCCCTCACCAATTTTAAGTGTGCTTACTATGTAGTCACCCTTCATACAAAGTTTGGGAACCCTTTGGTATATAATTTTTTTAGTAGCATTAGAATGGGCAAAACTGATCCTGCTTGATAAATGCATTCTATGATGCACTTATGTAGATGTGTATGCATTTTGGATATCTACAAAAGGGTTTGTAAACTTTTTCTTTAACAGATGAAAACTTCAAATGGGCAAATACAGGAGCAACTGTGTTTGGCTCACATGTGACTAGTAATGGGGATGAAAATGATGATGATGACGACACTGTGAATAATGATGACATACACTTTGAACCAATAGTGTCCTTGCCTGAGGTAATGAACAGTAATTGCATGCAAAATTGTCTTCTCAACACTTTTGGTTAAGGCACAGATTGAAGTCCAGTTAAAAGTTGTATTTAGAATGAATTTGAATGCTGTGAAAGTAGGCAAGTGTTATGGGAGGCCAGATCAGTGGTATAGCTACTATTGAAAGCCTGGCAAAATGTCTAGGTCTGTCTGCAGTTCTGCCCTCCCTTTCTCTTCCTCCTCCCTGACCCCCATGGCACATTGCTAGCAGAGATAGCAGACAAGCTGCCTCCAGTTAGCCCTCTGCAATGTTCCACCTCTCTAATGCAGCTTTAGTTGACTATTACATTAGTGATGTCTATTCCGCTTGTGCCTTGCGGTTCTAAGCGGATTACAAATTAGAAGTCTGGACATTTCCAGGAGCGTTACAATACTAAGAATCATGTATATAACAAGTTACAATTGATAGTCTGGACATTTCCAGGAGAATTACAAAGTAAGGAGTATGTATACAAATTACAATACAAAGAGTCATGTGTATAGCAAGTTACATTGAAAGTCTGGACATTTCCAGGAGAATTAGAAAGCAAAGAGTAAGTATATAATAGGTTGCTGGGTGAATAATAATAATAATAATACATTCGGGATACAGTAGTGAGTTATACTATGTTGAAGGAGTTGTTGTGGTGGTGGAGGTGGTATTCATCTAATATAATAAAATGGAGGACGCGCATGCGCACTAAAAAATCGTGTTCCCTTATCCCGTCGCGGAAACACGATTGCGCATGCGCGGCCCCGGCGACGGCTTTCAAATTAAAAAAAAAATTTCCATAGCTGCGGCGGCCTTCCTCACCCCCGGCTCCTCTCTCGAACTGGACGGTCCCCGCGTCTGCCTACCCTTCCCCCCAACACAGCAAATTCCCCCCCCCAACGAATCAATAAATCGAGCCGGGCCGCCCTCCGCAACAGACCAGAGGAGTTCTTTGCCGCTCACCCCCCTTCCCTTGCCGCTGACCCGAATACCTACCCGGCGATTCAAGAAGCCCGTGCAGCAGTCTTCACATGCTGCTTCAGGCCCTTCTATTGCCCTGATTTGCTCTGCCGCGTCTCTGATGATGTCATCAGAGACATGGCAGAGCAAATAAGCGCAGTACAAGGACCCGAAGCAGCGTGTGAAGACTGCTGCACAGGCTGCTTGAATCGCTGACTTACAAGGGAAGGGAAGGGGGAGGCCCAAGGACTCTATCCGAGTCTGCGGCGGTGGCTTTCAAATAAAAAAAAACAGGTACACAACTGCGGCGGCCTTCCTCACCCCTGCCTCCTCTCTCGAACGTAGGCAGCACTATAAACACGCTGCTTCGCGCCCTTCTCTGCCGGGTCTCTTATGACATCATCGGAGACAGACGCGGCAGAGGAAATCGCCAGTTGAAGGCCGCTAAGCAGCGTGTTTAAAGTGCTGCCTAAGCGTCTGGAGTCCCGAGGTTTGTCTGCGGTGGGAGGGTCAGGAGCAGGCCGGATCGACAACGGCAGTAAAAGAAGGGGGAGGGGCTGAACGGAGCAGGGAAGAGAAGGTAAGAAAAGGGAAAGGGGGAGTGGCGGAAAATCCTGCTACTGCTTCTACACAGGAAAGGGGGGGGATAGGAGGGAAATGCTATTGCTGCTGCATAGGGAAATGGGATGGAAATGCTGCTGCACAGGGAAATGGGGAAAATGACAGGGGCAGGGAGAGGGACAGAAAGACAGAGAAAGGGGGCCAGAGAGAGAGTCAGCGGGAGAGGGAAAGGGGGCTGCTTTGGGGGGAGGGGTGTGCTTGGGGCAAACAGCCATGGAGAGACAGGGAGAGGGATATGGGGCTACTTTGAGGGGGGGTGTGCTGGGGGAGACAGAAGGGGCCATGGAGAGATAGGGAAAGGGGACAGACAGCTTTGCTCTGGGGGGGAAGACAGAAAAGGGCCATGGAGAGACATTTGGGGGGGAGGTGGGTGACAGAAAGATACTGACAGCGGCCAAGGAGAGATAAAGAAACACAGACAGACACATCTATTCTAGCACCCGTTAATGTAACGGGCTTGACATAAATGCTGCATAGGGGGCAGAAAGAGAGACAAATAGAAAGAAAGACAAATAATAGGAGGGAGGGAGACAGAAAGAAAAGAAGAAAGACACAAGGGCAGGGAGTGAGACAGAAAGAAAGAAAGACAGACATACATATATTCTAGCACCCGTTAATGTAACGGGCTTAAAGACTAGTGAGAGTATATTCTAGTGCTATAGTGAGGTTAGGATGATGGGAAGTATTCATCACGAATTGGCGGCAGCCATTCATAGAGTGGCTCAGGACTGGGCAGGAGCGCAAAAAGGTCGTTCCTGCCCAGTACGCTGCTGGGCCATGAGAACTCAGGCAGCCATTCAGGGAGGGAGAGGCTCAGCGCGGGGCAGGAGCGCAGAAAGCTTGCTCCTGCCCGATCTATCGCTAGATCACCAAGGATTCACAAAAGCTGAAAAAGGTACATGGGGGAGGTGGGAGGGAGATTAAAAAGAATTGTTAGTCAGCCAGGAAAGGAGGGATCCCTCCTGTCCCAGCCTACCACTAAACCACCAAGTCATACAGCAGGCTCGGTGGAGGTCTGTAGGACATCAGGAGAGATGGGGGACAGGGTGGAGAGCCTGGCAGGGCATGGAGGGAGGGGGACAGTGTTCAGAGCGTGGCAGAGAGTGAGGGTGGGTAAGTGCAGAGCCTGACAGGGGAGGGAGGGAGGGGGGTGGCAGGCCACTGATCCTGGCAGGGCACATGAATATTAACCCCCAACCCTCCCTACCCCCATCTTATATTCGAGTCAATCTTTTTTCCTCCTATTTTTTGGGGGAAGGGTACCTCGCGTTATACTCAGATCAACTTATATTCGAGTATATACAGTACTATTTTTGTACTTGCTATGTGCCTCTGATCGAACTGTTGCTATTTTATAAAGCCATATATGCAATTATATGGGTTCAATAAATTTCTGGTGGGCTATTTCATACACAAAGTTGCACTTGCTTTGAAGTAAAGGTAACTGTGTTGTGTATGTATATATGGCAGTAGGAAATGGTGTATAAGAGTACAACTTACAAAGTGCATTTATGCTGCTCTGTTCATTCTGTCTATAGGAATGACTACACTTTTTGTCCAGACCAGTCCAGAGCAAGGTAGTTCCAAATGATCTGCTCCTTAAGGCTATTGTGGAACCTGGAATGTTCAGTATTTTCTGTGTCTGTAAGCGAAAGATAGTTGGACCATGCAGCTCCTCTGTGGTGCTTGTCTGTGAACTACTAGACCAGTTTATTGTATATGTCGGTAAAGCAGGAGTTATTGCTTGCTGAATTAGCTCTTGGCTGCAGTTTGTCTGAGCTCAGATGACACCTGGTGGTGCTAGGTCCCTCATCTCCCAGCTTGGGCGACAGTCAGTGGTGCAGGTTCCCCACCTTCCCTCCCAGCTATACTGCTGCTTCATTCTTTCCCTGGTCAGTGACTACATGAAATGAGGTGAGGCCAGATAATTCATTGTCATCTTTTCTTCTGTGTGTCAGCCATTAGGGCTGGTAAATATGCAGTTTTATTTTCTCTATACTTCAGGGACTATGTTTCCCTGTTACTGAGGTAAATGCTGTTTTGTATTATTTTCAACATCTTGCTTGAAATAAAAAGGCTTCCATGGTTTTATGGGGAAAGATAGGAAGCCTCTGCTCATTGAACCCATCTCTGCCAGCAGTATTATTTTTCTTCTCTTCCCACCATCTTGTAGAGTTTTTTTTTACATGGTGATTGCCTCAGTCTTTGTGATTTCTGGTGGGCTGTCTGTTCTAATTAAAAAAAAAAATCAAACAAGGTTTCAGAGAGCCTTTTATTCCTTGTTTTCTGTGGTTCCTGGGGCTTCCGATCTAAGCGGTATTTTGCAGTTGGGATAATTACTTTTCCTGCACATTCAGCAATTGCAGGCAGAGTCCTCCTTTTGGTGCTTGAACCATGTCTCATTCATGCTCAGCTGTCTTAGGGCTGACTCTGGGTCAGCCTCAGGTGCTTCACCATAGTTGCTTCGGCAGTGGTTGAACAGGGACTCTGACCATGTTGGTTGTACAGTGACATGGACTACGTTTTTGTGGGCAATGCTGGCTGCCACTAGTAATGTGCTGTGACAGGGTCCCCATAACATGCATTGGGACAACAAACATGTGTGGGATAGTTTCAGGCAACCGTATGGCCTGTGCAGTGGCAGTATCCACTTCTGCTGCACAGTGGCCAGCTCTCTGGGTACCAGCCATTGTGCTGCCTAGGAGTTTCACTTGTGGGTACTACACTATGCTAGTTGCCGTATCTGCTCAACAGTGGCTGTGACCTTAGGTTTTGTGCATGGGTACCGCTCACTGGTGCATGGCACAGAGGCATTGGTTGCCCAGTCTGGGTCCAGTAGCCTTTGTGCTGATAGAAGCACAAAGCACAATCCAATCTGATCACCTTCTTTGACTGGGTTACAAGGAAACTGGATATGGGGAAGTCTCTGGACGTCGTGTACTTGGACTTCAGCAAAGCTTTTGATAGCGTCCCGCACCGCAGATTGTTGAGCAAGATGACTTCGATGGGATTGGGAGCGACATTGACGACATGGGTCAATGACTCGTTAAGCGGTAGACTCCAGAGGGTAGTGGTTAACGGTACCCCCTCCAATACATCGGAGGTGACCAGTGGAGTGCCACAGGGCTCGGTCTTGGGACCGATCCTTTTCAACATATACATAAGAGACCTGACTCAAGGGCTTCAAGGTAAAATAACACTATTTGCCGACGACGCCAAACTATGCAACACAGTAGATAACAGCACCTTGCCCGACAGTATGGAACAGGACCTGCTCTTATTGAAACATTGGTCCTCGACTTGGCAGCTAGGCTTCAATGCTAAAAAATGTAAGGTCATGCACCTTGGCAGCAGAAACCAGTGCAGAACTTACACTCTAAATGGTGAGACCTTAGCTAGGACTAGGGCAGAATGTGATTTGGGAGTAATCATTAGTGAAGACATGAAAACTGCCAAGCAGGTGGAGAAAGCTGCATCCAAGGCTAGACAAATGGTGGGATGCATCCGTAGAGGTTTCGTCAGCCGGAGGCCCAAAGTCATAATGCCCCTGTACAGATCCATGGTGAGACCTCATCTTGAATATTGTGTTCAATTCTGGAGACCACATTATCAAAAAGATGTGCGGAGAATCGAGTCGGTTCAGCGAATGACCACCAGGATGGTCTCGGGACTCAAGAACCTCCCATTTGAGGAAAGACTGAATAAACTGCAGCTATACTTGCTCGAGGAACGTAGAGAGAGGGGGGACATGATTGAGACGTTTAAATATATCATGGACCGCATCGAGGTGGAAGACGATATCTTTTCTTAAAGGACCTTCGACCACAAGAAGTCATCCGCTGAAAATCAAAGGCGGGCAATTTCATGGTGACTCCAGGAAGTATTTTTTCACCGAAAGGGTGGTCGATCATTGGAATGAACTTCCATTGCAGGTGATTAATGCCAGCAGCGTGCTCGATTTTAAAAAGAAATGGGATATGTATGTGGGATCTCTAGCGGGGTGAAGTCTGGGGGTGGGTCATTAGTGTGGGCAGACTTGATGGGCTACAGCCCTTTTCTGCCAACATATTCTATGTTTCTATGTTACTGAGCTGAGTGAGATTCTCAGGTTCTTGCCAAGACAACATTTTGATTCTGCATGAGGGCAACAAGCTTCATTGTGGAACAGAGTCGGCATTATTGATGCCATGAAAGAACCACAAATCCACTGGATGATAACACCAAGGCTGCTGTCCTCGCTCAGCAATTGAGGTTCTCTGAGGGCATCCACTTCAGTGCACCCTGGGGGTATGAATCTTGGTGCTTCCCATGGGAAACATCCTTAGTGCCATGAAAGAGGCAACAGCCTTAGTTCTATGGAACATCAGCAGCCTAGCTTTATGCTCTACAAGGACAGCAGACTTGGTGTGATGCAACCCTGCAGATTTTATGCTGTTCAAGATAACCATTTTAGTACTAGACGTGGCCAGCAGCCTTTGATCTGGCCAAGGGCCATAGCCTTTGCAGCTCAAGGGAAATGCATCTCACTGTATTCTTCAACCGCAGTTCCTCCTGAGCTGGGTAGAGGTGGTGGCCTCTTGCATGGGATTGTGACATCATTTATCTGTTATTGTTGGGGCAGCAGTCTTCTGTTGTAAGACTGTGTTCTAGCACAGTGCTCACATGCTCAGTTCTGTAGCCTTTCTGCTTGTATGTAGCAGCTTGCTAGATGGTTTCCTGATGCTGCTGCCTGTTTATCTGTGGGTATCATTTTCTGCTGTTGCTCTTTGGGTGGCTTAGTTACAACTTCTGCTTTGCTTCTTTCGAGGACATCTTGCCTGTTTTAGCTCTGTGGAGTAGCTGGGGGTAAATCCAGTACCAGTATGAGTGAGTGCTGTCAACCTACCTGCGCCAAATACCCGGATATCTTAATTCAGGCCATTCTTTTTTAGCGGAGTGTTTTTTTTCTTGCAAATATATAATTTTGCTTTGGACAACCTTTAGGTTCCCCTTCTATTTGTATCTTCTACACAAGGAGTCTGTCTTGCTTTGCGTGTCCCATTTCTATATATAGCGCCCAGTGGCTTCTGCCTCAGGTATTGATGTGATTCAACAATCTTTTGATTATTCCATCCCCACATGTGACTTCAGAGGCAACAGCCCATCTGTGCCTTGGATGACAATGCTGGCAGCGACTTCAGGTCTGGTCTTACATGTACCATTCATAGGAAAGGTGTTAGGTGCTGCTGTCACAAGTGTAGTCTCTGTCAAAAGCCTTATAAGGAGAAGCAGTGGCAGTGCCTGCTGGTGGGTGTGGTGGTTGCAGCTGTGGCTTTTATTGCAGCCTCCATATTGCTGCATCATTAGTCTTCCGTATGCCTCCAGTTTATGATCATGGAGTTTGCCTTCAATAGTAGCTGCCTATAGGTTCCTGTGGGTAGCAGTCATCTTTGTCATGACATCTACTGATCTTTTCTGGTATGTTCCCTATCTGTACCTTATTAAAGAATGCCAACAGCTGCACTATCCTCTTCGGCTTTGGCAGAAAATGTCATTCTTTCATATCTGCTGCTCATGGTCTATGGTGTGGTTTCTATCACAGCCATTCTTTTTACAGAGCTGATTGCATTAACCACCTGACCAGTTCTGGTTTCAGCAGTGGCTTATGTTGCTCTAGTGACTGTGTCCTTTCTTTCAAGATGTATGAGATCTCCAGTTCATTAGTTTTCTAATATCTCTGCTTGTTTCGCTTGTCTGGTTTCCTCTAGTGAGCAGGTTGCTGGAGCTTTCTATCTCAACCACCTCATTTCTAAGTCTGCGATTCCACAGCTTTAGAATTGCATAATGTAGGTCAGGAGCTGTGACCTTCAAGATTCATGTCTTCAGTGTCCAAGTTAACAACATGCCTCTGCATTCTGAGCCTCTTGGGCTCTCATCCTTGCTTATTATATTGCAGTGTATCCTAATGCTAGGATTGTGTTTTTTCATTGTCTCATTTTCTCTTGGCAGTACGGAGTCTTTATAAGGGACTCCTTGCTTGGTTCCTTAGGGGTCCTATGTGTTTCTGCTATGGTCTCACTCTTCCTTGCTCCACTCATGTTTTCTGTACTCGGTGTATGTTCTTATTATAGTTCATAGTTTATTATAATTTGATTACCAGCGCTAATCATAAAATTCGAAGTGTTGTACATTAAAATGATACATAGAAACATGACAGCTGATAAAGGCCAAATGGCCCATCCAGCCTGCCCATCCACAGCATCCACTATCCCCTCTGAGATCCCACATGCCTGTCACATGCTTTCTTGAATTCAGACAGTCTTAGTGTTTACCACATCTACTGGGAGACTATTCCATGCATCTGCCACCCTTTCAATAAGAAAGTATTTCCTTAGATTACTCCTTAGCCTAACGCCTCTTAACCTCATTCTATGCCTTCGAGTTTCCTTTAGGTTGAAAGAGATTTGACTCGTGTATTTATGCTACATAGGTATTTAAACGTCTCTATCGTATCTCCCCTCTCCCGCCTTTCCTCCAAAGTACAGATATTATCTATTCCTGTACACCTTATGACTTAGACTATCAACCATTTTAGTTGCCTTCCTCTGGATCAACTCAATCCTGTTTATATCTTTTTGAACGTGCAGTCTCCAAAATTGTATACAATATTCTTAATGAGGTCTCGCCAGAGTCTTATACAGGGACATCAATACCTCCTTTTTCCTACTGACCATTCTTCTCCCTATGCACCCGAGCATTCTTCTAGCTTTCACCATCACCTTCTCAACCAGTTTGGCCACCTTAAGATCATTACATAATATCACACCCAAGTCCGTTCCTTTTTTCTTGCAAAAAAAAATTCTTCACTGTACCATTCCCTTGAGTTTCTGCAGCTCAAAAACATGACCTTTTATTTCTTAACATTAAATCGTAACTGCCAAATTTCTGATCATTCCTTGAGCTTCGTTAGATCCTTCTTCACATTTTCCACACCCATCAGGAGTGTCTATTGCAGATTTTGGTATCATCCACAAAGAGGCAAATCATACCAGTTAGCCCTACAGCAATATCACTTACAAAAATGTTTAAAAGAACAGGCCTAAGAATTGACCCTTGAGGCACACTACAGGTAACATCCCTTTCCATAGAGCGATCTCCATTGATCACGACCCTCTGTCGCATTGCACTCAACCAGTTCCTGACCCAGTCTGTCGCTTTGGGGCCCATACCGATAGCACTCAGTTTATTTATCAGACACCTGTGTGAAACACTGTGAAAGGCTTTGCTAAAATCTAAATGCCCCCATCTAGCCTCTCCCTCTGTCTAATTCTCTGGTCACCTAGTCAAAGAAATTGATCAGATTTGTCTGACAAGACCTGCCTCTAGTGAATCCATGTTGCTTTGGGTTCTGTAATCCACTGGATTCCAGAAACATCACTATTCTCAGTTTTGAAAATGTTTTCATTAATATACTTACCACAGAAATCAGACTTACCGGCCTATAGTTCCCTACTTCTTCCTTACTTTGACTTTTATAGAGAGGGACTACATCCGCCCTTCTCCAGTCTTCCAGTACAGCTCTAGAGAAGCACTCTAAGGCCTAGTCAGCAGAGCCACCAGAACTTCCCTTCCTCAGTACCCTCTAGTGTACATCTTTTGGCCCCATCATTTTATCCACCTTTTAGCGAACTCCTCATGAATACAATCCTCTGAAAATCGATCAGGGTCTACCACATCTCCAGCCCTGTTTGATTTTGCTTTCTGTGATCCCGCTCCCAGCGCTTCAGCTGTGAGCACAGAACAGCAGTATTTGTTAAGCAATTCAGCCTTATCTTTATCAACTTCTACATATTCCTCCCCTTCACCTTTGAGTCTCACTGCCACTTTTGCACTTCTTCCTAATCATTTATCTAAAAAATGGCTTGTCTTCCCGTTTTACTATGTCAGCTATTTTTTCTTCCATGTGCATCTTTGCTTTCCTGAATACTCGACTAGGCTCTCTTATCTTTTCCAGATATTTTAGCCTGTCTTCTTTTTTATGTAATCTTTTGTAGTTTATGAAAGGTAACCTCTTTTTCCTTACCTTTTCAGCTACTACTTTTTAGAACCAAAGTGGTACCTTTTCCTTTAACCTTTACTTAATTTTTCTTACAAAATAGTTTTTTGCCCTTCCAAAAGCTCCTTTCCATTTTGCCCACTGCTTTCCTACTTCTTCCAGATGTTCTCATCCAGACAACAATTCCTTGATACTTTTGAATGAGCCCTCTCTACAACTTTCTTAGTACTGGTATTAAACCACAACATGTAGTGATCACTGGATGCTAAATGATCACCCACTATAACATCAGAAACACTTTCCCCATTTGTAAGCACTAAGTCCATTATGGCCCCATCCTGTTTGGGTTCCATTACCAACTGCTGGAACAGTTCTTATTGCATAGAATCTAAGATCCCCTTCTAGGAGATTCCACAATATGGATACCCCAATCAATATCTGGGAAATTAAAATCTCCTATTAGTAGTTTTTACAGCTTTTATTACTTTTTACAGCTATATTTTGAATGTCTTCTATTAAATCTGTCCACTTTTTCCATCTTTGAAAGAAGCCTGTATATCGCATCAATATAAATATACTTTCTATTCCCTCTTTTCACTTTGACCCACAGTGCCTCTTCCTTACCTTGTAGATCCTGTAATTGTGTGACTTTAATATGATCTTAGTGCCAACATGGATGAGTAGCATTGGATAATAGAGAATGACACGGGGACAAATTTTTTCATCCCCGCATGAACTAGTTTTCCCATCCAGGCAAGTTCTTTTCCTGTTCCTGCAAGCTCCGTTCTTATCTGGCAAGTCTCAAACATTTTTAAATCATAAGTTTTTGAGGCTTGTGCGGTTAAGGCAGAACTTACAGGAATGGGGCAAGGGCAGTGACAAAACTCACGGGGATGGGACGGGGAAATTGAGTTCCTGTGGGGACGGGGAAAAAGTTGTCACTGTGTCATTCTCTAATAATAGTCTTTAAGCTTGATGAGTCTTGGCAACCTCTCCGTAATATCTTGAATTTTTTGCAGCAGGCAGACAGCACACTTCTCAGGACATCATGTCTGGTCTGAAATTGGACACCTCTGTACCCTTCAGAAGGGAATCACCAACCACCACTACCTTTTGCCTCCTAGTGGTCACGGATCAAGCCACTTTGGGGATTTCAAGTTTTGGTCCTTCCTCTCCCTGGGATGCTCTCACTTCCTCCATTTTCAGAACTGCATATCAGAACTTCAGTTCAAGGGTGGGTGGAGTCACAGTATCGATCCTGCAGAGTCTCGTAACCTGAGTCCAGCACAGCCTCCTCTTCCCTACTGCTGGAAATCTTTGATGCCTCATAAAGCATTTCATTGATGTGTATCTCATTCTTGCAGATGTTTCTCAGCCTTGCCATATCCTTTCTCAGTTCCTTCATGAGGGTTTCAAGCTGAAGACAGCTTGCGCATGGAACTGCCTCCTCTGCTTGGGTAATTTCTGTCTGCACAGACACACAAGCTGAGAGGAATTGGGCCT
The DNA here is from genome assembly GCF_902459505.1 of Geotrypetes seraphini. NCBI lineage: Eukaryota > Metazoa > Chordata > Amphibia > Gymnophiona > Dermophiidae > Geotrypetes > Geotrypetes seraphini. Next base: position 155,010,526 of record NC_047089.1, read on the forward strand.
CCACTTACAAAATCCTCTTTGAGGGTCCCACCCATTGCTTTGCTAGATCCCATTCATCTGGACTGATCTGTCCTGGACAAAAAAGAAGGAAAGAAAACTCTTGCCCAATAATAAGACCTGTCCAGAAATCTCCCTCTCTGTGTTGTCTTACGTTCAATCTCTTTCCACAGATCTCACTTCTACTTTCCATGTCCTAATCTTGGAATATGCACATCTCCTGAGTCTGTACATCGGTTGAGTACCAACCTCACTACATCTTGGCCTAAGCTGGAGGGCTGCATTAGCTGTTGAATGTTCACTGTTCTTTGCTTGGCTGTTTGAAATACTGAACATTCCAGTCTGTACAATACCCTTATTTATTTATTTTATTTTTATCAAACTTAATCTAGAAACATAGAAATTGACGGCAGAAAAGGGCCATAGCCCATCGAGTCTGCCCATACCAATGACCCACTCCCTGATTCTTACTCTCCTATAGATCCCACATGAATATCCCATTTTCTCTTAAAATCTGACACGCTGTTGGCCTCAATCACCTGCTGAGGCAGCTCGTTCCAATGATCAACCACCCTTTCGGTGAAGAAGTACTTCCTAGCATCACCTTGAAATTTCCCTCCCCTGATTTTCAGCAAGTGTCCTCTGGTTACCGTGGGCCCTGTAAGACTGAAGATATCATCTTTCACCTCTATACGCTCCGTGATATATTTAAAGGTCTCAATCATGTCCCCCCTCTCTCTTCGCTCCTCCAGTGAGTACATCCACAGTTTTTTTAACCTTTCTTCATACGTGAGATCCCTGAGCCCCAAGACCATCCTGGTAGCCATTTGTTGAACCGACTCAACTCTCAACACATCTTTCCGGTAGTGTGGTCTCCAGAATTGAACACAATACTCGAGATGAGGTCTCACCATGGATCTGTACAGTGGCATTATAACTTCAGGTTTTCTGCTGACAAAACCCCTACGGATGCAGCCCATCATTTGTCTTGCCTTGGACGAAGCCTTCTCCACATGATTGGCAGCCTACATATCATTGCTAATGATCACTCCTAAATCTCGTTCCACCTGGACAAGGTTTCACCATTTAGTGTGTATGTTCTGTGTGGATTTTTTTTGCCTAGGTGCATTACTTTACATTTTTTAGCATTGAAGCCTAACTGCCAAGTTGATGACCACTGTTCTAGCTGCCGTAGGTCCTGCATCATAAAGGCACACTGCTTTTGTCTACTATGTTGCATAGTTTGGCGTCGTCGGCAAACAGTGATACCTTTCCTCTAAGCCCTTGGGTCAAATCTCCTATGAATAAATTGAATAGAATCGGCCCTAAGACGGAGCCCTGAGGTACTCCACTTGTCACTGCTGACGTTTTGGAGGGGATACCATTCATCATCACCCTCTAAAGCCTACCATCTAGCCAATCCCTTACCCATTTAGTGAAAGTATCCCCTAATCCCATTGATTTCAGTTTATTCAACAGCCTACGGTGTGGGACGCTATCAAAAGCTTTGCTGAAGTCCAAATATATCACGTCCAGGGACTCCCCGGCATCCAGATGACTGGTCACCCAGTCAAAGAAGTCAATCAGATTAGTTTGGCAGGACCTTCCCCTGGTAAATCCGTGTTGGTGTGGATCACGTAAATTTTCTTCGTCTAGAATTTTGTCAAGATTCTGTTTGATCAGTGTTTCCATGAGTTTGCACACTATGGATGTAAGACTCACCGGTCTGTAATTTTCTGTCTCTGTTCTGCAGCCCTTTTTGTGGAGTGGAATTACGTTATGTTTTCCAGTCTAGTGGTACTTTTCCCGTGCGCATGGAAAGATTGAAGAGCACGGATAGTGGTTCAGCCAGAACTTCACTCAGCTCCCTGAGTACCCTGGGGTGTAGATTGTCTGGTCCCATGGCTTTGTCCACTTTGAGTCTTGAAAGTTCATGGTAGACGCTACTGGGTGTAAACTCGTAATCATGAAACAGGTCATTTTGGCTGTCTCTTATCTGTAGTTGTGGACCAGCTCCCGGTGCTTCACAGGTGAATACTGAGCAGAAGTATTCGTTTAGCAGTTCTGCCTTGGTAGTATCAGAATCTGCGTAGTTTCCGTCTGATAGCCTAAGGCGTTCTATCCCATTTTTGTTTCTCTTCCTGTCGCTAATGTACCTGAAAAAGGATTTGTCCCCTTTTTTAATGTTCCGTGCTAGATCTTCCTCTGTTCGAAGTTTGGCTTCCCTGACTGCCTGTTTGACAGCCTTAGATCTGGCCAGATAGTCTTCTTTTGCCTCCTTTTTCCCAAGATGTTTGTAGGTGATAAATGCTTCTTTTTTCTTTTTAATGAGGTCCGAAATTTCCTTGTTGAACCATTGTGGTTTTTTGTTTCTCCGGCGTTTGCTTACCTTATTTATGTAGCGGCTAGATGCTTCGTTCAGGATGGATTTTAGATTTGACCACATAGTTTCCGGATTGTCAGTTTCTGCATGGTTTTGCAGCTCCTGATGGACAAAGTCTCTCATGTGGTTGAAATCTGCACCCTTAAAGTTGAGGACCCTCGTTGCTGTGTTTGATTTAGAGAAGCCTTTCCTGAGGTTAAGCCATACCATGTTGTGGTCACTGGAGGCCAGTGTGTCTCCCACTGATACTTCCGAGACACTGTCTCCATTTGTGAGTACCAGGTCTAGTATTGCTTTTTCCCTGGTGGGCTCTAATACCATTTGTTTGAGTTGTGCACCCTTAATGGAGGTTAATACTCTTCTGCTACCACTCGTAGTTGCTGAGAGGGTGTTCCAGTCTGCATCTGGCATGTTGAAGTCGCCTAACAGTACTGTGTCACCGCGCAAAGTGATGTTCTCTATGTCCTCAATCAATTCTTTGTCTTTGTCTTCCTGTTGTCTTGGAGGCCTGTGTACCACACCGAGGTAAAGGCATTTTTCTTTCCCTCTGGCCAGGTTTATCCAAAGTGATTCCCCTGTGTATCTAACCTCTGTGATCCTGATAGTTTTGATATTATCCTTAGTGTATAGTGCTACCCCCCCTCCTAATTTGCCCTCTCTGTCCCGACGAAGTAGATTGTAGCCTGGTATAACCATATCCCACCCATGCGAGTCTGTGAACCAGGTCTCGGATATAGCTACTATGTCAAGGTCAGCATTCCTTATCTCTGTTTCTAGTTCCAGGATTTTGTTGCCCAAGCTGTGTGCATTAACATACATTGCTCTCCAAATTTGTGATGAGATGCCTATCCCCGTTAGTGTGTCTCTTGTTTTTTTGTGTATACTATGGGTACTTACCTTAGGCTCAGAAGTGTGGGTTTTACTTGTTTCCCCAGGGTGGATCCTTGCAGCTCTGGTATGTATGTATGAACCCTCCCCCAACTTACCTAGTTTAAAGCCTTCCGAAGTAAGCGTGCTAGTCAATGTCCAAAAATTTTCTTGCCTCTCTTTGTTAGGTGAAGTCCGTCAGGTCCCTGTAGTCCTTGTAGCGCCTCTCCGTGGTCTAGGAATCCAAAGTTCGTCTCTAAACACCATTCGAGAAGCCACTCGTTGGTCCTATGGATACGCTCTTCCCTGTCTCTGCCTTTGTCTCTTACCGGGAGAATTGATGAGAAGACCACCTGTGCTCCTGTCTGCTTCAGCTTTCTTCCCAGGGCCTCGAAGTCTTTAGGGATGCTGTCTGATGTGCTTCTGGCAGTGTCGTTGGTACCTACATGAATAAGAAACATAGGGAAATGGTCAGTAGGTTTCAGAAGTTTGTCTATACTGGTGGTGATGTCCCGGATCCTGGCTCCAGGGAGACAGCAGACCTCCCTCGACTGCAAATCAGGTCTGCAAATTGGTCCTTCGGTGCCTCTTAGCATGGAGTCTCCGATGACCACCACTCTATGCTCCTTCCGAGGGGGGGTGGGTCGAGTAGCGAGAACTGTAGTCGATGTTCTGTGTTCGGAATCCTCCTAAGCCCCCTCTGTTTCATCCTCGACAGTTCCTTCTTGAAGGACGTGAAATCTGTTTTTCAGGGAAAGTTGTGGGGTTGGTGTAGAACTGCCCTGTTTGAGAGAGAAAGAAGAAGAAAGTGAGAATGGGGGGGGTTTCTTTGTTTGCCAGTAGAAGAGGTTACCAGCTGCCAGGGACCAGCATCTCCAATCATTTCCTGTATTCCGATCGTTGAATTTAGAGCTGTAGGTTTGGGAGTGCCAAGGATGGTCTTGTCGAGGCTTCGTTCTGTGATCTGAGACATTTCCTGGATGGCATCGTCGATGAAGACCTCATTCTCCCTGATGCACCTCAGGTTTTTCACCTCCTCCCTGAGGCTCCGCAGTTCCCGCATAACGTCCTCGTCCGCTTCTACCTGTCTCATCTCGTCTGTCTGCGTAGAGACCGAAGCATACCGTGGGAGGGGGGTGGCCTCGGTCAGCACTGAGACATCTGTTCCCCGCTCAGTGGCACTTTTTACCTTCTGTGTAGAGTCCTTGGCCATCCCCCGGGTCTCTCCAGATGCTGGAGTGTTGAGCTTGATAGTAGTCTTGGCGCTCCTAGTTCTCCCTGCCATTTCAAAAAGGAAAAGGAAGAAGAGAGAGAAAAAATAAATAAAAATAAAAGGAATGTGAGTCAAGGAAAGAGTGTGTTTGCCTGTGTGCTTGCTTGCGTGTGATAAAGGAGAGTATCTGTTTTTCGTGTGTGGGAAGTGAGGAGTGTTTCTGGCTGAATGTGGAAAGGCTCTGTTTAGAGAAGAGAGGAGTGTATCTGGCTCAAGGTGGTAGTGTTCTGATTAGAGAAGAGGAGTGTATCTGGATGAATGTGGAAGGGCTCTGCTTAGAGGCCCTTCTTGAGGCCCTTCGCAAAGGCGCTCTCGCTAAGGCGAGCGCCGAACGGCTGCGCGCTGTTGGCTCGCCTCCTTTTATGGAGCCCGGTCGCACGGTACTGATGCGGTGGGGTGGGCGGAGCTAACTCGCTGCTGCCCCGAAGTCTCCCTTGCCTGTGCGGGCGCTTCTCCCTTCTCCCAGCGCCTCGCACAGCTCTCCTGCCTCTCTGCTCCCCTTCTCCTGCCTCGTGCTGCAAAAAGAAAAAAATCTACCGCTTTAGCATACGACTGATCAAAGCAGTTTACAATAAATTTTTAAAAATAAATAAGAAAAGAACACCATTAATAAACAAAAAAGACCTGTTCTTTCTTTTTTAAAAAAAAAAAATCTTTATTGATTTTCTAAACATCAACAGTGCAAAACACAAGTATATATACATATAATAATTCAAGAAAAGCGCATTAATCTTACTGACATACATGAGCAACCATTTTAACCCTCCCACCCAATAACTAAACAAGAAAAACACAAATACATAGATTATTTTAATAACCTTTCCCAATTTAAAATAGTAGTACATTTCCCCCCTCCACCCACCCAGGATGTGTATGTTGAAAGGGCCAAATATAAAATCAATTATTATTCCTTACAGAATTTTGTCAATGAAAAGACCTAATGCTAATCGTACATAAAAAAAAACATAAAGGAAAAGTAAAGAAAAAATCTATTAATGTGATAACCACAGGATCCTTCTTAATGAGTAGCCGTCCATTATAACTCATATGTGTTTCCAAAGTATTGTCTGTCCCAAAGACTTAATTAAAGAAAAAAAGTTTTCAACATTTTTAAAAGATTTAAGATTAGTCTTAATTGTAAATTACATGGAAGTTGATTCCATAATTTTGGTACAGCACTGTAAAAGACTTTACACCTAGTAGATTCCTATTGTACTCTTTTAAGTGATGGCAAAACTAGCCTGTTGTCTTGAATAGGTCTAAGTATTCTTGGTTGGTCTAAATAACTACATGAGCAGGCTATATACCCCCTCAGTTCTTAACTCTGTCTCCAGAAGAGGCCAAGGAAAATAAACTACCAGACACAAAATTGTAGTGTAAACATTCAAGGCCTTGGGAGTGTTTTGGTATCCTACTAACTGGTAGGACGACAACCAAAAGTCTCACCAAATTACAAATGACTGGCCATTTTATTGGGATTATGACATCATCAATTAATTCATTATTAAACATACGTAGTTGGTACATCTTCCAGTTAAAAAACAAAAGGAATTGACCCCAAAATATCCACAAAGAAGAAAATCCAGAGAAAACCAAAAAAACTCTGGAGTGACGATGTTCCTAAATGGACTTTATTTGAAAGTATCAAAGTTCCAAAGGTACACTAAAATCATCCACATAAAATAATTCCATCCACATAAAAGTAAATCATCCACATAAGAGCCTTAAAGGACCTAGTCCGCTAGGGATATAGGACCCAACACGGTCCGCGTTTCGACAAAAAGTCTTCTTCAGGGGTCCTATAAAGGTGTGTACGTGGGAAACAATTGTGTGGTGAACCGGAAGTGAGACATTGCTTGCATCTTCCAGTTAGACTACAATTGTTTCATTAAGATCCAATGATAACTTGCATACTCCAGCAATGTTCTATTGGTTCTATTCAAGTCACATAGTTTCTAGTTAATCATACTTCATTAGTAATTTTCTCTACCAAACAGTGGTTCAGGCATCATATGTTATTGGTTTCACCTCTGTCAGCAAAAGAGGGGGTAACGACATGTTCTCTTAGGAGATAATGACCTAGGACTCATCTATTTCCTAATCTTACAGGAAATAGCAGCTGTGACATACATCTATTTTAAAATTTTAACATTTGCTAGCCAAGCAATATTATTTTACTGTAACTCTGAAGCATTTCTATCCTTCAGCTTCATCTTTTTATTTATTTAGTCTTATAGTCCGTTACATTAACGGGTGCTAGAATATATGTGTGTGTGTCTTGTCTTTCTTTCTTTTGCTCTCTCTCTCCTTAGCTGCTTTCTGTATTTCTATCTTTCTTTCTTTCTTTTTCCTCGGCTGTCCACCCATTCTCCCTTCCTTTTACTTTCCCTGTGTCCACCACCACCCCTTCACTGCTCCCCTTATCCAGCAGCAGCCCTTCTCCCTTTTTTTAATCTCCCCCCTGTCCAGCAGCACCTCTTTCCTGTCCCCCTGTCCAGCAGTAAGCCTCCCTTCCTTTTTATCCCCCCCCCCGGTCTCTTCCCCTGTCCATCAGCACCTCTTTCCTGCTCCCCCGTCCAGCAGTAGGCCTCCCTTCCAAAAAAAAAAGCCTCCCCCGACAAAGCGCTCCCTCCCTTCCTCCTTCCCTGAACCCCAAAAAATGGCAGAAGGAATGCCGACTCCCTCCTACCATCAGCGCTCCCCCCCACAGCGCTCTAAAATATGTCAGGAGGGATGCCGACTTCCTCCTGCCATCGGGCCAACTCCTTTCCTCCCCCCTCAAAAAAAAACAACAACACAGGAGGGATGCCCACTCCCTCCTGCCACTGGACGTGGATCCCCGCTTCCCCTCCCCTCTAAAAGTTGGGAGCAGGAGGGGTGCTCATTCCCTCTTGCTCCTCTGACGAACTGCGGACCTTAGGCCCCGCCCCAGTTCACCATGTGCTTTCTGCCCTCTGCCGCAGCCTGCAGCCACCGTGGCCTGTAGCCTCCATGCCACCTGAAGCCAATAAAACCCTAAGCCACGCATGCGCACTCCTACCTGCGGGGTCCTACAGCACATGGAAAATGGGAGCACGCAGTTAAGAGTGCGCATGCGTGGCTTAGGCTTTTATTATATTAGATATAGATATATATATATATTAGTGTCTTTCAGGTTCCCAGCCAAGGGGTGTCTCTTACATATTGGTTATGCCCCAACCCCTTATATCCTGCTTAAAACAATTAGCACTATCAGCCTAACTGGATTATAAGGAATAATTGGAACATTTAAATAATCAGAAGATAACATAACCAGAGCACATTATGGGCTCCTTTTACAAAGGTGCGCTAGCGTTTTTAGCGCATGCACCGGATTAGCACGCCTACCCAAAAAACTACCGCCTGAACAAGGGGAGGCAGTAGCGGCTAGCGCATGCTATTCTGCGCATTAAGGCCTTAACGCACCTTTGTAAAAGGAGCCCTATGTGTCGGTACAAGGATCTTTAAACTGAATCCTATATCTAATTGGAAGCCAGTGATATTGCAAGAAAAGTGGAGTTACCCTATCAGATTTGTGTTTGAATCCTAAATGTTTAAGTGCAGTATTCTGGATTGTTTGTAATCATCAAAGAAAATGTTCCATCAATCAATCCTATATATATATCATTGCAATAATCTAATTTTGTAATAACATGCATGAATTAAAATATGCATATTTTGTTCATCAAAGAATCTCCTAACTGCATGTAGTTTTCTAAGGAAATAAAAACAAAATTTAATTAAGGCACCAATCTGTTCTTCAAAAGTCAATCAATAGTCAACTATTATCCCCAAATATTTAAATTTCTGCACTGCTGGGATCAGTTTTCCTTCAAACTTTAGATCTTTAAGAGGTTCAGGATGGTGACCTGTTAATCATCAAGAAGTACATTTTTCAATGTTTAAAACCAATTTATGTTGTTTCAACCATCAAGCTGTAGCCATGATGCCATATTCATTGGATTTCAAATTAAACTGGATTGGATCAATTCTAGCAGTGATTAATATATCATCTGCATAACAGTACACCTTAAGACCATATTCTTGAATAATGGTGCAATGAAAATATTAAACAAGAGGAAAGACAATGCTGACCTCTGTGGAATCCCACATGCAATTTGAAAAGTTTTAGAGAGAGAAGATTTAATATTAACTGAATAAGTACATTTTGAAAGATATGACCTAAATCATTCTAACACAGTAGAAGCAATGCCTATCACCTTTAATCGATCTATTAACAATAGATGATCTACTAGATCAAAGTTGGCTACCAAATCATAGTAACATAGTAGATGACGGCAGATAAAGACCAACCTGATTCAATGTAAATTTTTTTTTTTTTTTTTAATTTTTTCTTCTTAGCTATTTCTGGGCAAGAATCCAAAGCTTTACCCGGTACTGTGCTTGGGTTCCAACTGCCAAAATCTCTGTTAAGACTTACTCCAGCCCATCTACACCCTCCCAGCCATTGAAGCCCTTCCCTGCCCATCCTCCACCAAACGGCCTAGTTCAATATTTAATATTATTTTCTGATTCTAAATCTTCTGTGTTCATCCCACGCTTCTTTGAACTCAGTCACAGTTTTACTCTCCACCACCTCTCTCGGGAGCGCATTCCAGGCATCCACTACCCTCTCCGTAAAGTAGAATTTCCTAACATTGCCCTTGAATCTACCACCCCTCAACCTCAAATTATGTCCTCTGGTTTTACCATTTTCCTTTCTCTGGAAAAGATTTTGTTCTACGTTAATACCCTTCAAGTATTTGAACGTCTGAATCATATCTCCCCTGTCTCTCCTTTTCTCTAGGATATACATATTCAGGGCTTCCAGTCTCTCCTCATACGTCTTCTGGCGCAAGCCTCCTATCATTTTCGTCGCCCTCCTCTGGACCGCTTCAAGTCTTCTTACGTCTTTCGCCAGATACGGTCTCCAAAACTGAACACAATACTCCAAGTGGGGCCTCACCAATGATCTATACAGGGGCATCAACACCTTCTTCCTTCTACTGACTACGCCTCTCTTTATACAGCTTAGCATCCTTCTAGCAGCAGCCACTGCCTTGTCACACTGTTTTTTCGCCTTTAGATTTCGGACACTATAACCCCCAAGGTCCCTCTCCCCATCCGTGCATATCAGCTTCTCTCCTTCCAGCATATACGGTTCCTTCCTATTATTAATCCCCAAATGCATTACTCTGCATTTCTTTGCATTGAATTTTAGTTGCCAGGCATTAGACCATTCCTCTAACTTTTGCAGATCCTTATTCATATTTTCCACTCCCTCTTCGGTGTCTACTCTGTTACAAATCTTGGTATCTAATCCTTCAGCAATGTCACTCACAAACATATTGAACAGGATTGGCCCCAGCACCGAACCCTGAGGGACTCCACTAGTCACCTTTCCTTCCTTCGAGCGACTTCCATTAACCACCACCCTCTGGCGTCTGTCCGACAGCCAGTTTCTGACCCAGTTCACCACTTTGGGTCCCAACTTCAGCCCTTCAAGTTTGTTCAACAGCCTCCTATGAGGAACTGTATCAAAGGCTTTGCTGAAATCCAAGTAAATTAAATGTCCTCGATCCAGCTCTCTGGTCAAGAGAAACTGCAAGTACGAAATAACCATTATCTAGATTTTCTAATGTCTCAAGTAGGAAACAGCAAACAAAAAGTATCTCAGTACTTTGGCCTGAACGAAATCCTGCCTGTCTAGAATGTAATACATTAGTTTTCTACATCTCCTGGAATATTGACATAACCCATTCATCTGGACTGGTCTGGTAGGACTAAAGGAAAGAAAATTATCAGATAAAACATATTTTCTATATATGCCACAAAAGTAGGTTTTTCAAGTGTTTACTTTTATGTAACTGTATATACTGAAGTACATTTATAAAAGTGCCTACTTGAGCATATAAAATGTTTTATAAGCTTAAATTGCTTATTAAATTATCTTCTAAATACATTTTTACACTTTGATTGCCACAGGAAATTACCATATATACTTGAATATAGGACAAGATTTTGGGGCTAATAAAATGGCCCAAAAATGGGGGTCTCATCCTATATTCAAGTCATCACCCAGTGACCACCTGACCCCCCCTACCAGACTTGCTGCAGGCCTCTACCAGCCTGCCATATGACCTGGTAGGCTGGGACAGGAAGGATCCCTCCCATCCCGGCTGATTCTAACAATTTTTTTACCTCCCCCTATGTACCTTTTTTCGCATTCTTAGTGGTCCAGCAGTGTATAGGCAGGAGTGAGCTTTCCACGCTCCTGCCCCGCGCTGTGCCCCTCCCTCCCTGGGACTCGCAAGAACTGATGGCAGCCATTCAGGAAGTGGCACAGAGCTGGGCGAGAGCTTGAAAAGCTCGTTGCTGCCAGGTGCACCGCTGGCTGCAAGATCTGAAGCAGTCATCCAGGGAGGGAGGTGCTCAGCGCGGAAAGCTTGCTCCTGCCCATACACTGCTGGACCACTAGGGATGCAAAAAAAAAGGTATGCAGGGGGAGGAGGGGTTAAAAAAATTGTTAGAATCGGCCAGGAGAAGGGAAGGACAAGGTGCAGAGCCTGGCAGGGAGTGAAGAGTTGGGTTCAGAATCTGACAGGGAGGGGGGCTGAGTGCAGAGCCTGGCAGGGAGGGGGGCTGAGTTCAGAGCCTGCAGGGCATGGCACTCTAATATTAAGTCCCCGTCTTATATTCAAGTCAACCATTTTTCCTCCTTTTAGGGGGGGGAAATGGAGGTCTCAATTTATATTCGAGTATATACGGTATATCACAATATGAAGTAGTTATCTTATTTTTTTAATGTGCATTTGGATAGTTTTGTATTTTTTGTAAATGTTCTTCACATTTACTTTATATATTAATGTTTTTTCCTTTAAGGTGGAGGTACAATCAGGAGAAGAAGATGAAGAGATTCTGTTTAAAGAGAGGGCAAAGTTGTATAGATGGGATAGAGAGGTCAATCAGTGGAAGGAACGTGGAGTAGGAGAGATAAAAATCCTTTTCCATTCAGAGAGACAATATTACAGAGTTCTAATGAGACGAGATCAAGTTCTTAAAGTGTGTGCTAACCATCTTATCTCCACTACAATGGAAATCAAACCCTTGAATACATCTAACAATGCTCTAACTTGGTTCGCTACAGATTATACTGGTGAGTGGGGGAGAAAGGGTGGTGATAGCTGATACAACTTCACCAGAATAACAAAGTTAAGGGGTACTTCCCTATAGTGTTCAAAACTGGCCCCTTCCCCAATTGTTTACTAATGACATAGTCACCCCTCCACTCCATAGATTTTCATTTCAATAAATCTGTTCATTAACTTTTGGAATTAATTTTCACATAGCATTATACATTTGCTTTAAATGTCTATTCATTTGCAGAGATAAAGGGTTGAATTTATAAAAACACTAAACTTTATAATATTGCACAATGCTTTTTCTCTCACCTAGCTAGGGAGAACACTGCATTAATTTCATTATTTTTCTTTTGTTTCTGTAATGCAAAGATTATTAGTAGTATCCCTGGCAACCAATGATCCTTGGTAAGCATTAGATCTTTGTGCCCTCGAGTCAGTAGGATCTCCAAGTCCCTCCTTGAGGGCCGCAATCCAGTCAGGTTTTCAGGATTTACCCAATGAATATGCATTGAAAGCAGTGCATACACATAGATTTCCTACATATTCATTGAAAACCCGACTGGATTGGGATCCCTTCTTGAATTTTATGCCTTTTTTGGTATCTTTTTACATTACCATTAAATTCTACAGTGGGTGTCTTCAGTCTTTTTACCAGTTCAGCAGCCTTTTCAGGCCATGTAGGCATTTTCTAGTTGTTTTTTTTGTTTTGTTTTGTTTTTTTTTTTTTGGGGGGGAGTCTCAAAATCATACACTAACCCATTGGAAACCACTGTAATCCATCTAATCCATTCAACCTTGAGAGTTGAGCTAGAACTCTCTCATTGCAAAGTTTTGGATACAAATAGTGCAGTCTCAAAGCCCCCTAGAAGGCTTCTGTAGAGGTTATACAGTAGAATTCCAGTTAACCGGTATTCAACCAACCAGCAAAAAAAATTGCTGACAAAAAAAAGGTCTCCCATGCTCCTCAGACAACCTCCAAAATCATATGCTCCTGACCCAACAACATCTCTCCCTCCAACCCCTGAAGCAGCAGCGGCAGCCATAAATCTACCTCTCTCCAGCTCCCGAAACATCAGCAGCAACCATAAATCTCCCTCCTCCAGCTCCCGAAGCATCAGCGGCAACCATAAATCTCCCTCCCTTCCTTCCTCGAAGCAGCAGTGGTCCTGACAACCCTTCCTCCCTCACCCAAAGCAGGCTGCTTCCGGCCAGCCCTGGTAGGGCCTTTCCTCTGCCATGTCAATGGAATGGAGGGGTGTTGTCAGGATCGGCTGCTACTGCTTTGGGGAGGGAGATTCGTGGCTGCATCTGATGCTTCGGGAGAGCGGTGAGGGAGGGCAGACCTGGTTTGTGGGGGGAGCAGGAAGTGGACCAAAAGTGTGGGGGGGAGGGACATGGATATTGGTCCTGCAGGGGGAAGGCAGGGTAGATGGATGGATGCTGGACCCATAAGTGAGGAGAGAAGGGGGAGAGGAAGTGACCCAGAAAGAAGAGACCTACAAATTGGGGATGATAGAGTGAGATAGGAAACGAGATAAAACTATTTTTACAGTAACTCTCAAGCAACCAGAAACGAGTTATCCAACATACACCAATCCCCATAGGTGCTGGATAACTGAGAGTCTACTATACTGTATAATGTTCATGTTTCTTTTTATATTGTATATAATTTTTTTAACTCTCCCAGTTTATTCTTCATGCTGTTCATATTCTAGAATAGAGGATGGGGATCATACAAAGCAGCTTTTGGTCAGTAGTATTGAAGTGAACCTTGGGGTGAATAGCAGAGTTTGTATAACCTTTTAAATTTGTATTTTAGATGGAGAAGCAAAGTGTGAACATCTTGCTGTGAAATTTAAAACTGAGCAACTGATGGATTCCTTCAAGAAGACATTTGAGGAATGCCAAAAGAATTTGCTGGAATTGCAGAATGTGTCTTAATTTTATAGCTTTGTCTGGGATTTTCTCATTACTGGTTTTAACAAACTGCAGGGAAAAATAGAAGAAATTGTGTATAAAATTATGAGCATATGAGTTCACAGGCTCTTTGGATCCAGGAATCTTAAAATTTTTTATGATCTTGGATATATGGTGGCATTTAAAACCCCATGGGTTTCAGTTCTCATTCCTTCTCAACTCTAGGCATGGTATTGCTTTCTTTGCAATTCTTACTATTAAATCATTGTGAGGAGCAGTCTGAGAGCTTGTGCTTTTTGTAGTGACTCCCTGATCATTTCTTGTTTCTGAGTGCGTCTAGCAACCACATCACTACAGAAGATGACAACCCTAATTTCATAGCAAGCTGGAACTGAAAAAACTACCAGACTGAGGTGTTCAGTGCCTGAATGTTGTGGATTAAAGAATAAACAAAACATATGCTCATATTTAAAGTTGTTTGCTTTTTCTCCTGGCAAATAATTTAGTTGTAGTAATATTGATTTATCTACTGATTTATCTGAAACTTGGTATATTTGTGTGGATACAGATTTAATTTTTTCTAAATGTCAAGTGTTGTAAATAAAGTACAATCAAAATTGTGTCATATTGTAAAGTTGTCTTAAAAAGATAAAGGCAGGATTTTTTGCTTATGTGTCAAAAACCAATCAACTCAAGTTAACTGTTGTGTGTGGAATGCAGAACAAAGCAAATTGGACAAATCAGATGGATCTTCACATTCCTAATCTATCATCATATGCTTTCTAGAGATCTGCAATTTAAACACATGGGGTTTTGTTTTTTTTTAATCTGGAAGTTTTCATCTACTTTTGTACTTCCAGCTCAGTTGGAAATAGGGCTAGGATTTGGTGTCATGAGCCTTTATATACGGCACCTGAAGAATTTTTCCTTATTGTTTACATCTCTCCTTTTTCCTGTAGCACAATATATCTAAGCTAGATACTTTTGTTGGGGGAGGAATTACAATCTTTTGGAAAAGCAGTTTATAATTAGAAATTTGCACAATGGACTCAAGCCATGCACCAGGGCTCCTACAGGAACCTTTCAATCTTGGGTTCTGAATTTGACCACTAGGGGCCATCCTTGCACAAGGACCACAACTGTCTTCACCATGGGGCTGTGAAATCTGCTTCTAGAATACCCTGCCTCAGCTGACTTACAGGACAGGGGATCTGATGGAAATTCTCTAAAGGGATCATCTGCATGGCATTATGTAGCAAGGCCACTTACTGGCTTATTTTTAAAATAAAAAGAATAACTAGTAATGTATTCAAATTTTCTTAAGTGGTTTTATTTCCATTAACTTGAATATTTTAATAAATGTCTAAAATTTGGGAATTGAGTAATGGAATGATTAGTTTGTATGGTTATTGAATTTTGATTTGAGTCCCAAGTGGCAGGGAAAGGTATAATCTACTCCCGCACTACAGCTGACATTCTTGTTCCTCACTACTCATTCCACAGACCCACTTCACCTTGGTATCTTTGGTTAAAAAATAAATTTACTGGGTAATTATAACTTAAAATCATAAGTTCATTTGTTAACTTAGGGACCAATGCAGAAAGCAGTGCAGTAGAGCCACTGATTGCATGGCTTCTACTGTAAGCTTTCTGGAAAAAATTGCCTGCAGTATTCAGTAAATGTGCAAATTACTGCTATGTTAAAATTGCAGGAGTAATCTACAGCTCATTAAAAAATGTCATCCTTCCAGTGTGTCAGCAGTAATTGGCTTATGCTCTGAGAGGCTGGGTGACATGCCTTTTTTTAAAATATCACCACCATATTTCCTGATTTCCCTCCTCTCCCCACACCTCCCTGTGATGATAAAAAGCACTTGCATAACCTCACTGTCCTTTCCCCTGACTTAACTTATAAAACAACAAAAAAAAAAAATAGTCTGATATTTAGTGCATCCCCAACTTATTTGATATCTCGAGTGCTCATAACCCTTTCCCAAGCGCCCCCCTCCCTTCCGAAATGTACTTTAAAAGAGGGAGAAGGGATGGCCTCCCACTTCTGTCTCTAGAGCCACCATCTTGAAAAATGACAGTGCCTAGCTTTATACAGTGGGATGCACTAGGTTGGTAGGATAAGTCTTCAATATAAAGGATGCTTTTCCATTATTGGTAATTGGATGGAGCTTATCAAATAAGAGAAAGATACCCTTATATTGCAGATTGACTCTACCCAGTGAATCCCAGGATGCACTACATAGTTAGGAGCCACCATTTGTTAAGATAGTACTGCCAGAGGCATCGTTCCTCTTTTAAAGTACATCTCAAGAGGTTTGGGGAATGGGATAGAGGAGTACTAGACACTGGAGACCATTTTAAATAAGTTGGGAGAAGGGGGTGGTGGTACACCAGACAGTAGGCACGTTATTTTCAGTAAGTTGGAGGGGTCCAGTTGGGTCAGCAGGGGAAGGGATATCAGGTCAATGTAGATCATAACACTCTTTATGCTGCCTCAGACCTGGTGGTAGGTTTCTTGCATTGTGCCCCCATGGTAAACAGCAGAGCACAGCCTTGTGTTGATGCTGGGTAACTAATAGGCTCTTTAGCATACATTTTAATATGCTATGTGATGTTGTCTACTACTGGAGTAAACTTTAGTACAAAACCCTTTTTACATACAGCAGCCATTAATGAGCAGGTAAACTGTTCACTGTGTACTGCAGGCCAATGTACCTTCTGCATCAGCCTTTCAGTTTTCTAAGTAGGGCAAGGAAATTGTATTAAGCTTCTCTAATAGAAACTTCAGGACTCGGGGATTCTTCCTCATAAAGCAGCTCTCCTCTCTGTGTCTGTATATGGCCGTTTGGTGGAGGATGGGCTTGGGTGGGCTTCAATGGCTGGAGTAGGTTTTAACGGAGATTTTGGCAGTTGGAACCCAAGTACAGTACCGGGTAGAGCTTTGGATTCTTGCCCAGAAATAGCTAAGAAGAAAAAATTTAAAATAAAAATTTAAATTGAATCAGGTTGGACAGGCTGGATGGACCATTTGGGTCTTTATCTGCCATCATCTACTATGTTACTATGTAATATTCTCTTAGTCTCTGAATCTGTGGAATAATTGAGTTGATGCCACAGTATGACTCAGTTATGGGCCAGATCTCTTCTTGGTTCCTTAGATTTATTTATATTTTGTCTAATTCCTTTGCACTAGTACAGTTCCTCTTCTTTCATAAGAATAGTCTTACTGGGTCAGACCAATAGTCCATCAAGCCCAGTAGCCCATTCTCACAGTGGCCAATCCAGGTCATTAGTACCTGGCAAAAACCCAAAGAGTGGCAACATTCCATGCTACTGAACTAGGGAAGCAGTGGCTTCCCCAGTGTCTTTCTCAATAACAGACTATGGACTTTTCCTCCAGGAAATTGTCCAAACCTTTCTTAAAACCAGCTAAGCTATCTGCTTTTACTACAATCTCTGGCAACGCGTTCCAGAGCTTAACTACTCCGAGTGAAAAAAAATATTTTTTTCCTTTTGGTTTCCCTGTAACTTAAAGTATCCACTAGTCTTTGTAGTTTTTGACGGAGCGAAAAATCAATCCACTTGTACCCATTCTACTACACTCAGGATTTTGTAGCCTTTATCATATTTCCCCTCAGCCATCTCTTTTCTAAGCTGAAGAACCCTAACCTTTTTAGTCTTTCTTCATAAAAGAGGATGCCTCTTTATTATCTTGGTCGCTCTTCTTTGAACCTTTTCTAGTTCCGTTATGTCTTTCTTGAGATGAGGAGACCCGAATTGAACACAATACTCCAGGTGAGGTCGCACAATGGAGCGATACAAAGGCATTATAACATTCTTACTCTTGTTAATCATCCCTTTATTTGTTATCATTAAACTTTTTATTGATTTATAATTTTTCGCAAGTGGTACACTTGTTTCAGAAATATAGAACACAAAATGTAAAGAAGGAAAAGAAAAACATCATTAGTGGTATACAGCTTATTGTCTTTCTTAGACCACAAATTACCAGGAAGATCCATTAGTCAGAGAAAATAAAAGAAAACTGATTAGCGGAAAGCTGACTATGCTTAACAACCCCATAATTCTTAAATCCAGCTGATCACATCTAATCTCCTAAGATCTTTTTAAGGTCCAAGAAGGCTCTCAATTGTGATGATAAAAAGAAAGTGTACTTAGTCCCAAGGGAACGAATCAAACATTTGCAGGGATATGCTAAGAAATAAGATGCCCCAGTTCCTTTGTTTCTTTACGCAGAGAAAGAAATTATTTTCTGCGATCCTGTGTTATCTTGGATACATCCGGATAAATCCAGATTCTTTGTCCAGAAAAATCTTGATACGAATTCCAAAAGTAAAGTTTCATGATAATGATTTAAATCTTTTTCAAACACAAAGGAGACTAGAAGGGTCCCCCTTTCCTTTACATCGAAGAGGGATTCCTCCAAAATTGCAGTCAAATCTTTTTGTACCAACAAGTTCCCTACTTCAGCAGCCTTAGGTTAGTAGGAATATAATATATTTTGTTAAAAGGAGGAATAGCTTGTTGTGGAATTTTAAGAATCTCCAATAAGTATTTTTTGAAATAGTCATAGGCATTTAAAGCTGGTGATTTTGGGAAATTTAGTACTCATAAGTTTAGTCTCCTATTACACTTCTCAAATTGTTCCAGTTTGGAGTGAACATGAATTTTATCTCTGACCAGGGTTGTTGTTATATATTTTAAATCTTTTAATTCAACTTTAACAGATATTAATTGTTCAGCAGAGTCATGTTTGATCAGTTCTATAGTTTTTGACAAATTGTCTACTTTCTTTGAAAGGCTAAGTACCTCTTGTGTCGATTCAGTTAACTTGCTGTCAAGCCTCTGTAGAACCTGCCAAATGATCTCCAGAGTTACCACTAAAGGGGACAAAGGCAGCAGTACATTCGCTGCAGGTCCCAAGGCTGTTTGCTCAATAGTCTCTGAGAGTGCTCCTCCCTCTAGGCTCAGCTCCAGATCAGCGACTTCCGCTCCTAAAGCCCCTGCCAGGGCAACCTGTGCTGACATCGGACACTGTGGTGCGCTAGAATGCGGAGGGGACCGATATTTCATGCCCCAAGAGGCTGGACGCTCCATCATCCGAACCTACAGCGGGGCCCTCGTTGCGGGGCGGGGTTGAAAGCTGACTCAGAAATCTCTCGAGGGTTTGTTGTTGCACCGGCGTGGAGGTTCTGAGCTGCAAGGGAACTGACCTCAGAAGTCCCTTCCTTTTAGTATATGGCATCGTGTAAGAAAGAAAACGCTGCGAAAAACAAATGCGGTGTTAAAAGGCAAGCAAGGAATTTGCCGGCTCCACAGGAGATGTAAGAGAGCCAGACTAGCATGTAGCCATTTTGGATCCTCTGGACTCTAATCATCCCTTTTTTTAATAATTCCCAACATCTTGTTTGCTTTTTTGGCCACCGCACATTGGGAAGAAGGTTTTATCGTATTGTCTATGATGGCCCCCAAGGTGGACCCCAGCATCCGATAACTGTGATTCGGGTTATTCTTCCTAATGTGCATCACTTTGCATTTGTTCACATTAATTTTGTCTGCCACTTGGACATCCAGTCTTCCAATTTCCTAAGGTCTGCCTGCAATTTTTCTCAATCTGCATGCGTTCTAACAACTTTGAATAATCTGCAAATTTAATCACCTCACTCATTTCAATTTCCAGATCATCTATAAAAATAATATGCTAAGCGCGCATGTGCACTCTTATCCCGTGTTCCCTGAGATCTGTTGGGATGTGCCGGCAGAGTGCGCATGCGCGCGTCGAAGGACCGGCCAGGTAACACACCGTGACTCCCCCGCCGCCGACCCTACCTGGCACACTACTAACATGCTGCGACTCCGCCCCCCCCCCCCGACTCTACCCGCCACACCAGAAACCCCCGTTGTCCCTCCCAGTCGACCTTCCCACCGCTACACGGCCAACAAACCTCGCAGCTCCAGCAGTGTCCCAGGCACACTAAACAAGCTACTTCGGCTCTTCTACTGGCCTAATTTCCTCTGCCGCGTAACTGATGATGTCATCAGGGATGCGGCAGAGGAAATTAGGCCTGTAGAAGGGGGGTTAAAAACATGCTGCTCAGGGGGATGGGAGGCAGGCAGACTGGCATGAAGGGGTGAGGGGGTTTCAATGGAAGGGGGATGTGAGGGAGGGAGGCAGGCAGGATGGGGTGTTCAATTGAAGGCAGGCATCAGAGAGGGGTGGGGGTTTTTCATTGCAAACATGCTCAGGGGGATGGGAGGCAGACAGGCAGGCGTGGGGGGTTTCAATGGAAACATGCTGCTCAGGGGGATGGGAGGCAGGCAAGCTGGCATCGGGGTGGGGGTGGGACAAAGTCTGGAAGATAATGACAAGGGGGCACTAAGGACAAAGAAATGGGCACTGAGGGCACTAAGGACATAGGATGCACTGAGGGCACTAAGCAGGACAGGCACTGGGGGCACTAAGGACATTAAGGACACACGCTGGCGCTGGGGCACTAAGGACACAGTACGCAGGCACTGGGGGCACTAAGGACATGGGAAGAAGGCACTGGAGGCATTATGGACACAGGAAGGAGGTAATGGGGGCACTAAGGACATAGGAAGAGGTACTAAGGACATGGGAAGGAGGCACTAGGGACACTATGGACATAAGGGGCACTAAGGACATAGGGAGAGATACAGAGAAAAAATGACAGGCTGCGTGCAAGGAGAGAGAGACAAAGAGAAAAAAAACCCAGACAGACATCTACCGTATTTGCCGGCGTATAAGACGACTGGGCGTATAAGACGACCCCCCAACTTTTACAGTTAAAATATAGAGTTTGTTATATACTCGCCGTATAAGACTACCCCTTCTTCCGCACACCTTCTGCACAACAAATAAAACTTAAAAGAACATCAGAATTTATTTCAACAATTTTAATTCAAATGTTTATGACATGCAGGTACTTAACAGGAAAACTGTTATAAGGCTGTATATCATCAAACATGTACGGTAAACATTAAACTTAATTCACTAAAGCTGAATAGAACAATAAACCCATGGGAGCTGCCATGCTATTTGTTTTCTAAACTGTTAACCAAACTGAAACTGTCAATGATAGAAGGAAGATAGCAAGTGCCGGGCAAGTCCCTAGCAAGTTTGCTGGCATGACAGTTTCCCTTTAAAAGCCTTCAAAAGCCTCCTGTTCGTCATCTGATTCTAAAAGTTCATCAATGACATCTTGTGGTACAGTTGCAAGGCAGTCATCATATGGATCTGGTAATTCCGTATCAGATGGTGTGGCCTCAGCTTCCTCTTCATCGTTCCACAAGTAGTCGTCCTCCATACCATCTAATGAATTTGATATGCCACACTTCTTGAAACACTTGATTACTGTTTGTGCATCAATGTCATTCCAGGCTTTTATGACAAATTGGCACAAAACGTTCAACTGTGGAGCACGCATATTTCCTCCTTTTGTGTAAGACTTTTCGCCGCTAACCATCCATTCATTCCACTGTTCTCGAATGCGATCTTTAAACGGCTTGTTTAGGCACACATCCAGTGGCTGAACCAATGATGTCAATCCTGCAGGAATAACTGCCACATCTGTCTTTAGTCTTGCAAGCCTTTCCTTGGTGGTGGGAGTTAAATGAGCCCTGAACATATCCCACACAAGTAGACTTCGTTTTGCAATTAGACCACCTGGTCGTCTGCTCCATACATTATCCAGCCATAGTTTTACACTCTCTTCATCCATCCAGCCTTTTTCATTCACATGTACAAAACAACCAGCAGGGAACTTGAGTTTTGGCATTGTTTTCCTTTTAAAAATAATCATTGGTTTCAGTTTGTTGCCATCAGCTGTGCATGCTAGTACCACTGTAAAACTGGACTTCTCATGTCCTGTTGTTTTAATCAAAATAGTTTTTTCACCTTTTTGATGGACAGTTTTATTTCCAATCATATCAAAATTCATTGGAGTTTCATCCATATTTCCAATACTACTTAATGCGTAGCCATGTTTAGTGCGCACTTTTATTATGTAGCGATGGAAACTCCACTTTGTTATCCAGATCTGCAGGTAATTTTTGGGCAATTTTTGTCTTCTGCCTTAGTACCATATTATGCCTTGCCATGAATCTACTACACCAGGATATAGTGGCCTTAAAATTGTTGCTGTGATCTGGGTTAGATTTGGCCCACTGAAGTGCAAACAATCGTATTTTGTTTCGTGTCACTACATTACCGTTTTGGCGATGCTCATTCACCATGTCTGCCACATGTTTCTCAAGTTCTGGCCAGTGTGCGGTGCCTCTTCTTAATGCACACTTACCCCTTGGCATACTCTTCAATGCTTTTTCATTTGATTTCCAGTCCCGAACCATCTTTTCAGTTACTCCATAATGTCTTGCAGCAGCACAATTATTATGTTCCATGGCAAAGTTTACAACTTTAAGTTTAAAACTTGCTTCATATTTCGTTCTTTTTGCTGGGGCCATAATAGAGTTGATAGGGGTTTGACTGCTGGACATTTTCTATACTGTACACGGTACTTTATCAGTACTATAGTTGCACTATGTATTTTATTACACACTGCCTTTAATGTAAACTGTAAAATTGCAGGACATCAATGGGACAGGAGTGCCAGCCCTACACAGCCATACACAGCGGCACGCCTCCTGCTCGCCCCCGCAACTTCCTTAAGGGCTAGACTCCACACACGGCCGCATGTGCGAGAGACGTAGTAAAGAGAAAAGGAGTGGGGCCAGAGCGCCGCTGCTTCCCGCTGCGCAGGATGAAGGAGCTGGCACCCTTGTCACACTGATGTCCCGCCATGGCCCCGCTGATGTCCCGGCAGGTTTACTAGTACCGTAAGCACCGTAAGGAGGTAAGGAAGGAGATGTTAGGGCATGTAAAGTAAGGGCATGTAAACAGTACCCGGCGTATAAGACGACCCCCGACTTTGGGGAGGATTTTAAGGTACTGAAAAGTCGTCTTATACGCCGGCAAATACGGTACTCTAGCACCCGTTAATGTAACGGGCTTAAAGACTAGTTTATAAATAACTAAATAGCACCGGTCCCAGTACAGATCCCTGTGGCACTCCACTATTTACTCTCCTCCATTGAGAAAAATGACCATTTACCCTAACCTCTGTCTCTATCTGATAACAATTCCTAATCCACAACTGAACTTTGCTACCTATCCCATGACTCTTTAATTTTCTCAGGAGCCTTTCATTAGGAACTTTGTCAAAAGCTTTCTGAAAATCTAGATACACTATATCAACTGGCTATCCTTTATCCACATGTTTATTCACACCTTCAAAGAAGTCAAGCAAATTGGTGAGGCAAGATCTCCTTAGCTGAACCCATGCTGACTCTATCTCATTAAATCATGTTTGTCTGTGTACCAGAATTTTATTTTTTATAATTGTTTCCACAATTTTGTGTGGCACTAATGTCAGGCATTATGGTCTGTAATTTCCCAGATCTCCCCTGGAACACTTTATAAAAATTGGCGTAACATTGGCTACCCTCCAAATCTTCAGGTACTACAGACGATTTTAGCGACAGGTTACAGATCACTAATAGCAGGTCAGCAATTTCATGTTTGGGTTCTTTTAGTACCCTCAAATGTATACCACCTGGTCCAGTTGATTTATCACTTTTTAACTTGTTGATTTGGCTTAGTACATCTTCCAAATTCACAGAGATTTCTTTCTGTTCCTCCACCTCATCACCCTTGAAAACTATTTCTGGTTCAGGTAGATCTCTTACATCATCTTCCATAAAGACTTTAGAACATAAGAATAGGCTTACTGGGTCAGTCCAATGATCCATCAAGCCCAGTAGCCTGTTCTCACGATGGCCAATCCAGGTCACTAATATCTGCCCAAAACCCAAGGAGTAGCCATATTCAATGCTACCGATTCAGAGCGAGCAGTGGCTTCCTCTTGACTATGGTCTTTTCCTCTAGGAACTTGTCCAAACCTTTCTTAAAACCAGCTATGCTATCCGCTCTTATCACAACCTCTGGCAATGCATTTCAGAACTTAACTATTCTCTGAGTGAAAAAAAATTTCCTCCTATTGATTTTAAAAGTATTTCCCTATAACTTCGAGTGTCCCCTAGTCTTTGTAATTTCCTAAGGTCTGCCTGCAATTTTTCACAATCCACATGGGTTTTAACAACTTTTAACAATTTAGTGTCATCTTCAAATTTAATCACCTCACTCGTTCCAATTTCCAGATCATTTATAAATAAGTTAAATAGCACCAGTCCCAGTACAATGACCATGTTTCCTTGAAAATAAGACATTGTCTTAAATAAATTTTGGGCCCAAAAAATGCACTAGGACTTCCTCTCCTCCACCCCAATTCTTCCTCTTTACCCCCCCCCCCCCCATATGTGCAGCATCTTTCTTCCCCTCTCACCCATCCCCTCATGCAGCAGCTTTCTATCCCCCTGTGCAGCAGAACCCCCACCGCACCTCATACTGTGAGACTGACATACCTCTGCTCGGAGGCCTCTGAAAGCAGCAGGGGTGGGGGTTGCTGAATCGAGTCCAATTTTTTCAGCACATCAGGCAGCACCAGTGTTAGGTTTGGAATTGGGAGTGTCATATGGGGGGGTGTTCGGGGGTCAATCTTAACGAGGGCTTATTTTTGGGGTAGGGCTTATATTAGGAGTATCTTTAAAAATCATGCTAGAGCTTATTTTCGGGATAGGTCTTATTTTCTGGGGAACAGGGTAGTACTATTATGGGGCGGAGGTTTCGGGTAAAGGAGGAATTTCTATTTGCCTGATAGTGTCCTTCTGGCTTGCGTCCTGTGTACATAACCAGCCACAGGATGAAATGTGGGGAAGGGGCGGGGGTCATGTGTCCTCTTTTCGACTTCAACAATATGGTAACCCTACACAAAACCACAGAAAACAAGTGTGCAAATAATATGTTGACACTTGGAGTGGCAAGTCATTTTTTTTTTTTCAGACTGGCACGTGCGCTCTTCCACCAGACAGCTACCGAACAACCCAACCAGCCCGAAATCTGCTCAACATCTCTGGACAAGCAGACGCTGAATGGCTCAAACCACGAGTATCAGTCCAGCATATCTCCTTCAATGCCAAATATCAACGCCTTTTCACGTCCAACCCATTTTTGAAGCTGCCCCGCACAGTTTTCCTTCTATAGCGTCCCGCCCCCCTCTGACGCGACTTCCTGTTTCCGGCGGAGCGGGACGTCTAAAGCGTCTTGGTCTCTCTGGAGACTGTGTGAGTGGGCTGCTAGCGGTAATAATGACGAAGGAGCGAGGGTGTGAGGCGTTAGACCTTACTTTCGAGCGCTTGAAGCGCAGGTACCTGCGTGATGGAAGTGAGGAGGAGGAGGAGGAAGAAGAAGAGGTCAGTAGGGTTGGTTAGTCCAACTGCTCAGGAGTTTTGTCTCCCGCAGAAAAGATGCTTTCGATTAAGGAGCATGAGATAATTCCGAGAGGAAATTTCTTCACGTCCCATGCACAGCTTCAGGAGTTTTATTACTAAACAAAATTACATCGAATTGCTCAAATGATTGGCATCAATACATCCTCCTTCCATACCTAATTGTAGCAGAGGGTTTGTACACACAGGGCTCAGTATTTCTGCGGCACTAGGGTTTGTGCAAAGGTTTTAGATACCCTAGGCTACGATCCCATTATTGAGGATACAGAGGGGCCATGTCAATTTTATTGCACAGGTTTGAGTACAGGTGTTAGTTAACCTGTGTGCAGATCCTGACTGAAACCAGGATCTTCGGTTCCAACTGTAACCGAAGTTGGAAAAGAAACTGCCTAACCTCTTCTCAAGCCACACTTTCCACTGCAGCAGCTCCTCCCTCTTGAGCTCCTCACCGTGGCAGCCCTTTCCTTGTCTTTTAATTGGTGGGTATTCGAGTGTCGAAGAAACCCCACTTGTTCTTACGCCTGCTTCAGCACATAGCCATCCTTGAAAATGTTTCTGGGAAAGTCTCTGGTGTCAGTCTTTTGAGGTCTTAGTAATCATCTTGAGAATGGAATCAGTACAAGCAAGAGCAATCATACACTTTTGCCCATGCCAGGTCTATACTTAAGATGGCTGCTGGGACCTTGAGCGGTAGTCTTGCAAACCATTTTCCGGGTTGGACGTGAGTAGGAGTGAGTGGGAACAATAATGTGCCCACTGCCTACCAACAAAAGGTAGACCCCAGAAATGACTGCTGCTGGAAAGAAGAGCTTGGAAGGGGAGAGCTGCAGTCACGATGGGGTGCAGCTGCTGCTGGGTGAACTTGGGAGAGATTGCTGTTGCCAGCAGGCTCATCTTCTACTGGGAGAAGGAAAATGCACTGGCATTATCAGCTGAAACCTGAATCCAAATATGAATTTTGGGTTAAAATTCAGTCAGCCTTTGCACATGTTGGCTGTATGTTTATGCACTTCTTTATAATCAATGTATATGAAACCAATAATTATTCCATGGCACACAGAGAAGGAAACAGTGACTTTTGATGTGCACTTACTGCAAGATTTTTCCCCAGGTTCAGGGCAACACCCGGATCTGACCCCAACATAAGAATAGCCTTACTGGGTCAGACCAATGGTCCATCAAGCCCAGTAGCCCGTTCTCACGGTGGCCAAACCAGTTCACTAGTACCTGGCCAAAACCCAAGGAGTAGCAATATTCCATGCTATCAATCCAGAGCAAGCAGTGGCTTCCCCCATTTCTTTCTCACCCTTCTCCCTAAAATGTACAAAATAAAAAAAAAGTTCCTTGGTGTCTAATAGCACTGTTTACTCCTTGAGCTGAACCTATAATCCTAGTGTCAAGCAGCAACCTTTGCCTTGCTCCCCCTTTAAGAAGCAGGAATGATATGAGGAGTGTTCAATAATTTATCTATCTCTGTAGGAAAAAAGTTTTCAAAAAAAATTTTGTTTTACTTTTCAATATAGTCCCCTGATAGCTCCCTACAAAAAAAAGAGGGTTGGCGACAATGAGTTTGGAATGGTTCAGAGCACTTTCAAGTCAACGGAGATGTCTGCTGATCTGGTCATGTTCTGCTACTGCATGGCTGGTCAGCGGTGGCCCAGTGTCAGGCAGTTCAACTTTGGTGGAGTTTGGGTGGGAGCATACCTGAGTGTAGCAGCCTGCTTAAAGAGGCCACAGTCTGCTCCCATTTTTGTTGTAGCTGCAATTAATATGCTGGTCTTCATTTGCAGTGGGGCCAGTATTCTTGATATGCAATTCACCCTGGTTTCTCTTATTGGGCACATGTTCATTCTTTGGTTGGCAGATGTTCTTCTGGGGGGTCAGGGTGGTAATCCATTGAACCTTGGCTTAGGCTACTGCTGGAGTTCTCAGCCTCTGGCCTTGGGTCTATCATGTTGGAAACCATAGTGGCTCTGCTCCAGGAGCTGCTTCCTAATGGTCACCCGTACCGCACCCCCAATCCTTAATCTTAGTCCAGAGCAGGAGTTATCATTCTGGTTCTTGATGCATGCTGGAACAGTCAAATTCAGGATATATGTTTTGTTTCCGCTAAGGGAACCTCTGCTTTTGTCAGTACGGATGTTCTAATGACCATGCTGAGGCAGACTATTGGCCCATCTGGCCCAGTGTATGCTTCATATAGGGGCTATTCCAGAGCACAAGGGTCTGGCAGACTCTCAATGTGGCGAGTTGCCATGCTATTGTCTCGGAGCAAGCTGTGATTTTCCCCTTGTCTGTCTCGCAGTCTATGTGCTTTCCTGTATAAGCTTGTCTGGTGATGTCTTCCTGTATGTAGCATCTTTGGTTGGCTATGTCCCCTTATTTCCAGCCTTCCCTGCCTTAGCCATCTTTTTTCCAGATGTGGGGCCCTGGCCTCTCTAGTCTTTCCTTCTCAGGCAGGACTTCGTTCCCCCGTCCTGTGGCTATAGTTCCTCATATCTTGTTTGCTCTATGGCAGCTTTGTTTCTGTCTGAGCTGTAGTGGTACATAAGGATGTTGAAGTCGGCTCCGTCCCTGGACATGGAGCGCCATTGCATTGCTAGACAGTGGATGTTGCGTGCAGCTCCATCCCTGGACATGGAGCGCCTTTGCATTGCTAAACACTGCATGTTGCGTGCAGCTCACCCCTGGACATGGAGCACCATTGCATTGCTAAACACTGGATGTTGCGTGCAGCTCTGGATGTTGAGCACAGTTACATCCCTGGTGTCTGGGTGTTGTGTATAGCACCGTGTCAGGATGTTGACGTAGGGCAGCTCTGGGCTCTATACATTGAGTACAGCTCCATCTTTGCATTGTGGATGTTGGGTGCTACCGCTCCCAATTTTTCAACTTGGTTGCATCTCAGTGCTGCTCTGTTCCAAGAGTAGGGCACAGTTCCTTTCAAGATCTGCTCCATCTCTGTACGTAGAGCAGAGTGGCTTCTCTGGTCTCTGAAGGGGGGGGGGGAGCATGTTACTTCTCTAGCTTCTGGATGGTCTGCATAGCTCCATCCTTGGCTGTAGAGCATGTTAATATTAGAGGACTCTCTATTTCAGGTATAGCTCCATCTCTGGATGATGCTTTTTGGGAGCTTCGATGTTGGGTACAGCTTGATATCAAATTATGGAGCACAGTTACTTCTCTGGACACTGGATGTGGGGCCATTCCCATCTCAGGATGTGCAGCATATTCTTGCTATGACTTCCAGATAGATAGGGCGGCTTCTTATCTGGATGCTGACCACTGTTGCTTCTTGGATCTCGTAGCATGTAGCTTCATATTTTGAAGTGAGCCTCAGTTTTTCTCTGAATACAAAGGTCAACTCTTTCTCCAAGAGTGGTGTGCAACTCTATCACTCCCTATGTTTTCTGGCTGTTCTCTACTTTTGTTAGGATAACCAACTTTAGCCTCTTCATTTAACATGGTGGGCCAGAGGGACAGGGCCCCCATCCTGTCTCAGGGGCATTTCTGCTTTTGGTTTTAGGTTAGAGCTCTCTACTAGCTTAGTTGCAGCTCTCAGGCAGCTGTGGGCCTTTTAGGTCATTTAGAGCCCAGCATCCTCTTGAGCTTTATGGCTTAGGTCTGGGGCTAGCCTACGCTTGTGAATTCAAGCTGTTTTCATCATTGGTTGAGGTTCTTACCCCTTTCTCTGCACTGGGGTGCTGCTCCTTTTCTGTTTATGTGGCCCTCTAGGGCCTGGGGGTTGGGTGTAGGCCTTGTTCATGGGGGTGCTAAGGCTCTTCTTCAGGTTGGATAGACTCTATGCCTCCAATGGAGTCTTCTGTACATCTACGTTTCTGATCAAGCATCGGCCTGGTGGGTCAAACTTTCCCTTGCTGTGGGAGGGGTGGGCATGGGGGCAGCATCCATTCCTAGGGTGGCACTCTATCTTGCTCTATTGGTGTTTCTGCCTTGGTGGCTCTTTGGCTGTTCATGTCCTTGGCTGTAGGCAGGGCACCCATTCCTCTGAATGTCTCCTCTCATGGAAGTTTTGATATACCCTTCGACTGATAATGGTTGATGTAGTGAGCCTGACTTTGGCACTGGAGCTGGACTGTTTTTGTCAGAGGATGTAGTTTCCTGGAGTTAGCAATGCCTGCTCTCTTCCCTGATCCTTTTCTGGGGCATCATGCCTTGATTTCTACGGTTTGTGGTCTGTTATGTGGGGTAGGGTGGGCCTGGATTCATTCCATGCCAAGTGGTCTAATGGTCCCCACAATTATGTTCAGCACAACAAAGAAAAATGGGGAGACCCAATGATTCACAGTGAAAACAATCCTCCGATGAAAACAAAAAACCGTGGATATAGATAAATTATCTCCAGAACATCTATATCCACAGTTTTTTGTTTTTGTCCCTGCAATTGTTTCAGATTTTGTTCAAAATTTGCACAAAGAATAGTCGGCGCACTAAAAGAATTTTCCTAAGATTTTAGATTCCTAACTAGTAAGTCACTATGTGATGTCATTGGAGGTACCTCAAAGCGCTTAGCAGCTAGGGCAAGCTTGCAGCGTCCACTTGAATGCCAGATTTTCATGCCTAAAGATCTTTTTGAATTTTGCAATGAAAGCATTCATGGAGTTAAATTTGCTTTCATCAGCAAAGAGCCAATTGAACAAGAAAGAACATTCCAGAGGAAAGATTCCAGCAAGTCCACACACTAGCAGGAACAAGAGAAAATCATCATTTTTTGCCAGTCAATGAAATGACAGTTCAGGTCAGCAGGGTTTCAAATGATGCAACATAATTTTTAGCCATGATTAGTGACAATGATGTAAAAGGAATTCTAATAGAAGACCTTCAGCCAAGGAAATATATTGCTTGTATTTATGACAGTGTTGGTAACATGTAAAACTTCACCTGAACAGAGAGATACCTTAATAAGCTTTATGCATCCGCATAGCCCAGTAAGTTCCTTTTGCTGGCCTTCAAACAGTGATACTTGCTGGGTTCAGAGCAACATTATTATTGCAGTTACTCCATCAGTTACATCATCTGGTTGGCAGTATAGCTTTCCTGAAATTAATCAGCTGCAGATTAATAAAACTTCTCAAAAGTTCAAGTAGTCCAGATTAATGCAGATTTGGGATCCTAAAAGAGACCCACAAATAGGCTTGGGATCCTGTGGAAAAAAAAACCCCACCCATGGCTGCTGTTGCATGGCTATTGAGCATGGCCCCTATGGACCTACACAACACCTATTTCAGATATATTTTCTAGCCTTGTGATATGTGTGTATCATGGGCCATGTACACAAAATATCCTATACTTTTAAGCAAATTTATATTTCAATAAGGGTTGCCTTGCAAAACAAATAAATATAAATCTTGTAGAGTTAATATTTCCTATTTCAGATGGTATTTGTTACAAAAAGATTCAGGCAGACTCTTTTTTTTTTTTTTTTTTTTTTAAATTGACCCTGAAAATTGTCAAATTTCAGTCCTTGTGTCAATGGTGCAAAATTTGAAGGAATACTCTGATGAAGCTATTCATAAAGAATTGCTGCAAATTTGAAAGTGTGGAGTAGCATAATCAAAAAAAACGTCTAAGTTCCTTTTTGGCCTAAGGCCTTAAACGTTGAAAGTAGAAGCAGGGAAAATGTCCTTAATCAAAAAAAGTCCAAAAGGAGTTTTTTTTTTTTAATAATGGCCTGCCTCTACATTCAGCTGTTTAAACGCCCAGACCACCACTATGTCTACATTTATACCCCCATGACGTCTACACTTATA
Organism: Geotrypetes seraphini; assembly: GCF_902459505.1. Taxonomy (NCBI): domain Eukaryota; kingdom Metazoa; phylum Chordata; class Amphibia; order Gymnophiona; family Dermophiidae; genus Geotrypetes; species Geotrypetes seraphini. The sequence goes on from NC_047089.1 coordinate 155,041,351, forward strand.
CCCCATAATGAACCAAAAAAACGCCTAAGCCCCAAACATCCAACACAAGGGCTTTTAGGCAAAGGAGGAGCCAGTCCTTCGCCTAAAAGCTGGATTCTGTAACCGGTGTCTGTCAAAAACAACACCAGTTACAGAATCCACACCAAACCCCCCCCCCCCACGACATCGGGGCAAGAGGGAGCTCAAGCCCTCTTGCCCCGCAGCACCCCGACGACATCAGGGCAAGAGGGAGCCCAAGCCCTCTTGTTCCGCAGCACCCTGACATTCCCCGACGACATCGGGGCAAGAGGGAGCCCAAGCCCTCCTGCCCTGGGCACCCCCGGCGCCCCCTGAATATGATCAGGCCAGGAGGGAGCCCAATCCCCCCTGCTCAGGCGGACCCCCACCCCCCCACTACAATACGGGCAGGAGGGATCCCAGGCCCTCCTGCCCTCGACACAACCCCCCCCCCCAACGACCGCCTCCCCGATCGTCCCCACCCCCAATCCCACCCACCATACCTGTAAAATGTTGACCGGACGAACGGGTGCCAAACCTGCCTGTCCAGCAGGCCAGCCGGCTGCAGAATGAGGCCGGATTGGCCCAGGCATCTGAAACCCCGCCCACATCGGGGTGCCGCGGGGCAAGAGTTCTTGGGCTCCCTCTTGCCCCGATGTTGTGTGGGGGGGGGGTGATGTATCGCGGCAGGAGAGATGTCTCATCTCCCCTACCGCGATGCCATCACTCCTCTACCCGAACTGCTGCGACCCAGGGCAGGAGAGATAGGGCATCTCTCCTGCCGCGATCATTGCTGTAGGGGGTAGGCAGGTTACTGTGGCCGCTGAGCTGATCGCAGCAGCCACGATCAGCTCAGTGGCCTCTTTTTCGGCACTTAGACCTGTTTTGACTTCGTCTAAGTCAAAATGTATAAGTGCTGACTAGGCAACCTGCCTAAGGTTTTGGTTATACCTGCTGCACGCCTAGGTGTAGGTCGGCCCACCTCCCGCCCACCATCTGCCTTTTCCCCTCCTCTAAACACGCCTCTTTTCTCTCTGTGCGTTTAGTGGCAGGGGAAAGGCCTAAGTTGGTTTTAGATACATCTAAAACCAGCTTTGATTATGGATACTTGGACGATCAGACTTTTTGATCGTCCAAGTAGCCATTTAGGCCACTTTTTAGACTTTTTTTTTTTTTTTTTTTAATGAACCCCATAGTGTCCAATGCAAGGATAATCTATGATTACAAATCTGAAGTCTGTATCTACTTTTGCTCTGAAGCTATAGCAGCTGATAAACAGGTCGAAATCTGTCATGACAAATTGTGACAAGTTTTAAGGCACGCTTTGAGCAAAAGTTTTAAGTGGGCTTTTGCATCCATGATGCTCGTACTAGCATCAATGAAACTAGCATAAAAAATTGTGCTGGATTGCCAACAATTAGTATTTTTCATCAATTCTTGTTAGCTTTATGAGTAGTTAAAAATGACATTTTATTCACTGCTGTGCATGATGCTACCAGCACCCAGTTAGACAGGGGGGGTGTTTAGCTCAGTGACTATTGCAACTAAGGATATGATATTATCCCAGGACAAGCAGACATGATATTCTCACATGTGGGTGATGTCATCTACGGAGCCCCAGCACGGACAGCTTTTCAAGCAAACTTGATTGAAGTTTCAAGTTTGCTATGCTGCACCACGCATGTGCATGCCTTCTTGCCCACTAGAGGGCGCATCCCCACCTCGTGGTCCTCAGTTCAGTTTTTTCCGCGGAGCCAGAAGCCCTGTGGAAATTGTGCTCTCTCTTTTTTGCCTTCTGACACCGCGTCTGAGTCGTTTTTCTCGGTCGCTGTGCTTGCTTTATTTTTTTATTCGTTCGTGTGTTTGTTAATCGTTGGAAAAAAAAAAAGATTTTTCGTTCGGCTCCGGGGGCTCCCGGTAGCCGCGGCCGCGGGACCTCGTTCCGTTCCCAGCCGTTTTTCGATTTCATGTCCCGTCCTTTGACGGGCTTTAAAAAGTGCACCCGGTGCGATCGGCTACTTTCTCTCACCGATCCCCACCGGTGGTGCTTACTTTGCCTGGGTCCCGAGCACCCCACCGATTCCTGTCCCAGGTGCTCGACTTTTCAGCCAAGAGCTCTCCGCCGCCGTCGTGCCAGAATGGCGGAGCTCTTTGCTGTTGACCCCGCGGAGCAGGCCTCGACGTCAGCCTCGGCTTCGGCCCCGGCCTTGACCTCGGCCTCGCCGAGACATCCTGCTTCCTCGAAACCGAGCCCTCGACTTCGAAGTCGACGGGAGGTAAGTCCTCTCTTCCTTCCTCAGCTCCAACTTCGAAGAAGCCATCCTCGGGATCCTCGACGGGGGCGGGTGGGTCGTCCTCGGCCCCGCCCCGAGCGTCGAAGTCGGGTGCCCCGCGGGAATACTCAAGACCGAGGTCGCCCTCGAGGGAGCACCCACCGGCCCCGGATCTACCAGCAATGATGGCGGTGCCGGCTTTTCAGGACTTGCTCCGTGCCCTCATTACCTCGGAGCTGTCCGGCGCCTTAGCGCACCTGCAGCCAGCTTCGGCCCCGAGTGCCCCGGCTTCAGCGGCCTCGGTCTCGGTGCCCTCGACTTCGGCCCCCGGGGTGGTTCCGGCCTCGACCCCGACCTTGCCCTCGACCTCAGTCGACCAGCCGGAACGGAGTGTGCGGCCTCGGGACAAGGTGCGGAGAGTTCGGAGGATCTCTTCCACTTCTTCCTCGTCGAGGTCCTCCCGGGGCTCCTCGCCCTGGGGTCGGCCTCGGGCGAAGTGTCGGCCGAGGAAGCCCAAGCGTTCTCGCGGGTCTCCTCGGAGGCGCGGTCGCTCCTCGCCGACCGGGGCTGAGACACTACGTGTCTCGGAGCTCCGCCTCGATAATCCGAGGTTGTTCCGTTCCTCCGAGGGAGGGTTGTCGAGAGACTCCTTGCCGAAATGGAAGGGGCAGACCTCGGTGCCTCGTACCCCGGGGACTTCACACAGGGGTTCCTCGGGGAATAGGCGGTCCCCGACCCCGTCGAGATCGCTCGGGGCGGCCTCTTGGAGCTCGGAGTCTGGTAGGGAACCTCGTTATTCCCGTGAGGCTTCCCCTTCCTTTTTGGAGACGCGGGCCTCTCGATCACCCTCCCCACCGTCCAAACCCTCCTCCTTTTCAGATTTGTACTTGATATGGGGAGGGCCTTGGACTTGGATCTGGTGTCTGGTTCTCAATACACCAAGGAGTTTTTGGAGGAGCAGGATTTACCTTCTCCCCCGAGGGAGACCCCTCGTCTGCCTCTTAATAAAGTCCTCCATCAGACCTTCCTGAGGAACTTGGACTCCCCTCTTACAGTCACAGCGGTTCCATCTAAAATGGAGTCGAAGTACCGTACCATCCCATGTAAGGGCTTCGAGAAAGCGCAACTGTCTCACCAGTCGTTGCTGGTGGAGTCGGCGTTAAAGAAGTCCCAACCTTCTAGGGTCTCCGCTGCGGTCCCTCCCGGGCGGGAAGGGCGGACTTTGGACAAGTTTGGTCGCCGCCTCTATTCCAATTCCATGATGGCGGCCAGGGTCCTTAATTATGCTTTCACTTTTTCATCTTATCTGAGGCAGATGGTGAAGGCATTACCCCGTTATCATGGGGTCATGCCGGATTCCCATAAGGGGGACTTTGGTAAATTTATGGCCAACTTGTCACAGCTGCGCCTATACCTTTTTCATGCGGTTTACGATGCATTTGAGTTGGCCTCCAGAGTCTCCGCCTTTGCAGTAGCGATGCGCCGTCTCGCATGGCTCCGAATGGTTGATATGGACCCGAACTTGCAGGAGCGCCTAGCCAATCTGCCATGCGTCGGATCGGAATTGTTCGATGAGTTCTTGGAGGCGGCGACCAAACGCCTGTCCGAACACGAGCGCTCCATCGCCTCCTTGGTCCGTCCTAAACCACGAGTAACGCCGCAGAAGCCATTTAGACCTCCACTGCGGCGATACCCTCAAAAGTCTACACCAGCATTCTCGAGGCCTCCGCCCAGGCGCCCACTGCAGCAGGGCAAAGGGGCCTAGCCGAAACCTCAGACGCAAGGGGCGTCTAAGCCGGCGCCGTCTTTTTGACGTGATGAGCGGATGGGGGCGGGCCCCCTCCGCACTCTCTCCGGACCCCCTGCCCATCGGGGGCCGGCTGCGGGCCTTTCATTCGGCCTGGACTATGATCACGTCAGACGCTTGGGTGCTCCGTCTCGTCTCCGAGGGTTACTCGCTAAACTTCTCGACCACGCCGCTGGAACAACCGCCGGGGGCATCTCTTTGCAACCGAACCCAGCTTCCTCTTCTACTCTCGGAAGCCAGGGCCTTGTTGAGCCTTCGGACGGTGGAGCCGGTCCCCCCAAACCAATGGGGGCGGGGGTTCTACTCCCGTTACTTTTTGGTCCCAAAGAAGACCGGGGACTTACGCCCCATTTTGGACCTCCGGAAGCTCAACAAGTTCCTGGTCCGGGAGAAGTTCCGTATGTTGTCGCTTCCGGTTCTCTACCCTCTGTTGGAGGAGGGGGACTGGATGTGCTCCCTAGACTTGAAGGAAGCGTATACTCATGTTCCGGTGCATCCCGCCTTCCGCAAGTTCTTACAGTTCCAGGTGGGGGAGTTGCACCTTCAGTATCGTGTCCTCCCCTTCGGGCTGGCCTCGTCTCCTCGAGTCTTCACGAAGTGTATGGTGGTAGTCGCGGCTGCCCTGAGATCTCAGGGGCTGCAGGTCTTCCCCTACCTGGCCGATTGGCTGATCAAGGCTTCATCCCGGGAGGGGGTTATCTCAGCGACCCGACAGACTATCATCTTCCTTCAACGTCTGGGGTTCGAGGTGAATTTTCCCAAATCGCAGCTGTGCCCTGCTCAATCTCTTCAGTTTATCGGGGCCGTGCTGGACACGGTTCGCCTTCGTGCGTTCCTTCCCTCTTTGAGGCTGGAGGCTCTGCTTCGACTGTGCCGTCAGATTTCGCGGCAGCACTCCATCTCAGTGCACCGGCTGATGATTCTACTCGGCCACATGGCATCGACGTTTCATGTCACACTGTTTGCCCGATTGTATCTGAGACTCCCTCAGTGGACCTTGGCCTCCCCGTGGCGTCAGGATCGAGACTCACTCTCCCTTCCTGTAACAGTGACTCCTTCCTTGAGACGCTCGCTCCGTTGGTGGACCAACTCTTCCAATCTTTCCGGGGGTTTGCTCTTTCTCGTCCCTCCACATCGCAAGGTCCTGACCACGGACTCTTCGGAGTACGCATGGGGGGCTCACCTCGACGGTCTGCGGACTCAAGGTCTATGGTCGGCGGAGGACCGTCTTTGTCACATCAATGTGTTGGAGCTTCGCGCCATTTTTCTGGCAGCTCGAGCGTTCTGCCATCTGCTGCGCAATCAGGTAGTCCTGGTACGGACGGACAACCAAGTGGCAATGTATTATGTAAACAAGCAAGGGGGGACGGGCTCTTGGTCCCTGTGCCGGGAAGCCTTGCGCCTTTGGGAATGGGCGGTCTCCCAGAACATCTTCCTGCGGGCGGTTTACATTCAGGGAGAGAAGAATTGTCTGGCCGACAAACTCAGTCGTCTTCTCCAGCCGCACGAGTGGTCGCTCAACTCTCGAGTTCTGCGAGGGGTCTTCGACCGCTGGGGGACTCCTCAGGTGGATCTGTTTGCCTCCCCGGAGACTCACAAACTGCCCCTCTATTGTTCTCGGATTTACTCCCAGGACCGTCTCGAGGCCGATGCCTTCCTTCTCGACTGGGGAGGGAGGTTCCTTTATGCGTTTCCTCCTTTCCCTCTGATCTTGAGGACGTTGGTTCATCTCAAGTCATCCAGAGCCACTATGATTCTCATTGCGCCTCGTTGGCCTTGTAAGCACTGGTTCTCCCTGCTCCTTCAACTCAGTGCCAGGGAGCCTCTACTTCTGCCTGTTTTTCCCTCTCTGCTGTCTCAGAGTCGGGGTTCGCTGTTGCATCCCAATCTTCAGTCATTACATCTGACGGCTTGGTTCCTTTCCCCCTGACTTCGGTTTCTGTTTCTCAGTCGGTCAGGGAGGTGTTGGAAGCCTCGCGCAAGGTCTCGACTCGGCTTTGTTATTCCCAGAAGTGGACCAGATTTTCATCCTGGTGTTCCTCGCACCATCTGGATCCGAGTTCGGTTCCGGTGTCCTCGGTTCTGGAATATTTGTTGCATTTGTCCAAGTCTGGGCTAAAGACGACTTCCATTCGGGTGCATCTCAGTGCTATTGCTGCTTTCCATCGGCATCTCGAGGGACGTTCTCTCTCTCTTCATCCTCTGGTGGTTCGTTTCATGAGGGGTTTAGTGAATGTTAATCCTCCTCTGAAACCTCCTCCTGTGGTTTGGGATCTTAATGTGGTCTTGGCTCAGCTGATGAAACCTCCTTTTGAGCCTATTGACAAGTCTCTTCTTAAGTTTCTCACTTGGAAGGTGATCTTTTTACTTGCACTCACGTCTGCTCGTCAGATTAGTGAGCTGCAGGCTTGGTTGCGGACCCGCCCTTTACTGTGTTCCATCATGACAAGGTGGTTCTTCGCACCCATCCTAAATTTTTACCTAAGGTTGTGTCTGATGTCCACCTCAATCAGTCAATTGTTCTTCCGGTGTTTTTTCCGAAGCCCCACGCTCATCCTGGGGAGACGGCGCTTCACACGCTTGACTGTAAGAGGGCGTTGGCTTTTTATCTTCAGCGCACCAAGTCTCATCGGAAGGTTCCTCAATTATTTTTGTCCTTTGATCCTAATCGGTTGGGACATCCTGTTTCCAAGCGCACCTTGTCCAACTGGTTGGCTGCTTGTATTTCTTTTTGCTACGCTCAGGCTGGTCTCGAGCTGCATGGTCGGGTTACGGGACATAAGGTCCGAGCGATGGCAGCTTCTGTTGCTTTCCTCCGGTCTACTCCAATGGAGGACATCTGCAAGGCTGCCACTTGGTCTTCGGTTCATACTTTCACCTCCCACTACTGTCTGGATACGTTATCCAGGAGTGACGGCCGGTTTGGCCAGTCAGTTTTGCGAAATCTGTTTTCCTAAATTGCCATCCTCCCACCTGCCCTTTTTTGGTTGTCTTGGAGGTCACCCACATGTGAGAATATCATGCCTGCTTGTCCTGGGATAAAGCACAGTTACTTACCGTAACAGGTGTTATCCAGGGACAGCAGGCATATATTCTCACAACCCACCCTCCTCCCCGGGGATGGCTTCTTTGCTGGATATGGAACTGAGGACCACGAGGTGGGGATGCGCCCTCTAGTGGGCAAGAAGGCATGCACATGCGTGGTGCAGCATAGCAAACTTGAAACTTCAATCAAGTTTGCTTGAAAAGCTGTCCGCGCTGGGGCTCCGTAGATGACGTCACCCACATGTGAGAATATATGCCTGCTGTCCCTGGATAACACCTGTTACGGTAAGTAACTGTGCTTTTTGGGAATCCTTTTTTTAATTAATTAATTAATTTATTTATTTTTTAATGCTGTGCTAGTTCCTCATACAAATTTTGAACAAAATCTGACACAATGATGGAGAGCTTTTTTTAATTTAGGCCACTTGGTATGGAATGACCCCTTTTTGCATTCCAGGGCTAGGCCAGGTCCTTGTACGGTTTGGCTTTTTGCATTCCTAATGTTGTTTCTCAGGTACAGTGCTCTCACCCTTGGTGGCAATATTCCACAATGGGCATTTCTTTATCCCAGGACAAGCAGGCATGATATTCTCACATGTGGGTGACGTCATCTACGGAGCCCCGATGCGGACAGCATTTCAAGCAAACTTGATTGAAGATTCAAGCTTGCTGTGCTGCACCACACATGTGTGCCTCCTGCTCCACTAGAGGGCGCATCCCCTCCTCGTGGTCTCCAGTTCGTTTTTTTCCGCAGTGCTAAGAAGACACGTTTTTTTCTTAGCTCTGCCCAAAGTGCCTTCTTTGCACCGCGATTTATTATTTTTATCGTTCAAAGTTGCTGTGCGTATAGTTATTTCTTCTTCTTCCTTTTTCCTGCTCATCGCGCCTAACGCGCCTTCATTCGCGACCCGGGGGCTACCGGGTCGTCACAGCCGCGTGGCCTGATAGGCCGCGGTCGCCTGAATTTTCTATGTCCCGGCCTGTTACGGGCTTTAAAAAGTGCACCGGGTGCGAGCGTCTACTATCAATCACAGACCCGCATCGCTGGTGCATCCTTTGCCTGGGGGCCGATCATCCGACAGAAACTTGCCCCCGGTGTGCAACCTTCCAACACCGGGCGCTCCGCCGCCGACGGGCCCGCATGGCGGACCTGTTTGCTGCCGATCAACCCTCGAGGTCGGCCCCGGCCTTGACCTCGGCCCCGTCTCGGGACTCGACTTCGAAGACCCCGAGTCTCAGAAGTCTTCGGCTCCGGGTAAGTCCCCTCTTCCTTCCTCAGGTTCCATACCTCCAAAGAAGCCAACCTCAGGGACAATGGCCGGACAAGGGGGGAGTTCCCTACCCCCGGCCCCGGCGAAGACCCCGAAGACCTCGGAACGTGCCTCCACCACTCGGGAATGCTCTGAATCGAGATCGCCCCCGGTGGAGTGCACCGCAGCCTCGGACATGCCATTGATGCTGTCCGTGCCGGTGTTCCAGGAGCTGCTCCGAGCAATGATCACAACGGAGCTATCCGCTGCCCTGGCTCACCTTCAACCGACCTCGACCTCGCGTGCGCCGGACCAGCCTGAGCAACGCGTCGAGACCCCTCGGGGCAAAGTGCGCTGTTTTCACCGCCTCTCTTCTTCCTCGGATTCCTCTCCGAGTCACTCGAGACGCTCGTCCCCGGCGGAGCTACGCGGGGCGAAACGTAGATCGAAGCCCCTCGACCCCTCGGGCCGCCGACTTTCCAAAAAGGCCCGGAGTTCTCCTCCGACTCGAGGCCGCTCGCCCTCAACTCGATCGGGGGGACCGCTACGGGTTACCGAGCTATCTCTCACTAACCCCAAGCTGATACTGACTCCCCCTCGGTCCGGGGATCCGGCCCGAGGCTCTAGGCTTTCGCCAACGGAGTTCGGGGAGAGGACTCCGACCCGACATCGGTCGGTGCCCCTTACCCCGGCGGCGTCCCTTACCCCGGCGGCGTCCCCGAGGGGCTCCTCGAGGTGACGCAGGTCCTCGACCCCGGAGCATTTCCATAGTGCGTCCCCGGTGTCGGATCGAGGGTCCGAGCGAGAACCTTGCTATTCGAGGGAGGCTTCCCCTTCCTTCTCAGCGAAATGGAGGTCTCGTTCACCGTCCCCACAAGGGGCCACGGGATCTCATCGACCTTCCTTCACGAGGTTCGTCCAGGACATGGGACGTGCCCTTGACTTGGACTTACAATCTGACTCGAGGTACTCCAAGGAATACCTGGCGGAGCTGGATATGCCTTCTCCGCCCCGAGAGTCCGTCCGGCTGCCGCTGAACCCGGTGCTCCGGCAGACTCTTATCAGGAACCTCAAGACTCCTTGCATGGTGACGGCGGACCCATCTAAAATGGAGTCTATGTACCGCACAGTGCCCTGTCCAGGGTTTGAGCAACCACAGTGGTCCCACCAATCTTTACTGGTGGAGTCTTCTTTGAAGAAAGCTCACCCCTCTAGGGTGTCCGCGGCGGTCCCTCCGGGACGCGAGGGCAGGACTCTAGACAAATTTGGCAGCTGTTTGTATCAGAACTCTATGATGGCCTCTAGAGTCCTGAACTACATGTTCACCTTTTCCTCTTATCTGAAACACCTCATTGGGCTGCTGGGCGCCTTCTCGGGGGATTTACCTGCCCCTCGCCAGGCAGCGTTTGGCCTCCTCCTCGAGGATTTTTCCAACCTCCGACTGCACTTGTTCCATGCCGCTTACGACGGTTTTGAACTGTCTTCCAGGGTCGCAGCCTTCGCGGTGGCCATGAGCCGGCTGACGTGGCTGCGGCTAGTCGATATGGACCCTAACCTGCAAGATCGGTTAGCTAACCTCCCTCGCGTCGGGAAGGAACTGTTCGATGACACTATCGAGGCAGCTACGAAGCGGTTGTCAGAGCACGAACGTTCCTTTGCTTCTCTTGTCCGGCAAAAACCTAAACCGCAGGCCTCTCGCACTTTTCGGGGATTGCCTCGCCGCTACCCCCAGAAGTCTACCCCGGCCTTTTCCAGACCGCCGCCGCGGCGTCCCCAGGCTCACTCTAGGGCTCTACCAAAATCACAGCCTACCGCGCCTGCAAAGCCGTCTCCGTCTTTTTGACGGGATGAGCGGACGGAGGCTGGCCCCCTCCGCGCCTCCACCTGGCCTCCTTCCCATCGGGGGCCGCCTACTACCCTCACTGGGAAGCCATAACGTCGGACTCATGGGTCCTTGGCGTGATCTCATCAGGGTACTCACTCAACTTTCGAGAGGTCCCTCCCGACAGCCCACAGAGTGCGTGTCCTCCCAATCGAGCGCAGTTGTCCCTCCTCCTCTCCGAGGCACAGGATCTCCTTCGCCTGCGGGCAGTGGAACCGATTCCCCACAATCAAAGGGGCCAAGGGTTTTACTCCTGATACTTCCTGGTACCGAAGAAGACGGGAGACCTGCGCCCGATTCTGGACTTAAGGCGCCTGAACAAGTTTCTGGTATGGGAAAAGTTTTGAATGCTTTCCCTTCCGATTCTTTACCCCTTGATCAACGAGGGCGATTGGCTCTGCTCCCTCGATCTGAAGGAGGCCTACACCCATTTTCCGGTGCACCCTGCTTGTCGCAGATTCCTGCACTTTCAGGTGGGAGACCTCCATCTACAATATCGGGTCCTCCCCTTCGGCCTGTCCTCGTTCCCCCGAGTCTTCATGAAGTGCCTCGTAGTGGTCGCGGCCGCCTTGCGCTCCCAGGGTCTACAAGTGTTCCCCTACCTGGACGATTGGTTGATCAAAGCCCCGACCAGGGAGGGGGTTATCTCAGCGACCCAACAGACTATTACTTCTCTTCAGTGTCTGGGTTTCGAGGTAAACTTTCCAAAATCCCAGCTGTGCCCCTCTCAGTCCTTGCAATTCATCGGGGCCGTGCTGGACATGGTCCGTCTTCGGTCCTTCCTCCCTCCTCAGCGTCTGGAGGCGTTGGTAAATCTGAGCCGACAAGTCTCGAGATCGACCTTGGTCTCGGCATGACAGATGATGACGCTCCTCGGCCATATGGCCTCCACCGTCCACGTTACCCCGCTTGCCCGCCTTCATCTGCGGTTACCACAGTGGACTTTGGCCTCACAATGGCGTCAGGATTGGGACTCGATCAACCGCCACGTGACAGTGACTCCTTCCTTGCAAAGATCGTTCCGTTGGTGGGCCGACTCTTCGAATCTTTCCAAGGGTTTGCTCTTTCTCGCCCCTCCACACCACAAGGTCCTAACCACGGACTCGTCGGAGTATGCTTGGGGGGCTCATCCTCTGCACTCAAGGTCTGTGGTCCGCAGAGGATCGTCGTTGCCACATCAACGTGCTGGAGCTTCGGGCCATTTACCTCACCGCGGTGGCCTTTCAACACCTGCTTCGCGACCAGGTGGTTCTCGTCCGCACAGACAACCAGGTGGCGATGTACTACGTAAACAAACAGGGAGGGACGGGGTCATGGTCCCTCTGCCAAGAGGCTTTGTGACTCTGGGAGTGGGCGGTCTCCCAAAACATCTCCCTTCGAGCTGTTTACATACAGGGAGAACAAAACTGTCTGGCGGACAGGCTCAGCCGCCTCCTCCAGCCACACGAGTGGTCCCTGCATTCTCAGGTCCTGCAACAGGTATTCGACATGTGGGGGACTCCACAGATAGATCTGTTCGCCTCCCACGACAATCAAAAACTGCCTCTCTTCTGTTCAAGGATATACTCCCCGGACCATCTCGATGCCGATGCCTTCCTCCTCGACTGGGAGGGGAAGTTCCTCTATGCGTTCCCGCCCTTTCCTCTGATTCTGAGAACGCTGGTTCATTTGAAATCGGTGAGGACCACTCTGATCTTGATTGCTCCTCGATGGCCCCGCCAGCCTTGGTTTTCCATACTACTTCAACTCAGTGTCAGGGAACCTCTACTTCTGCCTGTCTTTCCCTCTCTGCTATCTCAGAGTCGGGGTTCACTGTTACATCCCAATCTTCAGTCTCTTCATCTGACTGCCTGGTTTCTTTCCCCCTGACCTCGTTTCCTGTATCTCAGTCGGTCAGGGAAGTGTTGGAGGCTTCTCGGAAAGTCTCGACTAGACTCTGCTATTCCCAGAAGTGGACTAGATTCTCGTCCTGGTGCTCCTCTCACTGCCAGGACCCGGTGTCGGTCCCAGTGTCTTTGGTTCTGGAGTATTTGCTTCATTTATCTCACTCTGGCCTGAAGACCAATTCCATTCGAATACATCTCAGTGCGATTGCTGCCTTTCATCAGCCCCTGGATGGGAAGGCCCTTTCACTCCATCCCTTGGTCTCTCGTTTCATGAAGGGTCTTTTGAATGTTCATCCTCCTCTCAAACCTCCCCCTGTGGTTTGGGATCTGAATGTAGTTCTGGCTCAACTCATGAAACCTCCGTTTGAGCCTATGGATAAGTGTCATCTTAAATTTCTCACTTGGAAAATGATCTTCCTACTCGCCCTCACGTCTGCTCGAAGAGTTAGTGAGCTGCAGGCTTTGGTGGCGGACCACCTTTCATTGTATTCCATCATGACAAGGTAGTTCTCCTCACTCACCCTAAGTTTTTACCTAAAGTGGTGTCTGATTTTCATCTCAACCAGTCCATTGTTCTGCCAGTGTTCTTTCCCAAGCCCCACTCTCACCCTGGAGAGGTGGCGCACCACACTCTTGACTGCAAAATGGCGTTGGCGTTTTACCTTCAACGCACTCAATCTCATCGGACGGTCCCCCAATTGTTTTTGTCCTTTGACTCTAACAGATTGGGGCGCCCAGTTTCCAAGTGCACCCTGTCCAACTGGTTGGCTGCTTGTATTTCTTTCTGCTACGCTCAGGCTGGTCTCACGCTGCATGGTCGAGTTACGGGGCACAAAGTCTGAGCAGCTTCGGTAGCTTTCCTCAGGTCTACGCCTATTGAGAATATCTGCAAGGCTGCCACGTGGTCTTTGGTTCATACTTTCACCTCCCACTACTGCCTGGATACACTGTCCAGGAGCGATGGCCGGTTTAGCCAATCGGTTTTACGTAATCTGTTTTCTTAAATTGCCAACTTTCCTCCGCCCCTTTTTCATTAGCTTGGAGGTCACCCACATGTGAGAATATCATGCCTGCTTGTCCTGGGATAAAGCACAGTTACTTACCGTAACAGGTGTTATCCAGGGACAGCAGGCATATATTCTCACAACCCGCCCACCTCCCCGGGGTTGGCTTCTTTGCTGGATATGTGAACTGGAGACCACAAGGAGGGGATGCGCAGCACAGCAAGCTTGAATCTTCAATCAAGTTTGCTTGAAATGCTGTCCGCATCGGGGCTCCGTAGATGACGTCACCCACATGTGAGAGTATATGCCTGCTGTCCCTGGATAACACCTGTTACGGTAAGTAACTGTGCTTTTTGGTTCAGCTATCCTTTGTTCTCACAGGTTTCCATGCGTAGGGTATCGCAGGCTTGGTGGCATCTGCTGTGTTCTTGGCTTCTATGTCTTGCTTTGCTTGTCCCTCCCTTCTGAGGACTGCTTGCTACATCCCACTCGTCTGGATTCATCTGCTGATGATGAAAGGAAATAATTTTCTTTCCTTTGTCACAGCAGATGAATCCAGAGCCCTACCCTGTCTATCATTTTCTATTTTCCATAGATCTTGAGCTTTCTGGTGGAGTTGTGTGGACTTGGGGTCTGCTTCACCTCTTGGAACTGCGTGGAGGGAGTTCGGATCCTATTTGTTTCAAGGCTGGTTCTTCTGCTTTGCTGCGAGAAATACTGGATAGCCAGTGAGCTTACCTATATGACAGAGCTCAGTTTAGTTCTCTATCTCCGTCTGCTGGTGGGTGGATATAACTTGCTCATCTGGATTCATCTGCTGTGACTAAAGAAAAGAAAATTATGAAGTGAGACAATTTTTCTATAGTGCCACTGGATATAAACAGCATTGTACATATAGGCGGGTATTTTCTTCGTCCCTAGTGTTGCACCTGGGGCAATGGAGAGTTAAGTGACTTGCCCAATGTCATAAGCAGCTGCAGTGGGAATCAAGCTCAGATATGTAGGATCAAAGGCCACGTCACTAACCAGTAGGCTACTCCTTCACCTTCAAACACTGGGCAAGCAAGTAGCCTTAATATTTTTTGGCAATTTGTTCCATAGCTTTGAACCGCTTCCTTCTAAAGATCTATACCTACTTACTGCCTTTTAATACACTGAAACTGAAGGTATTTGATTATTCTAACCTCAGTGATCCCAGGACAGTCCTGTAGGAATGTAAAATAGACATCACACTTTTAAATATTAAACTTGTTTTGTATGCATGCATGTAGTGAGGGTAATTTTCAAAATTCCTTTACTCGGGTAAAAAAATATTTATCCAGGCATTTGGGCTGTTTTGAAAATTACCCACCCTTCTCCTGTGTTAATGATTGTTTTGTTTGAGTTCTCTGATTACATGTATTGGGATTTTTTGTTTTGATTTTATCTGGCCTTTGTCTCTCTTCCCTCCTCCCCCCCCCCCCCCCACACACACACCCACACTGCACCGAAGCTGCTGCTTTAGATGATCACCTAGTTTGCTTAATGGCTAAGCTGGCCCTGTATGACAGTTAAAGCTACATATCTGCAATATTCTATCTAAAATATTGAGCTCTAGTAGTCAGATTGGTCCTGGGGAGTTCTGCAGACTTTGTAGTTCTGACCCCCCCCCCCCCCCCCACACACACACACACACAATAACCTACAAAGATTCCAGTTATAAAATATCTACAGCCGTATACTTGATAGATGTAGCTTTTTAAGAAAAATGTGTACTAAGAGTTTCCTTACTAGGTCAGACTGAAGGTCCATCAAACTTGGTATCCTGTTTTGAATAGCGGCCAGTCCAGGTCATGAATACCTGGCAAGATCCGAAAAGAGTAAAAACAGACTTTATCCTGCTTATCCTATGGAAAAGCAGTAGATTTTCCCAAGTCCATCATAATGACTTATGAACTTTTCCAAACCTTTCACAAAACCTCTTGCTAATTACCTTTACCACATTCTATGCAACAAATTCAAGAGTTTAACTACACATTGAGTGAAAAAATATTTTTTCCCAATTTGTTTTAAATTTAATGTTTAATATCTTCATTACATGCCCTCTTGCCCTTCTTTTTTGGAAAGAGTAAACCAGCAGTTCACATCTACCCTTCTACTCCATCTTACCACATATTAAAAAAAAATTGTTGCACTTAGAGCAGAAATGGATATTTCAATTGAATAAAAATGAAATTCAGAATAATCAGTTAAAGCAAAGCCCATTACTCAAGCAACCAAGCCTGCAGAGTTACAGGTAAAAAATACACACACATCAAACTAGGTGCTCAACATCAGAGTATAACAATGTAAGGCATCCTCGGAATTCTGATAAGGAGATTCTGTTCTATTAAAAGAAGGCTCTCCAATCTATATTTATTTAAACCCTTCAGAGATAGACTATTCAGTCTAACAGAATTGTTGCTAATCCCTGCTATGCTGAAGCACATGTAGATTCATTAGAGGTCTGCTGCCATTTAGGGTGCTCTGCAGCTTGAAAATTGCACCAATACAGGCTCTGGAAATACCTCTGGCATGTCGACTGGAAAGGCTTTCAGAGCTTCCTCCTTAGATTTTACATGAAGCTGTTGACCATCCTTTGTAAAGATAAGAGCAACAGTTACATCTTGATATATGGAGAGCTCATAAGTGTCCCATACTATTTTATTTTTCACCCTTGCTGTTTTTAGTACCTCTTCTTTCTGTTTCAAGTCAATGAAACAGGCCACAATGTTAGGGAATGGGACTTGTATACCACCTTTTTGTGGTTATACATTCAAAGTGATTTACATATATACAGGTACTTTTTTTGTACCTGAGGCAATGGAGGATTAGGTGACTTGCGCAGGGTTACAAGGAGCAGCGCTGCGATTCGATCTCACAACTTCTGGGTGCAAAGGCAGCAGCTGTACCACTAGGCCACTCCTCTCCCCCTGTTAGATTTGGCTTATCCAGTGACTTGTGCATTGCACTCTCACTATCTCCACTTGAGTTGGAAGAATTTCAGTGCTAGTGTCCACAAAACAGGAAAGAGGAGATGTTTTTTATACGATGTGCTCACAGAGTATTCATGTAGTTTGGGAACACTTCTAATCTATATATTACAACAGTGAGACTTACTTTTCAAGTCCTTGAATTTCAGAGCAAGATTTTGTGTATACAGTCTTGAACTCCCTGCTCTGTTTTCTAAAGTTATGAGAGCTTCTGAGTGCTCCTTTATCCTGAGACCAAGGTCCATAATTTCTTTGCGGAGATCTGCACCCAAAGCCAAAGGTTCACCATGAACTGCTTTAATATCATTCTTAATTTCTCTCAGCCATGCTTGGATGTCAGTGAGTCATGAGTTGGATCACCAATGGATTCCAGGGTTGCTGCTTGTTTCTGCTGGAGCTCAGAAGCCTGCTGCCCCCTGCCATATTGTCCAACTTCAAAGACACACTGATATATATAAACCAACCAATATTCAAACACTCAAACAATAGTTATATGGGAGTTCAGAATCCACCAATTCATAGCATACACTGTATCTGTTTTGAATACCTCAGATCTTCAGATTGCCAAAGGAGTAGCATAATTCAATCTGGCCTTAATCGTCATCGATCCCGGTAGTTCTTATTTTAAATTTTTAGACTTTTGCTTCACTTGTTTATATCAAACTGTTATATATAGTGGTATAAAATATCTAAAAACTTAACTTAATATGCAGCAACATGGCTGGGATGTTGCTGCATATTAAGCTAGTTTTTTGGTGCTGAACTGTCTGTAAACAGGTATTTTTGTGATTTGTTTAAAGATATGTATACTGTGTTTTAGTCTACATTTGCTATCTGAGACCTTTACATTGAACTGGACCCCTGAGGAAGGCGTGTTCGCTGAAACACGGACCGTGTAGGGTCTGGTAGGATCAACACATGTGGACTATCATATCTATATCTGCATTTGGTTTAATTCTGAAGATTGACAAATCATCGTTCAGAACATTTTCATCCACAGTTTTTTACTTTCTGGGGGCAAAATAACTCTCCAAAATTGTAATGGAATGGGAGGAAAATTGGTGAAAAGGCACATTGAATTTGAAAATAGGGCCAAATTGGGCCAGGGGTTCCAGAGAAATTATTCCACTCCCTTAAAGAAAATAATGGCCCGAAGTATTTCCATAAGAGAGGGAGTTCCAGCTTCTGGAACATAGAAAGGAAGCTAAAGTGAAACAGCAATTAGGAAATTTTTCCTTTCAAACTGCCTCTCTCCATTTTCTACTATCCCTACAACTGTTGCCACCCTCAAAACTACCGTCTACAAATTCTTCACCTCTGAAAAACTAATTTTGCAACTTTTCCCATCCCTTAAACTGCCCCACAAACTGCTTCTACTCACAGAAACGGCCTCTGCAACCACCCCACACCCCCAAGCTGTATCATTCTTAAAAACATCCTTCTTACCAACTACTCTACCAGCCTTCAAAAATGCCTCAATATATATCTATGGGGAACCAGTTCCAACAGCTGCATCTTAACTGATTCACTGTAATATGATTAAAGAATTACAGTTTTCCTCTACTTATGAGGTAAACAGTTTATATAAAAACATTCAATTTCATTAAACATGCATCATAAATAATAGACATTAGAGATCATAAATCATATAGTACTGTATTCTGCTAGGGCAGGGGTGTCCAATGTCGGTCCTCGAGGGCCGCAGTCCAGTCGGATTTTCAGGATTTCCCCAATGAATATGCATGAGATCTGTGTGCATGCACTGCTTTCAATGCATATTCATTGGGGAAATCCTGAAAACCCGACTGGATTGCGGCCCTCGAGGACCGACATTGGACACCCCTGTGCTAGGGAGTCAAGGGCACCATTTTGAACCCACAGCCACATTGAGCAGGTATGACTGGGGATCACTCCTCACTTTCAAAACTGTCTCCAACTTCCCACCTCTGATCAGACGGATGGATGGATGGACAGATGGAACATGCAAAACAGCAAAAAGAAAGTTTGGAAAGAATTCTGACATATACTTTACATTAAATAGAAAGGATGCTGTATCATGTGGGATCATGCTATGAGATTCAGGATAACTTGGTGCCACATCCATAGAATGGGTGATAGATTTATGGAATAAACCTCCTAGTGGAAATAGCAGAGGCAAGTATTACTCATTTGATGTAATTTTCACTTTGAACTTAAATATGAATGTTTCTTCTGTTTTAGGATTGTCTTTCTGGTGTATTGCAAAACAAAACCAAAAGTGGAAGATATCTGACACACAGGGGTAAGATCAACAATAGTTTTTCAGGCATAGTGCACTCCGATAGCTAACTTTATGTGTTTACAATATAAAGTGCTCTGAAACTGTAACATGATTATTTTATTTTAATTTAATTAACCCCCCCCCCCTTTACAAAACCGTAGCAAAGTTTTTAGCGCTGGCGTGGCAGTAACAGTTCTAACACTCATAGGAATTCTATGAATGTCAGAGCTGTTACTGCCATAGCTACAGTTTTGAAAAAGGGGTGGTTGGGTAATTAATTTCATATTACATTTATATCCTGCATATCATCAAAATCTATGCAGGTTACCAATAATCTTAATTACCCTATCCAACCTACCATAAAGATACTAGGTGTAACTTTGGTTATCCCAGGACAAGCAGGCATGATATTCTCACATGTGGGTGACGTCATCTACGGAGCCCCGGCGCGGACAGCTTTTCAAGCAAACTTGATTGAAGTTTCAAGTTTGCACACTGCACCACGCATGTGCATGCCTTCTCGCCCACTAGAGGGCGCATCCCACCTCGTGGTCCTCAGTTCAATTTTTTCCGCGGAGCAAGAAAGCCCTGTGGATCTGAGCTCCAGTGTTTTTGCCTTCTAGCTGCCGCGTTTAGTTTGTTTTCCCATCGAATTAGTTCGCGGTGCTGTTTTTCTTTTCGGTTCTTTTCAAAAAAAAAAAAAAAAAAGTATTTCGTTTTTCGTCTGGCTCCGGGGGCTCCCGGAAGCCGTGGCCGCGGGACGTCGGTACGTTCCCGGCCCTCTTCTTTTTCTTCGTGGATGTCCCATCCTGTTACGGGATTCAAAAAGTGCAGCCGGTGTGAGAGGTTGCTTTCCATCACTGACCCTCACCGGTGGTGCATTGTCTGTCTTGGGCCCGAACATCCGACAGAGTCGTGTGATCGCTGTGCTACCTTCCAAAACAGGGCCCTCCGTCGCCGCAAGGCCAGAATGGCGGAATTGTTCGCCGTCGACGCGCCGCCTAAGGCCTCGACGTCGGCCTCGGCCCCGGCCTTGACCTCGGCCTCGGCGTCCTCGGGGGCCTCGGCCTCGCCTCGCCCATCCTCCTCGAAGGCGTCGTCCGTGAAGCAAGCTTCGGGTAAGTCCTCTGTTCCATCCCCTTCAGCAAAGAAGCCATCCTCGAGTCAGGCCAAGGCGGGTGGGTCGACCCCGGCCCCGCATCGGACCTCGACTCCGCACACCCCGAGGGAATACTCGAGACCGAGGTCGCCCTCCAGGGAGTGTGCCCCGGACTCGGAACTCCCCACCTTCGTGGGGATTCCGGCCTTCCAGGATCTCCTCCGAGCTCTGATCTCATCGGAGCTGTCGGGAGCCCTGGAAGTGTTGCAACGTGTTGCGGTTCCGGCGGCCTCGACCTCGGCCGGGGCGCCTTCGGTCTCGGAGGCCCCGGCCTCGGCTCCCTCGACCACGGGAGCCCCGGCCTCGGCGACCTCGGTCTCGGGTACTGTGGCCCCGTTCACCTCGGTCTCGGCCCCGCCCCGGACCTCGACCTCGGGGGAACCCCCTGAGCGGAGTGTAAGGCCCAAAGAAAAGTTGCGCAGAGTGCGCCGTCTTTCCTCCTCTTCCTCCGGGTCTTCCAGGCACGCCTCGCCCTCGACGCGACCTCGGACGGGGCGTCGATCGAGGAAGTCTAAGCGGCCCCGAGGCTCGCCTCGGCGCGACCGTTCCTCGTCGTTCGGGGGCGAAGCGCTGCAGGTGTTGGAGTTGCGCCTCGACAACCCGAGGCTCCTCCGCTCACCTCGTGGGAAGTCTTCCCGGGCCGCCTCGCCGAGGAAACGGGAGAGTGTCCCACGAACCCCGGGGTCCTCACCCAAGGGTTCTGCGAGGAGGACAACTTCCCCTTCCCCCTCGAGGGCCCTCGAGAGGGGATCCTGGGACTCGGGATCTGTTAGGGATCCTCATTATTCCCATGAGGCCTCCCCCCTCTCCTCGGTGGGGCGGTCGAGAACCCCGTCCCCCCAGGCTAGGCCGTCCTCGTTTTCATCCTTCGTTCAGGACATGGCCCAAGCCCTGGGGATTGACCTGATGGTAAGTTCTCGGTATTCCAAAGAATTTTTGGAGGAACAGGACCTCCCCACTCCTCCTAGAGAGGTGCCTAGACTCCCTCTCAACAGTGTCCTTTTGCAGACCTGGCTGAAGAACTTGTCAAACCCTCTTACAGTCACGTCTGTACCTTCAAAAATGGAATCGAAGTATAGGACGATTCCTCCTAAAGGGTTCGATAAGGCGCAGCTCTCACACCAGTCTCTTCTGGTGGAGTCTGCTCTAAAAAAATCACAGCCCTCACGGGTTTCTGCGGCGGTTCCACCAGGCAGGGAGGGGCGGACCCTGGACAAGTTTGGCCGTCGCCTCTATTCAAATTCCCTGATGGCCACCAGGGTTCTAAATTACGCCTTCACCTTTTCCTCCTATTTGCGTGGTATGGTGAAGGACCTCCCTCAATATCGAAACTCGTTACCGGACTCCCAAAGAGCAGGATTCGATAAGTTTATGTCCAACCTGTCCCAATTGCGGTTGTACCTATTCCATGCAGTGTACGACGCCTTTGAGCTGGTTTCGAGGGTGTCGGCCCTCGCAGTGGCCATGCGCCGCTTGGCCTGGCTTCGCACCCTCGACATGGACCCAAACCTGCAGGAACGCCTTGCAGACTTGCCTTGTGTGGGGTCCGAGTTATTTGACGAGTCATTGGATGCGGCGACCAAGCGCTTGTCGGAGCAGGAGCGCTCTCTAGCATCCCTGGTCCGCCCCAAACCTAGGCCCCCGCCGCAGAAACCCTTTCGGCCTCCGCCGCGCCGATACCCTCAGAAGTCGACCCCGGCTTTCTCGAGACCGCCTCCGAGACGTCCGTCTCAGCGAGGCAGAGGGGGACAAACCCAAGCCCCGGCGCAGGGCCCTTCTAAGCCCGCGCCTTCCTTTTGATGGGCTGAGCGGACGGGGCGGGTTCCCCTCCGCACTTTCACAGGAACCCCTTCCTATCGGGGGCCGTCTTCGGTCCTTCCTGGAGGCATGGACCGGGATTACCTCAGACGCTTGGGTGCTCCGGATCGTCTCCGAGGGCTACTCGCTCAACTTTGTGTCCTCGCCGCCGGACAGTCCCCCAAGTTTAGTCCCCTGCAATCGTTCGCAGCTACCGACCCTTATAACCGAAGCAAAAGCACTCTTGAAGCTTCGGGCGGTCGAGCCGGTCCCCAAGGACCAGTGGGGTACGGGGTTTTACTCCCGCTACTTTTTAGTTCCAAAAAAGACCGGGGACCTGCGCCCCATACTGGACCTCAGGAAGCTCAACAAATTCCTGGCCCGGGAGAAGTTTCGAATGCTATCTCTCCCGGTTTTGTATCCTCTCTTGGAGGAAGGGGACTGGATGTGCTCCCTCGACCTGAAGGAAGCATACACCCATGTTCCGGTGCACCCCGCCTGCCGAAGATTCTTACGATTCCAGGTGGGGGACCTCCACCTCCAGTACAGGGTACTACCCTTCGGCCTGGCCGCGTCCCCACGAGTATTCACGAAGTGCATGGTGGTGGTTGCGGCAGCCCTGAGGTCACGTGGACTCCATGTGTTCCCTTACCTGGACGATTGGCTCATCAAAGCCCCGACCAGGGAGGGGGTTATCTCAGCGACCCGACAGTCTATTGCCTTCCTGCAAACTCTCGGGTTCGAGATAAACTTTCCAAAGTCTCAGTTGAGGCCGTCTCAGTCTCTTCAATTCATAGGTGCGGTGCTGGACACGGTGCGCCTGCGCTCCTACCTGCCGACCCAGCGGTTGGAAGCCTTGGTACGGATGAGCCGCCAGGTCTCCCAACTATCGAGGGTGTCGGCCAAGCACATGATGATGCTGCTGGGCCATATGGCCTCGACGGTACATGTCACGCCGTTTGCGAGGCTACATCTGAGGATCCCTCAGTGGACCCTCGCGTCCCAGTGGCGTCAGGAGTGCGACCCGGTGTCTCGCCTCATTTCGGTGACTCCGCTTTTGCGGAAATCGCTGCGTTGGTGGACAGACTCTTCAAATCTGTCCATGGGGCTACTGTTCCGCACTCCGCCTTTCCGCAAGGTCCTGACCACGGACTCCTCGGAGTACGCGTGGGGAGCCCATCTCGACGGTCTTCGCACGCAGGGCCTGTGGTCGGCAGAAGACCGTCGCTGTCATATCAACGTGCTGGAGCTGCGGGCCATCTTCCTAGCACTTCGAACCTTCGTTCACATATTGCAGGACCAGGTAGTCCTCGTCCGCACGGACAACCAGGTGGCAATGTACTATGTGAACAAGCAGGGGGGAACGGGGTCTTGGCCCCTCTGTTCCGAGGCTCTCCGCCTGTGGGAGTGGGCGGCCTCCCGGAACATCTTCCTCCGGGCGGTCTACATCCAAGGAGAACGGAATTGCTTGGCGGACAAACTCAGTCGACTTCTGCAACCGCACGAGTGGAGCCTACACTCAGCAGTTCTGCGCGAGGTTTTCGCTCGCTGGGGAACGCCACAGGTGGATCTGTTTGCCTCTCCGGAGACACACAAACTACCACTATATTGTTCTCGGATGTACTCGCGGGACCGTCTAGAAGCGGATGCCTTCCTACTAGACTGGGAAGGGAGGTTCCTGTATGCATTCCCTCCGTTTCCTCTGATCATGCGAACGTTGGTACACCTAAAATCGTCCACGGCCACGATGATTCTCATAGCACCTCGGTGGCCGCGTCAGCACTGGTTCTCCCTGCTGCTCCAGCTCAGTGCCAGGGAGCCTCTTCCCCTGCCTGTATCTCCTTCTCTGCTGTCTCAGAGTCAAGGATCCATGTTACATCCCAATCTGCAGTCATTGCACCTGACAGCTTGGTTTCTTGTTCCCTGACTCCTCCGGACCTGTCTCAATCGGTGAGGGAGGTGTTGGAAGCCTCCCGCAAGATCTCGACGAGGCTTTGCTATGCGCAGAAATGGACCAGGTTTTCCACCTGGTGTTCGTCTTTTCACCTGGATCCGGTATCAGTCCCGGTATCCTCGGTTTTGGACTATTTATTCCATTTGTCGCGCTCTGGCTTGAAAACCACTTCGGTGCGGGTTCATCTCAGTGCGATTTCTGCTTTCCACCAACCTCTGGATGGACGCCCTCTGTCACTCCATCCCTTGGTGACACGCTTCATGAAAGGGTTACTCAGGGTTTGTCCCCCTCTTAAGCCTCCGTCGGTCGTGTGGAATTTGAATGTGGTCCTGGCTCAACTGATGAAACCCCCTTTTGAGCCACTCAACAAGTCCCTCTTGAAATTTCTGACTTGGAAGGTGGTGTTTCTGATCGCCCTCACCTCCGCCAGGCGGATTGGGGAGTTGCAAGCCTTGGTTGCGGACCCTCCTTTCACTGTCTTTCATCACGACAAGGTGGTTCTCCGCACCCATCCTAAGTTTTTACCTAAAGTTGTTTCTGACTTCCACCTCAATCAGTCCATTGTCCTTCTTGTGTTCTTCCCGAAGCCCCACTCCCATCCTGGCGAGACGGCGCTTCACACGCTTGACTGTAAGAGGGCGTTGGCATATTATCTTCAACGCACCAGGTCTCATCGGAAGGTTCCTCAATTGTTCTTGTCCTTCGATCCCAATCGATTAGGGCATCCAGTTTCCAAGCGCACTCTGTCTAACTGGTTGGCCGCTTGCATTTCCTTTTGCTACGCTCAGGCTGGCCTTCCTCCCCCGGGTCGAGTCACGGGGCACAAGGTCCGAGCAATGGCAGCTTCGATAGCCTTTCTCCGATCCACTCCGATGGAGGACATATGTAAGGCTGCCACTTGGTCTTCGGTTCATACATTCACCTCTCATTACTGTCTGGACACTCTATCCAGGAGTGACGGCCGGTTTGGCCAGTCAGTTTTGCAAAATCTGTTTTCCTAAATTGCCATCCTCCCACCTGCCCTACTTTGGTTAGCTTGGAGGTCACCCACATGTGAGAATATCATGCCTGCTTGTCCTGGGATAAAGCACTGTTACTTACCGTAACAGGTGTTATCCAGGGACAGCAGGCATATATTCTCACAACCCGCCCGCCTCCCCGGGGATGGCTTCCTTGCTAGTTATGGAACTGAGGACCACGAGGTGGGATGCGCCCTCTAGTGGGCGAGAAGGCATGCACATGCGTGGTGCAGTGTGCAAACTTGAAACTTCAATCAAGTTTGCTTGAAAAGCTGTCCGCGCCGGGGCTCCGTAGATGACGTCACCCACATGTGAGAATATATGCCTGCTGTCCCTGGATAACACCTGTTACGGTAAGTAACTGTGCTATCAGTGCCTAACCATGAGAGACCAGGTGTTCTCCATGGACAAGCAGTATAAGTCAGCCCCACTTTTGGTGACGTCATCTACGTTCCCAATTCGGATTTGCTCTCCCAGAGCTCAGGTGAGGCTTTAAAAGCCTCATCTGAGCATGTGCAGGTCGCCCTATATATACCTGTGCTGTCCCTCACTAATCCAGTTTACTTAATCCGCCCTTCCCAAACGGACGGATCACAGCTCTCCATTAAAAAAAAAAACAACAAAAAAAAAAACCAAAAAAACCCAGAAAGAAAGAAAAGAAGAAGAATGGCATAAAAAACAAAAACAAAAAACAAAAAAATGAAAAGCCTGTAGGAAAATCAGGTTTCAAGAAGTGCCCAGACTGCAAACGAAAAAGGAGCTCCTTGAACCCCCATGAGGTGTGTATCCATTGCCTAGGAGAAGCACACCTCATGGCAGCCTGTCCTCAGTGCCTAAAAATGTCTCAGAGGGCTAGAAGAAATCGGCTCCAAAAGCTGCACACCATGGGGGAAGACCAGCAAAGGAAGAAGAAAAAAAAATGCAGCCAAAAAGCAGCCCCTGTTTACCTGCTGCCTCAGGAAGCCCAGCAAAAACAGAGTAGACTGCTCCTGAAACTTTCCAACTACAGGATAGCTCCCCGACGGCTGCTCCATGGCCTAGGGTAGAGCATAGAAGTGCAGACAGTGGCAAAAACAGCCGAGGGTCTCCTATCCCCTCCGCTGGCCATTCCAGCTGCACCAACTCGGGACTGCTCCGATTTCAAAATCGAAGCCATGCAGCCATCTAAGCCATGCTGCCTACAGCCCCGAGATTCAAACTGCCTCGATCTCATCCCAGGATGATATCAGTGCACTGGGCCCCGCCCCCTTAAAGGCACAGACACAGCAAAAGGCAAGCCTGGATACAGACAGTGCCTTTGCAAGCATGGAAAAGAACTCTGCACACCTAAAGGGACAGGACAATGTGCCTCACAGGAGCCAACACACCAGAACCTGCAAGGAGGGAACATGAAGGAGACAGAACATCTTCCTCCCCCTCCTCTTCATCATCATCAGCAGCAGCCTCACCAAGACGGCGGAGGCGCAGAAGGTCGAAAGATCGCGGGACCAGGAGCAGGTGCAGACCCCATCAGCTGGCTGACCACCCACGTGCATCGGCCGCAGATCCCAACATCCTGCCACGCCAACTGACCACTCCTACCGCTCACAGACAATTGTTCGACTTTTTCAACAGATTCATTGCACAGCAACTCTCCGAGCAAAGGGCGCAGAGCAAGAGCTCAGCACCGAATGCAGAGCAGACACTGCAACCACCGGCAACATGGAGGCAGGGAGCAGAGACAGCTGCATCACACTCTCCAGCCACAGACGGCTATGCCTCCGAATGCAGTGGGCGCTACCAGCAAAGCTATGCTTCAACACGGGGCAGCCCACACACATCAACAACCCAAGACACCCCAGACACAGAGCACGCGTCTGGGACAACACAGTCCGACATGCTGGCGGAGGACCTCACTTATCCAAAGTTCCTCCAGAAGGTAGTTTCCAAGCTGGCGCTCACCCCAGTACAGGAGCTAGAGGCGACAGAAGAAGCACCGGGACTGCTGAAATACCTAAAGTTGCAAAAGGCCATAGTCGCTCTACCAGCTCACAGATTGCCAGGACCAGATCTGGAAAACCCCACGGTCAGGCCCGGCCGTGTCCAGGAGGCTAGACCAAAAAATACCAGATCAGCGAGGCACTGGGCTTTGACAAACCACAGCTCCCTCACCAGTCCATCATAGTAGAAAGTGCCCTTAAGAAAGCTAAGAGCAACTGCCTGCAGGCCAGCGACCCTCCGGGCAAAGAACACAGGACCCTGGATGCTACCGCCATAAAGGTCCACCATGGCTCCATACTGAATGCCAAAATTGACTCTCACCTGTTCCACCTTACCCTGTACAATGATGCCCTCCGGAGGAAAATAGAGGAAACCCTAGACCGGGCCTACACGAGGACACCCATGAGCATATCGCAGATGCACCTTGCTCAGGGGAGAACTTATTTGGAGACAAAGTCACGGAAACAGTGGACACAATGAAAGCCAATTGCACAACTCTCCAAACCCTCTCCTCAGATGGCTTCGTAAAAACCCCGGCACCAAGGCGGCATAGCACCAACCACTATTGCCGACAAAATAACACCGTAAGGCATTTCGACAACCAGACAAGAGGGCCGTCCCACAGACAGAAAGCACAACCCTGCAGCGCCCCTTACTAGCAAAGGCAGCGCGAGAGGAAGGGAAAACAGCAGAAGCCAGCTACTTCCACCACCGCAAAAGCCAGGCCTAGCTTTTGACTCATCAACAAGGCCCTCCACCCCTGTTGGGGGCCGCCTCTCCGCATTCAACAAAGCCTGGAAGAAGATAACAACAGAAAAATGGGTGCTACACACCCGCCAGCCAACCCACCAAAGAACTCATCCTCAGAGAAATCAAAGCTCTCCTTCAAGCAAGAGCAATAGAACCAGTATCCAAGTCACAACCAAGGGTTCTACTCCCACTATTTTCTCATCCCCAAAAAGACAGGAGGGTTCAGACCCATCCTAAACCTACGAGGCCTAAACAAGTATGTAACCAAGGAGAAATTTCGTATGCACTCCTTAAGAACAATCCTACCACTAATTCAAAAGGACGACTGGCTGGCTTCACTGGACCGCCAAGATGCGTATTCACACATCCCTATGCACTCCTCCCAAGGAATGTTTCTGCGGTTCAGGACCCAAACCCAGTACTTCCAATACAGGGTCCTGCCCCTTTGGACTCTCCTCTGCACCGAGAGTCTTCACAAAATATGTCATGGTAGCAGCGGCACACCTCCGCAAGAGCGCCATATGCGTGTTCCCTTACCTGGACGACTGGCTGCTGGGGGGTCCATCAGCCTGGAAAACGACAACAGCAGTCAATACAACGATGTCACTCCTGCAATCCCAGGGGTAAACACCCAAAAATCCGTGCTACAACCAGCATAATCAATAGAATTCATTGGGGCAAGGATCTGCACGCCCCTGAATGCAGCTTTTCTGCCCCACTCAAGGGGACAAGCAATACAAAAAACTGGTTCAGCAAATATCAGAGACACACACATTCACAGCAAGAACAATACTACGCCTCCTGGGCCATCAAGCAGCCTCCATGCATGTTGTCCCACGCACCAAACTCCACATGCGACCCCTTAAGTGGTTCCTCAGAAAGAATTGGAACCAACACACACAGCCTCTGTCTCAGAGTCCCAATGGATCAGAAAATTCGCAACAACTTCAAGTGTTGGACACAACAACAGAATTTACACGGGCAAGCTTTTCCAGCAGCCACAACACCAACTGACACTCACCACAGATGCCTCAAAACAGGGGTGGGGAGCCCACCTCCTCCATCTGAGAACCCCTGGTCACCTTCCGAGGCCAAACAACACATCAACCCGCTAGAACTCAGGGCAATTGGGAATGCCCTACAAGCCTTTGCTCCCTGGATCTCCAACAAGACCTTACTGATCCAGACAGACAATCAGGTGGCAATGTTCTATATCAACAAGCAGGGAGGCACGGGCTCACTCACCCTCTGCAGGGAAACCCAAAAAATCTGGACATTTGCTTTATCAACCAATATTCTCATCCATGCCACCTACCTCCCGAGCCTGAACAACGCCCTGGCGGACAGCCTCAGCAGAAAGCTGGACCCCCACGAATGGTCCCTCCATCCGGAGGTAGCCCAGGATATCTTCCACAAATGGGGCCTCCCAACAAGGGACCTCCTCGCCGCAGAGGACAACAAGAAGTGCCCTCAATTCTGCTCCAAAAGACCGGCACAATACAGTCAAACCAGGGACGCTTTTCTCCATACATTGGGGGGAACGCCTGCTCTATGCTTTTCCCCCCCATACCACTCATCCACAGAGTGCTACAGAACATCAGGCAGGAAGCAGCCACAGTGATCTTCATTGCGCCCCCTGGCCGAGACAGGTGTGGTTCCCCTGCCTATACCAGATGTCGGCACAGCCGCCAATCAGTCTACCGCTGCGACCGGACCTCATCACCCAGGACCAGGGACAAACTCTGCATCCCAGATTGAAAGCACTAACACTGACAGCATGGATGTTGAAAAGCTAATCCTGGACCCTTTCCACATGTAAACCGGGGTGACCGAGGTACTGCGAGCAGCCAGACGCTCGGAAACCAGGAAATCATACAGGCTCAAGTGGAAAAGATTCCATATATGGTGTGTCTCGAAAGGAGAAGATCCACTCACCTGCCAGGTCCCAGTAGTATTCCAATACTTACTTGACTTATCCACAGCAGGCCTGAAAACATCCTCCATAAGAGTCCACTTGAGCGCTATATCAGCGTTCCGCAACCGCATTGAGGACAGGACCCTAGCCACACACCCACTAGTGTCCAAATTCATGAAAGGGCTTATAAACCTGCACCCCCTGCCCACCGCCAGCATGGGACCTGGGCATCATCCTCCGCAGGGTAACAGCGCACCCCTTCGAGCCATTGGAGGATGTGCCAATCAAATTCATCACCTGGAAAGTAGTCTTGCTCATTGCCATCACATCAGCAAGGCATATCAGCGAGCTACAGGCCCTGGTGACATACCCACCAGACACACAGATCCTTCATGATCACGCAGTGCTGAGAACTCATCCAAAGTTCCTATCTAAGGTAGTCTCATCTTTCCATGTAAACCAAATTGATAGTGCTCCCCTCCTTCTGCTCAGGACCATATACCAACAGCACGGAACAACTCCTACACATCTTGGACTGCACCCGTGCACTTCGCCTATACATTTAACGAACGCAACACTGGCGAAAGGCAGTACAACTATTTGTCTCCTTTGACCCCAACAAGCCAGGAACACCGGTGGGGAAACGCACTATATCCAACTGGATCTCAAACTGCATTGCCTCCTGCTACGAGCAAGAGGGAGTGTCCCTTGAGAGAAAGACCACAGCACACCAACTAAGAGCCATGGCCGCAACATTGGCAAACCTCAGCAACACGCCACTTCAGGACATTTGCAGAGCAGCCACATGGTCTACCCCATACACCCTCACCAGACACTATTGCCTGGATCGCCCAAAAACAGACCTCCAATGACTTTGGTCTCAACATACTACGAATGGTGACCAAAACAGACACAGCAAAAGACACCAATACCTGGACTAGATGAACAGGACTATCTGATCTGTCTGAATCAGACAGAAGAGATTGTTAGACAGCTTATATTCTGCTATGTTGGCACAATTTGCACAATCAAAAAAAAAAAAAAAAAAGTGTTACTCAAACACCACGTTGGTGATATATATTTGTTATAATCGCTATCTGTTATTGAGATACATACTCTACCATGCTAGTAAATTAAAAAAAAAAGGAAAGGGAGTGTTGGTCCAGTTCTAAGGACCAACATAAAGTTCCTATTGTTTACAACGCATAACCTCTGACTGGTCTCAGTAACTGGGGCTTTGTCTCTGTCCCTCACCTGACGTTTATGCAGCCTCACCCTACCGCAGCGAGGTAGCGGGGACGCAGAGGGGACCATCCCCGACGGGGACCCCGTCCTCTTACACCCTCCGCACCCCGTAGCTGGAGAGTCACCAAAAGTGGGGCTGACTTATACTGCTTGTCCATGGAGAAAGCGAAGTTACTTACGTGTAACGGGAGTTCTCCGTGGACAGCAGGATAAGTCAGCCACACTGACCCTCCCTCCTCCCCTATGGGTGACACTGCAATAAGACTCAAGCTAGGGGAATCACTGGATTAGTGAGGGACAGCACAGGTATATATAGGGCGACCTGCACATGCTCAGATGAGGCTCTTAAAGCCTCACCTGAGCTCTGGGAGAGCAAATCCGAATTGGGAACGTAGATGACGTCACCAAAAGTGTGGCTGACTTATCCTGCTGTCCACGGAGAACTCCCGTTACAGGTAAGTAACTTCGCTGACTCCTTGATCAGAAAGGGATTTTTTACTCTCTGGAAACTCAGATCCATTAAAGCTTATTTCGATACAGCGGCATTCAGAACCCTAGTCCAATCCTTCGTACTGAGTCTACTTGACTACTGTAACATTGCCTATTTAGCAATTTCCCAAAAGAACATGCAGCGTTTACAATTGATGCAAAATGCAGCGGTCAAACTGATTTTTGGGCTGAGGAAGTCTGACCACGTGACACCCTACTACCGGCAGCTGCATTGGCTATCAATGGAGGCGCGCATAAAGTTTAGATTTGCCTGCTTCTGCTTCAAAGCACTACACGGACTTGCCCCTAAATATAACTGACCTTTTCGTCTTCTCAGTCAACAGACACAAGAGAAGCTCACATTCCAACTTCGTTTCCCCCCCAGTGACAGGTTGTAAACTGAAAAAACACCATGAACATCTTCTCTCGCACCAAGCAGCATCATGGGGTAAAGACCTAGAACAATTGCTTTCGCCCACTACTTATGAGGAATTTAGGAAACGTCTAAAAACACACCTGTTCCTAAAGTATCTAGACAACTGATCCTCTCTTCTCTCTCCCCTCTATAGCGATTAACTTGTTCTATTGATCACTCTCTCCTCAAAAATGGATTTCCTGTCCTATTAACCCTCTTTCTTCCTCCCCTCTTAAATTTGTACCTTTGCTTAATCTTTGTAAACCGCATAGAACTTCACGGTATTGTGGTATATAAGCTATTATTATTATTATTATTATATATACAAATGCATTAAAACAGACAACTTCACACATTAAAATTACACAAAAAATTTATCAAAATACTGCAGATACATTTATCCTTTCTTAAATTCCCAAAAGCCGCCTGAAGTCTTCAGAGCTTTTTGAAAAGGAAAGAAACAAAGGAATCTGACATATCGCATCTGGCAGAGTATTCCACAATCTTGGGCCCATAACATTAAATACCTTGGAACAAATTGTAGCTTTTGTAATAGACCGACTGCAAGGGAGGCACTTACAACAGATGTTGAGACACTGACTGCAAAGTATGGGAGGGAACTTATGGTATAATTGAATATGATTTATATAAACTTAGATGTACACAATTTAAGAAAAAAGGGAACATAAGATGATTAAAAACAAATGCAAATTAGTAAAAACAGAAATGACAAACGTTAGTGTGATGCTTCTTCATCAAATAAACAATGGGGAGTGTGAAGAAAATCTCTCGGTATCAGTAGAAGGATTTATTTGGTAAACAATTTGAAAAAAGACTAAAACCCAATAAACCCCAGTAGCACTCCATGAAATGTTCATTAAAAAAATGTATCTATATCAAGACAAGCAAGGTGGAATTGGCTACAGTAGTGCTGATGGTGTCTGATGATAGCCATACAGAGCATGCTTTCTTGGAGCTCAGATAAACTAGTGTCCTTTCTGAGCATGTATTGATGCTTGTGCACATGTGACTGCTTTTGCAGTTTTGTAGTCCTTTCTTTGTTCAAATTACGTGGACTTGGCTCCATCTAGAAATGTTTTTCCTAGTCTTCACTTAAAGCGCTATCTTTTGGGTTTTCCCTTACACCAAAAGTTGTCGCAGAGTTGGTTTTCTTTTTTTAAATTATTAATTAATTTTTATTACTAACAAAAAGTGTAACACAATGTTCACATCAGTAATGATAAATAAGCACTTAAATACAATCAGTAATAGTACAACAATATATGCCCTCCCCCACAATTACCTTAAAGATCACCCTAAAGATACATCCCCACCTCCCCCCCCCCGGATATGTGTGAATTACACCAATAAAAGAAGGCTAAACGAAGTATAACAATTGTACAAAAGATGTTAATGGACCCCAAACTAAGTTAAATATCTTAGAATGCCCTAAAATGTCGGCATTCATCTTTTCATACTTGTAACTTAAACATAAACTCGCCCACCAAAAGGAAAAATTAAGACGATCACAGTTTTTCCTAATTTTGAGTTATCATCTGTATGGCTACCCTAGTCATAATCAGAAAAAGCTGGCATTTATAACGATCCATGGGGGACTTAACATACAGTAGTGTTCCACATAAGTCAATGGGATTCTCGATTCCAATATGAGGTTAATCTGTCCCCATATTGACTTCCAAAAGTTGAGTATCAAAGGACAATAAAACAACAGATGATCCAATGTCCTGATGTCTAGATAACAGTACCAGCATCTATTAGATTTAGAACTGTCCAACTTTTGTAACCTAACAGGGTTCCCAAAAGATATGTGTAACAAAAAAAACCAGGTTTGTCTCATAGATTCTTACCCTGTACATCTCATCCTCCAAGTCCAAATAAGTGGCCATTGAGACACAAAAATATACTGCTTTATCTCGATGCTCCAAATTTCTCTTAAGACTGGATTTTGATATTTTTTTTATTCAGGAATTCAGATAACAATTTATACCATCTGGTGGCCTGATGCCCTAAAAAATCTGTCTGGAAGCATAGGACCTGCAAGGTATAATAATTTTTTAAATTACGCCATTCAGGGAACCCACTCTGAATGGCCTGCAACCACCTATAACTTTGCGACTTTGAAATCTCAAATAACTATTGCAGCCATGAAAAATCAAGCATGCTACCATTTGGTAAAACATCCTCTAATGTACATATACCTGCTTGCATCCAATGCTTCCAAAAGATTCCAGATCCACCAATTTGAATCTTGGAGTTTAGCCATAGCGATTGATAAGTGGATTTCTCTAATGGAACATCTGTTAATTTGTTAACAAATTTCAAAGTTTTCCAGGTGTCAAATAAAATACTATTATCCTTAGCGTATCTGGGTAACTTGATACTCAACATATGAGACAATCTTAACGGGGACATGATTTGCCACGCTAAGTACAACCAATCTGGGTGAATCTCCATAAGTTCAGGAAGAATGCAGTATATAGGCCTGATACCTATAAAAATTTGGAAAATTTACCCCACCCTCTGCAATTGGTTTTTGTAAGGATACTAAAGCAATTCTTGCAGTTTTCCCCAGCCAAACAAATTTGGTAAGTATACTGTTCAATTTCTTATAAAAGGATCCCTGAAAATAATCTGGCAACATTCCCATTTGATAACAAACTACAGGCAGTACCATCATTTTAACTGTGTGGACTCTCCCCCACCAAGACAAATTTAATGGGTTCCATTGCTCACACATTTCTGAGACCTTTTGCAGCAACACTTTTTCATTCACTTTCATCGTCTCCTCCACTGTCTTTTTTATCCAAATACCTAAATATTTTATACCCTCTTCTTTCAAAAAAAAAAAGGGAATTTATCAAATAACACTTTTGGACAATATTAGGGGCATAATCGAAAGGGATGTTTAAGTCCATTTGTGTCCAACTTGCAAGTCATCCAAAGTAAAAAAAAAAATAGCTTAAGACACATTTTCGAAAAATCCGTCCAAAATATTTTTTTGTTTCGAAAATCGTCTAATTATGCATCCTACTTATCTGATCGTCCAAGCCGCTAAATCGTCCATTTTTATACCACATTTCCGTCCAAGTCAAAAACGCCTAGAACAAGCCCTATTGGACGTGGGAGGGGGTCTGCAAAGTGATGGACTGAACACCCAGACATACTACCTAAATAGTGGGGTACCTTACAGGGCACTGCTGTGAACTTCACAAAAAGGGTGCCATGGCTTCTCACTACAACTCCTTATGGGTCACGGTGAGACCCCCAATCCACCTCCAGAATCCCCTAGACCCACTTATCTACCACCCCAAAAGCCCTTATGGCTGCAGGAGCCACTTATATGCCAGTAAAAAGGGTTTTGGGGGTGTATAGGGCAGTGCACATGTTTCAATATCAATGCAGTGATTACAGGGGCTTATGGGCATGGGTCCTCTTCTCCATGGGTCCCTAACTGACCCCCAAGACGACTTAAGCTGCCTCTCTGCTGGACGACTAGACTTTCCTATGCCAGGTGGGGGGGTCGGTGATCACTGGGGTAGTGTGTGGGGGGATCTGTTTTATGTGTTTTCAGTGCTTATCTGGTGACTTTAGGTGGGTTTTTGTGACTTAGACCATGTTTTACATAGTCTAAGTCACAACGTCCAAGTTCCATTGATCGAGGGCTGTATAACTTTCGGTTATACATGCTGTACGACCAAGTCTAAGCCGGCCCATGTCCCGCCCAACTCCCGCCCTAGACACTCCTCCCAAAACGCCCGTTTAGCTTTGGTCATTCAGCAGCACTATGTAGGCCTAGGTCATCTAGAAATACGTCCAAAACCCGGTTTTATTATTGGCGCTTGGACGTATTTGGGAAATGTTCGTCCAAGGCTCTCGCCTCTTGTGCCAGGAAGCCCAGAGGATTTGGGCTTGGGCCACAGACCACCAATTATTCCTGAAAGCTATCTACATTCAGGGAGAACAGAATTCCTTAGCGGACACTCTCAGCAGAATTCTCCAGCCCCACGAGTGGACTCTCGATCCTTTAACTCTACTGTCCATCTTCGCTCAGTGGGGCATTCCTCAGATAGACCTCTTTGCAGCTCCTCACTAAACTAAACTAAACCTTGGGTTTATATACCGCACCATCTCCACGAATGCGGAGCTCGGCACGGTTTACAGGAAGAAGGATGAGAGAGGAACTACAGTGGAGAGATTAAAGAGTTAGGTGTAAAGGGGGAAGGTGAGAGGCCTAAGAGGGGGGAAGTGTTACAGTTTTGAGAATAGCCAGGTTTTTAGGTGTTTGCGGAAGAGTTGGAGGGAGCTTGAGGTTCGGAGTGGGGAGGTGAGGTTATTCCAGATCTCAGTGATTCTAAAGGGGAGGGATGACCCAAGTTTGCCTGCATGGGAAATACCTTTTATGAAAGGGAAGGATAGTTTAAAAATTTGGGAGGATCTGGAGGAAGTAGGGGTTGGGGAGTTCCAGGATAGAGGGATAACGGCAGGAAGGACTCGAACTGTAATGGGGGGCCGGAGGACAATGGGATGGAGGAAGGTAGATGGTCTAATTTTGGGCAGAGCCAAAAGAGTTTTGTTTTGGACTCGTTTAGTTTCATATGCATTGAGAATGCCCAGGATTGGAGGTTCTTTATGCATGAGGATATTATGTTCGTGGAGAGGTTAGTGAGGTTCGAGTCAGTCTCAAGGAGGACGAGGATGTCATCAGCGTAAGTGTAAAGGTGTAAAGAACTGAGCCTGCAATCGGCAGAGCGTGCCTCAGTTTGTTTCGGGCCTGTTGCCACAGACCCTCGTCGGACACCCTCAGCTGCAATCGGCAGCACATTTTCATCTCGGGGCCGGCTCCTCCACGGAGCCTCCAGTGAAACCGCCCCCCTCCAATCCGGGCGTGTGAGCCAGCTCCGCCCCCCCTCGGCGAATACCTTTTCTTGCCGTGAGAACGGCAAGCCCAGAACTGAGCCTGCAATCGGCAGAGCGTGCCTCAGTTTGTTTCAGGCCTGTTGCCACAGACCCTCGTCGGACACCCTCAGCTGCAATCGGCAGCACATTTTCATCTCGGGGCCGGCTCCTCCACGGAGCCTCCAGTGAAACCGCCCCCCTCCAATCCGGGCGTGTGAGCCAGCTCCGCCCCCCCTCGGCGAATACCTTTTCTTGCCGTGAGAACGGCAAGCCCAGAACTGAGCCTGCAATCGGCAGAGCGTGCCTCAGTTTGTTTCGGGCCTGTTGCCACAGACCCTCGTCGGACACCCTCAGCTGCAATCGGCAGCACATTTTCATCTCGGGGCCGGCTCCTCCACGGAGCCTCCAGTGAAACCGCCCCCCTCCAATCCGGGCGTGTGAGCCAGCTCCGCCCCCCCTCGGCGAATACCTTTTCTTGCCGTGAGAACGGCAAGCCCAGAACTGAGCCTGCAATCGGCAGAGCGTGCCTCAGTTTGTTTCGGGCCTGTTGCCACAGACCCTCGTCGGACACCCTCAGCTGCAATCGGCAGCACATTTTCATCTCGGGGCCGGCTCCTCCACGGAGCCTCCAGTGAAACCGCCCCCCTCCAATCCGGGCGTGTGAGCCAGCTCCGCCCCCCCTCGGCGAATACCTTTTCTTGCCTGTGAGAACGGCGCGCAGCCGTTCGGCGCGCCGGCTAAGGCGCACGGCAAAGGCGCGTGCACCTTAGCACGCACCTTTGCGAAGCGCCTGAGCGAAAAGCATAACTCCAGAACAAGGATAAGTACACCTTAAAATTAGAATCTGCATGTTTACACTGCAAGTACAATCGTATACTGCATGTTTATTACTGGACCAGTACGAATAGTCAACATGCACAGACTGATACTGCATGTTCAATATGCATAACATTATGTAATCGCATGCACAACCGCTTGCTTAATAAACATAATATTATATAACCACACGTATAACCAACTAATGCATGAACATCCTGCAACCTTATGTACAACCTGTTAGTGCAAGACCTGTCCAATTAATGCATGAATAATTACTATATGTTACTGCATGACCGGCACTACAGACACAACCAGCCACAACTGTCTTCCCCATAGACTCTACTGTATGATTATCCTTCTATTCATAGTTAAGCTCTCGCTACCTCTTACCGTAAGTTCCCCCCATACCCAACCTGCTCTCACAATTCAACTCAGTCCCTTCACCCAACTTACTCGTCTACAAAACCAGTTTCACCCTACCTCTACCTCTCTAGTGTCTGCTGACCCAGCCACACCCAGCCAGGCAAAAACCCCTACTTATCACAACCCGAACCACTCATCTTATCACACAACATGGCAACCTGCAACAAACAACAACTACTCTTAGGGATTCTATACCTATACCTATTAAGCTCTAAATGCTGGGGCAATGAAGACAACCCCCCCCAACCTATGCACACCTACCCCATCTCCTGGCTCAGACCAGTCGAACTAACTAAGCCCTCCAACCCTCTCCAACTCCTACAAAACCAGCCAAAACAAGACCTTCATCAAATCACAGTACTAAACACCACCCGCAAACACCGCAAACCACACAAGAAAAAGCTCTGCAACAGAAACATAAAAAAGATAACATATTCAGAAATCCCTACAGCAAACAGTTACGAAAACATTAAGGGATACTACCTAAACACCTGTTCCGTGAGAAACAAAGCCCACATAATAAATGATTGGATACTACAAACAAAACCTGACCTCCTGTTTCTGACAGAAACATGGATGATCTCTGACACCGACACTATCATGAAAGAAATTCTACCTCAGGGATATAAAATTATCCCACTATCAAGAAACTGGAAAAAAGGAGGAGGACTAGCAATCATCCTAAAAGATCACTACAACTACACCAAGACCGACTCCAAATCTTCAGGTAATCTCGAAATACTAACTTGCATAATCACTAACGCACAGTTAGAAGAATCATTAACCACAACTCTCTTCTACATCCCACCCAAAAAATGGTCAAGCGCAAAAGAGGAATTCGCCGAATTCCTTACCTTATCTAACCTAAAAGGTTCATACAACCTGCTTCTGGGAGACATAAACACTCACCTAGAACAAAAGACAAAACCAGAAATAACTGAAATCGCCAACCTCCTTATGTCACTGGACTTTCCAAACCCAGACACAGAAATAACCCATGAAAAAGGACACAAACTAGACCTAATCACCTTCTCCCACAAAGAAATACTAGCCCCCAAACTACAATATCACTCAGGCCCCTGGGAAAAATGTATCTGGTCAGACCATTTCATTGGCAAGTTCAATCTACATTGGCTAAAACAGAATACTCAACAAAAACACAAAAACGCAAATATGAACACAGTAACCACCCGTGGCATTATTAACCCAACCGAATTCTGGACCCACTACGAGTTACAACCCATAAACAACGAAATTCAGGACTTCCCCGCAACATGGGAAATCTACAGCAAAGAACTCTTAGACCAAATAGCACCATATAAAACATACAAAAAGAAAAATAGACCACCAAACGAATGGTTTGACAGTGAACTTCTAACCACCAAACAGGAACTAAGAAAATTGGAGAGAATCTGGCAAAAAACAAACAATGATTCAGACAAGACAAACTGGAAACAAAAAATGAAAATATACAAAAATCTGATCAAAGAAAAACGCACTAAGCATTATGCAAATAAAATCGGTACTTCAAAAATAAACAGCAAAGAATTATTCAAACTAGTAAAAACTATAACCGATACAACACAAATACTGAAAAAAGACACTGAGCACACTCCATCAGCACAAACCCTAGCCAACTTCTTTCAAAACAAAATCACCGAATTAAGAGCAACACTACCCACATCCACAACAAATGCTCTTCAATTCCTGGAACCCCATGACCAAGACACCAGAGTAGACATGTTATGGGACCACCTCGAATACCCAAACTGGCAGCAATTCCTAAATTTATTTAACAAGTACACCAAATCTAACTGCCTACTTGATGCATGTCCCCCTAAAATCATGACAATTGCCCCCCTAGAATTTAAAAAGGAACTTTTTGCATGGCTAACATCCGCCCTTGCAAACGGAACACTAAACAAAAAAATGGGCCATATACTAATCACTCCAATCCCCAAAGATCAGAAAGCCTCCCCAGCTCTGACACCCAATTTCAGACCCATAGCAAGCATTCCCCTCTTCACAAAGATACAGGAAGGATTGGTCAACCTTCAACTAGTCAATTACCTGGACAAATTTAACCTCCTTAACGAACACCAATCAGGATTCAGAAAAGGATACAACACAGAAACTGTCCTAGCCTCCTTGCTGAACCACCTTTATGATCTCTTTAGCAAAGGCAAAAGCGCACTGATCCTACAATTAGATCTCAGCAGCGCGTTCGACCTGGTAGACCACGAAATCATGCTACTGTGCCTTGAAGCAATGGGAATCTCGGGAAAGGCAAAGAAATGGTTCCAAGAGTTCCTAACAAACAGATCCTACCGAGTAATCAGCAATGGAAACTACTCTAAACCATGGGAAAACCCTTCAGGCGTACCTCAAGGTTCCCCCCTATCCCCCACACTTTTCAATATCTATATCGCCTCCTTAGGTCACCTACTACAAAAACTAAATTTAATATACTACATTTATGCGGACGACATATCCATCCTTATACCCTTAAACGACATCACAAAAGAAATTGTAGATAATCTCTCAAACACAATGACCGAAATCGATAAATGGACCACAAATTTCAAACTAAAACTAAACGCAGAGAAAACAAAAGTCTTTCTGGCTAGTCCCAATGACAAAATTACGAGAACATCGATAAAAATAAATAATCACGAATACCCAATTTCCAAAAACATAAAAATACTGGGTATCACTCTTGACACTCACCTAACTATGACTGACCACACAAACTCACTAGTGAAAAAATGCTTTTACACGCTATGGAAACTAAGAACCATAAAAAAATACTTTGACCCTTCATCATTCAGGTTGCTGGTACAGGCACTGATCCTATCCCTTCTTGACTACTGCAACATCATCTACCTAGGCATCCCACAAAAAACAATAATAAAACTGAGATTAATACAAAACACCGCCGTTCGCCTAATTTTCGGACTAAGAAAAAACGACCACATCAGCCCCTACTATAAAAAGCTGCACTGGCTTCCAATAGAAGCGCGAATTCTATTCAAATTCGCTTGCACCTGTTTCAAACAAGCCTGGGGACTAGCACCTTCATACCTACAAACTCACTTCACCCTACACAACCCCACAAGAACGACCAGAAACAAAAACATCTTTGCATACCCAAAGATTACAGGCTGCAGATACAAATCCTTCTTGGACAGAACCTTTAAGTTCCAAGCGAACAGACAGCAAACCTGGCTGAAAAACCACATAAACGAACCAAATATGACTTATAATACTTTCCGCAAATCGATCAAAACCACCCTATTCGCTAAATTCATTGACTAAAACGGTCCCCTCCCCCACTAAGACCCCTCTCACGGAGGTTCAAATTCTTTCAGACACTCATTACCCTTAGATCTCCAACTAGTATGTAAGTTTACCATTTAGACTATTGTACTGCATCTAGTCTCTTTATTCGGTACTGTATTTAAACTTATTTTATGGTATTGTATTTAGACTCACTCTACTGTATTATATGTGGATTTATTGTATTGTATTAGTATTGTACTGTACTTGTTACTCGCTGAATGTCCAGCCTTCTTACAATGTAAACCGCCTAGAAGTCGCCTGACTATGGCGGTATAGAAAAATAAAGTTATTATTATTATTATTATAAAGAGTTTCAAGGGGGAATAGTTGGAGTAGTTTCAGGGAGGACATGTAAATGTTAAAGAGGATTGGGGAGAGGGGTGAGCCTTGTGGGACACCACAAGTCGGGGTCCAGGGGGAGGATGAGGTGCCGCTCATGTTAACCATGTAAGAGCGGGAGCGCAAGAATTTGGAGAACCAATCAAGAACTATGGAGCTAATGCCTATCTCGGAGAGTTGGAAAATTAGAATGTCGTGGTGGACAACGTCAAAAGCTGCGGAGAGGTCGAATTGTAGAAGGACAGCAAACTTGTTACGAGAATGCAGTTGCTGAACCTTAGAGATTAGAGAGGCCAATAGGGATTCAGTGCAGAAGTTGGGTCTGAAGCCATATTGGTAAGGTAAGAGGATGGAGAATCTTTCTAAGTAGGAATAGAGCTGGGTAGATATGATAGACTCGAGCAGTTTGGTGAGGAGAGGGATATTTGCTATTGGACGGTAGTTGGATGGTATGGAGGGGTCTAGGTCTCACAATCATCAGCTGCCCCTCTTCTGCTCCAGACTCTACTCTCCTCACCGTCTGGCAGCGGATGCATTTCTCCTAGATTGGTCCAATCTATTCCTGTATGCTTTCCCTCCTCTGCCTCTCATGTTACGAACCTTGTTCAAGCTCCAGAGGGAACACGCCACCATGATTCTCATAGCTCCACGGTGGCCCAGGCAACATTGGTTCTCCCTTCTACTTCAACTCAGTTCCAGGGAGCCTATTCTTCTTCCACTGTTTCCTTCTCTGCTTACACAGCACCAGGAGACCCTTCTGCATCCCAACCTTCAGTCTCTGCACCTGACAGCTTGGTATCTCTCGGGTTGACTTCAACTGATCCTCTTCTGTCTCAGCCCGTTTGTTCTATTCTGGATGCCTCCAGGAAACCGGCCACTCTGCAATGTTACCATCAGAAGTGGACACGGTTTTCTTCCTGGTGTCTTCTTCATCATCATGATCCCACTTCCCTTGCGGTGGAAATCTTGCTAGATTATCTTCTTGCTTTGTCTGACTCTGGTCTCAAGTCTACCTCTATCAGAGTCCATCTCAGTGCTATTGCTGCTTTTCATGAGCCGGTTCATGGGAAACTTCTCTCAGCTCATCCCTTGGTTTCCAGATTCATGCGGGGTCTTTTCAATGTAAAACCACCTCTTAAAGCTCCTCCTGTAGTCTGGGATCTCAATGTGGTTCTCTCCGCCTTAATGAAGCCTCCGTTTGAACCTTTGGCTACAGCTCCTTTCAAGTTCCTTACTTGGAAAGTGCTCTTACCTCTGCCAGGAGGGTCAGTGAGCTACATGCACTAGTTTTGGATCCACCTTTTACAGTCTTTCATCATGACAAGATAGTTCTGCGTACCCATCCAAAGTTTCTCCCTAAGGTTGTCTCTGAATTCCATCTCAACCAATCTATTGTTCTGCCTGTCTTCTTTCCGAAACCTCACTCTCATTCTGGAGAACAGGCTCTACATACTTTGGACTGTAAGCGGGCTTTAGCTTACTATTTAGATTGTACTAAACCCCACAGATCATTTCCCCAACTCTTTCTGTCCTTTGATCCGAATAAATTGGGACATTCTGTTTCTAAACGTACGCTGTCCAATTGGCTTGCAGCGTGCATTTCATTCTGTTATGCTCAGTCCGGACTGACACTGGAAGGTTCTATCACGGCCCATAGAGTTCGAGCTATGGCAGCATCTGTAGCTTTCCTCCGTTCAACTCCTATTGAGGAAATCTGCAAGGCTGCTACTTGGTCCTCAGTTCATACTTTTACATCTCATTATTGTCTGGATGCATTCTCCAGACGGGATGGACACTTCGGCCAATCTGTTTTGCAAAATTTGTTTACCTAATGGCCAACCTTCCCTCCATCCCTCTTTTTGTTAGCTTGGAGGTCACCCATCAGTCAAGAATATGCTGCCTGCTTGTCCTGGGATAAAGCACAGTTACTTACCGTAACAGGTGTTATTCAGGGACAGCAGGCAGATATTCTCCCCTCCCCGGGTTGGCTTCTTAGCTGGCTTATCCTAACTGGGGACCGCGCGCCTCCGTTGGGCAGGAAGGCACTCGCGCGTGCGGCCTGCTAGAACTTTCCAAGTTCTTAGAGTGCAATCACTCTAAAATTGTCCGTACCGGGGCTCCGGCGGTGCCGTCACCCATCAGTCAAGAATATCTGCCTGCTGTCCCTGGATAACACCTGTTACGGTAAGTAACTGTGCTTTATTTGCATCTGGTAATTTACAGATTCATGAAGGATCTCTGGAACTATGAATTATAGTTAAAAGCTGTCAGTCATTTTCATTCATCTCATGAAATACACATTCAAACTGCTGGCCTCTGTAGAGCTGAAATTTCTGATCTGGAACTGTCATATTGGCTTACAGAACTATCAAATTATAGGCATTACTTTTGTACTTAGTGTGTTTAAGTGTTTCCAAGTAGGTTCATTTTACATGTCAGTTATAAACAAGAAAACTTCACTTGAATGCTTTTTGTCACAAATCAAGTTGACATTAATAAATTGTTTCAGGAAGGAAAAAGCCTCATAAATCATGAACCAATATTGACACTAGTTTATTATCTTGCTCACATTCAAATAATCATAGGCAGAAAACACCCCTTCCTTTGTTTTCCAATCAAAAAAATGAATATGTCTGCCTCTGACAATGGCTGCTAGCATTTTGCAGTAAAAAAACGCTGCTTCAGGGAGCTTGGACCTCAAACTGCAAAACAGAAATATTTTTATATAAAAATTGAAATCAAATCAATTCCAAAAGAAATAAGCAAAAAACTTGTGTTGCCTATCAATGCAATAATGTTCCTTTAAGTGATAATGCAAAATGGTATCTGTAAAATATAGACACTGTTGCCTTTATGCCAACCAATCAAAACTTACATATGTAAAGTGTTGAGTCGTTTTAGAGACTACATTCATTGTGTACACAGTATTGATTGCGTTGTTTCGCACTTTTAAGCATGTGGCTCATAGCAAGACCAGAAGAAGGTCATTGTTACGACTGACACACGACCCATGTCGGATCTATGCCACTTTTATACTGTGTCTTTTGTGCTATTGTATATTTTTATTGTATTTCTTTACACCATTTTTAAATAAATTGGATAACAAGATCATCAGTT
Organism: Geotrypetes seraphini; assembly: GCF_902459505.1. Classification (NCBI taxonomy): domain Eukaryota; kingdom Metazoa; phylum Chordata; class Amphibia; order Gymnophiona; family Dermophiidae; genus Geotrypetes; species Geotrypetes seraphini. The sequence continues at coordinate 155,085,443 of NC_047089.1, forward strand.
CCACAGTTTTTTGCTTTGCGGTTTATTTTGTGAAACTTTTTTAATGGATTTTTTTTGTGGAAACAGGCAGACAAGACATCCATTGGAGAATAAATTTGTGCCAAACTAACGAAATGATTGGCCCTTCAAAAATAAATAATCTTTTCAAACCACTATTAACCCAACAGGAGATGTCATTCAAAATCAAATCACATACGCAAAGCTAATTTCAAAAATCTGATGATATAAATAATTTTATCATTAGCCTTTAAAATAAGCTTTCATCAGAAAAAAATGATGACATTACATGTTTAGATTCAAACCACACAGAGTTCAACTTAAAAATACAACGCTGTTCTAGTTGCAGAAACTTACATTCATAATCGCAGCCTTGAATTGAGCTACTAAACTGCATCAGCTTCATTTATTAAGGATTTTCTAATAGGAACAATCTGCCCAAACCAAAGTTAAGTTAATACTGTATAGAAAGTGGAGTAGCTTAACAGGGTTTTATAATAAGGTATCGAGATAATAAATATGTGTTTTTTGAACCGGCTCAACTTACAGCTTTCTTGACGCTGAAACGTTTGGAAAAGGAAGGAACAACATAATAGCAACAACAAATGGACTTGACTATTGAATATAAGCTCCTTAATCCAGTCACTAGATACCTTTTTTTTCTTGTATAGAATTTATTAACTGATTTCCTTTGAGTTCACTCATAAATCCTTGGATCATCTTTTTTGAGGACTTGATTGTTTGAGTAGAGATTTATTATTACGGAAATAACTTTCCTTTTTATTTTCTTCTCTTAAATATATGTATGATCAGACAATCTTTCTGTACAAAATGTTTGATTTTGTTAAAATTTAAAATTGATAAATAAAGAATTAAAAAAAAACACCAGGGTTTAAAAAAGTTTTGAATAATTTACTAAAAGAGACATCCATATGCCATTGATATGGCTTGGGGAAATTCATTGTCTGTTCCTAGAAAAAGCAACATAAAATCTGTTTTGCAACTTGTGACCTTGCTGAGTACTTGTGACCTCGGTTGGCTATTGGAAACAGAATACTGTATATGTTCTGTATCTTTTTTATTTTAACAGTGTGTGGGAGCCATTAACAAAGTATTGTACTGATTAGATGACATTGTTCAATAGTGAGGGGGAGGGGGTTATTTTACTATTACATATTCTATAAGATATTTGATTATATGGTAGGGGTGGGTGGGAGGGGGGTGATAAGAGTTTGTTTTGTACCAATGATAATTATGAAGTGATGTATTTATTGTTAATTTGGTTGAATATATTTCACACTTATTGTAAGTTTGAAAATGAATAAAGAAACAGTGAATCCCACCAAGGTAGTTTATTACAGAGAACTGCATAATCTAATCCACGCCAAAATAAACATTTCTTACTTTTTTAGGTGGTTTGGACAATTTACCAGAAAGTTCAGATATTGTTGTTTCTCCAAATGCTGCATGGTCAGGAATAAGTGCTAATGAAAGAAAAAATTATAATAAAATTCTTCATGAACTGTTCAGAATTGTCAAAAATGCCGATAGGTAAGATTTTCATTTTAATACATAGCATAACATTGTGCTTTTTGATCGCTTAATCATTAGTTCAACGCGGTTTACAAAAAATTACTAAAGAAAATCATAATTCATGGAATGAAGAGAGTTAGTCGGTATTTTTGAGAATAAATAGGTTTTCAATTGTGATCTAAAGTCTTTATAAGAGTGAGCTGCTAGCAACAAAGCTCAAAATTCTTTATCATGAAGGGCTGCTTGGGATATCAGTGTGATTGAGAAATTTTATATTTTTACAACCCTGGATTGAAAGAGAGTTAAACAAAGGATGGGTTCTTCTACTATGTCTGTATGATGCCAAGGAAAATCTATTAACAAGTATAGAGGGGCTGTGGCGTAGAGAACTTTGTAACAGAAGCAGCCCAACTTAAACAATACATGAGCCTCCACAGGCAGCCTGTGCAACTCACAGTAAAAAGACATAATACCCACATGTCCCCCTTTTTAAATCCATACCTATAAGAACCTTTTTTAAATTCCTTCTCCTTTTGATTTTATATGGGAATCCCATAGAGGAGGAGCTGTAGTTATTTGGACTGGCAGCTTAAAACACTGTATGATACCATTCTAAGCCAATTAAAAAAAAACTATGGAAAAAGTGAGTGACTTATCACCGGAGCATGTTTCTCCATGGACAGGCAGGGCTGAATGAAACTGGTTGAATGGAAGGTGACAGGGTAGTGGTCAATGGAGCTCGCTCTGAGTAAAGGGATTTTACCAGTGATATGCCTCAAGGATTGGTTATTGGGCCTTTTTAACATTTTTGTAAGATATTGCTGAAGGGCTGTTGGGTAAGATTTGCATCTTTGTGGATGATACCAAAATCTGCAAATCTTATTTGTTTTTTTCCAAATAGAGTAGACACCCCCAATGGTGTGAATAACATGAGGAAGGAGCTAGCGAAGCCTTTCCCAGAATTTATCATTCTCCATGAAAGCTCAGGAGAACCTTGTGGACCTTTTGAACACGCTCTGATGTTCCCATATTGGCAACTGGCCTGATTCATCCTCAGCTTTAAAGATTCATGTAGACCAGTCAATGCTGAACCTAACCTATCCTCAGATATATATATATATATATTTTTTAATGGAGCATAAAAGTTGCTATGGCTGAAATTAAACCCCCAACAGGTTGCTCTCATGCACTAATAGGCTCAGAGCGCAGACCCTAGATATGATGGAGGTCTATAAAATACTGAGTGGAGAGGAATAGGTAGACATGAATTGCTTATTTGTTTTTTTTCAAAAATACAAAGGCTAAGGGGTATGAAATGAAGCTACTAAGTAGTAAATTTAGAATAAGTCAAAGAAAATATTTCTTTACTCAATGTGTAATTAAACTCTGGAATGTGTTGCTAGAGAATGTGATAAAAGCAGTTAGCTTTGAAGGGTTTAATAATGGTTTTAACAAATTCCTAAGAGAGAGAAGTCCACAAGCTGTTATTAAAATAGACTTGTGAAAATACGCTGCTTATTCCTAGGATAAGCAGCATAAAATCTGTTTTACTCTTTGGGATCTTGCCAGGTACTTATGATCTGGATTGATCATTGTTATTGAATATCAGGCTTGATGGACCTTTAGCCTGTCCCAATATGTCACTCATTATATACTTATCCTTTGACCCTCCTCCTTTGAGACCTCCTTTGGGTATTGCTGTTAGATTGCTAGATTTCCAAGGCTCTTTATAGACAATCAAGACCCCTACTTGGTAAAGTAGCATTGATAAATCTCAAAAAATACATACAGCAGTGGCATCACACTATCTCCATCAGATCAGTCCTCATCCCTGATCAGAGCCCCTTCTCAGTACTTAAGTCTTTAGCAGAGTCAAACAAGGAGGTGGAAGATCAGCACAAATAGGCTAGTAAGTCCAAGTCTTTTTAAATGCAGAGTAACCTCTGCCAGAAACCCAAAGAGTAAAATAATCTCTTACCTAAAGAGCTTAAAATGCCCCAGAATAAGGGACTGGGTGCCTGTGAGCTTCTGCTAAATACCCCAACCCTTAGTAGGGTCCCCTGCAATGCATATCAGTACATAAGAATTGCCATACTGGGACAGACCGAAAGCAATGCTCCCTCTAAGGACTAGTAGGGTACGTGCAAATTTATTTTTCATGTGAACAACAATTTTCCAGATTTGCAAGTATTTTTGTGAGCAACGTTCTTAGAATGTATGAGCGATTGTTCATGTGGTCAACTTAGAGGGAACATAGACTGAAGGCACATCAAGCCCAGTATTCTGTTTCCAACAGTGGCCAAGTGTGAAATATTTTCCCCGTTTTATTTTAAATCTACTTCTTGGTAGCTTCATTCCTTGACCCTAGTCCTAGTATTTTTGGAAAAAGTAAACAAACTATTCACATCTACCCTTTCACCTCTGTCATTCACTGGCAATGAATTCCAGATTTTAATTACCGTATTTTTGCTCCATAAGATGACCTCCTCCCGGTACCTTTTTAAAACACGGCCTGCCCGCCAGCCCTTCCTTTTAAAACACCCTCCGCAGTACCTTTTTAAATACCCCTTAAACCTAGTGGTCCAGCAGTGTATGAGCCGGCAAGAGCGTGCTTTCTGTGCTGCTGCCTGGGCCGGCTCCGCTTTCTGAATGGAGCGAAAAATACGATACACGTTGGGTGAACCCAGTTTGTTTTAAATTTACTACTTGGTAGCTTCATTCCTTGCCCCCCTAGTCCTAGTATTTTTGGAAAGAGTAAACAAACGATTCACATCTACCCTTTCCACTCCATTCAATATTTTCTAAACCTCTGTCATACCAACCCTGGGCTATCTCTTCTCCAAGCTGAAGAGCCTAGCTGCTTTAGCCTTTCCTCATAGGGAAGTTGTCCCATCCCTTTTATCATTTTTGTCGCTATTCTCTTTACCTTTTCTAATTCCTTTGCAAAGTGAGCAAAGTACTTTAAATAAAATAAGTCCCTAAGCTTATTTACTGTATTTACTTTTAGGATTTCCTTTTCTCAACTTTGTAAACAATTTCCCAGCAAAGTCTTACCAGTGAAGATCTCTCTGTCTCTATAAGTCCTCTCACAGCATCTCTTCTGGAGGAACTCCATAATGTCTGTTATATTACATTTTGTAGTATGAAATGGACAGTTAACCATGGTGCTGCAAGTTTATGGAGAAATTTGTTCAGTAAACTTCTGCTCTGCTTCCATTTTAGTGGGAATGATAGACATCAGACCAGATCATGCTAGGAGTAGTCTCCCCTCGCCAGTTCTACAGAGCTAGGAATCCCCAGAAAGACCTTCTGAAGATATCCTACTAGAATTTGGGATCCCTGAAAGCATCTAGCCCAGTGGTCTTCACTAATTTTTAAGTGAGGGCCATTTTGGGTCCAAAAGGGTTGAAGAAGAGACGACATATCTTCCTTCTTGGGGCCGTGATGCCAGTGTATATACAGTAGAATCTCAGTTATCTGGCACCCATGGAGATTGGTGAATGCTGGATAACTGGTTTTCTGGTTGCTTGAGAATACTGTATTAGAAACCTTGTCTAACCCAGATCTGAATTCCTCCCCACTCCCTCCCACCCTGAAACATCAGCTCAGCAGTGGTCCTGAGCCAAAAGTCCCCCTCTCTCTAGCCACGAAGCAGCAGAAGTGGCGGTGGTCCTGAGCTACAAACCCCCGTCCTCCTGCCCCAAAGCAACAGAAGCTGCAACAGTCCTGAGCCACGAACCCCCCTCCCTCCAGCCACGAAGCAGAAGCAGTTGGCGCCCTAAGCATTTTCTTCCATTATATCAGATCAGTATTAACTCAAGTTGATAGGTGGGATTAATCAAGCAAAAGAAGTTGCTTGACTCTTAAGATTATTATGCTAGTTTTCTGTGGAACTGCTTTAGATAACACAGGAATCTTTATCAATAAGGGCAAGCTACATTTTTTATCTGATTGCCATTTCTTATTTTCAGTATTCCAAAAAAGATGTGTTCAAATAAGATAGATCCAGGCAATGGATTAGTTGACTTTGATTATAGAACAGACAAAATTCATGATACATGGACACAGGTCAATACAGAAACAGGTAAGATTGATAACTTGATATCTATTTCAAACAAATGCCATAGGTATGTGAAATGTTTCTCTGTACCTAATCTAAATATAAAGACTGTCTTGGTTTATTTGTATGTTTTCTGTTTTGATTTCTGAAAGCTCTTATATCCTTAAACATACAGGTATGAATTGTGTAATCTGGGAAATCATTAATGTAACACTGATTCTTGATTCTTGCTTTTTATTTTAACAAGGTCTAACATTTTTAATAAGATCAAATATGAAAAATTTTATAGACTCTGAGCTTAATTTGTTTTCTCATTTGTATTGTTGTATATGAAGAAAAAATTAGGTTCTACCATTTTCAACACCATTTCCTTATTTCAAAGATATCACTTTGCCATCCCATTTGGCTGCAAACACTGTAACGTATACTGAGCATTCTACTGAAAACAGTCCAGTGATAATAAAGAAGAATGCAAGGAGGCAGGGCACTCGCAGTGATTTGGCTTTTAATGTGAGCAGTATTTACGATGAGTTGCTTCTGATAAACCAAAAACTCCAGGTAAGAATTGCAATGTGTGGATGTGTATGTTAAAACTGACTGCCCCTTGTACCAGTCAGTCAGTTTTAACATGCTTAGAAGAAGTAATACCATCTTGAGAACACAATGTACTAGTTGTTTTTTTTTTGTGTTGTTTTTTTTAATGCAAAATGCTGCTATGATTTGTATTCTTGCTTTCTTTGCACTCTTGTATCTCTCTTCATTGCTCTGGAATCCTGAATGTTATGCCATACTGCCCTTCAGACTAAGGAACATGGGCATTAATTCTTCATCTCTATAATTTGACCGTACAGTCATTTCTAGGGAATGAACTACCTTGATATTTAGTATATGAACCATTTACTTGTTTCACCTGTATAATGGTTTAGATGTGGAGAGCACTGCTGTGTATTAATCTTTTGTGACCTTATAAAGCTTGATGAGATTATACATTATCTCTATGCTTTCCACTGTATTTAAGTTCATATCTACCTATTTGGCCATAGCAGTGAGCAAGAAGATCATACACTGAATGTGTCTTCACATGCTAAAAGAATTCAGGAAAATGCCTTAAGTGTAATATTTGAAAGGCAGTTAAATATGAGAACTGAATTCAAGGCTGATACTTACAAGGTAAGGTGTGTACTAACATTTATTAAATTAGCAGTTATGTACATGAAGGGATAGAAGTATGTTCATCTGTAATAGATGTTTTCTATTGACAATGGAATTGATAAGGTACACAAGTGAGTGACGCCATGTGCTGGCACCAGGATGGAACTGCTTTCCCAGAGCTCAGAACTTAGTGTAAAGATAATTTATTCCAGGACAAGCAGGCAGCATATTCCCATACATGGGTGACGTCACCGACGGAGCCCCGCAGCAGACAGCCTCGAAAGCAAACTTGCTTGAAGATCTCGATCTTTCGAGGACTGCACCGCGCCTGCGCGCGTGCCTTCCCGCCCGAACTAGGGGGCGCATCTCCTGAGAGGATCCTCAGTTCGTTTAATTCCGCGGAGACAAGAAGACACGTTTTTCTTCAGCTCTGCAGCACTTTTGCCTTCTCTTCACCGCGGCTGTTTCTTTTTTTTTTTTTTTTTTCACAAAGTTCGGTCGCTGTGCTCTAATTTATTTCTCCTTTATCAAAAAAAAAAAAAAAATTAAAATTTTTGTTTCTCTTTTTTACGCTAGTCTGGCCGGTGAGCCTTGGGCCTAGGCCCAATTGCTCCTTCCGTTCGACATGGACTTTATTTTTTCTATGTCCCGGCCTCTCACCGGGTTTAAACGTTGTCGTCAGTGTAATCGTGTGATTTCGGTCACCGATCCCCACTGTCGCTGTCTACAGTGCCTGGGTCCTTCCCATTCCCCAGAAGATTGTCATCGTTGCTTCACTCTCACTCCACGGGCTTTTCGACGCAGGTGCGCCCAATTTTTTCAACTTTTCGGAGACATGGAGCAACCTTCGGATTCGACTTCGACCTCGGCGGCTGCCCCGGTATCGAAGGCTTCGACTCCGACAACATCGACGACCACGGTCTCGAAGGCTTCGACCCAAGTTCCGGCTGGAGCTTCGGTCTCGAAGGCCTCGACCTTGCCTGCCTCGGTTCCCTCGAAGACGGTGTCCTCAGTGAAGTCTTCCATGGGGGGTAACTCTCCGGGTTCTCTTTCAGGTACCGTACCCAAGAAGCCACCAGAGTCCTCTGCACGTCCATCTTCCAAGCGTACCTCCAAGATAAGGGAATACTCACCTTCGAGGTCGCCCTCTTCGGAGCGTACTGCTGCACCTACGAGATCAGAACCTTCTGTCTCGGTGCCGATGCTGGAGGACATGCTAAAATCTATACTGACCACACAGATTTTCTCTTTAGTGGCTCAATTGGTCCCGTCCTCGACCTTGCCTCGGGTGGATCAGCCTGTCACCCAACCGGAGCATCCAGTATCTCGAGGCCGATCCCGGACACCGAAAAGAATACCTTCATCTGATTCTTCTCCGGACTCACCCCCTCCGAAGCACCGGTCGAAGCCTTCGAGACATAGTGCTTCTAAGCTTCGGAGGGAGTCTTCGGCTTTGGATACCGAGACTTCTCTGCCGCATTCTTCGAAGTCGAAGCACAGATCCCGACACCATCGAGCATCAACTCGAAGTCCTTCTCGACCGAAGACTCCTCCGTCGAAGCCGGCTCGTCGAGACACTTCACCTTAGACCTCGACTCATTCAGTACCACGTACACCTGGTACTTCTCCATCCAGGAGCCTTAAGAGAAAACATTCTCTTACTCCACCTCACAGTGCAGCTTCTTTGGTGACTCTACGCCTTGACTCGGAACCACTGTCACCATATTCCAGAGAGGCTTCTCCTTCATACTCAGCACTTCCTAGATCTCGCAGTGTGTCTCCTGAGGAAGCATCTGATTCCAAATCCATTTCATTTGCCAAATTTATGAGGGGCATAGAGAGGGTGGATAGGGACAGATTCTTCAGGCTGAAGGGGTCAACAGGCACGAGGGGGCATTCGGAGAAACTGAAGGGAGATAGGTTCAGAACAAATGCAAGGAAGTTTTTCTTCACCCAAAGGGTCGTGGACACTTGGAATGCGCTACCGGAGGAAGTGATCAGGCAGAGTATGGTACAGGGATTCAAACAGGGATTGGACGGATTCCTGAGGGATAGGGGGATCGTGGGATACTGAGAGAGGTGCTGGGATGTAACACAGGTATAGAAAGCAAACCAAGTAATAAGTATAGAAATCCAACCAGGTCGTGCATGTGCAAGACCAGAGGGTTAGGACTTCGATGGGAAGATAAGACTCTATGGGAAACCAAGGTGGCAAGGGGGCCCCTTCTGGTGACTCAGACAGGCCGTGACCTGTTCGGGCCGCCGCGGGAGCGGACTGCTGGGCAAGATGGACCTGTGGTCTGACCCAGCGGAGGCACTGCTTATGTTCTTATATGGGACAAGCTCTTAAACTAGATCTTCATTCTGATTCTAAATATACTCCTGAATATTTAGCAGATATGGAGCTTCCTCATCCACCTAAAGAGTCACTATGTTTATCCATGACTCCTGTTCTCAAACAAACCTTTGTTCGTAACATGGAGACTCTTTATTCAATCACTGCCATTCCATCTAAATTGGAATCTCGTTATCGAACAGTTCCATGTAAAGGTTATGAAAAATCTCAACTTTCTCATCAATCCCTGGTAGTGGAATCATCTTTGAAGAAAGCACATCCTTCTAAAATCTACGCTTCAGTTCCTCCAGGCAGAGAAGGTCGTACCATGGATAAGTTTGGTCGCCGTTTATACCAGAACTCTATGATGGCAAATAGAGTTCTTAATTATAGCTACATATTTACATCTTACTTCAACCACTTTCTGAAGATATTACCAACTTTTTACCCGGATATCTCCACAACTCATCTTTCTGAATTCAAACTCATTCTCAAGACTCTTTCTCATTTAAGACTCTTCATGTTACAAGCCTCATATGACGCTTTTGAACTATCGTCTCGAGTATCTGCCATGCGTCGTTTAGCATGGTTACGTATTGTTGACATGGATCCCAATCTTCAAGATCGATTGGCGAATTTACCTTGTCAGGGTAACGAATTGTTCAATGACTCTATTGAAGCAGCTACTAAGCGTCTCTCAGAACATGAACGCTCTTTTGCTTCCCTCATTCGACCAAAACCCAAACCTGCACCAACTAGAGGTTTTAAACAGACTCCACGTCGTTATCCTCAAAAAAACGACTCCTGCTTTTTCCAGGCCTCCTCCTCGTCGTCCTCCTCAACAACAGCGCCAGCAAAAGTCTCAAACTCCTGCTGCCACCAAACCAGCTCAGTCTTTTTGACAGTCTCAGCCTGAGCATTCCAATTTCTCTGTTTCCAAATTCTCCCCTCCCCATAGGAGGTCGTCTGTCCACATTTTATCACCAGTGGGAGCTCATTACATCAGATCTCTGGGTGCTTTCCATCCTACGAGAGGGATACTCTCTTCAGTTGCTGCAGGTGCCTCCAGATCGCCATCCAAGAGAGTGTCCTTCCGATCAGTCGCACCTTCCCCTTCTTCTTCAAGAAGCTCGGGCTCTGCTTCGCCTGCGAGCTGTGGAGGAAGTCCCTCTTCCACAAAGGAACTTGGGATTCTATTCCCGTTATTTTCTAGTTCCCAAAAAGACGGGGGATTTGCAACCGATCCTAGATCTCAGAGCTCTCAACAAATATGTAGTCAAAGAGAAATTTTGAATGCTCACTCTGCCAACTTTATATTCCTTAATGGATCAAGGGGATTGGATGTGTTCCCTCGATCTCAAAGAGGCGTATACTCATATCCCTATTCATCCAGCATTTCGCAAGTACCTCAGATTTCAAGTAGGAAACCTTCATCTGCAGTACCGAGTTCTCCCCTTCAGATTGGCTTCTTCTCCCAGAGTTTTAACAAAATGTCTCGTGGTGGTGGCTGCAGCTCTTCGCAACCAGGGTCTCCAAGTATTTCCATACCTCGACGACTGGCTCATCAAAGCTCCCTCTTTTTCAGGGGTTATTGCAGCGACCCAACAGACTATTCTTTTTCTACAAAGTTTGGGATTTCACATCAACTTTCCCAAATCTCAATTGACTCCCTCTCAGTCTCTCCAGTTCATAGGAGCAACTCTGGACACTATCAATCTGAGAGCCTACCTTCCACAACCACGTCAGGCCGCCCTTCTTCAGATTTCTCAACAAGTCTTCCACCTTTCAACTGTTCCAGCACGAACGATGATGGTTCTGCTCGGTCACATGGCTTCTACAGTTCATGTGATTCCTTTTGCCAGACTTCACCTTCGTATTCCTCAATGGACACTGGCATCCCAATGGCAGCAAACCATGGATCCACCAGCTCGACTGATTTCCATAACTCCTTCATTGCGGAGGTCTCTCCGTTGGTGGATGCTCTCTTTGAATCTTTCAAGAGGCTTACTGTTCCACCCTCTTCCTCATCAGAAAGTCCTCACAACCGACTCGTCAACGTATGCATGGGAAGCTCATGTGGACGGTCTTCGTACTCAGGGTCTATGGACTCAAACAGACCGTCGGTGTCATATCAATCTGTTGGAACTCAGAGCGATATTCTATGCTCTCAAAGCTTTTCAACATCTCCTTCACGACATGGTGCTTCTTGTACGTACCGACAACCAGGTAGCCATGTATTATGTCAACAAACAGGGAGGGACGGGATCTCATTCCCTGTGTCAAGAAGCTCTGAAATTGTGGCATTGGGCAATTCTTCACAACCTCTACCTCAGGGCTGTTTACATTCAGGGTCAACACAATTATTTGGCGGACAAATTGAGTCGCCTTCTACAACCTCACGAATGGACGCTCAATTCTCCTACTCTTCACCAAATCTTTGTTGGGGAACTCCGCAGATAGATGTGTTTGCATCGCCTCTCAACTTCAAGCTGCCTCAATTTTGCTCCCGCATTTACGCTCCTCAACATCTCGAAGCGGATGCGTTTCTACTGGACTGGAGGAATCAGTTCCTTTATGCCTTTCCTCCGTTTCCTCTGATTCTCAAGACTCTAGTCAAACTGAAGTCAGAACATGCCACCATGATTCTAATAGCTCCTCGGTGGCCCAGGCAACCTTGGTTCTCCCTTCTACTTCAACTCAGCACCAGGGAGCCTCTACTTCTGCCAATATTTCCTTCTCTACTCACGCAAAGTCAAGAATCCTTGCTTCATCCCAATCTGCAGTCTCTACACTTAACAGCTTGGTACCTTTCTGCATAACAGACTTTCCTCAATTTTCTCAGTCTGAGATATATTACTTGCTTCCAGAAAGCCATCAACTAGACAATGTTATGGCCAGAAGTGGACTAGATTTTCTACTTGGTGTTCTACTCATCACTTACAACCTATCTCGTCCTCCTTAGCATCAGTTCTGGACTACTTGTTTCATTTGTCACAATCTGGACTTCAAACTACATCTATTCGAGTCCATCTTAGTGCTATAGCTGCTTTCCATCAGCCTCTCGATGGAAAACCTCTTTCTGCACATCCTATGGTTTCTCGCTTTATGAAAGGACTTCTAAATCTCCATCCACCACTTAAACCACCTCCAGTGGTTTGGGATCTCAATGTTGTTTTAGCTCAACTTATGAAGCCTCCTTTTGAACCGCTTGACAAAGCTCATCTCAAGTATCTCACTTGGAAAGCTGTGTTCCTGATTGCTCTCACATCTGCTCGACGAGTCAGTGAGTTACAAGCTTTGGTTGCAGATCCACCTTTCACAGTTTTTCATCATGACAAGGTGGTACTCCGTACTCATCCTAAATTCTTGCCTAAAGTTGTTTCAGAATTTCACATCAATCAGTCTATTGTTCTACCTGTATTTTTTCCAAAGCCTCATTTTCATCCTGGAGAAGCGTCCCTTCATACACTGGATTGTAAACGTGCCTTGGCTTTCTACCTCCAACGCACGCAAATGCACAGAACATCTCCTCAACTTTTCATCTCATTTGATCCGAATAGGTTGGGACGTCCTATATCAAAGCGCATCATCTCCAACTGGATGGCTGCTTGCATTTCTTTCTGCTATGCTCAGGCTGGTCTTCCTCTGCAAGGTCGAGTGACGGGCCACAAAGTTAGAGCTATGGCGGCATCTGTAGCTTTCCTCCGATCAACTCCTATTGAGGAAATCTGCAAGGCTGCCACTTGGTCCTCAGTTCATACTTTCACCTCTCATTATTGTCTGGATACCTTATCCAGGAGGGATGGCCACTTTGGCCAATCTGTTTTGCAAAATCTTTTTTCGTAAATTGCCAACTTCCCTCCATCCCTTTTTACTTAGCTTGGAGGTCACCCATGTGTGGGAATATGCTGCCTGCTTGTCCTGGGATAAAGCACAGTTACTTACCGTAACAGTTGTTATCCAGGGACAGCAGGCAGATATTCCCACAACCCTCCCACCTCCCCTGGTTGGCTTCTTGGCTAGGTATCTGAACTGAGGATCCTCTCAGGAGATGCGCCCCCTAGTTCGGGCGGGAAGGCACGCGCGCAGGCGCGGTGCAGTCCTCGAAAAATCGAGATCTTCAAGCAAGTTTGCTTTCGAGGCTGTCCGCTGCGGGGCTCCGTCGGTGACGTCACCCATGTGTGGGAATATCTGCCTGCTGTCCCTGGATAACAACTGTTACGGTAAGTAACTGTGCTATCTAGGCTCTTCCTTCGTGCAGTGCGCTTACCTTCTCAGTTAGTTCAAAGCTGACCGTTCTTAGGGAGCTGGGGAGGGACTGTATGCCTTATCAATCCTGCTTTCTATGGAAAATGCCTATTATAGATAAACAATTTTGCTTTTCTGTTGACAGAGAGGATTGTGTCCGATATACAGATGTGTGACTCCCATGCTTAAAGCTTCTCAATCTTCAATTGTCTTAACCTTTTTGAGCAGCCTGCACAGTCCGTTTTGAGAATTGTTAGGTCATAGGCATAAATAAGCCAGCAATGCTTGGCCAAAGGCACTTTGCTGAAGCTTGGTCCATACACTGTGCAGTGAAAGTATGAAGAGAGGACTATGTAGCTGTTATGCAGCTAGTATTCAGTAAAGCAGACTTCAAGAGGTCACTGTGGCTGCAGTGGTTCTCAGCTCAGTCCTTGGGACTTCACTAGCTAATCAGGTTTCAGGACACTTACAATAGATATACATGATAGATTTACATACAGCGGAGGTAGTGCATGTCTGTTTATCCTTTCCTTTCGTCATTCGCTGAAATGTCTTTGGTAAATTATTGTTGAACTGTGCAAACCCACTATTTTGTGTCTTGTTTCCTCTATTTCCTCAACATGGTGTATGCTTGTTTTTTAGGGGGGGGTTTCACTTTAAGTTCCCTGACATTTATGAAGTGATAATCGGTTATGAGAGTTCCCAAATGTATGGGCTATAAATAGACCTATCTTTCTGTCTGTTGGAGCATGACAAGCCAAAAGCATGTGTCATTTGTTGTTTTAAGACATTAGACTGAATTAAAAAATATTTCCTCCTATTGGTTTTAAAAGTATTTCCCTGTAACTTCGAGTGTTTGTTATTTTTGATGTACCCATTCTACTCTACTCAGGATTTTGTAGACTTCAATTATATCTTCCCCTCAGCCGACTTTTCCAAGCTGAAGATCCCTAACCTTTTTAGTCTTTCCTAATACAAGAGTTCCATCCCCTTTATTATCTTGGTTACTCTTCTTTGAACCTTTTTCTAGTGTCACTATATCTTTCTTCAGATAAGGAGACCAGAATTTAACACAATACTCCAGGTGTGGTCGCACCATGGAGTGATACAGCTGCATTATAGCATTCTTAGTCTTGTTGACCATCCCTTTTTTAATAATTCCTAGCATCTCGTTTGCTTTTTTAGCCGCCACCACACATTGAGCGGAAGGTTTCATTGTATTGTCTACAATGACACCCAAATCTTTTTCTTGGGCACTGACTCTCAAGGTGGACCCTAGTGTCTGGTAACTGTGATTTGGGTTATTCTTCCCAAGGTGCATTACTTTGCATTTATCTACATTAAATTTCATCTGCTACTTGGGTGCCCAGTCTTCCAGCTTCCTAAGGTCTGCCTGCAATCTGCATGCATTTTAACAACTAACAGTTTAGTGTCATCTGTAAATTTAATCAACTTGCTCATTCTAATTTTCAGATCATTTATAAATAAGTTAAATAGCATTGGTCCCAGTAGAGATCCTTGCGGCACTCCACTGTTTACTCTCCATCATTGAGAAAAATGACCATTTAACCCTACCCTGTTTTCTATTCTTTTTTTTTTTTTAATTCTTTATTCATTATATAATTCACAACAAGTGTACAGTAAATATCAAACAATTAGAATACAATATCATTTGAAAATCTATCATATCATACAACAAAAAGATATAACCCCCACCCCCTCCCACTTCCAT
This sequence comes from Geotrypetes seraphini, assembly GCF_902459505.1. Taxonomy (NCBI): domain Eukaryota; kingdom Metazoa; phylum Chordata; class Amphibia; order Gymnophiona; family Dermophiidae; genus Geotrypetes; species Geotrypetes seraphini. The sequence continues at coordinate 155,100,500 of NC_047089.1, forward strand.
ATACAACAAAAAATATACCACATGAATATAATATCTTATCATTCATATATATTATTAATAGAAATCCACCCCCCCCCTGATCCACATGTAAGAATTAAAGTTGGGAAAAGTATAAATTATTCATTAGAATAATTTAAAAATGGCCCCCACATATCCTTAAATTTATTATAGTAACCTTTTTGAACTGCCAACGCTCTTTCCATTTTAAACACATGACATACTGAATTCCACCAGAAATAATTATTCAACCTTGTACAGTCTTTCCAGTTATACGTTATTTGTTGAATGGCAACTCCTGTCAATATCATCAAAAGCTTATTATTATTAGCAGATATTTGAGGCTTAGCTCTCATCAGCATGCCAAATAAAATTGTGTCATATGATAAATGCCTACCCTGTTTTCTATTCGATAACCAATTCCTAATCCATAACTGAACTTTGCCACCTATCCCATGACTTTTTAATTTTCTCAGGAGCTTCTCATTAGGAACTTTGTGAAAAGCTTTCTGAAAATCTAGATACACTACATCAACCGACTTGCCTTTATCCACATGTTTATTCGCACCTTCAAAGAAGTCAAGCAAATTAGTGAGGCAAGATCTCCCACTGCTGAACCCATGCTGACTCTGTCCCATTAAATTATGTTTGTCTGTGTTCCTCAATTTTATTTTTTATCATTTTAGTTTCCACTATTTTGCCATGCACTGAATGTCGGGCTTACTGGTCTGTAATTTCCCAGATCTCCCCTGGACCCCTTTTTAAAAATTGGTGTAATATTGACCACCCTCCTATCTTCAGGTACTACAGACTATTTTAGCAACAGATTACAGATCACTAATAGCAGGTCCGCAATTTCATATTTGAGCTATTTTAGTACCCTGGGATGTCCAGGTGATTTATCACTTTTTAACTTGTTGATATGGTTTAGAAATCCCAGTGAATCTGGAAGATGTACTTTCAGTTCCTCCACATCATCACCCTTGAAAACCATTTACGGTTCAGGTAAATCTCTTACATCTTTTTCCGTAAAGAACGAAGCAAAGGATTCATTCAGTCTCTTCACTATGGCCTTATCCTCCCTGAGCGCACTGCTGAAGACATTTTCATGGAATATTCTTGACCAGTCTGTTCAGGAGTAGTTGTCTTCTGCACAGAGTTTCTTGTGTAGTTTATCTAATAGCTTCTTCTTGGCTTAGAATATTTCCACAGCTAATTAAGACTTATATTTGTGCTCATAATAACATTGAGCACAATGTTACAATCCTGATCATGGTCTGGATCCTGGCATAAGAGGCATGTCTGGTATATAGTTGGATTTTCTGCTGCAGGCAAGGGTGAAATCTTGATTTTGGAGAGACAGTCTTGTTTCTTTTTAAAACATGAAAGAAAGTCAGAGATGATGAAAGAGTATTGAAAAAAAGGGCAGTTATAAGTTTTTGTTTGTAAATCTTTATTCATTTTCATCTCTTACAACAAGTGTATAATAATCAAAATAATTTTTACAAATCACTTGACAATCTTACTTATAATCATTAAAGTAGAAAAGAATCCCTTCCCACCCACCCCACCCAATAACACTAAATCAGTTATCAAATATCATATTATCCAATCCCATCCCACCTATATCTTATATAATAACAAGCAGTTATAAGTTTTAATCAGAGTGATTTGTTTCAGGTACATTTGGCTGAGCAGACAAAACAAAAACCAAAGTGCAGAGAAGACTGCTACAGATGAGAAGGGCTGCATAGAACTGAGTAAGGTTCTGAGCTCTGGGAGAGCAATTCTGACCAGGCACTATTAGATTACATCATCCATCTCACATTACTTTTGTGCCTTACTCAATCCTGCTTGTCAACCAAAAACATTTTCCTCATTGAATATGGCTGTGCTTTGTTTTGAGCCCTATATTTTAACAACTAAAATAGATAGCCATGTAGGAAAGGACTGACACATTGATAAAAGAGAGTGGATTTAATTTGTAAAATTGTCTTTAATTCATTTTTCTTTCCCCTTTTGGTTTCATATACAGAAAGAAAGTGCAGCACACCGTGAGTATTCCCTACAACTTAAAAAGCGAGAGCATGTATTAAATGAACGAGAAGCATTACTTTTGCGACATCAAACTGCTTTAAATAAAATAAGAGGAGTAGAAGAGGCTGTCCATGCCAAACTTGTCATCCTGAAAGAGGTATAGTCTTTACTGTAAAATGGTTGGGGAAAATTCCATATCTTCATTGATTGACAGTGCCCGATATCTCGGATATACCCTGAATAATTATTCTCTGCTATGCTGAAACAGGTTTTCAAGTAGGAGTAACCAAATGGATTAGAAGAGCAGGCTGAGAACCAGGGTGAATTTTTTTTTTTTTTTTTTTTAATCACTAATCATAAAGACTTTATTTAAATCATGGTTTTCTTCAGACTCATTCTTGATGGTATAATCTTAATATTTACTAACAGATGTCATCATATTAGGCCAGTTCTTGATATACTGCTCAAAACAGTCCACTTCAGTGTTCCATCTAATATCTTGTGCAAGTGTTAGCTTGGTTCAACCCATTCTTTTCAGAGCTGCTGTTGCAAAATGATGGTTGCAGAAGTTTTTAGCAATTTCAATGACATTTTTTGCTAAGTCTTGATGGATTGCATGAATATACAGCCTTATAGAAACATGTTGGTAGATAAAGGCCAAATAGCCTATACAGCCTGCTCTTTCACAGTATCCATTATCGCCTCCTCTCCCTAAGAGATCCCATGTGCCTATACAGCAATTTCAATGACAGAGTACGGTACAGGGATTCAAGCAGGGATTGGATGGATTCCTGAGGGATAGAGGGATCGTGGGGTACTGAGTAAACCAACCTGGTCGTACATGTGCAAGACCGGAGGGCTAGGACTTCGATAGGAGGGCAGAACTTAAATGGGAAACCAAGGTGGCAAGGGAGCCCCTTCTGATGATTCAGACAGGCCTTGACCTGTTTTTGGCCGCCGCGGGAGCGGACTGCTGGGCAAGATGGACCTGTGGTCTGATCCGGCAGAGGCACTGCTTATGTTCTTATGTTCTTATTTTTTGCTAAGTCTTGATGGGTGGAGTTAACATTGCATGAATATACAGTCTCATAGAAATACGTTGGTAGATAAAAGGCCAAATAGCCTATACAGCCTGTTCTTTCACAGTATCCATTATCGCCTCCTCTCCCTAAGAGATCCCATGTGCCTATCCCATGCTTTCTTGAATTCAGATGCTGTCCTCGTCTTCATAATTAAAAATTAATCCTTATACCTCTAGAACCAACCTTTTGGCTTCCCTGGGCCACATTGGCAGAAAAAAAATTTTCTGGGGCCACGCAAACGCTGCAGCAAGACAGAGGAGAGAGCTGGCAAGACGGAAAACACCCAGGGGCAGCAGAGGAAAACATTGCATCGCCCTAGACTGGGGCCACACAAAATACTTAACGGGGCCGCAGGTTGGACACCCCTGCACTAGAGTATTCCAACATTGGCGGACCCGGGGTATCTGCAGTCTCCATCAGGTTATCACAGATGAATAATAATAATAACTTTATTCTTCTATACCGCCACAATCTTGCGACTTCTAGGCGGTTTACAATCGAGTGCTGGACATTAAGCGAAATACAATAAGTAGATATTCAGATGAAGGGATGATATGACCCTTTTTGTCTTTGCAAGCGGAGTTCTTGTTACCTATTGACAATTGCACCAGTGTGTGTGGCGCAATGGTTGGATCTACAGCCTCAGCACCCTGGGGTTGTGGGTTCAAACCCCGCGCTGCTCCTTGTGACCCTGGGTAAGTCACTTAATCCTCCTCCATAGCCCCAGGTACGTTAGATAGATTGTGAGCCCACCGGGACAGAGAGGGAAAAATGCTTGAGTACCTGATTGTAAAAAACACTTAGATAACCTTGATAGGCGGTATATAAAATCCTAATAAACTTGAAACTTGATTACATCTACTCATTGCCTTCTGCACCTTGACACTATAGTCTTACGAACAATTGAGGGAGGCCCTTTGCTTGGATGCACAAAACGCTTTGACACGCAGCTCCTGATTGGTAAGGCCTGACTTAGTGCAGGAAGAGGTGGTCGAAGCATACAGCGAGTGATTTCCGGCACTCACTGGTGCTCCGGCTGTGCTCTCCTGCCTCTTCCGCTGCCCTCTCCAGTCTCCCCCATGAAAAAATGTAATCACAGTTTTTCCAAGATTCATGGGGGTTCCTGGAACGGAACCCCCGCAAATATCGGGGGAGTACTGTAATGTGATTTCAGGAGTAAGAGTAGTTTTAACAAATTGACAGGACCACTAAGATCACTTTTCTGATATTTTAAAATTTTAAAGGGTTTTGAAGACTACTTTGTTTACAGAAGCTTCTATTTAAGGAATAAAGTTGTAATAAATGTAAAGGATCTGTTTAAACCTTCTGTATGTTGTTTGATATTATGTATATATTTTTGTAAACCGCTTATGTTTAAGTGGGTTAAAAATATTATAAATAAATAAATAATGGCATCCTGCTTAGGTGGGACAAACTGAGAAGGGTGGTATTAGCTCATACTATCTATTGGAAGCTCAAAGGGAACTATATTCAGGTAACCTTGAACTAACATAATTCAGTAAATATGTTTGTTAATCAGGTTTTCTATTCCATCTTTACTTATTCAGTTCAAGGTTGGATTACATTACAAGAAGATGGGTCAGGTACCAGAGGAGGACTAAGCTCATATATGTCTCAAGAGCAATGCTCTGTTGACCCGCTGGTGCTGTTAACCTGGAAGGTGGTAGCGCATCTAAACTTACAGAGGTAGCTCTGGGCAGAGCTGCTATCCAAAGACTTGCCTCTTCATCTCATCTTAGATGATATTGATGACAGATGCCAATCCGTACAGCTGGGAAGGTCATTGTAAGATTCAGGGCCGCTGGTTACCCTCGTAGAGAAAATGGTCCATTGACAGATTTGGAACTAAGAGCTATTGGTCTAGCGCTGCATGCATTGGAAGTGATTCTGGAATGCCAGGTGGTCAGGGTCTTCTCATATAATGCCACAGTGGTGGCATACATCAACAGACAGGGAGGCATCAGGAGTGCTCCGTTAAATCTGGAATCTCGATGGTTATTCTGATGGGCAGAGGCTCACCTGCAGGCCATATTGGCAACTCATGTTGCAGAAGTGAGCAATGCATAGGCTGACTATCTCAGTCGCCAGTCCCTAGATCTGGGAGAGTGGTTCCAGATGGCATTCAACAGTACCGTGAAATGCTAGAGGTAACTGATTTTCAATCTGATGGCGTCAACAGACAACAAGAAGGTCTCTCGGAACTTCAAGCCGTAGATTTGAGCTGGGAACCTTGTTAAAATGTTGGTCCACACAAGAGCTGCTATATGGGTTTTCCCTATGACAAATTATAGGCTGGGTCTTTCGATGAATAGTAGAACATCACGGGTTGGTAGTTCATGTGACTCTAGAATGGTCTCATTACCTCTAGTTTGGCTGCAGCAGGACAGGTGTCTCAGGTTACAACGCATCTAGATCTTCTATTGCAGTGGATAATTGCATTGGAAAGTCCAGAACGCTTTGAAATTATGGCATGGTTCTTAAGTGTGCAGCCCTAGAGTGTAAAGGTTATTTGGAGACTGTTATTTCTACCCTCATATGGGCTAAAAAGCCAACAGTGGTTGCGGCTTATGCTAAGGCATGGAAGACATTTCAGCACTTGTGTGCAGTACAGATGGTTGCTTTTCTTTTGAGGATTCAGTTTCTGCAGGACAGACTACAGAAAGGCCTTGAGATTGGTTTGCTGAAGGTACAGGTGGGAAGTCTCTCTTGTGATTTTGACAATGGGAAAAAAAAGGGTGATTCCTTCCGTTCTTTCTTTGCACTGAAAGCTCATTCATGAAATTCTAAGAACATAAGAAATTGCCTCCGCTGGGTCAGACCAGAGATCCATCACGCCCAGCAGTTCGCACCCGTGGCGGCCCATCAGGCCCATGACCTGTACGGTGATCCTTTCCTAAGCCCTTTAATCCCTCCTATCTTCTGTCTATACTCTTTCTATAACATATCTCTGCCCCTATCTGTATCCCTCAATCCCCCTATCCTTCAGGAATTTATCCAATCCTTCTTTGAACCCCCGTAGTGTACTCTGTCCTATCACAACCTCCGGAAGCGCATTCCAGGTGTCTACCACCCTCTGGGTGAAAAAGAACTTCCTAGCATTGGTTCTAAAATTGTCCCCTTTCAGTTTCTCCGAGTGCCCCCTTGTACTTGTGGTACCCAGTAGTCTGAAGAATCTGTCCCTTTCTACCTTCTCTATGCCTTTCATGATCTTGAAAGTCTCTATCATGTCTCCTCTGAGTCTCCGCTTTTCCAGGGAGAAGAGCCTCAGCCTTTCTAACCTGTCTGCATATGAAGGGTTTTCCATACCTTTTATCAATTTCGTCGCTCTTCTCTGGACCCTTTCAAGTATCACCATGTCCTTCTTGAGGTACGGCGACCAATACTGGACACAGTACTCCAGATGTGGGCGCACCATCGCACGATACAGCAGCATGATGACTTCCTTCGTCCTGGTTGTAATGCCCTTCCTAATAATACCCAACATTCTGTTTGCTTTCTTTGAGCTTCGGCACATTGTGCCGTTGATTTCATTGTTGTATCTACCAGCACACCCAAGTCTTTTTCAAGGTTACTATCCCCTAGTACTGATCCCCCCATTTTGTAGCTGAATGTCGGGTTCTTTTTCCCTAAATGCATGACCTTGCATTTCTCTATATTAAAGCGCATTTGCCATTTATTTGCCCACTCTTCCAGTTTGTTTAGGTCCCGTTATAGGTCTTCATATTCTTCCTCGGTTCTAACCCTGCTGCAGAGTTTGGTGTCGTCCGCAAATTTTAAGCTTTTTATTTTTTCACAAGCATTTAACACACAGTCTTATGGTTAAATTTACCTTTGCTGAATAATTATGCATTCCCAATCCTTAATGTTTTCTTCCTTCCCGCTATGAACCCTTGATATTATTATAGCCAAGTCCTCCTTGGCTTTTCCATATGTTTCATTTATGTCTTGCCTTGTTCATTAATTTGTCATATTTTATTGATTTGTTCCCTGCCCCTTAAACTTAAAATTTCTTTGGCTTGGTAAAACACCTAGAATAGCTTTAGTAACTTTGCAAAAATCAATTAAAGAGGGAGGGGTAAATTTTCCAAATTTCTATAGGTACCATCAAGCCTATATTCTACGTCAGGGTATGTATTGGATCCTCCCAGAACTTATGGATAATGCACCGGATTGGTTATATTTGGAATGGCGCCTTATGTTTCCCCTAAATTTAGTTCATTTGCCAAGTATTAACATACCTAGAAGATACAGAGAAAATAAAATATTAATGGATACTTGGAAAACATTGAGGTTTATTGATAAATTAACACCTATCCCAATAAATAAATCAACTAATCAATCTATATGGATAAACTCCAAGATCAAAATAGGCGGAGCTCAAATCCTTTGGAAGAACTGGATTATTGCAGGCATTAGATCTCTAGACGATGTTATTTCAGAAGGTAAACTGCTGGATTTTTCACAATTGCAACATAAATTTGGTCTTAATAAAACACAAAGTTTTAAATGGTTGCAATTGAAGCAGGCCATTCAGGTTGGGTTCCCTGAATGGAAAACATTAAATAATCAATATAGTTTAAAGTTCTTATGTTTTCAAGCAGACTTCCTAGGACATCAAGCCGCATTGTGGTATAAATTAATATCTGGATATTTGAATAAAAAACCAAAAAATGGTCTAAGAGATATTTGGAGCATTGAGATTGGACATCAGATTAATGCATCTCAATGGCCACTAATTTGGTCTTGGAGAATGGGATGTACAGTGTCAGCATCTATGAGACAAACTTGGTTCTTTTTATTACATAGAGCTTTTTGGACCCCTACACGTTTGCAAAAATTAGACAGTTCTAAGTCCAATAAATGCTGGCACTGTAATCTAGAACCAGGGACATTAGATCACTTACTTTATCATTGTCCCTACATTAAAACTTTTTGGAATTCAATTTGGCTACAAATTAACAAATTAATGGAAAATCATATAGCAATATCATATGATACGGTATTATTTGGAATGATGATGAGGAAAAATAGTCAAATTTCACCAGAAAATAACAAGCTTTTATTAATAATGACAGGGGTTGCCATTCAACATATAACCAATAATTGGAAGAATTATAATAACCTAAATTATACATTTTGGTGGAATACAATATGTCACATATTTAAAATGGAAAGAACAATAGCAATACAAAGAGGGACATATGCCAAATTCATAAAAATATGGGGGCCATTGACAAAATACTGCAATGAATAAATATTAAGATTTCTCTTCTTCTTTTCTTCTTTTAAGTATCTTTTTTATGACGCACATAGAGGGGGGATAATGAAAATAATATTTACATAATATGTTATAATATGTTATATAATATGTATGAATGAAAAATAATAAAAGGGTGGGGGGAGGGAGAGGGGATATAAATATATTTAGAATATGATGTATTAGATATAAAAATGATATTGTGTATTTATCAATTGTAATTTAATATTTTGTACATTTTATGTAAAATTTGAAAATTAAAAATATTATATTAAAGTAATAAAAGGGTGGGGGGAGGGAGAGGGGGAAAATCAAATTTAGATATATAATGTATTAGATATAAAAGTGATACTATGTATTTATCAATTGTATTTTAATATTTTGTACACTTTATGTAAAATTTGAAAATAAAAAATAATGGAAAAAAAAAAGTAAACCACATAAATTTTAAACTTGTTTTTAGATTTGCAGTATATCAAATAAACTAAACTGAACTGAACTGATCATGAGCTCATCCAGATATAGCCAGATTCCTGAAGGGAGCATTAAGTTTTATGTTTGCATCCCGTCCTTGTAACAGCCATTTCCAACATGTAGTTGTCTTATGGGCCCTCATGGAGGCCCATACGAACCCTGACAGGATTCATCACTAATGGATCGGATTGTGAAGACAATTTTTTTGGTATCTATTGCCTCGACAAGGAGGGTGTCGGAGCCTCAGGTTTACAGAGGCTGGTGTGTGTCTTCACACCATGCCTTCCTTTGACAAATGTGGTGTTGGCATTACATGTCAGTCAGGAAGGCCTGCTGCAGGTCAGAAAAAGCGAGTTGAGACTTTGCCATTGCTGGATATTAGAAGAGTTCTTCTCTATTACCTTGAGGTGACAAATTCCCTTTGCCTCTCTGATCATCCCTTGTATTGACCAGCCATAGTTGCCAGGGAAAGACTGCCTTCAAGATGGATTTGCATGGCCACCAATTTCTTTGAAGGCACATTTCACAAGACTTGTGATTTCGTCATGGGAGGAGTCTCGAGCTATATCACCTTGAGATTTGTAGGACAGCTACATGGTCTACACTCCATATTTTTACAGAGTGTTACATAATGGGCATGGCGGCACAGAAAGACGCAGCTTTTGGGTTCTTAGTGCTTCAGGCAGGCTCATCTGTCCCACCCTAGATTCCGGGGGACTGCTTTGATACGTCCCTATGGTCCAGACTACTGTACCCTTTGCACTGGAAGGGAAGATTAGGTTCTTACCTCGATAATCTTTTTTCTAGTAAACGGGTACAGTAATTTGGATGAGCCACCCTGTCTGAGTCCACCTGCTTAAGATTTTAGTCATTTGGTGGCGTTCCAGATGCTTGTCTCTCTCTTTTAAAAGCTTATAAAAAGCAAGAAATTCTGTATAAATGTTAGTGATTGTTGCACTTGGGTGGGTGGTTAGGTTCTACCTTATGGTATATTTCCATTTGATTACTTGTTTTGATTTCCAAGCAAAACAAAATTGACTTAGGGAGTTCCCCATGTCTTCCTAGTTATTTCTTCTATTTAGAAGTTATCCATTGCTTTGTTACGAAGTGAGGGAGAAAGTTACTGCCCAGTGACACAAAGAGGTGGAGCTGAAGAAATTTTGTTTGATACCTTCTGCAAGTTTCCCCACGAGTATGGGGATAAAACCTATGATTGAGACTACTGTACCCATTTACTGGAAAGAATATTGAGGTAAAAACCTAATCCCTTGTACTAGTTCACAGATTTAATGATAAATGGACGCTAGTAAATACTGCTGTGGGGGCATACTTAATAACCCTTTCAGGACCATAAGGATCGTAGGCCAATTTTTGTGGTTTTGACGACATTTTTATGGTAAAAAGGGCTTGCAGATGCCAAAAAATTGATTTTTTTTTGTGAAATATCATTATTTTTATTTAAAAAAATCACACTTCTGGCTTATGGACAGTGTGGCAAGTGAATCTTCTCGTCAATCTAGCAACGACGCTAATGAATGAATGTCGGAACCAGTTTGTTTACATAAAGGTAGTATCATATGGAATCCGTACATATCAAATTTAGAACTGTAGACTATCCCAATCAAAATTTATAGGATTTTAAAGTTATGGGACAAATATGTCCCTTGGTCCTGAAAGGGCTACAAGTTTGGAGAGATTCTAGTGGGGGGTTTTTGTATTCAGATAAGTTATCAAATGTGGATTTTTAGTCTGTGGATGTAAATTTAATATTTTTAAAATATATTTTTATATAAAAATTATTCATTCTATGTCATCTTGTTTTTCTAAGACTGACTTGTTTCTTTGTAGCAACATGAAGCAGAGGTTAAGGAACTTTTAGAAACCCTTAAAGAAAAGATTAAAGAAAACAAACGGCTCAAGTCATCTTTTGACACCTTGAAAGATCTGAATGACTCTTTAAAAAAGGAGGTAAAAATTGATGCTTTTATTCTTTGTTTTAAATACAGTAACTCATAGTAGGGATGTGCATCCACCTGAAAAATCAATTACATTTTTGTTATTTTTAACTTGAAATGACAGGGGGAAAACCCAAATTTTGTTTTTTATTTCCCTCATGCTAGTAGGTGCACTACTGATGGCATTGCCCCCAAAACAATAGCAACCTCTAAATAAAAATCTAGTCCATAGATGAACAATTTCAGTTTTAAGGGTTACAAACAAGTTTTTCCCCTGATAATATGGCAATCTCATACTAAATATATTGAAATATTCAGTTTTCAGTATAAATACCCTCGAGAGCAAATCAGTTTACTGTCTGAGGACAGTATTTGGTGCTATCTACTACAACTATGAAAACTATGTAAAATAATTAAAGTATTTATGATTTCAATAAGTGATTTAATGGTCTGGTTTTTAAGCTTTCCAGCTACACATAACCTTCCAAATTCTATATATGGCACCTAATGTGTGCTTACATTGGTGCGTGTAACTGATGTATGCACACAACTTAATTGATAGGCCTAATCAGTGCCAATTAACACCTCCAGTGTGGCTGCGTTTGATTGAATTTTTGGTGGGAGACGTCCCTGAGTTTGCCCCTGAACGGGGCTCTGTAGGGCGATCAGTTGGCACTCCCGGATAACAGACCTTTTTATCAGATGGATGTTGGCGGTTTCTGAGATAAGTCCTTGTAGATGGCAGTTTTAAGTTTATTGGACAAATGTGATTTTCTGCCTTCATGAGGCTCATCAATCAGTGAATTTTGCACTTTTTTGTTCTTTTTGAATTCTGGAACGATGTGATTTTGCACTTGATACTTTGGGCACTTTATTATTATTATTATCATCAATTTTTGCACTTACATACAAAAAAAGCTTATTGAGGATGGCTTTAGATGATGTTGTGGATAACCTTGCATGCAGTTTGGGATGTTTCATGCTTGATAAGCCCTGGTGAACTTCTGACTTCTTGTCAAAAACTTCCCATGAACTGATTGCTATCCGCTGCTATTTATTAAATTCTTAAAACTTATCAGTGTGTCTAATTATTAATTAAGCTGTGCAAATTTGAAAGCCCGTAGGTTCAAGACAGTTCTAAGAATTGAGAGTAGGTCTCTTTTTTCTAGGTTTCATGTTATGACCCCTCTCTTATAGAGTAGGCTAATTCATTACTTTGGATCCATAGACGTCGTCATGTTTTAGAAAGTTATTTTATAACATTGATCTACTGTATAATGTTCAAGTTTCTCAGATATGCTTGGTCAGTAGTATACATGAAAAATCCAAGGCTGTGCCACATCTGATACACATCAGTGTTATCTGCCGTTTGAGGAACATAACCTATTTGTCTGGACTGGTCTAGGACTCTGGGAAAGCAAATTAGAAGGTAAGAACAAATTAAACAGTGCAGCTGATTACAAAACAGCATTGTAGACCTAGAATCTAAAATCTTGGAATGACATGTCATAGATGACTCCCTGGTAGATTTTGATTGATATGCTTATTTTTTTTGTTGTAGTTAACTGATGTTAGTGAGCAGAACAAGAAGCTGGAAGGTCAAACTAGGAAAGTTCAAGCTCGTTTAGAAAACTTACAGGTATGTATGAGAGTTTTCAGTATCTGCTTTGCTTTTCCCCCTTTAGAGTCAAATCAAATGTAATTTGTAAATAGTTTATTCAGACTTTATATACTTCATATTATTTTGTAGAGGAAACATGCATTTCTGATGGTACAGAAGTGTAAAGATAATACTGTACAAGCAAGTCAAGAGATGAAACTTAGCAAGCAAGAGAAAACGCAGCTAACCACCAAAATTTCTAAGGTGAGATGAATATTCAACTTATCTATTCTACTTAAATTGGTATTTTGGCATCTTGTTTTGGTATTCACCTGTGGGGCTCCAGTTTACAATATTAACATTGACCCTTCCGCTAAATATTTGAATTAACTCAATTTTTTTAAATTTGTTAGCAGGAGCATCTTCCATGGAAGTGACTGAAGCATTTATGATTGAAACTTGTACAAATTCAACCATTTTCCTTTCTGTGCTACTATGTATACAAAACGTTTATTGCCATAATTTTCAGTTTTATAAGTGATAAGTGCTCAATCTTTGAGAGTGAGCTAGGATCCTTTATAGGAATGGAGAATATGATAAAAGAAAATGTTTCTTCTTAGAAAAATGTCTGTATACATAGCATAGCCTCCCAGTGGAGATTTTTGAGGGCAGAACCTGTAGTAGAATTCAAAAAGGCATGTATCAAGGAGAGATGATCTTTGTTGATGGGGAGGTCCAGGTAAAATCAGAGAACTAGTAGGGTCTTTGCAGTAGGTAGGGAGAATAAGAAGGTCTTGCAGCCTGTTCTGGCCTTCTATCTTAGAGGCAAAATCTCTACATATAGCCATGAAAACTTCAGCTAAAATTGAATTATTCAATGAATTGGATTTATGTTTTTTATCTATATAATAAAACCGTAGGCGGCGCATGCGCACTCTAATCCGCGTGCTTCCGTGATCCGTATGTCCGTGGCCGGCAAGAGTGCACATGCAAACTTACAACAGCTCGCACTCACGGTCTGGCTGGCTCTTTAAAGTTTTTTTCGGTGCCGGCTCACCTGCTCCGCCTTCCTCTTCCTGCCAGTCTCAGCCGGACTCACTCCTCCCCCCCTGGCAGCCCTGAACCTGTTCCTCCGTTCCCCGCCCGACGGGCCGGTGAGTGCTGTGCCAGGGGCAATGCAGGTGGAGGCTATCGGCGGCGGAGCCGGAGGGAAGGGGGGTGGGAGGCACGCGAAGCTGCAAGTCGCCGACTCCACCCCCCCCTCTCTCGAACCGCACAAGGAATGCCGTTGACGAAATTTGCCCCACCGTTCCTTCCCTTCCTCCATCAGGTACAGTTCAGCTACGCCTATGTTAAAAGCAGCTGCTTTGAAATTGGAGTCCTGCCGCCACCGTAACACGTTCCCTCTGCCGCGGTCCCATATGTCAGAGAAGGGGCGGGACCAAGGCAGAGGGGAACGTGCTACGGCAGTGGCAGGCCTCTGATTTCGATGCGGCTGCTTTTAACATTGGTGGAGCTGCACTGCACCTGAGGGAGGGAAGGAAAGGTGGTTGTGCGCTGTTGAGCCCCTCTGCACGCGCCCAAACCAAAAAAGGAGCCAGGACTCTTCCCCACCCGGTGCCGGCAGACCCGAAAAAACGGCCCTACCGAACAGACCCGCGAGCAGGGTTGCCATGGAAACCTAACCGGAATTACATGCAGTCGGCAAGGGTCAGTGAGAGGGGATCAGGAGCTAAAGAGAGATTGAAAAAAACAAACAAACAGTGCACAAGTAGAGAGAGACACACAGACAGTCACAGAAGGACAGGGGGCTAGAGCAGAGATGCTTGCAGGGAGAAAAAGCTAAGCAGTAATGTTACAGCTTGAGAGTGCAGACTGAGGAAGAAAGCAGAGACAGCGTTACACAGGGAAATGGAGGGAGGAAAGAGACAGAAAGAAAAATACAGACAGACATAAATTCTAGCACCCGTTAATGTAACGGGCTTAACGACTAGTTATATATATTTGTATATGTTATTTTTAATGATTCTATTAATGAATAGTTTCTCTTATACTCATATATTGCTACTGATTGAGCATAGCAGTCACAAGATTAATTTCATCCTGGCTGAAATGTCAGATTAAACAAAATAGTCTTTCTTGCCAGGTGTTAATGCTCTTAAAATTATAAAAATGCTACCAAATATCTAAGAATTCCATTAACATTGGCATTAATTATTTCAAGAGAGGTTTCAGGCAGAACAATATTGAGACATGAAGATAGTTTTACTGCCTTCTCTAGATATCCTATATGGGGGATTTAAGATATAGGTGTTTTCCACAGCTGATGAGTTGTTTTGTGTATAATGTGAGCATTCCTCTGCTCTTCAGCAAAAGATTATATTTCGCACGATGCCACTTTCAGCTGTTCAAAGCCTAATAGATATTTTTTATCAGTAATGGTGCTGTACATTGTCAGCCAGAGGACCTGATTTTGTTTTTCAAGTCAAATATTTCAGGTCTGGGATCACCTGGGGTTGCAGATATTAAAGAGACAGTCAGTGTTAAAATGATGACATCTAGTGGCTGGATTTAAGATCAATGACTGCATAATTTTAGAAAGAGTCTTTGGGCATAAGCTATTGGCTGAAAATGGACTAATTGAATTGGGAGGCTATATAAAATAGAGGAAAAAAATCCTCAGGTACTTATGAATGAGACACTGTAGTCCAGTAATGGCAAGTTGTGGTTCAGCTTAAATCCCAAGAGAACAGAAGGAAACTCCTGGGCCAAGCACAATTGTATTTCTGCTGTATAATTTATAGGAAGGCTTTATTTTATTTTATACTCAAAATGTATACCATATCTGAAGATGAATTTTATTCCTATTTTTAAGGTACCTCTCAATATTCAAGTATATGAGTTGTCATCTGCTCTTATGGACTGGATCTCAGATCATCAACTTAATAAAATCAGACCTGAAGACAGCAAGAGCAATGAGAAATTAATGTGCATGTGCACCACCCCAAAACACTATGTGCTGGAGAAATGTGCCAGGGTATATATCCATGTTTATCCCTAGGCATTGTAGCCAAATTAGTTTTACTTCATGATAGTGTATTTGGTTGATTTAGTGTCCACCACAGAGGTTTGTGTTTAAATTTTTAAAGAATTTAAGACATATTTCCTGTTGGACTACTTTTTTGAATGACATGACCTGTTCGCTATCTTTCAGTGTTATGAATGAAATGCTCCATTTTAGCTTCTGACAGATTGGTCTAAAACTTATGAATTATTTTCATTGATCAGCAGATAAAGACAGAGAAGGAAAGTACTGTAGTTCTTCATGATTTGCTACTTAAAGATACTGTGAATCCTGGAGCATTAAGTATTTTTTAGTCTCCAGCTGTACACTGTGCAGTTTCTCAGCTATTTAGTCCTAATTGATCCACAGCTGCTATATTCTAACCTTAGTGGGTTAAAAAGTACTTCTGGCATTTGAAGTCATAAGCCTTTAGGAAATGCCTCTCATTCTCCAAGTTGCTTTCTCAGTGTATAGTTGTAAACAGAACACTGTGCTAGATGGACTGTTGGTCTAATCCAGGGGTGTCCAACCTGCTGCCCGAGGCCATATGCGGCCCCGTGAAGTATTTTGTGTGGCCCCGGTTGAGGGCAATGCAGTATTTTCTCTGCTGCCCCTGGGTGTTTACTGTCTTGCCGGCTCCCTCCTCTGTCTTGCTGCAGTGTTTGCGCATTTGTGCAGCCCCAGAAACATTTTTTTTTTTTTTTTGCCAATGTGGCCTAGGGAAGCCAAAGGTTGGACACCCCATTATGGCTATTCTTATGTTAATATTTTTTCCCTTACCTTGGGAATAGCTTTTGGGTTTGAGAAGCCTCCAAACTTATCTTAAGGCTCACTCCTGGACCAATCTACCATAGTGGCTGGGAACAATATTCAGTGGTGCTGAGTCCCATCCCTTCTCCCTCACATCTGCCATGAAGTGCTTATGCAGTTCTCATTCTGCAAATGACAAGTATATTAACATACCTTAACTCAGAGTTTTATTTTTTGTGGGTCTTTTGTTAACTAACTGATGTGCACTATTGCTCTGGTGTGTTGTTTTTTTTGTGTTTTTTTTTTACAGAAGCAGATGCCTTTGTTACTTTTGTTTAAAAACAAAAAAAAATGGTTGATTGTTTTTCAAGGAGCACTTCAGGGAACTTATAAGACCATAAGAGTTGCTATACTGGGATAGACCGAAGGTCCTTCAAACTCAGTAATACTTAAATACTTCCTGTGAGCTGAAAAGATGGGGATGTGAAGGTTCCATCAAATCTAGAGAGGCTAGGAATTTCCCCAGTGCAAAGAATGGGATAGCAAGAGAAGAAAGATATGAAGAAAAACTTGAATGGAGAACTTCTGTGTGAGATATTAAATTTAATTCTAAATTCAACTGGAAGCTAGTGAAGCTAAGAGAGAAGTGGGGGATTATGGTCATGTTTGCAGGCCCAACAAAAAAGGAAGGCTGCACAATTCTGGAATGTTTGAAGATATTTAATATGCAAGTGAGGGAGACCAGTGTAAATTGGATTACAATAGTCCAATCTAGAGATGAGTGCATGGATGACAGTGTGAAGAGAATTGAAGTCAAGGAAGTCCTTAAGTGCATGCAGTGATTGAAGAGCCATAAAACCAAATTTGATGTTCCAAATACCTAGGTAGCAAAAGGATGGGACAGGTGTAATAGGAAGGTCAAGAGAGTTAGAACACCAGATGGTTGTGACAGGGATCCTGAAACCCAACAATGTATTATTGTAGTGGTATTCAGTTTTAATTTGCGAGTTGCTAACCAAGCAGCAATTGAGTGAAGACAAGATTGTAGTAAAAGTAATTGTTGAGAGGGTTCAGCCTCTGATTTTGGAAAGTGCCTGTGTTTTTTGGCCTCATTTTCTTGCTTATGAGATGCTGCACCACTTTCTCCTTTCATTCTATGCCTTTAACTTACCAATTAATTTGGATTAAGCTTTTTGGATTACAGACATAAATTCCTGCACAACTTTTGAAGTTGGACTTGAACCCAGTTTCTCAGGATCTCAGTTCACTTCACTATCTATTAAGCTACTTCTGCTAAACTGTGTCACATTGTATCGTAGATGTTTAGTTCACAATCTCAGAACTGTTAACGATTTAGGGCTAGATTCACTAAGCAAACTGATCGTGTACCGATCGGTTTGTGACCCGATTTCCCTTCGACCCGATTCACTAACCTGTGTACTGATCCGTGCATGCAAATGAAGGGAATCGGCATGCAAAGCAGTAAGGATGCGATTCACTAAACTTTCTTCTGGCACACTGACTGGCTGGCCGATCAAAAAGCTAGCGACTGGTGAGGACCAATCACTTGTGCTAAAACCCTGCTCTGCCCTGATTCTCCTGCTCTGGCTGCCCTGACTCTCCAGCCCTGCTAAGCCCCAACTCGCCTGCCCTTCCCCGCAGTGCGAGCCCGTAGTTTTAACCCTCAGGTTTAAAGCGGGTTAAAACCATGGGCTCATGAAGTTAAAAAAAAAAACAGTAAAGTAAACAGTAGTAAGTTTAAAAAAAAAAAAAAAAAAAGAGGAAGAAAACTGACAGGCACGAAGGACCAGCGCATGCGCAGACCATCTACAATCAAGGAAGATGGTCTGCGCATGCTCAAGGATTGCTCTCCAGCGATCCATGCGGTCAGTGTAGGGTGTGCCAACGATAGCCCCCATTTGAATGCAGGCCTTTAGTGAATTTGTCGGCCTGCCTGCAATTGGACACAGATCTCAGGTTAGTGAATCTAGCCCATAATGCAGTCTTGTTTTCTTTTATTATGGGAGGATAATAAGAGTAAAGGGTTAAGCCCTTAGATTATGCATCAACAAAATTTGGATGAGTATTTAAAAAAGGACTTGTGTGTGAACAAAACCCTTTTCAGATTCATTGAAATAACTTAGTAGACTTAAAGGAAAGTCTGAGCTTGTTTTAAAATTATCTTTGTTCAATATGCACGTACATGAGTAGGACAGTAAGTCTGAAAAGTTGCAGAACTTTGGAAAATAAACTTGTTATCGTACTTTAAAATATTTTTTTAAGAAATAACAAAAAAATACCTCCCATGTTTTACAAAATTCTCCCTTTATCCCACAACATTAATCCATCCCCTTATGTTCTCCTCCCACTTCCAAATCCTACAAAATAATCACAATAGTCTTGGAGAGTGGAGGTATATTAAGAATTGCCATTATATAACTATTTCCCTTCTTATTTTCCAGCTTTTATGTATGGTTGCTGAACAGCTTCAGTGGATGCCACTTGTAAATTCCAAACTACACTTGCCTTTTGTCAAATTTACCTACTGGGCTATAAGGCAACTAGATAGTGGAACACAGGTAATGGTCAGTAAGTAATTTTTATCTAAGCAGTATGTGAAGCCTTACTGTCTTAAACTGTTCTCAAAAACTAAACATGATTGGTTAATATTTGGATGGAAGATATACAAGAAACACCAAGTATTCTTTCATAAAATAGTTTTGTGATTATTTAAAAATTACATAGTGCCAGTTTATTTTTCTTTCTCCTAAATGCAACTTGGGAACATCAGGTAGTGTTATACATTGACCTGTATACTAACAAAGAACATATACAGACAATTCTGTTGAAAAGACAGGATTCTGTACGAAAGCTGTTGTCCTTCTTTAGTCACAAACCTTTACAAAAGGGTGTCGCACAAATCTCTCATCTCCTCCCTTTCAGCAGTGGAGAATACCTCCCTCTTCAGATTTCCTTCTGCAAGTGAACTGAGAAAGTGTTCTGATCTGATCTACTTTCCTTTTATTTTTTTTCAGGTATTTTGGGCTGTTAGTTATTTTTCCTGCATGGCTTTGGTGCTCAGAGGTCCCCTTGGGCTTACTCCATCGGAGAAAGAACGCAGTCCTGTGAGATCAGGCTATTGTTCGTAGGCCAGTCTCTTAGAGTACCTGTGGAGCCAGCCTACTTTGTGGTCCATTGAGGGCTCGAGGTCCGTTCCTCTGGGAGCTGCTCACCTGCTGATTTATGTTCATATAAGCTACTGCAGCAGCATTATTGGAGAATGTCCTGACTGCCTTTCCTGTCAAGAAAGTCTCCAGTGCTTTCAGTGCCAAGCAAATGGCTTTTAGCGCTAGACAGTTTATGGACTACTTGCTTTCTGATGAGTTTCACTTGCTCTAGAGAGAGTGGCCCCAGCCGCTCAGGCTGGCATCAGTCATGTCGCCTATGAGGTGTTTCTGAGGGACATGGCCTTCAATAAGGCATCCCCCTAAAACCACCATTGTAAGCTGTCGCATCTCCTGAGACCAGGGGAGTTGTATCTATAGATAATACCTTTTGTGGGGACCACCTGGAGAGAAGAGAATCCTGGAGTAGATGCATGTGTTCTCACACAGGGAACAACATCCAGAGAGGCCACCATCAAGCCCAGTATCAGAAGGTAATGCCAGACCTTGGGGCTCGGTAATGCCAAGATCTGTGATCTTCCTGAGCTTCTTTGCATGGCTCGAGAAGGAAGACATGGCTTTTTGCTGTGTCAAAGTGGCCTCCCAGATATTCCAAGCACTGAGTCAGCTGTTCCTGAAGTTGATTTTACAACCGAGTCCCTGGAGGCATTCTCGCCTTCCTATCTTGAGGAAGCTCTAGTTAGCCAATAGTCCAGGTATGGATGCATCTGTAAACACATCCTGTGAAGGTGAGCTGCTACCACCACCCTTACCTTGGTGAAGGTGCACGAAGCTGTGGTTAATCTGAAAGACAGCTCCACAAACTGGAAGTGCATCTGGAGAACGTGGAATCTCAGATATTTTTTCTGTGGTCTGGAAAAATGGGAATGTGAAGATATGCCTCCGTTAAATCCAAGGAGACTAGGAGTTCCCCCAGTGCCATTGTTGTGTTCACTGAGCAGATTGTCTCCATACGGAAGCACAGAACTCTGTCTCATTTATGGGCTTTAGGTCCAGGATAGGCCTCCAATTTTTATGCCTTTTTTGGGTACTTTGAAATATATGGAGTATCTGTTGGAGCCTGATTTGTCTTTGGGAACTGGTTCTAGGGAATTAGTGTCCAAGAAACATGCTGTCACTCAGACCATCTGCCTGGGGAGTTGAGAAACGAATCTGGAAGAGGGTGAGAAAACTCTTATCTTGTGTGCCAATTCCGGTGATCCTGGTATTTTTGCAAGATAGACTTGAAAAAGACCTATCTATTGCATCCCTGAAAGTACACTTAGCAGGCCTCCTCATGTTTTCATGTTTGGGCTCAAGGTGGTAAGCAGTTGCTAACGTCTCTCGTTTCTTGAGGGGGTGAGCACTCAGATTGCATCCTGATCTAAGAACATAAGAAGTTGCCTCCACTGGGTCAGACCGAGGTCCATCTCGCCCAGCGGTCCGCTCCCGCGGCGGCCCATCAGGTCTGCGACCTGTGAAGTGGTTTCTGACCACTTTTATAACCTACCTCAAGTTCTATCTGTACCCCTCTATCCTCCAGGAACCTATCCAAACCCTTCTTGAACCCCTGTACAGAGTTCTGGCCTATCACTTCCTCCGGAAGCGTGTTCCATGTGTCCACCACCCTCTGCGTAAAAAAGAATTTTCTAGCATTTGTTCTAAACCTGTCCCCTTTCAATTTCTCTGAGTGACCCCTAGTGCTTGTGGCTCCCCTCAGTTTGAAGAATCTGTCCTTATTTACTCTCTCTATGCCCTTAAGGATTTTGAAGGTTTCTATCATGTCCCCTCTAAGTCTCCTCTTCTCCAGGGAGAACAGCCCCAGCATTTTTAACCTGTCAGCGTATGGAAAATTTTCCATACCTTTTATCAGCTTAGTCGCCCTCCTCTGCACTCCCTCGAGTACCGCCATGTCCTTCTTGAGGTACGGCGACCAGTATTGAACACAGTACTCCAGGTGCGGGCGCACCATTGCGCGATACAGCGGCATGATGACTTCCTTCGTCCGGGTTGCGATACCCTTTTTGATGATGCCCAGCATTCTGTTTGCTTTCTTTGAGGCTGTCGCACATTGCGCCGATGGTTTCAGTGATGAGTCGACCATCACCCCCAAGTCCCTTTCCAGGTTACTCACCCCTAGCAGTGTTCCCCCCATTTTGTAGTTGAACATCGGGTTCTTTTTCCCTACATGCATGGCCTTGCATTTCTCCACGTTAAAACTCATTTGCCACTTTTTTGCCCAGTCTTCCATTCTCGTTAGGTCCTTTTGTAGGTCTTCACAGTCTTCCGTGTTTCTAACCCTGCTGCAGAGTTTGGTGTCATCAGCAAATTTGATAACCTCACATTTTGTCCCCGTTTCCAGATCGTTAATAAATATATTGAATAGTAGAGGTCCCAGCACCGACCCCTGCGGAACACCGCTCGTGACCCATTGCCAATCTGAGTATTGGCCCTTGACTCCAACCCTCTGTTTCCTGCCCGCTAGCCAGTGTTTGATCCATCGGTAGATATCCCCTTGCACCCCGTGGTTCCACAGTTTTTTAAGTAGCCGTTCATGTGGTACCTTGTCGAAGGCTTTTTGGAAGTCAAGGTAAATGATGTCTATGGATTCACCCTTATCCATCTGATTGTTTATTCTCTCAAAGAAGTACAGCAAGTTCGTGAGGCATGACCTTCCCTTGCAGAAGCCATGCTGGCTCGCCTTCAGTTGTCCATTGTTTTCTATGTGTTCGCAGATTGTGTCCTTTACCATTGCTTCCAGCATCTTTCCAGGAACCGAGGTCAAGCTCACAGGCCTGTAGTTTCCCGGGTCACCCCTTGATCCCTTCTTAAAGATGGGCGTGACATTTGCTATTTTCCAGTCCTCTGGGATCTCCCCAGTTTTTAGGGAGAGGTTACATATTTGGCGAAGTGTCTCTGCTATTTCGTTTCTCAGTTCTTTTAGTACCCTTGGGTGGATGCCGTCCGGGCCTGGTGATTTGTCGCTCTTTAGTCTGTCTATCTGTCTGAGGACATCCTCTTTGCTTACCTCTAGTTGTACCAGCCTTTCGTCGTGCTCTCCGTTTATAATCACCTCGGGTTCTGGGATATTGGATGTGTCCTCTCTGGTGAAGACTGACGAGAAGAATTTGTTTAACCTTTCAGCTATCTCTTTTTCCTCCTTTATCGCTCCTTTCCTGTCTCCGTCGTCCAGTGGTCCCACTTCCTCTCTGGCTGGTTGTTTCCCTTTCACATACCTGAAGAAGGGTTTGAAGTTTCTTGCTTCTCCTGCCAGTCTTTCCTCATATTCTCTCTTTGCCTTCCTGACCTCTCGATGACATTCTTTCTGGTGTCTTTTGTGCTCTTCCTGGTTTTCCTTTGTTGGATCCTTTTTCCATTTCTTGAAGGATGATTTCTTGTCACTTATCGCCTTTTTAACTGCAGATGTTATCCATGCTGGGTTTCTAGTTCGATTTTTTTTTGCACCCTTTCCTAAACCTTGGGACGCACAGGTCTTGTGCCTCGAGCACTGTGCCTTTAAGCAGTGTTCAGGCTTCCTTTACGGTCTTCACCTTCCCTGAGTTGCTGTTGAGCTTTTTTCCTACCATTTTCCTCATGTCCTTGTAGTTTCCCTTTCTGAAGTTGAGTGCTGTCGTTTTGGTTCTTTTCACCTTTGATGTTCCCATGTTTAATTTGTACTGGATCATGTTGTGATCACTGTTCCCTAATGGTGCTATTACCACCACTTCCTTTGCGGGTCCTTCTAGCCCGTTGAGGATTAGGTCTAGCGTGGCATCCCCTCGCGTTGGTTCCGTGACCAGCTGCTCCATGAAACAGTCCCTTATCGCCTCTAGGAATTTAGTTTCTCTCGTGCAATTTGAGTGCCCAATGTCCCAGTCTATTCCCGGATAGTTGAAATCCCCCATAACCACCACCCTTCCACTTTTGCACTCCTGCCTCAGTTCGGCCTCCAGTTCCAGGTCGTTTGCTTCTGACTGTCCTGGTGGGCGATAGTACAATCCCAATTTGATGTCAGCTCCTTCCCCTCCTGTCAGCTTAACCCATAGTGACTCCAGACTGTCCGCCCTTATTGTTGTTTCTGTTCTGGATGAAGGAATGGAGTCCTTTATATACAGTGCTATTCCTCCACCCTTTTTGTGTGCTCTGTCCTTCCTGTAGAGTTTATACCCTGGAAGGACCACATCCCATTTGTTGTCCTCTGTCCACCATGTCTCTGTGATTCCTATTATGTCTATGTCCTTATTTCCGGCTATAACTTCTAGCTCCCCCATTTTAGTCCTTAGGCTCCTAGCATTTGTATATAGGCAATTTAAGTCCCAGTTTGTTACCTTTTCTTTTGGATCTACTCTTGATTTGTTGCTCCTGCTGGTCTCCTCACGTGTTGCCTCCTGTGGTGTGTCTATCCCGTCCTCTACCCACTTTTTTGTTCTTTGATAGCCCTCTGGGTCCTGCTGTTTCCTCCTTGTCTTACTCTTTATTTCTAGTTGCCTCTCGGGTCCCTGTGCTGCATCTTTGGGTTTATGTCCATAAAGTGTCCATTTTGTCTCTAGTCCACTATCGCCATTTTCTGTTTCAGTATCCTTGCTTGATACTGTGGTCCGATGTGTCGAGGTCAGATTGACTATCGGCTTTCCCCTTGTTATCAGTTTAAATTCATGTCTATGCAGGTCTGGATGTTACGTGCCAGCATCCTCGTCCCAGCCGTGCTCAAATGCAGTCCGTCTCTCCTATAGAGCTTGTTTTTCCCCAGGAAGGTTGACCAGTTCCGTACAAAGAGGAAACCCTCCTCGTCACACCATCGCCTCAGCCATCCATTTGTTGCTTGCAGCTCGGTCTGCCTCTTCGCATCTGCTCTTGGTACTGGCAGGATCTCTGAAAAGGCTATCTTCCCTGTTCTCAGCTTCAGCTTCCTCCCCAGGATCTTAAACTGCTCGGTCAGTGTAGTCATGTTGAAATTCCTTCTGCTGACGTCATTTGTTCCGACGTGGATTATCACTGCTGTGTCCTCTGTCTCAGCTCCCTCCATGATACTCTCGATTCTGTCGGAGATGTCCTTTGTCCTCGCCCCTGGGAGACATGTCACTAGGCGATCAGCTCTGCCTCCTGCTATGTGACTGTCCACCTCTCTCAGGATTGAATCTCCCACCACGATAGCAGATTTTCCTCTCCTCAGCTTCCTCCTGGGTCTCAGGTCTGTGTCGATGATTGGATCCTCCAATCCTTCCTTCTCCTGGTTGATTCCTCCGCAAGGTTCCTCTCCCTTGGCTCCTGGTGGGTCCTGGTGGCTCCTGGCGGGTCCTGTCCTCCATCCGTTTGTTCCCTTCTGAAGTGCGGGTGATCCTGTATTTCTACCATCTTGCAGGCCTCCTCGATGAATCTTTCGAGCTCTCTGACCTGTTCGTGGATGTGGTTATCTCTGCTGGTGTCCTCGGTTGGTTCAAATTCCCTTGGTTCCTCTATGGAGCGGAGTCCCTCTAGCTCCTGTACTTTGACCTGTAGTCTCCCGATCTCCTTCTTTAGGCTAGCCAGTTCCTGACATCGACTGCATAAGTAGGCCTGCCTCCCGGAAGGGAGGTAGTCATACATGTGACAGTCAATGCAGTATACTGGAAAGCTTCGCTTGCCTTCTGCTGCCTCCATAATTCCTTCCATGTGATCTAAAGTTGGTGAGCTGGAGTGTGCCCGACGTGTAGCTAGATGGAGAAGTAGAGAGAGAAGAAAAAAAGTGAGTATAGAAGAAAGTGAGTATAGAAGAAAGGATAGATAATTTTGTTTTTTTGTTTTTTTTTTATATTTTTTGAATTTAATTTGGAAGATTGAAGGTTGAAAATTGAAGTTGCTGCTCGCCTTCGCCGCGCGCCAAACGGCCGCGTGCCGTTGGCCCCTCCCCTTTTAAGGGGGAGTTTCGGTGGCTGATGTCAGGGGTGGGCGGAGCTAACTCTCGCCGATCCCCTTAGTCTCCTGCCTCTTCTCTCCCCTTCTCAGCTTCGGTTTGCCTTCCTTCCTTCTGCTTTTGTCCTAAATCCTCTGTCTCTCTCCTCTGCTTTCTCCTGCTTGCCTTCTTGTCTTGCAATGTGCTCCGGAGATTGGCCCCTCCCCTTTTAAGGGGGAGTTTCGGTGGCTGATGTCAGGGGTGGGCAGAGCTAACTCTCGCCGATCCCCTTAGTCTCCTGCCTCTTCTCTCCCCTTCTCCTCTCCTCCTTTGTGTCAGCCTTTCCCGCATCTCTTTTGGACCTTTCAGTCAAGATGGTTTTTCTAGTGGCCATAGTATCAGCAAGGCAAATTTTGTAATTACAGTCTCTTTCCTGCAGGGATCCTTTCCTTAGGATTACAGAGTCTGTTTTTTCTCTTTGAACGATACTTTCCTTCCTACTGAAGGTGGTCTCAGCTTTTTACATCATAGTAACATAGTAGATGATGGCAGATAAAGACCCGAATGGTCCATCCAGTCTGCCCAACCTGATTCAATCTAAAATTTTTTTTTTTTTTCTTAGCTATTTCTGGGCAAGAATCCAAAGCTATTCCTTGTACTGTGCTTAAATTCTAACTACTGAAGCCTCTGTCAAAGCTCACTCCAGTCCATCTACAGCAGTGGTCTCAAATTTGCGGCCCACCAGGTACTATTTTTAGGCCCTCGGTATGTTTATCATAATCACAAAAGTAAAATAAAAGTTTCTTGATCATATGTCTCTTTAGCTATAAATTACAATATTATTAAAACTTAGCCGAAAGGAAAGATTCTCCAAGAATCTACAAATCCAAAATATGGCCCTGCAAAGGGTTTGAGTTTGAGACCACTGATCTACACCATCCCAGCCAATTGATTCCCTCCCCAGCCCATCCTCAACCAAACGACCATATATAGACACAGACCGTGCAAGTCTGCCTAGTACTGGCCTTAGTTCTTCACTATTTACCATTATTTTCTGATTCTAGATCCTCTGTGTTTATCCCACGCTTTTTTTTAACTCTGTCACCGTTTTCTTCTCCACCACCTCTCTTGGGAGCGCATTCCAGGCATCCACCACCCTCTCTGTAAAGAAGAATTTCCTTAAATTGTTCTTGAGTTTACCACCCCTCAACCTCAAATTATGTCATCTGGTTTTACCATTTTCCTTTCTCTGGAAAAGATTTTGTTCTACGTTAATACCTTTCAAGTACTTGAATGTCTGAATAATATCTTCCCTGTACCTCCTTTCCTCTAGGGTAGGGGTAGGCAATTCTGGTCGTCGAGAGCCGGAGCCAGGTCAGGTTTTCAGGACATTCACAATGAATATGTATGAGATGCATGCACTGCCTCCTTGAGATGCAAATCTATCTCATGCATATTTATGGTGCATATCCTGAAAACCTGACCTGGCTCCGGCTCTCGAGGACCGGAATTGCCTACCCCTGCTCTAGGGTATACATATTCAGGGCTTCCAGTCTTTCCTCATACATCTTTTGGCACAAACCTCCTATCATTTTCATCGCCCTCCTCTGGACCGCTTCAAGCCTTCTTATGTCCTTCACCAGATACGGTCTCCAAAACTGAACACAATACTCCAAGTGGGGCCTCACCAATGACCTGTACAGGGATATCAACACCTTCTTTTTTCTACTGGTTACGCCACTCTTTATACAGCCCAGCATCCTTCTAGTAGCAGCCACCGCCTTGTCGCACTGTTTTTTCCCCTTTAGATCTTCGGACATTATCACCCCAAGGTCCCTCTCCCCATCTGTGCAAATCAGCTTATCACCTCCCAGTATATACGGTTCCTTCCGTTTATTAATCCATAAATTACTCTGCATTTCTTTACTTTGAATTTTAGTTGCCAGATATTAGACCATTCCTCTAACTTTTGCAGATCCTTATTCATGTTTTCCACTCCCTCCTCAGTGTCTACTTTTTACAGATCTTGGTGTTATCTGCAAAAAGGCAGACCTTTCCTTCTAACCTTTCAGCAATGTCACTCACAAACATATTGAACAGGATCGGCCCCAGCACCAAACCCTGAGGGACTCAACTACTCACCTTTCCTTCATCCGAGCGATTTCCATTAACCACCACCCTCTGGCGTCTGTCCGACAGCCAGTTTCTAATCCAGTTCACCACTTTGGGTCCTAACTTCAGCCCTTCAAGTTTGTTCAAGAGCCTCCTATGCCATAATCGGGTGGGTGGTAAATTAGTACTATCTTTTCCTCTTGTTTCTTTGTTTTTTGTTGTATGAAGAGATGTCTACACACCATCCACCCATCTGTGGCTCACCACCTTCATAGGAACTTACTGTAATGCTAGCACATCTTATCAAACCACCTTTTGAATCTTTGGAACAAGATACTCTAGAGCACCTGATCTGGAAAATGCTGTTCTTGTACAATCTGCCTTTTTGCAGATAACACCAAGATCTGTAAAAAGTAGACACTGAGGAGGGAGTGGAAAACATGAATAAGGATCTGCAAAAGTTAGAGGAATGGTCTAATATCTGGCAACTAAAATTCAATGTAAAGAAATGCAGACTTGATGGCTGTAGCCCTTTTCTGCCGTCATCTTCTATGTTTCTATTCTGGGATGATTGGATTAATTCCGTTTACCCACCAGGACTTTGTAAGAAGCTTCACATTCCATAGACTTAAACTCCACCTCTCTCACCTCAGCACTGGCTAGATATTCTGCTAGAAGAGTCGGTCAGTTATAATCCCTTTATCCATTATCCTCCTTACATCTCATTTGTTTCCTAATAGAGTGGTATTTCACATCTATTTAGAGTTTGTTTGTTGGGGCTGAGATGAAATTCTAAGATAACAATTTTGCTTCCTTTTTCCTAAGCCTCACTTGCTTCCAGCAGAAAAGAAAAATTCTTTCTTAACTGGAGGCATACATTACTTTGCTACTTGCATACCACATAATCCATCAGAAAGTGCTTTGTTGCTTTTATCCAAATAATCCAAGCACTGAAGTGTCCAAGTGCACTCCTTCACCTGGGTTTTTTAACTGAATTTCTAGTAGACTTCATTGAGTGCCCCCTTCCCAGTTCAAATTGGTATGACTCATTTCTGAGCAAAATCAGCTACAGCAAATACTGATCAGCCTTCACCATAGATGTGTAAAGCTACCTCATCATCTGTCCACATATTAATCAGATATTATTTCCTAGACTTGTCTCCTTTTACATATAGAGCTAAATTTTATGTTTCCAAACTGATGGTGTATTCTGGGTTGCCCAACAACTATATTAATTTGCAATCCTCGGTTTTGAAATGACTCATTTGTGTGGCGGCATTTTTCTCTGAAAATTGCTTACCTGTAATGGGGGTTCTTCATAGAAAGCAGGGAAATGTAGCCACAGTATTCTCCCCTCCCCAACCATCTCAATAGTTATATAATTGACTGAAATGGCAGAGGGTAACTAGGAGCATGGAAAAGCTACGCATGTGCTCAAAGCCCCTCTCAAGCTGTCTTGAACTTTAGGAGAGCAGTTGCTTGGGAGCTGTCAGCACTGATTTTACCTATATGACAGCATTTCCCTGCTGTCCATGAAAAACCTCCATTAAATGTAAGCAATTTGCTTTTTGGATATACAGTACTGCACAAAGTTTGAATTGGCCTCTAGGTATGACTGCAAGACTAGCATAATATATCACAAATGCAATATATTAATAACTTTGAACATTTTGCCAGATGAGGGATTAATTTAAAAAAAAAAAAAATCCTGTCAACTCTTAACTCATTGCTCAGTTGCACCTTTTGTGAAGAAAAATCTGACATAAATGTTATACCATGATGTTTTGAGTTTTCCTGGGTAAATACCAGTGGACTCAAGGTTCAAATATATTTATTTTTTAAGTGGATTAAAACTGAATGTGTACATATGCACAATGAAAGAAAGCAGGTGTGAGTGAGGGTGGGGATGAAAGGAATGAGTACATGCATAGAGATGAATCACAATGACATGTAACATTTAGGTTCATCTGAAGTTCATTAGGGCCTGCAGAAGTTGCGTAATGTGCTTGATACTAGTGCCCCCCGACACACCATGGTAGCTGGAAAGATGTCCACTCTCTCCCGCCACCAGGCAACACCCCCCCCCCAGACAGCAGGAGAGATTCCCACTCTCTCCTGCCACCAAGCAACGCACCCCCCCCCCAACAGTGCAATGTTTTCTCCCACCACCACGGACCCTCCCCAATACCCACCATGCCTCTGACCCCCCCCCCCCCATCATCTTACTTTATATGTCTGGCCAGAGGGATGCCTACTCCCTCTGTACAGCAGGCCCACCTCTTGAAAATTGCATGCCTTCCCTGACCTGGATGCACCGGGGAGGGACCTAAGGCTCCGACTGGCCCAGGTTATTTAAGATCTCTCCTATTGGAGGGGCTTTATGGATCTGGGCCAATCAGACCTTAGGCTCCTCCCCAGTGTATCCCAGGATACACCGGGAAGGGGAAAGCCCACCATTTTGAAGAGGTGGGCCTGCTGCAACCAGGGATAGGAAGCTATAGCAGAGAGAATGCTTCCGGGGCTGCCAAAGGCTGTGTGTTTACTTCATTTAATATATTCATAAATGATCTAGAAACAGGGACGAAGTGTGAGATAATAAAATTTGTGGATGACACCAAACTATCTAGTGGAGCTCGGACTAAAGAGGACTGCGAAGAATTGCAAATAGAGAGCTGCACGGAAACGGGGATGACGGGAATCCCGCGGGACCCGCAGGGATCCCGCGGGTTCCCCCTTTGGGTCACGGGGATCCCGTGGGGACGCCCCCTAGGGTCGCGGGGATCCCGTGGGGACGCTCCCTAGGGTCGCGGGGATCCCGTGGGGACGCCTCCGAGGGTCGCGGGGTTCCTGCGGGGTTGGATCGCAGTGCACTCGAGCCGCGAGGGTAGTCTCCTTCTCCTTACCTGCCCTGTCGCAGCACACAGCCGAACGGAAGTCTTCCCAATGTCAGCGCTGACGTCGGAGGGAGGGCTTAAGCAAAGCCCTTCCTTCCTCCGACGTCAGTGCTGACATCAGGAAGACTTCCGGTCGGTTGTGTGCGGCAGGGCAGATAGGAAGAAGGCAATGGCGTACGAAAGAGGGGGGAGGGGGCGGTCCGCCCCGGAGAATGTGCACAGCCGGTCAGGTCCCCTGATCGACCGACAACAGGCCCGGCCGACAAATCTCCCTGCCCTGTAGCCGCGAATATAAATTACCTCTTACAGCAGCTTCACTACTCCAGCTGCTGTAAGAAGGTAATTTAGATTCGCGGCTACAGGACAGGGAGATTTGTCCGACCGGGCCTGTTCTGTTGTCGATCGGGTGCGGTAGCACTAGAAAGGTAAGGGGCAGGGAGGGAGGAAAGGTGGAGTGGAGAAGAAAAGACGCTTAAGGGGGGAGAAGGCCACTGAAAGCACTGGGGAAGACAAAGGGGTGGAGAAGGACGCTGAAAGGACATGGGTAAACGGGAGGGGGGGAAGGATGCTGAAAGCACATGTGGAAGACAGAGGGGGATGAAGGACCCTGAAAGCACTGGGGAAGACAAAGGGGTGGAGAATGCCACTGAAAGGACATGGGGAAAACAGGGGGGGAGAAGGCCGCTGAAAGGACACGGGGAAGACAGAGGGGGGAGAAGGACGCTGAAAGGACATGGGGAAGGCAGAGGGGGGAGAAGGATGCTGCCTGACAGGACATGGGGAAGATGGTGGGGGAGAAGGACACTGAAAGGAAATGGGGAAGAGGGAATGGGGAGAAGACGCTGGCAGGGAAGAAGACAGAGGTGCCAGACTATGGGGGGAGCGGAGGGAAAAAGATGGGTGCCAGACCAATTTGGGAGGGGGGAGAAAGGGAGAGGCACAATAACAGAGCAAATGCAAGACACAGAGAGAAGAGAGGCAGTGGATGGAAGGAATTGAATGAGAACATGAAGAAAGCAGAAACCAGGCAACAAAGGTAGGAAAAAAAATTTTTTTTTTTTGCTTAAGGATAAAGTAGTATTTAGTTGTGTTGATAAAAATTTATAAACATTAGAGGCTCTGGTAGAAACACGTTTACAAAGTATGTATTCTTCCCAATTAATATTTCCAAATTAATAAAGTATTTTTGCTTATTTTTAAATGGGTTTCTACCAGAGCCTTTAATTCAGTAGCATAATTAAATGAAATAACTATTTCTGTAGTTTATAGGGACGGGCGGGGACGTAGGGGATTCCTCGCGGGGACGTAGCGGATTCCTCGCGGGGACGGGTGGTGACGGAGGGATTCCTCGCGGGGACGGGTGGGAGTCCTCATGGGGACGGGTGGGATTTCTGTCCCCGCGCAACTCTCTAATTGCAAAGGGACTTGAACAAACTAGGGGAATGGGCGACGAGATGGCAAATGAAGTTCAATGTTGAGAAATGTAAAGTATTACATGTGGGAAGCAAAAACCCGAGGTACAACTATACGATGGGAGGGATGTTATTGAATGAGAGGGGTAATGGGGGTAATGGTAGACATTACAATGAAGCCGACGGCACAGTGTGCAGCGGCCGCTAAGAGAGCAAATAGAATGCTAGGATAATCAAGAAGGGTATTACAACCAGAACGAAAGAAGTTATCCTGCCGTTGTATCGGGTGATGGTGCGTCCGCATCTGGAGTACTGCGTCCAATATTGGTCGCCGTACCTTAAGAATGATATAGCCTTCCTCGAGAGGGTTCAGAGGAGAGCGACACGTCTGATAAAAGGGATGGAAAACCTTTCATACGCTGAGAGATTGGAGAAACTGGGACTCTTTTCCCTGGAGAAGAGGAGACTTAAAGGGGATATGATAGAGACTTACAAGATCATAAAGGGCATAGAGAGAGTAGAGAGGGACAGATTCTTCAAACTTTCAAAAAATAAAAACAAGAGGGCATTAAGAAAAGTTGAAATGGGACAGATTCAAAACGAATGGTAGGAAGTTCTTCTTTACCCAACGTGTGGTGGACACCTGGAATGCGCTTCCAGAGGACGTAATAGGGCAGAGTACGGTACTGGGGTTTAAGAAAGGATTGGACAATTTCCTGCTGGAAAAGATAGAGGGGTATAGATAGAGGATTACTGCACAGGTCCTAGACCTATTGGGCCACCGCGTGAGCGGACTGCTGGGCACGATGGACCTCGGGTCTGACCCAGCGGAGGCATTGCTTTGCTTATGTTCATTCACACTGACCATGGCTTAAAGTATGCAGGACTTCAGTGTTGAAAACAAAAAGTGCCAGATCCCGATGAGGGAGGGAAAGGGGAAGAAGAAGCTGGACCCTCTGTGGGAAGAAAGGGGAAGGGCAAAGAAAGAGAGGAGATGGTGCACATAGATGGGGAGAGGAATGGGAAGGGCAGAGAGAGGGAGAAGATGGTGCATGTGGATTGTAGATGAGGGGAAGATATGGAAAAGTAGACATTGAGAGAGAAAAAAATGAAAGAAAGTTGTATATTAAGAGTTAATGCCAAAGATGAATGTAATGTAGAAAGTGAAAGAGAAAAAAACAGCAAATGGATAAGTAGGTCCTGGAAACAATTAAGAGCAATAACAGAATGAAGTGCAGCCAGACAACAAAGGTAGGAAAAATGATTGTATTTTCAATTCAGTGATTGAAATATGTCAGTTTTGAGAATTTATATCTTCTGTCTATATTTTGCACTGTTCAGGAAGAAATGCATTTCTCTCTATATCTCTGGTGGTGTATTACATGCAGAGTCTGGCATCATGGGTTTCAGTTTTGTATATTAGAACTTTTAGTTTGTGGTTCTATATTTGCATAGGGTTCAATGTGTGACCAAAGTCAGATGTTCTGGGAGGAATAAATGTTGAGAAGCACCATAGGCATCATGGCCCCAAGTAGGAAGATATGTCAGTTTTCCTTCAACCCTTTTGGACCCCAAACATCCCCCGATTAAAAATTAACGAAGACCACTTGTTTATAAGGAGAGATCTCTCCAGCTCCTCCTGGTGTGTCCTGTGTTTAAATCAACATTTGCTGTCTGGCAGTGCTATAGCTAGGAATGAATAGTTCATGGGTAGAAAAATTGAGATGGACCTCCTATAACACCCTTGCTGTAAGGTAATGGACCATGGGAGTGGAGGAGGTGGTCACTTATAGAATTGCTAGTTTTTTGTTTTAGAGGCATTTGTCTGTTGTACTGTATATATATTAATGATATATCTGTAACACAGCAAACAGCTATGACAACTACCATGCGGAGACTGGGTGAAGAAATATTCAAAGGAACAATTATTAGAGGAAATCAAAGTGGTCTTGAACCAGTAACAGAAAGTAAACCTAAGTCTGCAGCTTTCTTCAAGAACCCAGTTTTGCACATAAGATTTGTATCCACCTTGATAGTCGTCAAAACAATAACACAAGGTAAGGTTTTGACATATTTTAAGAACATAAGAAGCGCCATCTCCGGAACAGACCCTAGGTCCATCAAATCCGGCGATCCGCACACGCGGAGGCCCCGCCAGTTGTACCCTGGCATAGTTTTGGTCCCCATATCGCTCCAAGCTTCTCGTAAAGAGAAGTGCATCTAGCCTACCCCTACCCATGTCACTTCATGCCACTCATAAGGAGATGTACATCTAACTTACCCTTAAATCCTAGTATAACTTTTCTCAATGTTAGAAACATATTGCCCATGAACTAAATTATAGGTCTCTAGCCTGCTACTAGGAAAGGGACTTGATATACTGCCTTTCTGTGGTTATCAAAGCGGTTTACATATTGTATATAGGTACTTATTTTGTACCTGTGGCAATGGAGAGTTAGGTGACTTGCCTAAAGTCACAAGGAGCTGCAATGGGAATTGAACCCAGTTCTCCAGGTTGTCAGGCCGCTGCAGTAGCCATTGGGCTTTTCCACCCCCCCCCTACTATTGCACTTTATTGATTCTGGATTCTAAGAGCAAATATGACTGTCATTTGAAAGTTTCAGACCAGCAATAAGCATAATTAACTTACATTTTTTTCTCCATTGGCGTGTTTGAGGTTAATACTTTGGGTGTAAC
Source organism: Geotrypetes seraphini (assembly GCF_902459505.1). NCBI lineage: Eukaryota > Metazoa > Chordata > Amphibia > Gymnophiona > Dermophiidae > Geotrypetes > Geotrypetes seraphini. The sequence continues at coordinate 155,134,888 of NC_047089.1, forward strand.
TGAAGCTATTTGTGAACAGGTATTTGCGAACAAGAAGTTATGTCAGAATGAGGGCTTGGGGCTGGAGTGAGTAGCGCATAGGAGTATATGCTCGCTGCCGGCAAAGAATAGAAGGACTTAAGAGGTGCCATGGAGGAGGAAGTGTAGTTGAGAATCCTCCCCCCCCCCCATTGCTAGGGGATGGGGGGATAGATACCAAGAGTCTTCAGCTGGCAGGGCTTGGGGTTCCCCTACCAGCCACATTGCCGTTGTGTTGCTGATAGGTTGTACCCCTGCTAAGATGACACTTGATTCACTGTGCCCTCCTCCTTACTACTAAGTTCCCAAGTTTATTGGTTTATGATATACCGTTTTGTCTAAGAGTGGCTAAACGGTTTACAATAAGTTTCATAAAATATAATTTAAAATAAACATGAAATTAAAAATGTTGTAGAATAAGATTAAAAAGAGAGAGAGAGAGAGAAGGAGGTTATAAGACAGCGCACATGAATAATAGGGAAGAACACCAGGGAGTTAAATTACATTGAGATGAAGATAAAATAAAAGCGGGGGAGGGGGTCGCTTCTTAGGAAGTGTTGGTGGTTCTCTACCAAAATATTTATGCATATCAGGAGAAGAATAAAGGTTTCATGTGTTGGTGTCCTTGAAGAGAAATGTCTTAATTTTGGATTGGAATTTGTCTATAGATGATTCTAATTTAATATGTAAGGGGAGGAAGTTCCAAAGTGAAGGAGTGGTAACTGAGAAAATAGCCTTTCAAGTAGTGTCATAGAATAATTCACAGACTGATGGCATTACTAATAGGTGATGATTGTTGAATCGGAGTGTTCAAACGGAGGGGTATGGGATGAAATGTTTGTCAATGAAAGCTGGGATATGTGTGTGTTTAGTTTTGTAGGTGAGGAGGAATATTTTAAATGTGATGCGGTGTGTAATGTGTAGCCAATGAGTATCATGGAGGAGGGGGGTGACATAGCTTACCTTCAAGGAGGATACAATCATTAATGATCTACTTCCCCACGCTATAAAATCATCCTTTATGTCGCAGGAATAAAAGAGGGGGAGGAGTTGCTATTATATTGCAAGAGGATTTTAACTTTAAAGTGTTGGATTCAATATTTAAAAATGGCTTAGAAGTCCTATCTTGTACTTTGAACAGAAAGTATTTACAAGACTCTCTCAATAAAGGGTATGGAAAACTTCTCATATGCTGATAGATTGAAAAAGCTGGGGCTATTCTCCCTGGAAAAGCGGAGACTTAGAGGAGACATGATATAAACCTTCAAAATCCTGAAGGGCATAGAAAAGGTAGACAGGGACAGATTCTTCACAATGTGGGGAACCACAAGTACAAGGGGGCACTCGGAGAAATTAAAAGGGGGCAGGTTTAGAACAAACGCTAGGAAGTTCTTTTTTACCCAGAGGGTGGTGGACACATGGAACGTGCTTCCGGAGGCCGTGATAGGCCAAAACACGTGACAGGGCTTCAAAGAAGGTTTGGATAGGGTCCTAGAGGATAAGGGGATTGAGGGGTACAGATAGGAGTTGAGCTAGGTTATAGGAATAGTCAGGGACCACTACACAGGTGATAGGCCTGAGGGGCTGCCGCGGGAGCGGACCACTGGGCGGGATGGACCTCTGTTCTGACCCAGCGGAGGCAATTCTTATGTTCTTAATTGTATACTTTGTTATATACCACCTGGTCACTGGTCTTCGGCCAAGGAGTCTTTCTATGATTTTATATTTAATAATTAATTCTCTTGTCACCTCTCATAGTCTTATTATTAGGGAACATTAATCTCCATCTGGAATTGGAGAATAACCAGGTGGTGAATGATTTTAAGGCTTTTTTTGGCTTCTTTAGATTATTTACCACAATTCTCCAAATCTCATATAGGAGGTCATCATTTAGATTTAGTCTCGCTTGCCTCCAAATCTGAAATCACAGTAAAAATCTATCTGAAGGATGGCAGGTGGCAATCTACACCGTGGTTAGACCATTTCATTTATTATTTTAACTTGAATTAGGCTAAAAATGTTATTTCAAAGCCTAAATTGACAAAACAAGAATTTTCGATTAGAAAAAGAATATAAGCAACTGAATTTTGGAAACATGTACATCTAACTCCAATCGGTAATGTCAATGAATTTCCATCAGAATGGAAAATTGCATCAAACTCCATCTTAGATGAAATTGTCCCCAAACATACCATAAAAAGACGCTTAGACGATGGAAACAAATGGTATGATGTTGAATTATTAGAAATGAATTGAAGAGTGAGACAATTTGAAAGAAAATGGTTAAAATCTAAATTAATTGCAGATAAAGAAATATGGCGAAAGGAGGTAGGAAATTAAAAATAAAAGAGAAATGGAAGGCCTACTATTCAATTCAGGTTGGCATTACTAACATTAACACCAAAAAATTGTTTAACTTGGTCAATAAGGTGTTTGATATGACAAAAAAAATTCAGGTTTCTCAAATGCCATTACCGACTTCAAACAACTTGGCAACATTCTTTAGTTCTAAAATCACAGGCCTACGAACCTCATGCCCACCAAGCCTAGGAAGTATTAAAAAAAAAAATTATTCGGAGAAGGCACAAGATGAAGTTTCAGTAGACCTAACATGGTCCATTTTTGACAACCCAGATTGGACAAATTTCTCCAAATTATTTTCCAGATACTTTAAATCCTACTGTATGTTGAATTCTTGCCCTGCTAATCTTATGTCTTGCACACCTCCGGAATTTAAAATGAAAGTGTTAGAATGGATTATCGACTCTTTAGATAAAAGCATTTTTCTGCAAGAAGAGGGTAATATAATTATTACACCTATTATTAAAAACAATAAGGAATCAATTTCTTTACCTTAAAACTATAGACCGATAGCGTCAATCCCTTTCTTTTATAAAGATCATGGAGGGGATGGTGCAAATTCAACTAACAAAATATCTAGAATACCATTCTTTGCTACACAATTCTCAAACATGTTTTAGATCCCACTATAATATTGAGATGGTATTAGCTACGTTATTAGATTATTTGAGCAGCCTTCTAAGCAAGGGTAGCAATGCGCTGGTTCTTCAGTTTGATTTGAGTAGTGCTTTCGATTTAGTAGACCACTGCAAACTGTTGGAACTTTTGGATTCTTTAGGAATCCATGGTAAAGTACTCTCATGGTTTAAAGGATTCCTTGAATCAAGTCTTTATCAGGTTAAATTTAATGATACACTCTCAACTATTTGGAAAAATCCGTGTGGAGTCCCACAGGGCTCCCCACTTTCTCCTACGCTTTTTAATGTGTATCTTCTTTCACTAGGCCATTGGATGAGCATCCTGGGTCTGAGGTTCAGTTATTCTGCTGATATCACAATAGTCATCCCATGCTGTGAAACGCCATCCAACAATACCCAACTTATTGAGTCTGTACTAAACACGATGGAATCCTGAATGTAGGAATTCAAACTGAAATTAAATCAGGAAAAAACAAAATTCTTCCTTGTGTCATCACAAAAATTAAGAACAATTCAATATCATACATAAGTCCTACAATTAAAATTCTGGGAGTTCTTGATCAGTGCTTGACCATGAAAAATCAGTTTGACACAGTGGTTCAAAAGGGATACTATACCTTATGGAAACTATGTACCATCAGATCCTATTTTGATGCTGCTGCTTTCACAATTCTAGTTCAGATACTACTTTTGAATCTACTGGACTATTGTATTATTGTATACCTGATGAGTACTAAGAAAAATTTGGCTAGATTGACCTTGGTTCAGAATACAGCAGTAAGAATGATTTATGGTCTGAGGGAGTATGACCACGTAACCCCCCTATTACCCTGAGCTGCATTGGCTTCCGGTCAAGGCCCAGGTGATCTTTAAGTTAGGATGCTTATATTATAAAGTTGCCTTCGGTGTCGCCCCCATTATACCTTGCCGACAGATTTGTTATTGTAGTGCATAAGAATAGTAGAAAATCTCATGCCTTATTTACGTTCCCGTCAGCCAAGGGCTGTAAAAGTAAGAAACATTGTGGGCATTGTCTTTCCTACCAAGCAGCTTACAAAGATGACAAAGATTTTCATTTATTATTAATTAGATCCATGTCTTATGAACATTTTAGAAAACTGTTGAAAACCTTTCTTTTCTCTAAATTTCCAACCAATTAGACTTTCTGTATATTACATCATTCCTGTATTTCCTCATAGCATAATCTTTTGTTAACCGCATTGAACTCATGGCTATGCAGTCTAGAAATCTGCACTCTTCTCCATTCTTAACCTGTACTTAAGTTGCTGTCCAAATGTATTCCTCTGTGAATGTTTGCTTGTAACCTATTCTGAACTACTGGGAGGACGGGATAGAAAACGAATTAATTAAATAAATAAATGTTATGAGTTTTACAGCTGTGTTTTGTAAAGTTTGGAGTCAACGGATTTGTTTCTGTGTAATTCCTTTGCTGTCAGGATGTAAAAAGACATCCATGATTAAAAAAAAGAAACAGACATCTTATACCCTCATAACGGCAAGTAACTTGAGATAGTGTTATGTTATTCTGTGTCAGAACACCATGTAGGCATCACATTTGTAAAAAATAAAATAAAATTGAACAAATCATTCAAAGGACACAGAGATAGAACAAAAATATAATAAAATATACACTATTAGGATAACAATTAAAGCGAGATCAAGAAATAAAGTCAAAAAGGAAACTGAGCCAAGAAACAGACAGGGTAATGTTTTGAAAACCGACCAATCATTAAATAGAGATTGGTGACACATTAGAAGCATGGATTTTCAAGGTCAAGAATCCAGTTCTTTAGATGCATCTTCAGTTTGTTGTAATAAAATGGTTAGCTTATAACATGCTACCAGCCTGTATGGCTTTTTCCTATCTATGTCTAATGAAGCTTTTTGAAAGTTTTCATTGTACTAATATGTAAGAAGGTGAATAGAAGCAGCTTAACGGAGAAGAGGGCAGAATTGGAATAGGCAAGGGTAATTATTAATATAAAGCATCAATACTATTGGAATTTCAATTAAAACAGTAGATGCAGAACTCCTTGTTTGAAATTTGGCAGTTCTACAGTAGGTGGCACTGTGATTAAATATTACAAAATCTGGAAGATATTGAAGTGAAACTTTGAAGTCTGACTAGGTTTGTCACAGTCCCTCGTAGGGTTTTCTGGGATAAATCTACTTATTATTTTTGAAATGTGTTCTAGCAGATACATTTTATTATTAGGGTTTTGCCTCATATTTACTGGGGGATCAGCTTTACTACTGTTTTGGGGAAGATTAAAAACAATGGGATCAGTTTATTTAAAGCTAGTTATCTGAGTGGCTATCCTAACTTGTCTGAATAGCTATCCAGGTAGCGGTCCTGATTATTGGCATTATCCCAGGACAAGCAGGCAGCTATTCTTGACTGATGGGTGACGGCACCGACGGAGCCCCGGTACGGACACTTTTAGAGTGATTGCACTCTAAGAACTTGGAAAGTTCTGGTAAGCCGCACCGCGCACGCGCGAGTGCCTTCCCGCCCGACAGAGGCGCGCGGTCCCCAGTTTTCTTGTTTCTGCGGAGCCAAGAAGACGCACGTTTCAACGGCTGTTGAACTTTTTCTATTTTTCGCCTTCCCGCTCGCGTAAACTTCTTGGGAAATATTGTTTCCCTCTTTTTATTTATTTATTTTCTTTAAAAAAAAAAACAAAACCGAATTTTGGTTTTCTTCTTATTTTTTCGTTTTGCCCGGCGGGGCCTGCTGCCACCATCGAGGCCTCGGCCTTCGATTTGGCAGAAGCCGTGTTTACGTTCATGCCCCCCCAACCCGGCTTTAAAAAGTGCCAGCGGTGCGCGAGGCCTATTTCTAACTCTGACCCGCACAACTGGTGTTTGCAGTGCCTCGGACCTGACCATCGGGCATCCACCTGCACACGCTGTGCCACTCTTCAAAAAAGAACCCTAAAAAACCGTCAAATTCAGCAACGGTTATTGTTCGGTACCGACATGTCGGACACGGCGGCACCGGTCCCTACTTCGATCCCGACGCAGTCGGCACCCGTCTCATCGACGCCGCGCGATACCGCGTCGGCGCCGCACCAGTCAGGTAAGCCGGCTAAGAAGCCTTCCCCGCTGGAGCGTCCTCCGGTCAAAGTAGCAGAGAGCCCAATCCTGCCGACCGTGAGGCGCCCACGGAAGTGCTCCGCACCGATAGAGGTAAGCCCCTCGACATCGGGTTCCTCTTCGGAGTGTAGAGCGGTACCGGTGCCTACTTTAGACGAGCGCATTGCTGCCGTCTTACAAGTGCAATTGGAAACTCAGCTAAAACAAATCCTTCCTGCACTCCTGGTACCGAACCTTCCGGTACCGGTCCGGTCTGAGCCATCGGTGCCGATAGTTGCACAGCCTATGCTCTCGGCTTCCTCTTTGTCGGCACCGACACAGTCTACTTCCATGCCAGTCCTGGCACCAGAGTCGACTGCTCAGCATCAGGCTGTTCAGACTGCGGCACCGGTGCAACGGCAATCTCCCGGTACCGTCTCTATGAGATCAGGAAAATCGGTACGCAAGTCCCGACATCTTGATCCCTCCACTCCAGATTCTCGACACAGTTTTCAAATTCGAGATCCTGATCTGTGGGGTGATTCAGAGGACCCTATGCTCTCTGAAGGGGAATGTTCATCTGGTGATGAGGATCCTTCTACTTTAGATCCATCTTCTAGACCAGATGTATCTTCATTCTCATCCTTTTTAAAAGAGATGTGTGACTCTCTCTCTATCCCCTTGGAGGCTGAGTCGAAAAAATCCAAAGCTTTTCTTGAAGCACTGGATTTTGACCAACCTCCAAAGGAATATCTCAAGCTACCCCTCCATGATATCTTGAGAGAGACCTTTTACAAGAATTTGGAGACACCCTTGACTATTCCTGGAGCACCTCGCAAATTGGACTCCTTATACAAAGTCATCCCAATTCCTGGGTTTGATAAACCACAGCTCCCACATGAGTCCCTCTTGGTTGAATCCACTCTAAAAAAATCCACGGGAGCTAGTGTGTACGCCTCAGTCCCTCCTGGCAGAGAGGGAAAGGCCATGGACAAATTTGGCAAACGGCTATACCAAAATGCCATGTTAGCCAACAGGTCAGGGAATTATGCATTCCACTTCTCCTTTTATCTTAAACATCTAATTCAAGATCTCACTACTTTTGAGAAGTACCTCCCTGACCGTAAAAAATCTGCTTTTCGCCGCACTACTTCATCACTGTTGCAGCTCAGGAAGTTCATGGTCAGGTCGATCTATGACACCTTTGAGCTGACCTCTCGGGCTACAGCTATGTCGGTGGCTATGCGTCGACTGGCGTGGCTCAGAGTGTCAGAACTAGATGTCAATCATCAAGATCGACTGGCTAATACACTGTGCCTAGGGGATGAGCTGTTTGGAGAATCCATGGACTCCACCACTCAAAAGTTGTCGGCACATGAAACTAGGTGGGATACTCTCCTCAAAACTAAAAAGAAAACCCCACCTTCCAGGCCTTTTCGCCAACAGTCGGCCTACCAACGTCGATTTGTTGCTCGCCCTTTGCCACAAGCCCAGCAACAACCCAGACGTCAGCGACAACAACAGAGGCCAGCTGCTAGACCAGCACAGCAGCAACAACAGGTGAAGCCTCCCCCTTCACAAAAATCCACTCAACCCTTTTGACTTTGTTCTCCAGGACATAGCCAGTCTCCATCCTGCTACCCATCTTCCACAGCCTATAGGAGGACGCCTTACTGTCTTCATCAGCCGTTGGGAATCCATCACCTCGGACCAGTGGGTCCTCAACATCATCCGCCACGGCTACTCTCTCAACTTTCACACTCTTCCGGGCCAAAGTGTTCCAAAAGAGTCTGCTTTGAACTCTCCTCAGTCCTCCCTCCTTCTTCAGGAAGTTCAATCCCTCCTCCTTCTGAACGCCATAGAGGAAGTTCCTCTAGATCAAAAGGGGCAGGGATTCTATTCACGTTATTTCCTAGTCCCCAAAAAAACAGGAGATCTCAGACCTATTCTAGATCTTCGGGACCTCAACAAATGCTTGGTCAAAGAGAAATTCAAAATGTTGTCTCTGGCCACTCTTTACCCCCTTCTCAATCAAGGCGACTGGCTATGCTCCCTCGATCTCAAAGAAGCATACACTCACATACCGATCGATCTAGCATCCAGAAAGTATCTCAGCTTCATGATCAATCGTTGTCACTACCAGTACAAGGTTCTGCCCTTCGGTCTTGCCTCCTCTCCAAGAGTGTTCACCAAATGCCTGATTGTGGTAGCTGCTTTTCTTCGTACTCACCACCTTCAGGTGTTTCCTTATCTGGACGATTGGTTGATCAAGGCCGATGCGCCTCAGACAGTTCTCACGGCCACCAACCAGACCATTCTATTTCTCCGTTTGCTGGGATTCGAGATCAATCTACCCAAATCTCATCTCATTCCCTCTCAGAATCTTCAATTCATTGGAGCAGTTCTAGACACAGTCCTAATGAGAGCGTTCCTACCCTCCAACCGTCTTCTCATGCTTCAATTTCTATGTCAACAGGTACTTCTGCAGACGTCCATCTCTGCCAAGCGCATGATGGTTCTCTTGGGTCACATGGCGTCTACAGTTCATGTCACCCCTTTTGCACGTCTTCACCTACGCATCCCTCAATGGACCCTAGCCAACCAGTGGTCCCAAGCGATGGATCCCTGCTCACGACACATATCTGTAACATCATCTCTTCGTCAGTCTCTACAATGGTGGTTGATATCCTCAAATCTATCCAGAGGTCTTCTGTTCCATCTACCTCCTCATCAACTGGTAATTACTACCGACGCCTCCCCTTATGCCTGGGGGGCTCATTTGAACGAGTTCCAAACTCAGGGTCTTTGGACACCCCAGGAAAAGAAACATCAAATCAATTTCCTGGAACTCAGAGCGATGTTTTATGCCCTCAAGGCCTTCCAACATCTCCTCTTTCCTCAAGTTCTCTTGCTGTGCACAGACAATCAGGTGGCGATGTACTACATCAACAAGCAAGGTGGGACGGGCTCTCGCCTCTTGTGTCAGGAAGCCCAGAAGATCTGGACTTGGGCCATAAATCACCATCTATTCCTGAAGGCTATCTACATTCAGGGAAAACAGAATTGTTTGGCGGACAAACTCAGCAGAGTTCTCCAACCTCACGAGTGGTCACTCGATCCTCTCACTCTGCAGTCCATCTTCACTCAGTGGGGCACTCCTCAGATAGACCTCTTTGCAGCCCCTCTCAATCACCAGCTGCCCCTCTTCTGCTCCAGACTCTACACCCCTCACCGTCTGGCAGCGGATGCATTTCTCCTCGACTGGTCCAATCTGTTTCTATATGCTTTCCCTCCTCTGCCTCTCATTCTGAGAACCTTGTTCAAGCTCAAGAGGGAACGAGCCACCATGATTCTGATTGCTCCAAGGTGGCCCAGGCAACATTGGTTCTCCCTTCTACTACAACTCAGTTCCAGGGAGCCCTTTCTTCTTCCTCTGTTTCCTTCTCTGCTTACACAACAGCAGGGGACCCTTCTACATCCCAACCTCCAGTCTCTACACCTGACAGCTTGGTATCTCTCGGGCTGACTTCTCATGATACACTTTTATCTCAGCCTGTTCGTTCCATTCTGGATGCCTCCAGGAAACCTGCCACTCTGCAATGTTACCATCAGAAGTGGACACGTTTCTCTTCCTGGTGCTTCCTCCGTCAACATAATCCCACTTCCCTTGCAGTGGAAACTTTATTGGATTATCTCCTTTCTTTGTCTGACTCTGGCCTCAAGTCTTCGTCTGTCAGAGTCCACTTAAGTGCTATTGCGGCATTTCATGAGCCAGTCCATGGAAAGCTCCTCTCAGCTCATCCCCTGGTGTCCAGGTTCATGCGGGGTCTTTTCAATGTGAAACCACCTCTTAAAACACCTCCTGTTATCTGGGATCTTAATGTGGTTCTTTCCGTCTTAATGAAGCCTCCATTTGAACCTTTGGCTACTGCCACTTTCAAGTTTCTCACTTGGAAGGTACTTTTCCTCATCGCCCTCACCTCTGCCAGGAGGGTCAGTGAGCTACATGCACTAGTTGCAGATCCACCTTTTACGGTCTTTCATCACGACAAGGTGGTTCTGCGTACTCATCCAAAGTTTCTCCCTAAGGTTGTCTCTGAATTCCATCTCAACCAATCCATTGTTCTGCCTGTCTTCTTTCCGAAACCTCACTCTCATTCTGGAGAACAGGCTCTGCATACTTTGGACTGTAAGAGGGCTCTTGCTTACTATCTTGAGCGCACAAAACCCCACAGATCAGCTCCTCAGCTATTTCTGTCTTTTGATCCGAATAAATTAGGACGACCTGTTTCTAAACATACGTTGTCTAATTGGCTGGCAGCGTGCATTTCTTTCTGTTATGCTCAGACCGGACTGACACTGGAAGGTTCGGTAACAGCCCATAAAGTCCGAGCTATGGCAGCGTCTGTTGCTTTCCTCCGGTCCACGCCCATTGAGGAAATCTGCAAGGCTGCCACTTGGTCCTCAGTTCATACTTTTACATCTCATTATTGTCTGGACGCTTTTTCCAGACGGGATGGACACTTCGGCCAATCTGTTTTGCAAAATTTGTTTTCCTAATGGCCAACCTTCCCTCCATCCCTCTTTTTGTTAGCTTGGAGGTCACCCATCAGTCAAGAATAGCTGCCTGCTTGTCCTGGGATAAAGCACAGTTACTTACCGTAACAGGTGTTATCCAGGGACAGCAGGCAGATATTCTTGCGTCCCACCCACCTCCCCGGGTTGGCTTCTTAGCTGGCTTATCATAACTGGGGACCGCGCGCCTCTGTCGGGCGGGAAGGCACTCGCGCGTGCGCGGTGCGGCTTACCAGAACTTTCCAAGTTCTTAGAGTGCAATCACTCTAAAAGTGTCCGTACCGGGGCTCCGTCGGTGCCGTCACCCATCAGTCAAGAATATCTGCCTGCTGTCCCTGGATAACACCTGTTACGGTAAGTAACTGTGCTGTACAGTATCTAGGTAGCTTCTGGTGACCCCCAAATACCTGAATATTCAGCTCTGGTATCCAGATAAAGCCTGGTCCTGAATATCCAGATATAGAAAAAACCTACCCAAAAACTAAATGCTGATTGCTGACTGCTGAAGGTTTAGTATTATCCTCAATGATTTTGATGGCATTTTATAGTTTGTAAAATAACCTTTCTAGTGCAATGTGTGAACGCTAGGGTTATCCATCTGAACTCACAAGTTGTTTGCAGAAGGATGTAACACATCTTTCAACTCCACCTCCTTCCCAGTGGTGCTAGCTCCTGTCCCCTCAGTTTTTCCTTCTGCATTCAAACTGAGAAGGTGTCTTTCTGATCTGTTCTGCAGGTTTTATAATTTTCGTCTTTTTTTTGTTTGTTTGTTTGTTTGTTTTTTTGCAACCAAAGTTTGAGGCTTAGGAACTCTGCCTGGGAGAGGATGCAGACTCGCTGGTCAGAAGTCTGCTGCTAGCAGGATTAACCCTCGTGGATACCTGTGTAGCCATTCTGCTTTATTTTTGGAGCTCGGATCCATTCCCTGTGTAGTTAGCTCACATCTCTGATTCATCAGGAGCTTGAGCACAGGCTGTTTGGCTCTGTTCTGGTTTGCTGGGACTTAATCGAGGGCTGGCTTCTTGGTCTTCCCCTCCCCCCCCCCCATCGCGGCACAAGGATTTGAGGGGGTTGAGCCTAGGTCCGTTATTTCCACATTTTCTGGAGAAAACTTGAGGCAAAAGTCTTCTCCAGTTTTCCAGTTGCAGTTCTGAGATGAAGCACGCAGGCACCACATAGCACAGTGAGTAAGGCTATTTTGCAGCCTATGAGAAAAATTGTGGGGGTTCTGAATTCAGAGGTTGTGAAGGCTCCTCGAGTCAGGGATAGGGTCCTCATCTCTAGAAAGCCCTTTATGATTTTTTTTTTAATTTTATTTTTAAAATTGTTCTCCTTCAGGCCATTTTTTTATTATTATTATTTATTTATCATTTTTCAATAATATATCAAGTATCCACTTGTACAGAAAGATAAAGTTAGACAGGAAATAAATTTACAGATCAAATTATAATCTAGTAACCCAAATTATCATAACTTTAACTCAAGTCCTCAAAATGGGTCCAAAATGTAGAATTAGCGAAAATAACAAAGAAATAAAGATAAAAAGTAAAGAATTATATTGGCTGAAACAGGATGTCAAACAATCAATTTTAAGAGTGCTTCATATTCCTCCCTCTATTTCAGTCGAGCCGCTGACAAGAAGTTTGTCAGCTGGCTAGGATCAAAGAAAACATATTTTTGCTTTTGATACACTATCACACATTTGCATGGGTGACGAAGAAAATAAGTCTCCCCAAGAGCTATAACACCTGGCTTTAACAAGAGAAATTTGCGTCAACGTTTTTGTGTGTCTCGTGACAGGTCTGGATACATTTGTATTTTATACCCTAGAAAATCTTTTTGTTTATTTTTAAAGAAAAGTCTTAATAGCCAGTTTTTATCTGGTGCTAAGGCAACTGTAAGAAGAAGTGTTGCCGGCTTTGCTAGTTCTCTATCTGAAAGTTCCAACAATGTAGAAACATTAAGCAATTGTTATCTCCGTCCTTTGACTTTTCTTCCCTTTTAATGGGTAGATAATACACTTGGGTGAATGGCGGCAATAGTTCTTCATTAATTTCCAACAGTTCGATCATGTAGCATTTCAACATATCTCTCGGAGTTACTGCAGCAATACTTGGAAAGTTAATTAATCTAAGGTTATTGCTACGAGAGAAATTTTCTAAATTCTCTAATTTTCTTCTTAAGTTAGTATTGTCACTCACCAGTGTTTCTGTGATCTGTTTGGATACTTTCATTTCTTGGGAATAATTTAATATTTAATTTTTCAAATCCTGTAAATCAGGTGTGCCCACATTTTTTGGGCTTGTGAGCTACTTTTAAAATGACCAAGTCAAAATGATCTACCAACAATAAAATTTTAAAAAAACACAAAGCACACTAGTACGCAGAGAAAATGTTAATTATTTATATTCTGGGTTTTTTCAGATGACTTTATGCAATGTCACTTCAGTAACAACCATACAAAAATAGACAAATATACCCCCTCCCTTTTTACTAAACTGCAATAGCAGTTTTTAGTGCAGGGAGCTGTGCTGAATGCCCTGCGCTGCTCTCGATACCCTGTGCTAAAAACCACTATTGTGGTTTTGTAAAAGGGGGCCATAGTGCAAAATATAGACAGCAGATATAAATTCTCAAAATGGACACATTTTGATCACTAAATTGAAAATAAAATCATTTTTCCTACCTTTGTTTTTCTGGACATTATTCAAATCTTGTTGGGCCCAGGCTCTGGTTGTCTTCTAATAACTTGCTTGCCAGGGTCTCCTTCTTTCTTCTTTCTCCTTGCTAACCATCCATCTTCTATCTCTGTCCTCCCCTTTCATTTCCCTTCCCTCCCCTGGAAGTCTGGCATCTTTCCTTTTTTTCATCTCCATCCACAGATCCACCTTTCTCAACTACCCTTTCATTGAGCATCTCTCCCTCCTTCCCCACCACCCCAGGGTCCACCATCTCTCCCTTTCTTTTTCCAACTACCCTCCTATCAAGTATCTCTTTCCCCCCCTCCCCCCACACCATCCCTTGTGTCCAACTTCTCTCCCTTTCTGTTCCTTCCCTCCCTAAATCCACCATCTCTCATCCACTCCTCTGTTGTTAGACCCATTATTTCTTCCCCCCCAAAGTCTGGCATATTCACGTCTCTTTGAACCCCCTTCCCTTCCTCCGTGTATTTCTACATCAGGGCCCCAAAGGCTTGCACCCCACCCCTTGAAGGCCTGCCTGTCCTCCTGAAGGTCTGCACCTTTCAAAGGCCAGCACATTCCCCCCTGAAGGCCTACTCCTGCCCTCCCCCCCACCCGGAAGACCTGCATGTTCCTCCCTGCCCTCCCACATCCTTTGACCTAATTCCTGAAGGGAGCAGCCTGCAGAGAGGATTGCTGGTACTTTAGCAATCTTTGCAGGTTGCTATAGGCCTCAGGAGCTGTCTTCCCTCTGCCCCAATCCTGCCTCTTACTCAGAGGAGGGGGCAGGACCACGGCAGAGGGAAGACAGCTTCTGAGGCCAATGGCAACCTGCAAGAATTGCTAAAAGGCCAACAGGGCCAAACCCAAACTTTCCGTGGAGAGCAACGAGGGCAAGCTGTCCTGTGCTGACTACATCAACGTGTCCCTGGCCAGCGGCTCCACGACCTGCACCCCTCCCGATTGCTATCTAAACCCGACTCCCTTCCCTGCTCCTTCAAGCATGTCCACTGCCAGAAGGATGAGAGCGTGTTATGCCCCTCTGCTGCCTGCTCTGCGCCGAGGACTCCTCTTCTCCTCCACCAGCAGCGGCAGCCTGGGAGGGCCTGGAGAGCGGCGGGGACTGAATGAGCTGACTTTTGATTGGCCAGCGTTCTTCAAGAGATGGGCTAGTCAGGAGGGGGAAAAAAACCAGAAGGGAACCCAGCTCTGCGATCGACTGGGGTTGTCTGAGTGATCGACCAGTCGATTGCGATCGACGTATTGGGCACCCCTGCTGTAGATCAACTTTTATTTTTGATGCCAAGATCACTGCCCGGCAGCCATCTTGGATTTCCCAGTATTATTTCTAAAGCCTCTATCTGCCTCAAAGCCCATTGATTTTGCTTAAAATTGACAAGGATGTACTACGCAGGCCTTTCTACCCATAAATCATGCCAGGGTTGCACTAGATAGTCAGCTGAGAAGCATCCATGTTCCATGTGCTACGATGTACACAAGGAGGGGTCAGCTTCCTCTGAGTCCTGTCCGCAGGAGGCTTGTTTTCTGGGAAAGAGGTCCTTTCCAGAGTTCTCCAAAAGTGAGTTGGCAAAATGAAGGTGTGTCAGCACCAGGGAGCAGGGATCTTTTGGGCCGCCAGTGCAGGGCTTTTCCCTGGATTTCATGAGCCTGATGTGGAATGCCTATTTAAATTGTTGGGGCCCTCCAGCATCTGCTACAGGCGCGTTTGTGGTTGTACATTTGGGGATGTTTCCTCGTTCCTTGACCAGAAACAGACTCCAGCATAGGACCAGATTATCCAGTCGGAGAATGAAGTTCCCCCACACTCTCCAAAGTATGAGTGCCCTTCCTACATCCCCCCAGCCCGCATACTTGTAGAAAAGTTTACTGATGCAAGCAGCACCTTCAGCCCCCTGCTCACACTGGCCTTGTCTACCCTCTGATGTCATGTTCTGGTCCCATGGCTAGGAAGTGACATCAGAAGGGAGCCAAAGCTGGCTGATCAGGGGGTGGAAGATGCGCCAGCAAATCATAGAAGAGGTATGCGAAGGGCAGAGAGGAGACGAGGCACCTGAGGAGGGTGGGCAGAATTAGGAGAGGCATCAGATTAATTCTATCATGGTTCATCACAGAGAGGATGATTCATCATGGCCATGTTGAAACATTCCATGATGAATCCTCCCATTCTGGGTAGTTACTTCACCCGAGGAGATTTATAGGATGGTCCACTCTTCATACCTTTACCAAAATTTATAGAGTGGATGTGGCAGCTAGGAAAGCCTTCATGTTGTAGGCAGGCTCAGAAGACCTCCCCTAGATTTATAGGACTGCTTTGGTATGTCCCTAGGGTTCAAGACTACTAGACACGTTGCACGAGAAAGAAAGATTAGATTCTTACCTTAATAATCATTCTTGTAGATGTGTTTAGTAGTCCTGAAGCTCTGCCCTGCGGGTGGGCGTCGCCTGCTTTCTGTCTCATTAAGAATATATGCCTGGATTGGAGAATTTCTCTGTGTCTCAGCTACGATGTGTTTGGGGTTTTTTTTTTTTAAAAAAAAAAAGAGAAAGTACAGCTGTTTCTGCTTGATAGCAGGACATGTGAGTAGCTACAAGCCTCATAATGATATTTGTTATAGTTATTACAGAGCAGAACAGAAATGTATGGTCAGGGAGTTTTCCTGTTCCCCTCCTTCTTTTTATGTTACCTATTACAGTGTTTCTTGATTGATTAGGTACAAACTGAGGGCAGGAGTTAGCTTACTGGGAAGGAGGTGGAGTTGAAAGATGTGCGATATCTTTATGCAAACAGCTTGCGGGTTCAGATAGATAACACTAGCATTCAGGACTACTAAACACATATACAAGAAAGAAGATTATTGAGATAAGAACCTAATCTTTCTTCCTTCTAACAAAAAATAAAAATAGCATTGCAATTGACATTTTCTATTTTAATTAACAGAATGTTTAGTATTTGCATTGAGTCATAAACACACATAAAATTATATCCAATCATACAAAGAGTGATTCGTTTTATAGTCTTGCTAGTTCAAAGGAGCACAAATATGGACCTTCAGGGCTACAAAAAGACCTGGCTTTCCATTAAACCACGTTTTGGCTAGGTATACAATGTGGAGTAGAAGACCAATTAATGCACCAAAAAAACCCCAAAGACAAAAATCTACCCCAGATCAAACTATCTCATCTGCCCACAAACGATTCACAACAACCAAACAGAATACACACAGATAACATGTGCCTACATGAACATCAGAACCCTAGGCCCAAAGACGGAACAAATAAGACTGGCTAGAAACGGAAAATCTAGGATGCCTCTTCTGTTATCCACAGGTCATTGTCGGATGTTAACCAGGTTTTTGTGAGGAAGTCTCTCTGCCGGGCTACAAAATACAGGTGGTCTACAGAGACAAAAAACGAGGAGGAGGGCTAGCTATCGTAGCCAAAAACATCCTGAACATAAGCATACTAGACAAACATCCACCCTCCACATGGACCTACTAGTCTGCCAACTCTCAAGTGACAAACTAAAGTGAACCATGATCGGTCTTCTCTGCTACATAACACCAGGGAAATGGAACACAGCAAAACCTGAATTTGAAGAATTTATATTCCGTAACTCCCTAACATCTGCTTACAACCTGCTTCTAGGAGATCTAAACCTGCATCTCGAGGACAAAACCTCCAAACAAATAAAAAACCTTATTTTTCCTAGAAGCCCTCTTCTACAAAATCCTAGATCCCCAAACCACACAATAAAAGGGACATCAACTCGACATAGCAGCCTTCATGTCACAGCAACCCACTGAATCGGACATTCACACCTCAGACGGAATCTGGACATGTTCCCGCTACATATACACTTTAAATATTAACTGGGTACAGGGAAAATCCAAACCAAAAAAACCACAGCATAACCTATGAAACACATCAAAAGATAGACCTCACCAAATTCTGGAACAAAGTAGACACCCTGATCCCAGAAGGTAACCCCAAAGAGTTCATAACCCACTGGAGCACACTAAGCAATACCATCTTAGACAATAAGATGCAATTCCAAACAAACAAAAAAAAAGAATCTATAGGTGCTCAGATAAATGGTTCGATAATGAACTACTCCAACTCAAAAAGACAAAGCAAACGACTCGAAAGAATGAAGAAAAACAATTAAGAACACACAAAAAGAGCCTGGAGAAAACTAAAACAATACAAGAATAAACTAAAAGAAAAGCATTCTACACAAACCAGATAGGCTTAGAAATCCAAGATACTCAGAGAGAGTCCAATAACATCACATAACAATAGATTTCTCATCATGACGGGAGTTGCCATACAGCTTATTTGGAAAAATTGGGACAGGTTAAACTATAGTTTTTGGTGAGAATCTTTGTGCCAAACTACAATTGGGACACTGTAAGAAATTCAAAGCAATTTGGGACCCATTAACAAAATTTTGTAAAGATTATTAGTTTTGCCTGTTGATTATACACATCCAGGAAGGGTGGGTGGGGAGGATATGTACTTAATTTATTTTTGAATTATAATTTGTTTACCTTGATCATTTGTATTGCTCTTGATTGCTTTTTTACTGTATGAAAGGGTGGGAGGGAGGGAGGGATATGTACTTATTATATCAATTGATGGAATTTAGTGCTATTTTGTTAACTGTTTGATAATATGTTGTACTTTGTGTTGATTTTTAAAATGAAGAAAGATTTTAGGAAAAAAACCCAAGATACTCAGAGACACTAGCTACTAACAACACCCCCACCCCCCTTATCTACCTCTCAACTAGCTGAATTCTTTAAAAACAAAATCTCAATAGCTAGGGATACCTTCACTGGAACCCCAACCTAACTGGATGAGATCACTCTCCCATCCCACAGAGAAAGAGTCATGTGCAGCGAAAAGAACTTGGTCTGACTTCACAAAAATTCAATGGACTGACATAAGCTATACAACAAATATAGCCATGCAGCATGCCTGCATGCTGCCCCCATACTTATTAAGAACCTCAAGCCTGAAATTCTGCACCCATCTCGCACAATGGGTACAGTCCATGCTCACTGAAGGCCTTTTCCCACAAGATCTCAGTGAAATCATCACCCCTATCTTAAAAGACTCAAAGGGAGCAACAGATCTACCTTCCAATTACAGACCTATAGCCTCCATACCTCTATACGTCAAGCTTATGGAAGGCCTAGTGGCAAAACTTCTCACAGATTACTTAGAACTCCACAGCATACTCCACCCCTCCCAATCAGGCTTCAGGACCAGTTACAGCACAGAGAAACTACTAGGCTCTCTCCTGGACTTGGCCTGACAACACTTGAGCAAAGGCAAAGAAATGCTAATCATACAACTAGATCTCATTGCAGCATTTGATATGGTTGATCACAACATACTACTACAAATATTGGAGACAGTAGGAATCACAGGCAGGGTACACACATGGTTCCAAGGATTCCTACAATCCAGAAACTACAAGGAAAAAATAAAGTAAAATTAGAATCATGGTACAACCCCTGCAGTGTGCCCCAAGGATCCCCACTATCCCCAACAGTCTTCAATCTATATATTGCCTCACTAGGCACTTGCTTAGACCAACTAAACATAACATCGTGTAGCTACGCAGACTATCACCATCCTCCTTCCCTTCAACCAACCGACCCCCCACAGTAATAAACTCACTATATAAAACGCTAGAAACAGTAAAACAGTGGATGAAAAACCACAAACTAAAACTAAATCCAGACAAAACAACAACTTTCCTACTTCTCGAAAACGACACAATCCCTACCATAACAAACTTTGAAATAAACTCCCTCATACCCCATTCCACCCCACCTAAAAATACCAGGGGTGACGATAGACAGAGGCTATACCATGCAACTACATATAAACAAAATAGTTCATAAAGCCTTCGTAGTCATGCGTAACCTAAGACAAATCCGAACATTCTTCAATAAAATTCAATTCAGACTCCTAGTTCAGGCACTAATACTAGGCCTACTAGACTACTGCAATATCATATACCTACCCTGCCCCACCACCATGATAAAACTACAAACGGTGCAAAACATAGCCCTCAGACTGATGTGCTCACTGAAGAAGTATGACCACATTACCGCCGCCTACAAAGACACACACTAGCTACCTGTACAAGCACAAATTCTACTGCATGCTCTTCAAAACCCTACATGGCAATGGACCATCCTACCTGAACACTTGCCTAACTCGGAACAACTCTTCCAGACCAAGGAAAACTCAGACACCCTTCACCCACCCGCCCAATCAAAGGCATTCAGCGTAAAAAAATATGACGCAAGCAGTGAAACTAGACAACCACATCTCCAATTTACTGATCCCAGCACCAAACTACAAAACCTTCAGAAGGGAAATAAAAACCAGGTTGTTCAAGAAGTATATCAAGACAAACTCCTGATACAACCAATATCCTCACACCATCACCAGACTCTTAATTGTTCCAACCAATAGCTTCCCTGTAATCTTCTGGATATGACCAGAATCTCATCCTTTTGTAATCCGCCTAGAACTTCAAGGTATTGGCGGAATAAAAGAAACTAATGTAAATATGCTTGACTATTCATTGTTGATAGACTGAAAATCAGACAAGGATATATGTTTGTTAGGAACTGTGTTACTTATGACTGTTTCCTTTTTGTAATCCTTTTCAACTCCCATAAGTAAAGCTGAGGGGCTAATTTAGCTTGTCTATCTTAGAGCCACAATAAAATCTATGAAAATTCATTGATGTGGCCCAAACTTGGAGGGAAGGTAGAGCATGAGCATTGCACCTAGCCTGTTGAAAATGACTGATTTAATAAGAATAAGATCATTTGCAGTAGGGTCAAAGTTGCAAAATGCATAGTTTCCACTTCTTTGTTGATCATATATTTCAGCTGATTACTTGGCACAAGCATTTGACTCACTTTGCATGGATCTGAAGATGGATGAAGGAAAGGCATTATTTCTGGAGTACCAAGCCGTGACAGTCATTCTAAACCATCTGAAGATATCAAGTAAAGGACTTCTTTCCAGTGTCATAGATATATTGCTGCAGATGGCAGTAGAATCATGTAAGTGCACCCTATGTACACTTTGGCGGGAGGAGGTTGGGGTGACAAATGATGATAATGTTTCCTCTTAAATATATCTACCGGTATGAGAATTCAGAGTCCTTTTTCTTTGTAACAAGCAGTAACGGAGCCTTCATGGGAAGGCTTTTTACAGCTTAGTAAGTACCAGAAGCTTTTTGAGTCATCTACTGTGTGTGTGTACCAAATTCCACCTGCTGCTGGCACATGGGACCACCTTGGTCTTCATCTTTCTACAGAGCCAACAGGATGTGCATCACCAGAGCTCGCCTTGATGTGACATTGTGTGATACATTTTTCTCCCGTTCTTGACTTAGCCCAAAAACCTAGCTTTCTCAAGTTTCTTCTGTTTTTTTGTCCTGCCCAGTGTAGGTCATGGTTGAAGGACCTTTGGCTCCAGTCAGCGTATGTGTTCAAACTTGATTCATTTGATTTGCTAGCAGTTATTTTCTTAGTTGAGATGTCTTGGAAAACAAACTTTCAGTGACTTTAAAAACTGTACTTAATTTGTCTACGAAGGCTCTGGATACAATTCTGTTGCACTGAGTTGTGCTCTATAACCATGCAAAATGTTCTTGAAGAAGATGATGGCTCAAAGGATAATTTGAGAGTGGGACATTTCCTCAATAGATCTTTATACCATTCCTTAGAACAAAAATGTACTTCCATTCTGTTCCATAATAAGGACATATGGAAAAGTAGCCTAGATAGGAGGAGGGAAGATCTTCTGTTCAAGTATCATCCAATACCCCTCAACGAGAACTCTCTTGAAAATCAGATATAACTGGAGAACCATGATTCTCATTGCCCCACGTTGTCCAATGCAAGCATGGTTCCCTTCTCTTCTGAAGCGATCCATGAGAAGACCCATAAAATTAGGGAATTCTACATCACTGATCACGCAAGTTCAAAGGATTCTCTTACATCTCCACATTGTCTCTCTCACTCTCATATCTTGGATATTGAGACAGTTACTATGGCTTCTCTGAACTTGCTTGCCAGTGTCACAGATATAACTGGCTGCTGAAGCTAAGGGGATAGAAATGGAGAAAAAGAAAACATCATCTGAAAAGTTATGTAATACTGATACCTGTAGGATGGGAAATACGGTTCTGGATCTAAGGCTGGGATGGAAGAGTCTGATTTGGATTTAGTGTAGGTCACCGAAAACCATGACTGAGATATAGTTATATCAGGTTATAGTCTATTCAGGAGTGACAGGGTGGGAAGAACAGGAGAAGGAGTAATATAGTTATGCTGTAGTGCTTTGACTTCGATCAAATTTACCTCTTCTGTAAACCTCGTATATTTTAGCTTGCTGATTTTAGTCAGTTTTACCTCTTTTGTAAACTGCATAGAAGCAAAAGGCTTTTGCAATATATAAATAAAAACTTGTTATTTATGTTATGTTGTATATTAAAGATAATATTAAAGCAACATAATTTCTGGACTTATGGGATAAGGAGAGAGGCACTGCGGGATTAATCTGGAAAGAAAGAATGGAATATGTATTTACTTTAGTGTGATGTACAAACTTTCTTCACAGACAGAA
Organism: Geotrypetes seraphini; assembly: GCF_902459505.1. NCBI lineage: Eukaryota > Metazoa > Chordata > Amphibia > Gymnophiona > Dermophiidae > Geotrypetes > Geotrypetes seraphini. Next base: position 155,156,942 of record NC_047089.1, read on the forward strand.
GTAGAGAATGTTGAAGGCATTCATAATATATCTATGAAAGGAGAGCTACTAATATGTAATTGCTTATTCAGGAATATTCAGCAGGGGTATCAAGGTACACTTTTTAGCTACCTTATGATTACCACTATTGTGCTCTCAGGTTCAGAATCGCATTTCCTTTTACAGTTGAGACTTTGGCCCACAGGAAGTATCTTCGTTTTCAAGTGGGAACACGCCACTTCCAGTACAAAGTACAATGGTACCTTGGATTACGAGCATAATCTGTTCCAGGAGCATGCTCGTAATCCAAAATGCTCGTTTATCAAAGCGAGTTTCCCCATAGGAAATAATGGAAACTCGCTTTGATACGTTCCCACCCCCATGAGAACCGCATTGCTCCCCCCGAAGGCCCCCCTGCAATCCGGCACCCTCCCCCCCCCCACAATCCGGCACCCTCCCCCCGCGATCGGGCACCCCCTGCCGCGATCAGCCCCGCCCCCACCGCGATTGGGCACCCCCCCGCCGCTGCTAACTGTCATCTGGGCACCGGCATATCCTGTGCGTTGGTGCTGGTGCCCGAAGATCAGCCTCCTCTTCTTGCTGGGCCTTGAGCATCTACGCATGCTCAAGGCCTGCGAGTTCACGGAGAGAACGTGAGCATGCGCAGATGCTCAAGGCCCAGCAAGAAGAGGAGGCCGATCTTCGGACACCGGCACCAACGCACAGGACATACCAGTGCCAGTGCCCGGATGACAGTAAGCAGCGGCGAGGGGGTGCCCAATTGCGGGGGGGAGGGTGCCGGATCATGCTCGGTTTCCAAGGCGCCGATTTTGCAAATGTTTTGCTCGACTTCCAAAACACTCGTAAACCGAGGTACCACTGTACTCCCATTTGGTCTTGAATCAGCACCCAAAGCATTCATGACATTGTCTATTTTGAATAATTCTAAACTTAAATACAAAAATAAATTCCTCTATTGGAAAGAATTATATTACATTAGTGACTTCTATTCCGCCTTTACCTTGCAGTTCAAGGCGGATTACATAAGAATTGTTATGGTCTTAATACATAAGATTTTAAGAGCATTTTCTATTTATCTAAGGAGAGGATTGGTAAAGCCGGTGGAGATTGGGACTTTATTGGTAAAGTTATATTGGTTTTATGTGTTTTTTTGAAGAGTAAGGTTTTTGTTTCTTTTTTGAAAGTTTTGTAGTCTGTGGTTGAAGTCAGCAGATTGGTGAGTTGTTGGTCCAGTTTTGCTGCTCTGGTGGCCATATAACATATGGACCATAAATCAACTTTATTACAATAATCATCTGAAACCCTTCTCAAAATTTATTGAAGAATATCCTTCACTGAAATATAAAGAATTCCAATGGTTGCTATTAACTTCACTCACTTCATCTTTATCACTAATTCACTCAATTCCAAATGATGCCACATATGTATATTAAGAAATGGTGTGACTTGGCTCTTATACAAGGTAAAGTTTCCAGTTTTTATAAACTCTTAAGAGTTTATACTGTACGGTATTTACTGATGTAATATGTTCTAAATGGTCCCATTTACTTACTACTTCCTTAAATGATCTGGAAAGGAGCACCTTTTGATCTAAAGTTAATAGACCACTACTCTCTGTTGGACTATCTCAATCTTTATATATTTCATTATGTGGAAAGATATTGGACTCCACATAGAAAGATGAAAGCTGCTTTGCTGGATAATGATAAATGCTGGCATTGCAACTCATCATTTGGCACTCTAATACATATGCTAAAATAATGCCTTTTTTGGAAGGAAATCTGGTTCACTATCTACTGATATTAACTTTGATATAATAAGTCTTCGCTCATTGCATACATGCTTTGAACATTTCATCTGCAAACTGAAACTAATTGACGCATTGCTTTCATTAGGCATTCAACACGTCTTTTAAAAAAACTAGAAATCTGCTAAATTCCTGAACTATACTTTTTGATGGACCTCAGTTTGCATGTATAAGCGCTTTCAACAAAATCCTTTCTTTATCTACATGTTTATTCACACCTTCAAAGAAGTCAAGCAAATTGGTGAGGCAAGACCTCCCTCGGCTGAACCAATGCTGACTCTGTCTCATTAAATCATGCTTATCTACATGTTCCACAATTTTATTTTTTATAATTATTTCCACTATTTTACCTGGTGGTAACTGCTCATCTATGAGAGAGATCTAGTCTAGTTTTTCTTATATTGTTGTCTTGCTTCTGGTATCTTTAGAAAGTCTAGCTCTAGCCCCTAGGGGCTAAACAATTTGTCTTCTCCAGAGTTTAGGCTTTATCAACTTTCAAAAATCAGCTTTGCATCCTACAAACAAGATTTAATTTGTAGAAGCAGTTTTGGCACAGTACAAAAACAAAGACAGAAAAATGAGGAGCCAAAAGTACATGTAATAGCTTCTTTGGGCCTTTTTTTATCCTTGTCTGTCTGTCTTTGGACTAGCTTAGTTCTATTTTCTAAAAATCTCTTTTAAAAACAAATTTCTATCAGCAGCAAAGTGGGACATTTTCTGGTTTGGTTTGGATAAGCAGACCAATCTTCTGAATTTTACTGAAGACTAAATACGACATCTATGAGAGAATTTGAATTGATTATTTTCATGGTTATCTTGGTTCTGCACGTAGAGATAAATATTTAAGCCCAGATGAGTAATTGCTGTGTAGGAGCAGCAATTGACGCTGTAATAAATGAAATGTAGCTTAAATAGGATAAATATAAAGCTGAGCTAGTTACAAAGAAATCTTTTCCAGCTACAGCAAACACAGAAGACTTACACAGCAGACCGGCAAGCGGGCAGCAATGGAAGCAGCAGAGAGAAGCAGGATGTTGAGCTACCCAGTTTTCTGCACCGTCTGCCATATGTATGACTACCTCCCCTCTGGGAGGCGGTCTTATGTATGCGCTCGATGCGGAGAACTGGAGAGCCTGAAGAAACAAGTCAGACTCCTGGAGGGCAGAATACTGAAACTAGAGGCACTTCAAGCAGTGGAGGAGGAAGACAGAGATGCAGAGAACATCAAGACAGAGGACACCATCGAGGAAGAAGTCCAAGAGCTGGAGAAGTTCATAGAGGAGGCATACAGGGAGGCTGTGGAAAATCATCAGCAACAGTGGAACTGTCGAGATACACCTACAGAGAGTGTGGACCACCAGACGGACAACCACCAGGAAGAAATGGATGACACAGCAGCGAGATCTGGAAACAGCGGAGGGAACCTACAAGAAGACGAGTCCGGTGCAAGCCAATGCCAGGATGAGAGAAAATGGATGGGAACGAAGGACATGGACCTACGGCTGGAGAATCAAAAGAAGATAGAGAGGACAGCAATCTTTGTGGGGGACTCAATCATCAGACAAATCAACAGCCACATAGTGGGAGGAAGACTGGCACGGCTGGTGACCTGCCTACCGGGAGCCAAGGTAGAAGACATAGTGAGCCGCATCGACAGGATCATCGACAGTGTGGAAGAAGAAGATACGGCGGTGGTGATTCATGTGGCTATGAACAACGTGAGCAACAGGAACTACAACAGAGAAGTACTGAAGGACCAGTTCCGGATGCTAGGAAGGAAGCTGAAGACCAGAACACAGAGGATAGCATTCTCTGAGATCCTGCCGGTACCCAGGGCCGATGAGAAGAGGCAGATGGAGCTGCAAGCAGTCAACACGTGGATGCAGCGCTGGTGTGAGGAAGAAGGATTCCACCTCGTGCACAACTGGACGACGTTCTGGGGGAAGAGCAAGCTATTCAGGAAGGACGGACTCCATCTCAGCAGAGATGGAACGAGGTCTACATGCAAGCAACATCAAGAGAGAAGTTGAGAAGTTTTTAAACTAGGAAGAAGGGGAAAGCCGACAGTCGACCGAGAGAGAGAGTTGATGGTTCGTGAACCAATATATCCGGAGGATACCATGCAGGAAGATAGAGGGGAAGACTCACTGGATCACAGGCAAGACAGATCGAAAGGGACACAAGAGGGAAGGAAATGCAAGAAAGGAACAGGCCGCATACTCAAGAGTATGTACACGAATGCAAGGAGCCTAAGGAATAAGATGGGTGAATTAGAATCTATGGCACAAAAAGATAATGTGGACATCATCGGCATCACGGAAACATGGTGGACTGAGGAAAACGTCTGGGACACTGTGCTACCAGGATACAAACTATACCGCAGAGACAGAGTGGCTCAAAAAGGTGGGGGCATTGCCATATACGTCAAAGAGGGAATTGAATCTACTGGAGAGAACACACCACAACAGAAGGATAAGTTAGAGTCTCTATGGGTCAAAATTCCGGGAACAAATGGACTGAAAACGAAGATCGACATCTACCTACCGACTCCCAGGGCAATCTGAAGAAATTGATGGAGAAATGACGGGCGAGATAATACAACTGCAAGGGAGGCAACACAGTTATCATGGGTGACTTCAACTATTCGGGGATAGACTGGAACCTAGGCACCACCGGCTACGCTAGGGAGACCAAGTTTCTGGATGCTGTAGGCAGTTGCTTCCTGGAACAACTTGTCAAGGAAAATACAAGAGGAAATGCAATTCTGGACTTAATTCTAAATGGACTGCGAGGACCGGCACAAGGTGTAGAAGTAGAAGGGACGCTGGGAAACAGCAATCACAATGTCGGTTGAGAATGAAGGCCACAGCACTGAACTTCCGAAAAGGGAATTACAAAGGGATGAAACTCGTGGTGGGGAAGAAGATTAAGAAAAGGATAAGCACTGTAAAAATGCTAGAGCAAGCTTGGTCCCTTTTTAAGGACACAGTCAACGAGGCACAAAATCTATATATACCACGTATCGACAAGGGATCCAAGAGCAAAAAAAACAAGGAACCGGCGTTGCTCACTGTAGAGGTGAAGGAAGTTATCGGAGACAAGAAAACTTCATTTAAGGAATGGAAAAGCTCAAGAACGGACGAAGCACATACAACATCAACGCAGGTGCCGTAAGGCGATAAAAAGGGGCCAAAAAAGACTACGAAGAAAAAATAGCCAAGGAGACAAAAAACTTCAAGCCGATCTTTCGATAATTTAGGGGGAAACGACCCGCGAAGGAAATGGTGGGACCGTTGGATGACCATGGAATTAAGGGAATCCTAAAGGAGGACAAAGCAATCGCCAACAAACTCAACACATTTTTTGCATCTGTATTTACCGAAGAGAATATATACAGCATACCAGAACCCATCAGGCTATATGCTGGAAACAAAGACGGGAAACTGACAGGGTTGACGGTCAGTCTAGAAGAGGTATGCAGGCAGATCGATAGGCTTAAGAATGATAAATCCCCAGGACCAGATGGCATCCATCCGAGGGTCATCAAGGAACTCAAAGGGACTATAGCTTAACTGTTTCAACTAATAGCCAATCTGTTGATCAAATTGGGAAAGATTCCGGAAGACTGGAAGGTGGCGAATGTTACGCCAATCTTCAAGAAAGGTTCGAGGGGAGATCCAGGAAACTATACACCAGTGAGTCTGACCTTGGTACCAGGAAAGATGGGAGAGGCACTGATAAAGGACCACATCATTGATCACCTTGATGGACATGGTCTGATGAGGACCAGCCAGCACGGCTTCAGCAAAGGCAGATCTCGTTTGACGAACTTGCTGCACTTCTTCGAGGGAGTAAACAGGCAGATAGACAAGGGCGACCCAGTCGACACTGTATATCTGGATTTTTAGAAGGCGTTCGACAAGGTCCTGCATGAACGACTACTTCGAAAAATTGCGAGCCATGGAATCGAGGGTGAAATACTCACGTGGATTAAAAACTGGTTGGCGGATAGGAAACAGAGAGTGGAGGTAAATGGACAATACTCAGACTGGAAAAGCATCACAAGTGGAGTGCCGCAGGGTTCGGTGCTTGTACCCGTGTTCTTCAACATATTTATAAATGACCTGGAAATTGGTAAGACAAGCGAGGTGATTAAATTTGCAGACAATACAAAGTTATTCAGAGTAGTGAAGACACAGAAAGATTGCAAAGACCTGCAACGTGACATAAACACGCTCGAGAAATAGGCCATGACATGGCAAATGAGGTTTAACGTGGATAAGTGTAAGGTGATGGATGTCGGTAACAAAAAATCTTATACACGAATACAGGATGTCTGGTGCAGTACACGGAGAGAACCCCCAGGAAAGAGACTTGGGAGTTCTGATCGACAAGTCGATTAAGCCGTCCACACAATGCGCGGTGGCGGTGAAAAGGGCGAACAGAATGTTAGGAATGATAAAGAAGGGATCACGAACAGATCGGAAAAGGTTATCATGCCGCTGTACCGGGCCATGGTGCGCCATCACCTGGAGTACTGCATCCAGCACTGGTCGCCGTACATGAAGAAGGACACGGTACTACTCGAGAGGGTCCAGAGAAGAGTGACTGAAATGGTTAAAGGACTGTAGAAATTGCCATACAGTGAGAGATTAGAGAAACTGGGACTCTTCTCCCTTGAAAAAAGGAGACTGAGAGGGGATATGATCGAAAAATTCAAGATAATGAACGGAATTGACTTAGTAGATAAAGACAGATTGTTCACCCTCTCCAAGGTAGGGAGAACGAGAGGGCACTCTCTAAAATTGAAAGGGGATAGATTCCGAACAAACGTAAGGAAGTTCTTCTTCACCCAGAGAGTGGTGGAAAACTGGAACGCTCTTTCGAAGTCTGTTATAGGGGAAAACACCCACCAGGGATTCAAGACAAAGTTGGACAAGTTCCTGCTAAACAGGAATGTACGCAAGTGAGGCTGGACTCATTTAGAGCACTGGTCTTTGACGTGGGGGCCGCTGCGTAAGCAGGCTGCTGGGCACAATGGACCACTGGTCTGACCCAGCAACGGCAATTCTTATGTTCTCTCTTCTCTCATCTTATCTGTAGTGGTTGTTTAATCACTTATTCTGTACAGACAATGAACAATTATTCTGCAGTAATGTTTGTTTTTGTGTTAAAATCCTTTAATAACTGGTATCCTTTAGTCTCTAAATATTTTTTCTAGTGTGGCTTACTCAGTGTGTCTAGCTGAAGATGCATATTAAAAGCAGCTTTTATATACGGAAGATTAAAAAGGCCTGGCCTATTTAGTTCCTCATCTAGCAGTTGTTAAAACATTTCATCATTTTTCATCAGAGATTGCCATTTTTGTTAAATTGATGTAGGTGAACTGTAGAGCAGTGTTTCTCAAATCTGTCCTGGAGTATCCCCTTGCCAGTCAGGTTTTCAGAATATCCACAATGAATATGCATGTAAAAGATTTGCATACAATGGAGGCAATATATGCAAACCAATATCATGCCTATTCATTGAGAATATCCTGAAAACTTTACTGGCCAAGGGGGTACTCCAGGACTGATTTAAGAAACACTGCTGTACAGTACCATGAAGCTCGGGCTACTTTTTAAACTGACTTTGACCTATTTCCGTTATACATTGCTATCTTCTCTTGTGTTTGCTTTATTGCTGAGAAATTTGAAGTTGAAGGAAGCAGGAAGAGATTTGGAGCCCTAAATTGGGTGTGGCCACAGTTTTACTGTAGCCCAAGGCCAAGAGGTCATGTGCTATAATTTAATATACCACGTCATCTGCTTTTTTGATGTTTAGGAGAGGAACAGGTTAGAAATTGGCTAGTATAAGTGTTTAAAGGCACTAATATGATGCAGACTTTAATACTTATCTGCATTGTGGGAAGTTTTACATAATATGGTATATTTAGGGCCTGAATTTTTCAGGCAGAGAATGGAATAGCCTTAATTGCCTGAAATACATTATTTGAGTGTTGTGGGCAATTACGTTATGGCAATTGACTACATTTCTCCATTCTACAATTACATACATTTACAAGCTATCGTAATAGAAAACATGATTTAAATACAGTTTTGCTTTTATTTGATAATGATTTTTAAGTTGTTCATGTCACACAGAGTACTTGTGACAAAGAATACTGAAAATCACAGGAGGCACATGCACATATCACTTAATAAAGTCTATGATTCCCATGCAGAGTTTTCTTTTATTTATTTCTGTGGTGTCCTAACTCATGATATCGACACTTTTCATAAATTGAAAACTGAGATTGAGATAACACCGGGCATATGGTCTAAAGCAGGGGTGTCCAGCCCACGGGCCGCATGTGGCTCCATGAAGTATTTTGTGCGGCCCCGCTCGAGGGTTATGTGGCATTTTCCTTTGCCGCCCCCGGGTGTTTACAATTTTTCCAGCTCCCTCCTCCGTCTTGCTACAGTGTTCGCTCAAAGCCACGGGCAGCAATTCCTACGTGCCTCCTGCGGCTAACCCGGAAGCGTTCCCTCTGACATCACGACATCAGAGAGAAGGCTTCCAGATCAGCCGCAGGAGACGCATAGGAGTCGCTGCCTGAAGCTTTGAGTGAACACTGCAACAAGATGGAGGAGGGAGCCGGCAAGAAGGTAAACACCCACGGCACAGAAGGGAGGGAGAAGGACGTGTTGGGACTTGAGAGGGAGGGAGCACAAACAGAACAAATCATGGAAGGAAGGAGGGGCATGAACTTAGGACACAGAATGAAGGGAAAGAGGGAGGCGAGTATGAGCTATAAGATGGAAGAATGGAGGGAGTGAGGGAAAGAGATGCTGAGGTGAGGGAGAAAATACAAAGGGAGAATTGGGTGTCAGAGAGGGAAAGAGATGGTGCACATGGGGAGATGCAGAGAGAAGAGGGAGAAAGGGGGAGAGAGAATTATTGGACATGGTGGTGGGAGAGGAGTGAGGTAGAGATGCATAGGCATGGAGAGAAGGGGGAGAACATACTGGGCTGAGGAAGCCTCCTGGACTTTTTTTTTTAAGTACAGAGGGGGAGGGTATTAGAAGTGCTAGATTGGGTGTGGAGGGAGAGTTTATGGGGCCAGAAACAGAAAACAAAGAGATGGTGGGCAATGGTCTGAAGGGAGAGAAATTGGACTTGGGGTGGTGTGGAGGAAGAGGGAAAGAGATTCCTGAAGGGAGAAATGGTGGACCTGGGGAAGGGAGGCAGACAGGGGGAGAGATGGTATAGGGGACAGTTGGGAAAGGGAGAGAAGTTGGATCAAGGGAGGGAGGGAGAAATGTTAGGCCTGTGGATAGAAGGCATAGAGATGCAGCATCTCTCTCTCTTTTTTCCCCTCCATTTCATTGTTCAGCATCAAGGGGGGAGGGAAGAAGAAAAACTGAAAAGAGAGGGAGCAAAATGTTGGACCATGGGGATAGAGGAGCAGAAATGGACCCATGGGAGGACAGGAGGGAAGAGAGCTGGGATAAGAAGATGCTAGGAAATGGAAAGAAAGGGACAGGGAGTTATAGCCTGACCAGAGGAGAGAGGGAGGGGGATTATGAAATGTGGTGAGCCATGTGGATGAGGTCAAAAGGGAGATGACAAGATGAGTGAGAGCAGTGAGTACATGGTAATGGAAATATGGTAATGGGGAACATAAGAACATAAGAAGTGCCATCTCCGGAACAGACCCTAGGTCTATCAAGTCCGGCTATCTGCACATGCGGAGGCCCTGCCAGGTGTATCCTGGCATAGTTTTAGTCCCAATGCTTCTCATAAGAGATGTGCATCTAATTTACCCTTAAACCCTAGAACGGTGGATTCCTCAATTACCTCTTCTGGGAGGTGTCCACCAGTCGTAGACAGAAGGAAATAGGAGTTGGAAAATGGGAGAGCTAGCGACTGAGAGAAGGTGGAGAATTGTGAGGTAGCTGAACATTTAAAAAGAAGGGTGAGAGAGAAGGCAAGATTAGAGTGGACAGAGGCAAAAAAAAGAAAAGAAAAAGTTAAGAAAGCTGAAAGGGAAAAATCAATACATTGGAGACAGGCATAAGGAGGAAATGGAACAAGAGAGAAGAGGAGAAAAAAAATGGATAGCAGACACTGGAAAGAGAATTAGTTGAAGATAGACAAAAAGCAGAAAGAGAAACTTGGACCAAGATGATGGAAAATCAAAATATCCAGACAACAAGGTAGAAAAAATTGTTTTATTTTGAATTTATTAACTGGAATATGTTAGCTTTGGGATATGTGCATCACAATTATTTTTGTATTCAGTGGCATAGTCATATACAGCTGATTTGGGGGAGGGACTGGAGCCCAAAATTAGTGGATGGGCACCAAAGTTTCTCCCCACCTGAGTGCAGTTTATAAATACTTGAGCTAGTGGAGATTCCCAAGCCCTGCCAACTGAAGACATCTTCCTCCAGTCTGGCAGCCCAAAATCTCCAAGCTTTGCAGCCAATGGTAATATCCTCAAGCTGGCACAGCTTTCATGCACAAAGCAACAAAACAAAAAGAAGAGTTCCAACCTAAACTGCAGTAAAAAACAACCAAGAGCAAGCAAGACAAAACTGCAGATCTGTACAAGATGCAGGCAAAATTTATTTGTGACAAAAAAATTTTTTAAAACCCTTTACCAATCAGGGGACCCGACAAGGTCCATGTTTCGGACAAACCTTCGTCAGGGGTCCATGGAAAAAATAGAAGGAAAAAACCAAAAAGTCACAAAAAAACTTTATAGTGGCAGCAAAGTATGGATCTTGACGTCGCCCATACTTTGCTGCCACTATAAAGTTTTTTTGTGACTTTTTGGTTTTTTCCCTCTATTTTTTCCATGGACCCCTGACGAAGGTTTGTCCGAAACACGGACCGTGTCGGGTCCCCTGATTGGTAAAGGGTTTTAAAAAAAATTTTTTGTCACAAATAAATTTTGCCTGCGTCTTGTACAGATCTGCAGTTTTGTCTTGCTTGCTCTACAGCTTTCATGCATGCATGAAGGCCAAGGGGGGGTCAGGGAGGAGGGAAAGCAGCAGCTCTGCAATACTGCTCCGAGCTGTAGAACTTAGGGAGTTGGAGGGGGGGAGGTGGCCTTCAGTTGGTGAGGCTTGGGGATCCCTACTAGCTACAGCAGGGGAGGTGTTCATTTTGAGGTAGCCTAAGCTCAAAGGGAGGCCCAAAAAAGCAGAAATATTTACCCTGACTGAACGATCCTCCATGTGTGCCACTGACAGCTGATTCAGCATCCCCACTCTGATGAGGCTCACCTCTGAAGAGGCTCACTGTAGCTGTAATAGAAGTGAATGGGAGAACCAGGAGCGCACATCTCTGCTCATCAGAGTGGGGATGCGGAAGCCTGTGGCTGTTCCCACTGTCAGTGATGCACATGGAGGATCACTCAGGGTAAGTATTACTGCTTTTTTGGGTTCCTCTCCACAGTGTCCCTTTAATAAAGGTTTATTATTAGATATGTACATCTTCTATATTAGTGATGCAAATTTGAGACCTGCTCAACCTTTTTTTGCTCATCAGCTAGTATTAGTGTTTGTGCAACCCCAGAAAAATTTTTTTTCTCCAATGCGGCCCAGGGAAGCCAAAAGATTGGACACCCCTGATCTAAAGCATTTTCTTCTCTGGTTACAGGGAAAAATAGCCCATTGTGTTTAAACAGCATGCATACTGACATAGTCTTAATTCAAATTTGATTTTAAATTTTAGATTAGTTATCTAGATTTCTTGTAGATTGTAATATCATTATTGGACCAACATCAGAATTTAAAAAGTTTAAAAATGTTCCTAGAGGAAAAATCCATATACCATTAAGTTAGAGTTTGGAAAATCTGCTGCTTATCTCTGGGAGCGAGCAGCATGGAATTTAAAAACCTTTTTATATCATGCCAGGTATTTTGTCCACTGTTCGGAAACAGGATACTGGGCTTGATGAACTATTTTTGTCTGACCCAGATGATAGTTCTTATGTTCTCAAGTCTCTCTTTCATCTCCTTGTGCTCTAAGTAATCTCCCTATCTCATCCCTCCATTATTCTTTCAAATTTCCCTCACCTCCTAAGCATCAAGCATCATAGAACTAGCAGCAATTTTTCAACCCTCCTCCCTCAATTGAGTCAGCAGTCTTGGTGTATATTTCTATCCATTCATGTATGCTATTGCCACTGTTGAAACAAGAGCTAATCTCCAGCTGCACTCATGGCTCATTATTTTAAGCTGCATGGTACAGGAACTCTGGTGCTGTTTTTGATCCAAGATTTGTGAGACTTGGATAAGACCTGGTTGTCACAGTGGAGTTCAAATCTAAAGAGAATCCTACAATGCAAATGGAGAGAGGTTTTCATTTTTATTTTTTTTTTCAACAATGGTAGCCAAATAAGGAAATCATTGTGGACAAGAAGTCCTGGGTGCCAATGTGTAAGTTTTAGATGTTGTGGTGACCTGACATCTGAGATTTACTAAGCTCTGTCATCCGAGAACTAGCAGAATCTAGAATCTACTGTTGAGGTCTTTTGTGTTCAGAAGTTGATTATAAGGCATTTTCGACAGCATTAAAACTACATGTGTTAATCCAAAAAAGCTCTCCAAGGATGAAAAATGTGATTGAAAAAAAAACCCCAAAACAAAAAAGCACACCTTGTTTGTTAATGCTACTCAAGATCACCTCATCGAATAAAGATTATTTTTATTGCGCAATTTCAGTGAAAAGAAAAGGTTGGCTTGGAATGATGTAGCTAAGCTGTGATAGGAAGAAAAATGTTCATTATGTTTTTGTTTTTTGCAGGTTTTCTGCAGCCATTTCTAGACACCTGCAGCAATGAATACTTTTTCCATACTTGCTCTGCATTACTTCGCAATCCTAAACTTGATCTACAGATACTGGAAAAACTCAGCATTTTACTTCAGAAGCTTTCCAAAATCAAGTAAATATTTGCAGTTCTTGTTCATCAGAATTGATTGGTTGTCTCCACTCCAGAATTTCTGTTGGGTTTCCAGTAGAGAATGACACGGTGAAAAAATTGGTCCCCGTCCCCGTCTCACCATCCTCTGCACCGCCCCGTCACCGCCACTGCCACCCCATTCACCGCCCCGTCACCGCCACTGCAACCCCATTCACCGCCCCGTCACCGTCACCGCTGCATATATAAAAGCCTCAAACGGGTACGATTTTAAATACTTTTCTTTATTTACGTATAAAGGAAACATTCTTTAAAACTTTAAAACTTAGTTAAATATTAGTTAATAACTATACAAAAACAAACACGACATGTACTTTTAATGTTTACAATGTTAGCCTACATGGTAAGTAGACGCGGCCGCTGTACCTAATCGCGGCAAATCGTGTACCTAATCGTGTACCTAATCGCGGTCACTATGCTAATCGTGATTAGCATAGTGACCGCGGCTACGGCTGCAAGTCTCCCCTCCCCCCAGCGATCACGGCAGGAGGGCACCCAACCCCTCCTGTAGACCCCCCCCAACGGCCCTCCCGACAATCGCAGCAGAAGGGTACCCAACCCCTCCTGCCGGTCCTCCCAATGGCCTCCCCTAAGATCGCCGGCAGGAGGGTACCCAACCCCTCCTGCTGGACCCCCCCCCAACGAACCCTCCCACCCCGGAACTCCCTTAGTCTTACTTTCCAAGTTGGACCGGACGGCTCCTCACACGTATGGCCAGCAGGCTTGCCTCCGTCCAAATGAGGCGGGCCCGCCCCTACCCTGCCCAACCCACAGGATCCTAGGGCCTGATTGGTCTAGGCACCTAAAGCCACTCCCGCTATAGGAGGGGCCTTAGGTGCTTGGGCCAATCAGGCCCTAGGATCCTGTGGGTTAGGCAGGGGAGGGGCGGGCCCGCCTCATTTGGACGGAGGCAGGCCTGCTGGCCAGACGAGCGAGGAGCTGTCCGGTCCAACTTGGAAAGTAAGACTAAGGGTGGTGTTTCGGGATGGCGGGGTTTGTTGGGGGAGGGTCCGGCAGGAGGGGTTGGGCACCCTCCTATTGGCGATATAGGGGGCCGTTGGGGGGGCCGGCAGGAGGGGTTGGGCACCCTCCTACCAGTGATCATAGGGGGGCTGTTGGGGAGCTGGCAGGAGGGGTTGGATATCCTCCTGCTGCGATCGTCGGGAGGGCCGTTGGGGGGGGGTTGGGGTAGGCAGGAGGGGATGGGTACCCTCCTGCCGCGATCGTTGGGGAGGGCTGGTTCTGTCGGCATGAAGGGCTGAGCACCTTCCTGCCGGCGATCGTCGGGGGGGGGAGGGGCGGGTTCTATTGGCAGGAAGGGTTGATCTGACAAATGAGGAGCCAGTATATTGGGGGGCGGAGTCAATGCGGCAACGTGCAGGTGAAACACAGGTAAATAGCGGTTCCTAGAAGGGGGGACATTGGCCTGCGGGGACAAATCTATTCACCGTTTTTGCGGGCGGTGAAAGGATTTGTCCCCGCGTCTGCGGCGATTTGCTAATGAGGTCACCATAACCCGCAGCCACGCAGCGGTTCGCTGCGGGGATCACTCCCCGTGTCATTCTCTAGTTTCCAGTATAGGTTTTATTATTCAAAAGCATTTTACTTTTTCTTAAAATATTCCAACTCTATGATATACAGTATAGTCCTAACCTTTTACTACCTTTTTTGTTGCTTTATCATCTTGGGGGCCCTTTTTACTAAGCTGTGCTAAAAAGCGAGCTGTGCTATGATTAGCATGTGGGTTTCTTCTATGTTGAGGCCACTTTTAACGCTGTTGAAAAATGGCCGTATGCTAATTTTCTCATTAGCACATGAGCCCTTAACTATACCTATTGTCTAATGAGCCCTTAACTAAATCGGTTAATGTGCGGCAATGTCCACATGCTAACAGATTAGCACAGCCATGCCCAGTCTCCATCCCTAGTGCTAAAATATATATTTTATTTTTTAGCATGTGGTTAGGATGCCCACGTGCAAAAACTGTTTCGGAATACCTCAGTACACCTTGCAGTAATGCTCTTTTAGGTGCAATAAGCATGTGTTAGTAAAAAGGCCTCTTAATGGCTTGCAGCGTCACCAACCATACAGGGTTTTGTGCATTGCAGCAACTCTCCAAATCTTTATTTTGATGTTATGGCCTTTTTTTCCTTTCCTTTCCCTTTTTTTTTTTTTAATTTTTGCTCATACCATTTTTTTCTGCATAATAAATATTGTTATTAGTTATTTTTTTTATTCCACTGTCTTTCCTGGGATCTTGTCTAAATGGCATGATCTAGTTCACTGGCTGGCTGAGCAAACTCAGCTAACAATGTTTAGGGACTTCCAGTAAATTCCCACTCCTGATTTGGCCTGTTTTTATTAGTCTTTATCTCTTTTCCAAAGTCCATCCCCAGGATCTATCCCACCCTTCTCCAATCTGTCTCCACCAGGCTCCACTGGTGTTTCTCCCTCACACTACTTTGCCAATCCTATTACACATACTCTTCTTCCTTTCTCTCAAGCCCTACCACTAATAAATGTTCTCTGTCTCTTTTCCCCAGCCTACCTTCATCTCCTTCAGAGTGTCAACATAAATCATGGCTGCAGCTTTTTATCATTCCCACCATGATAAGCTGCAGAATGGTGTTGGTTTCACTTAGCTTCTGCTTTCAACTAGCAAAGATTAACCTCACGAAGACCTGTTTCTCTTCCCTCCCATCCTGTGAACTTTGTGGTAGCTTCACTGTCCACTAGGGTCTGTGGATCACAAGTTTGGAACCACTAATCTAAACTAATGCTCTTGAAGTTCAGTATTAACACCCCTCTGGGGAGAATAAAGGGAGGAGGTGAAGGGGTTCAATTTGTGAGAGCTGTGCATAGAGTTGTATGCTGCAGTACTTGTTCTGTATTGAGAAGGGCAAGCTCTTTTGAACTTCAGTGCCATAGGATCCCAGATTTGGTAGCTGCCAATATAAATTTAATTAAATTAATTCATAGCTAGGTGTTTAAACACTCATGCCATTGTTAGAGCTGTCCTATGGATGTGGAATAAGTTAAAAGGTTTAAGTGCAAGCATGTAAAAATGAGTATGAAGGGATCTGTTTATTTGGAAGACAGAAAGTGGGTTGCATTTGAATCTGCCAAGAGTTGACAGTTCTCTACGTTGTGTTTATATACAGTATTTGTTTCCTAAAATGTTATAAAATTTCAGTGATTTTTCAAACCATCTTGTTTTTACAGGAGCAATAAGAAGCTATTTGAACTTTCTTCTATTCATCTAATTCTTCAAGAAATGCAGATGACAGCCAATCATGATCATGCCTTCCTCCTTATCAACCTTAATTCTATCCTCTTCAATTTGGGAATATTGAAGAATAATACTGTGACTTCCTGCCTTAATTCTAGCCATTAACAAACTCGGTTTCACTCTGGCCAAAATTACTCATATTCTATTCTTGGTTCCTATTTTCTATCAGGTGCTACTTTCTAAGTGTTTTTAACAACTGTTAACATTTACTGTTTTTATAATTCGCTTAATTAGGGTTAATCATATTGAATGCATTTTGATTACAATAAATGTATTTTGTTTGTGAGTGTTATAAATTAGTATGAAAACTGATTTTTGTTCAACTCCAATATGCATTAGAAACCATAGGAGGAAAGTGTGGCATAGTGGTTAGAACTTCAGCCTCAGTACCCTGAAGTTGTGGGTTCAAAACCCCCCATGCTGCTCATTGTGACCCTGGGCAAGTCATGTAATCCTCCACTGCCCCAGGTATATTAGATAGATTGTGAGCCCACCGGGACAGATAGGGAAAATGCTTGAAGTACCTTTATGTAAACCCCTTTGAGTGTGGTTATAAAACTACATAAAGGAGGTATACAAGTCCCAATCCCATAGTTTACAGCTTTGCCAATAAGCCTTAATGATTTTCTTGAACAACTTGGAATATACTTTTGGATGTTTCTGAATGCTAAGTAGAGAACAAGAATAAATTAATCTCTGTGGTTGAGCAGTTCTACTACAGGAAGAGTACAGACAGAGAAAATGTTGCATTTTTTTAAAGATATATTTATACAGTTGAAACACACCACCTTCGTGACTATAATTTTGTATCTGTTTCAGACCTATCATCTATATAAAGATTCATATGATCAAGTTGACGAGCACTTTTGTGGTCTGTTGGAATTGCTTACATCTTTGATGATAGCTACAAAGGCTCTCAGTTTATTTATCAGTTGCTTATATGGAAACATGTCAAAGGCTTTGCTAAAATGTAAATACACCCCTAAATCCAAGTGTTTTGGTAACCTAGTCAAAGCAACTAATCAAATTTGTCTGATAACTTACCTCAAGTAAAAACATGCTGCCTCATGTACTGCATTCAATTTGATTCCAGAAATCTTACTATCCTCCATTTTGGAAGTATTTCCATTAATTTACTCACCACAGTGGTCAGACTAATATACATATAGTCCAAAACCTACTCCTTATGCTTTTGTGGAGAGAGACAAAAGAGCCCCATATGAGCTCTTACAAGAAGCTTTCCTTATGGATCTGACAGTTAAAGCAGTCTTCTTGGTGGCAATTACTTCTGCAAGCATTTCACCCCAAGAAAAAGAACAAGATCTTAAAGGTTTTGGATGTCAGAAGAGTACTCTTGCATTACCTGGAGGTGACTAGTGAATTTCGTTAACCAATCAGGAGAGACGAGGTAAACCCGCTTCCAAAGTTACCATCTCCAGATGGATTCGTAGAGCGATATTCTCTGCATACATCGGTTGCAGCAAACAGCTATCTATCTCGTTACTTCATGTGTGTGCACATTAATACATGTAAATTAGTTATTTATATGTGAGAATGCCATATCACCCTTCTAAAATGACATTCATGGGACCCCATTGTGAGATATGACTAAGTGGGTATGGGTGTAAAGCTGAATGATAAAAATAGCTTAGAAGGGGAGAAAAAGTGAAAACCTCTAAAGTGAGGGGTTTGAGATAACAGAAAATAAGGAATATTTTGAAAGGCAGATTTATTCTGTGTGGTTGAGGCAAGTTGTATTAAATAGTATACAAATTAAGTTTTATTACATATATACAATATTTCTAGCCATAATCATTGATTAAGTACAGAGTTTGAATTAATACGTTACCGGTTATTACATCATTACTCTTGTCCACGATCAGGAGGCTTACTCACAAAATGTCATCACACAGCGTATCAGCAGTGGAAAATGTCCCTCTCTTTCTTTCTGAGAAGGCAATATTTATATACATCCCCTCCTTGTAACTGAATGCCAGAGGGGGGGGGGGGAATGTTTATCAATCAGTATGTGTTAAACTCCTAGCCTGCTTCGTGAGCTAATTTCCCATCCCTTTCCTTGTGGAGGATGTTTACCAATCAGTATGTGTGAGAAACTCCTAGCCTGCTTCGTGAGCTAATTTCCCATCCCCTTCCTTGTGGAGGATGTTTACCAAACGGACTACACATCCCCCCTTTATGGATTGAGCTAACTGAATGCCGAGAGGATGTTTACCAATCAGTATGTGTTAGAAACTCCTAGCCTGCCTGAGCTGACAATGACCTGCTCTCATAATTATCAGCAGGTGCTGAAAAATTCCTGGCCTTGTTCGTTCTCATAGTACTTGCGTTTCCCTGTAACAGCTATCATGGATCCTAGGCAGTGTCATTCAATATTAATAATTCTTTCATACCATACGTTTCACATTCGTGTCACACAAGTTGATTGAGAGGTAAAGATGACTTTATAATTGACATGTTACACCAATTATAGGACAGGTGTAAGTGATCTCATTTTAAATGTACACACACATTTTTGGCCACTTGCTTTAGTATTTGATTAAGAAATGCAGGCACTTACTTTTCTTCATAGAGAATGACACGGGGACAACATTTGTCCCCATCCCCTTGGTGTTAACTCGGAAACCATTCCTGTGTTATTCTTTAAGGAGCGAGGGAAGAATGAGAGTATGAATGGGCACAGCCACTGACCCTCAAATCTTGCATTAAAGAATGCTGGTGTAGAAGTACTGAGGTTGAGATAGACACTAAAGAATTTCACAGAATAGTTTCCCGTGGTTATCCATAGAGACGGGGACAAATTTTGTCCCCCACATCATTCTCTAAAAATAATCTTGAATTAGGTGCCATAATCAATACCTTTCCTGTGTACTCTGTTTTAGAATTACACTTATCCATTAGCGTGGCTGATTCTTAAAGTTCACATCCATAATGTTGTCAATCAATTCAATCATAAATTACAGGGAGCATTTTGCCAAGATCATAGTCTATTAAAGCAATACACAGTGTCACATAAATTATAAAACCAGGCATTTAAAACTGCAGCTGCAAATGGTACACAACTAAATTGTGGTATTCCGTATAATACATTTTCTCTGCATCTAATTACTATTGTAATGTATCACAGTATTTATCATATCTTGAAAAACAAGATATTTGGTTGTCTACTTCAAAGAAAAGGCTTTTATTTTAACTTACCAGTAGTGTTTGACATCCCACTGTTTGGGTTAAGCCTTTACACCAAGATATTACTAAGACCAAAACATAATGTGGAAACCTAAAATATTTGTGTTAAGGGGGTGATTTTATAACCAAGTAGGTATGGTGGGCATGCTGGCTCCATTATAGAATACAAGTGTAACCTGATATCAGCTTGCCTAGCATTCATATGCCTGCAGTTATAGCAGCTATAGACCTAACCATAGGTGTATAAATACAGAAGGGTTGCACATAACTTACAATGTTATCTAAGTTATGGACCGCATTTTGTAAATGGCACCCACATTTGTACTCTTAAATCAGGGGTAGGGAACTCCGGTCCTCGAGAGCTGTAATCCAGTTGGGTTTTCAGGATTTCCCCAATGAATATGCATTGAAAGCAGTGCATGCAAATAGATCTTATGCATATTAATTGGAGGAAATCCTGAAAACCCGACTGGATTACGGCTCTCGAGGACCGGAGTTCCCTACCCCTGACTTAGATAATATGCGCTGAACTCTGTACTGTATAAGTTTAAAAGATTGTTAAACGTCATCTGTTTTGTAAAGTGAAGTATGATGGTTGATGTCTTTTATAGGAACTGATAATTTTGACATCTTTTGGCATGTCTGTCTGGTTTGGTTGTATTTGTGTTAATTAATTATGGATGTGTGGTTGTAATCTGCCTTGTTTAAAGGCAGAATATAAATAATAAACTATAAGACTATAATAGTATATAGCGCTAAGATCCACTCTCAACTTTTGGGTGCGAGGATTTACACCAACTAAAACCTGGTGTAAATCCTCATGCGTAAATTAGGCACAGAATCCCCCGAATTCCACAATACTGCATGCATATCTCATGAATGCCCCTGACCCTCCCACAGTTACATGCTAAAAGATTTGCATGCGCCTCTTTATAGAATAGCGTTTAGCAAGATGCTAGCACAAATCCAAATTGTTGCCAATGAATGCCAGTAATTGATTGATAACAGCCAATTATTTGTGCCAGTTGGCTTGTAAGTCAAATTGTGCATGCAATTTTTAACGCCATGTATGTAGAATCCAGGGGTATGTGCATAAATGGGAACCCTATCTACCATGCATACACACCCCTTGCATTTACATGCCACGTAAGCCGGGTGCCATTTCAGAAAAGTGTTTAGGGCACCCCTCCTGGCAGTTTCACAGGAAAATGCATGTTTATGCACAAAAAGTGCTAACATTCTCAACATTTATGCATGCAGGGGGTGCACAGATTATAGTATTGCCCTTTAAAAGCATATAGGACTAGAGACCCTGGAGCTGTTATTTACTTATGTGGCTAATGCCCATTGTCCTTAGCGTGCCCTCCCTCTCCCAGTGAAAAGCTGAAGTTGCTGTGTCTGAACTTCATTCTGGAGCAGAGTGCCTACTACATGTAAGCAGATGTTTTAAGAATTCTGCTGATCATCTTTTGTTCAATTATTGCTAGTAAATCTAAGCAAACAAAAAGGAAAAAAAAACCAACTTCATGTATTAAAAGGAACAGCAAAAATTAAAACCTTCAGAGTAATAAATCAAACGCCTTGGTCATTTCAAATACAGTACCGATAAACACAGTACAAATTGACCCGATTTGATTTTATAGAGTTGTCAAATCATTTCTGAAATGAAGTCTTTCTTGTATTCTTAGCTGTTGGATGTTCAAGCACAACAGCCTTTCCTGAACTGCTACAAAGAACTGGGACCAGTAGAATAAATTCCACTTAAAGCAGTCGTTGTGGTTCAGGGGCCCACTCCCCTGCTTGGGGACCCTACATTTGAACTTCTGCCACTGACTAGGACATAAGTTTATTAATGACCATAGCTAAGTTCTAACATTCTATCAGCTACCTTATTTTTAATGAAATATTCTTTAACTGTTGATGGAGGTTTGCAACTGATTTTCTTTAAGTTGCCTTCTTTGTTTTTCTTTTTGCTATGCATCATTTGTTTTAATTTTTATGCTATACACTTTCTCAGCCACAGATTGTATTTTAAAGCCAGAGAATGTTAATCTGGTCCAATTGTTGGATCTTTTATATCTGCCAACTTCTGTGGTTTGAGTCTTATCAGGTCCTGTCAGTAAGTGCAATTCTGCTTGCTCTTTGATCAAAAGCAAAAGGAGGAGGAGAAAATCAAGAGTTTGCATGAGGTCTTGTGAATCACAAGTTGTCACTTTTGGTTGGGGTGGCTGGACTAGGAGGAGGTTGCGCCCATTCTATAATATCTGTGCAGAGAGACTCCACAGCATCGAGCCGTTCAATCTGTACCAGTCTGGTGAGTAAGTCTGGGATGCTGTAGCCAGCTGTACTGATACGGTCAAAAAGTTGCAGTCCATCTGTCATGCCACCTATTTCATCTCTCTTCAGCCCAAAGCTCTCGGCGAGATGGCGCCACGTTTTCACTATGGCTTTCTCTGTGTTGTACGTTGCACTGAGCATCCTGCTGGTCTTTTCCAAACAATCGAATGGCAGCTCCGTAGGACTGAGACCTTTAAGGTGAGACCCAAAATAATTCAAAGAAATTCAAATTAACAAAAAGCTTCCCTTTAAAGAAGATGCAATGCTTTACATTATGCCTATATGGAACACAATACATGTTTGGCCATTGGGTCATCTGCACATGTGCAGAAACCGATGTACTTGTAGCTGAAATATATAGATCATCAAGGCTGGAAAAGGAATATAATCTAGGCTGGGATTTTCCTGCATGCTAAGGCCTTTTTTATTTTTTATTTTTACCACAATCAGAAAATGGCAGATTTTCCAAATTAATGACCATGTGCTAATGTTGACAGTAATATGTGGCCATTACCAAAAATTAGTGTATGAGCCCTTACCACCACCTATTGTGTAGGCAGTAAGGGTTCGTGTGCTAATCCCACCTAATCAGCACGTGGTAATGTAGCTGTGCTAACTGATTTGTGCTATCATGCCCACTCTCTGCCCTCAGACATGCCCTCTCAGAGAAAATTAAAACCTTTTAGAATATGGTATGTGTGCGTACACTGGGCTTTTACAGCAGGATACCTCAGTGCATCCCATGGTAAAAATCTCTTAAAAGGTTTCTTGGAAACAAACAGGAGAAACTGCCTTCGCACCAGTGAACAGCAAACACTGTTCTCTAAAATGTAACTTTTCTTTCCCTCTCTGATATACCAAGCCCTCTAACCTCTCTTCATACTTTTTCTATAATTCCATTGGAGTTCCGTTCTTTCTCAATTCCTGGAAACCGTACCGAGCTCCTCATTGTGGAGATGATGCGGTATATAAACCCAAGGTTTAGTTTAGTTTAGGTGACCAATTGGTGTTCAGTCTCTTTTATTGTAATGGACTCGACACAATCGTGTTTCAGCCCGTAAGGGCCTGCGCCTCAGGCGTCTTGTAAATCAGTTCGTGCAATTTCCATAAACTTTTCAACACATGCTTTAGTAAACTGCTCCTTGGTGAACACACATATACTGCTGATTGCAGCGTGAATGAACGGTGTCTGCTGCTGTCTGCGGTTAATTGACTCGAGCTGCAGTCAGCAGTATTTGCGTGTTCACCAAGGAGCAGTTTACTAAAGCATGTGTTGAAAAGTTTATGGAGATTACACGAATTGATTTACGACAAGACTCCTGAGGCAGGCCCTAACGGGCCGAAACACGATCGTGTCGAGTCCATTACAATAAAAGGGACTGAACACCAATTGGTCACCTTTTGTTGTGTTTGCTGACAATCTCTTAAAAGTCACAACTTAGTAAAAGGAGCCCAAACTGTTTTTAAAAAGGCTCCTGAACACAAAGCCTTTTATAAAATGCACATAAAAACTATGGAAAATATTCATGTAGTTGGTGACACATATGGTGGGAATAGCACTTTCACAAAAAAAAGGGGGGAAATGTACAGGACAGTGAGCAAGAGAGTGAAGATACGCAGTAGAAGAGAGTGAAATATTCTGGACAGAGGAGTAGAGATGCTGGATATGGGGGGGGGAGTTACTAAAAGGAAATAGATGGAGAATGGTGGCTAGAAAAGGGAAACAAATGAAAAGATGTAGGTAAATGCAGTAAAAAAGGAAGAGTGAGGATTAAAATCTTAGTGGATAGAGAGAGAGGGAGAGCAAACAGAGGTAAAGATCAATGCCTGAGATGGATATAGGAGAGAAATTAAGGAAGATGCAAAGGGAGAGAAAAAGAAACAGATGGACTAGTGATCCTGGAAATAGAATTAAGAGACTAGGAATGCAGCAACCAGAGATTGAAATCAACACGATAAAAAAAAAAATGGCCAGATAACAAAACATATAAATTACAAAAATCAACATATTTCAACCACTACATAAAAAAAATTATATCTGTTAATTTTATATTTTGCACAATACAGAGGGAGTCGCATCTATTCTTCTGTACTGTATGCAGAGTGTGACTTCTTAGGGGTTTAGTTTAATTTTTTGTGTATATATTTCTATTTTTAATTTGTAGTCACTTATTCTGCATTCTCTGAGGATTTGTGTTTTAAGTGTGTGACTGAGATCAGGTATTTGGTTAGCATAGAGATTCTAAGTAGGGCTGACTTTAGTTTTCCCAGCAGGTATATTGATCTTCTACAGGATGGGCCACAGAAAAGAAGCCCGCCTCTGGTGATAGTATGACAAGAAGAACGAGCAAGTGGATTGTTTTTTATTCATTTATCCACAAGTTACAACAGATGGTGAAAGTGGTCCCTGTTCACGTCTGTACACCTTTGGGGACGTCGGATCATGTTGGCTGATAACCTCTTCAACAGTTAAGAATTGCTCTTCACTGGCTCCCTGTCTGTTTCCGCATACATCTCAAACTCCTCTTACTGACTTGCAACTGTATGCATTCTGCGGCTCCTCAGTATCTCTCCTCTCTTATCTCATCCTTTACCCTGCCCCGGGAACTCCAATCGTTGGGTAAGTCTAGCTTGTCTGCTCTCTTCTACTCTATTGCCAACTCCCGACTCTGTTCTTTCTGCCTTTTGTGCTGCACACCTGGAACAACCTGCTTGACTTGCTATGGCAGACTCCGTCTCTGTCAGTATTCAAATCCAGGCTTAAAGCCCATTTCTTCAAAGCTGCGTTTAAGTCATAACCTTACCAACTTTCATAGCACGAAAATCTGTTTACCATTTCCTTTGTAGTCTCTTACCCTTTCTACCTCATCATTCCCTCTGCAATTCCATACCTAAATATACACTGGCAGAGCAGTGAGTTAAGGCTGCCAACAAAGAGAGAACTCGCCTACCTCTGGGACTGCCTTCTAAAGCAATGGTGGCCGGCTGTTTGAGGCAGAACTTTGCACAGGCTTCTTGTGGCCTGGCCGCTGGGGCCTTTGCTCTGCCGCATCACTGATGATGTGGCAGAGAGAAGCCCTAGCGGAGCAGGCCCCAAACAGCCCATTTGGCACTGCTTCTAAAAGTCAGCATCTCTGCTGCTGCCGTTAGAGGCCTGAAGGAATGTCAAATCTCATGGTGGGGATGTCTCTCAGATCCAGAGGTGCTGCACATGGGAGGGAGGTATGGAAAACTGCTACACATGGGTATTGGAGGAAGGGAAGGAAAGCTGCTGTACAAGAAGGGGGAGAGAAAGAATTGATGGACAGGGGCTGGAGAAGAGGAGAGGAAGGGAGACACAACAAAGAGGTAGAAAGGGGTGAAAGGGAGAAATCCTGCATATAAGGGAGAAAAGGAGACATGCATGGGGAAGGAGAAATATTGGACATAGGGTGGATGGTAGGGAAAGATGGTGCTTGGGGAGAGAGAAAGAAATGTTGCACATGATAATGGAGGGGAGGAAGGGAGAAATACTGCATGGAGGGGAATAGAGATGTTTAACCCAGGGCACAAGGCAAGAAAAGAGAGAGAGAGAGAGGGTAGACAGTGGGAAACAAACAGAACTGTTGGATATGGCAATCTGGTGTTAAACAGTGAGCATGAGCTAGGACTTAACAGAAAGGAAATGTCTTTTTTTGTTTAATTTGTTTACACCACAGCACCGGCATGGGGTTGGAGAGGTAGTAACTTTAGGTAACGTTATATTGTAATACTGTGAATGTTAAACTGTAGACCATTCTGAGCTCTCTGGGGAGAATGGGCGATGAAATTTTTTTTTTATTTTTTTTTTTTTTATTATTTTTTTGAGGGGGATATTAAAAAATGATTTGCCCCAGGTGTCATATACCCTAGGTACACCACTGCCCATTTGTCCCATATGTCTGTCATAATCAGATTGTAAGCTCTTTTGAGCAGGGACTGTCTTGTGCGTTTAATGTACAACACTGCATGCATCTGCTAGCACTATAGAAATAATACATAGTAGTAGTAGTAAATTAATAAACATATAGTTTAAAATAAAAGAAAAGCAGTCAGATTGGCTATAAATCATTTCGGAAACTTTTCCTTTAGGGACAAATCCACAATGTGAAGACTGCTACTGTGTTTTTGGGAGAGTCCCTAATGTTCAGGCCAGAATTACATAAATCTGGAATAGATTTTTGGTATGTGTTGCAGTGTCAGCCCAGACACAGGCCATTGAAAAGATGAGCGACTGTGCTCTGTTGGCGCCTACTCACATGATCAGGTCATGTTGGAGGATAACAAGAGTGCAATCGTTATTAGCCAAGGATTGATTGATAAAGCTACTCACTTTATTACAGAAGTGAAATGGCATAATGACTGGCTCGCTCTACACTCACCTTCTGCAATGCAGCATACATTAGCATACAAATCAAGGATCTTTTTCCTTCGACTTTGAATCTGAAAGGAACAGAAGAAAACAGATGTCATGCGTTGGAATTCAGTGGGTGGTATGTTTTGTAAGAAATGGTCTACCTCTGAAACAAATGTGAAAAATAATTTTACAACTGGGCACCTAATGTTAGACACTGACTCCCCCCCCCCCCCCCCAGTTTCTATAATTGACACCCAATCCTGAGATCGGTATGGAAATAGAATAGATAATGAGCCATTAACCATGATTGACTGTTGATAATTAATTCATTAATTGGTGCTAATTTGGATTTGTGCGTGGATCTGGCTGTGTGCGAGTCTATGAAGATCCACACTCAAATCCTCTCACGCACAATCCAGGAAGGATATGGCCTTGGGACGGGCATGGGTGGTCAGTAGAGAATGACACGGTGACAAAATTCATCACCGTTCCCGTCCCTGCGGATAACCGCGGGAAATAATTCCATGTCATTTTTTAGTGTCTATTTCAGCCTCAGTCCTTCTACACCAGCATTCTTCAAAGCAAAGCTTGAGGGTCAGTGGTTGTGGCCATTCATACTTTGATTCTTCCCTCTCTCCTTAAAGAATGACATGAAGATTGTTTACTGCGGTTATCCACGGGGACAGGAACGGTGATGAATTTTGTCACCGTGTCATTCTCTAGTGGTCAAAGGCATTCAGAAAAGATACAGTATTACAGAATGCCAGGGATCAGTGTCCAGCTTGCACACCCAAGATGTACACCATGTTTCTGTTGATGTAAGTCCTCGTGGCCTAAGATGGGAGCTATTCTGTAAAGGTCACTCATCCCAGAGCACCCTAGAATAATGCTGATTTTTCCAGGCACTTATTTTTTTTGGCCGAACAAATGAGAAGAGGGACTCAAAGTACACACCAAACCAGTGGACAGAATACAGCACCAAAGGCCTCAGATTGGGATAGTAGAATTCACTTTATTAAAAGACCAGCCATAGGCTGTGTTTCAGCACAAATTGCCTGCATCAGGGGTTCAAACCACTTTATTCTGTTAGCAGACTTTGTGAACTTACCTTTTCCAGGATGCATATGACTCGTAAACAGATCTTAAATATGGCCAGATTTCTTTGATAATTCTAACTGCCTTCCCTTCCTATTGTGGTCTCCCTTTTTTATATTCTTTTCTTTAAATTTGTAGTTCTCCCACCTTTCCTGCTTGTTTCTGTTAGTCAAATGTTTGTTCAGTGTCAAATTATGTCTCCCTCCTTTTAATATAACTTGTAAAACGCTTAGAAATCTTGATTTGCGTTTAATCATAATGTTAATAAACTTGAACTCTTGGGAAAGTCCTTAATGGAAACAGACTAATAAAAAAAATACTGTTGACAAGCTTCCATTAATAACAGTGTCTTCTTGCTTGATGCACATGAGGACGTGCAGGACCCATAGACAGAAGTGACATACAGTTTGAAAACTTTGTAGCACAACCATGTAGATTATTTATGAGTATTGTACTTTATTGCAGTGCTTCTCAGCTCTCTTCTGGAGGCACAGCTAGCCAGATATTTTTTTCAGAATCACTACAATGACTATCCATGAGATAAATATGCGTATATTGGATGCCCCCTGGCCTGAAAACCTGACTGGCTAGGCGTGCCTCCAGGAGAGGCTGAGAAGCACTTTCATTGAATCAAACTTATTTTTACTCAGATTCAGTAAATTGTTCTCTCTCCCCACCCCACCCCCTTTTTACTAAGCCACTGTTGGTTTCTACTGTGGCCCAAGTGCTAAATGCTCCGCTGATGCTCTGAGTGTTAGAACACTTAGCACTCTGGGCCATGGTAGACACCTCTACTGTGGCTTAGTAAAAGGGGAAGTCTAGTTGTTTGAACATTTCAATGGTTACCTAGAGAGATTTTTTACAAATATCCTTTTTCAACACCCAATCAGCTCCAGCCAATGCTTTTCTTATTTATTAATTTATTTTTATCAGGACCTCAGAATGAGCATCCAGTTAAAACCTTTACAGGCATTCAGCGCTGTAGTTCTTCATACACTGTAATCAATCTATTTGCTGAAAAAATGGTACTTATAAGGCATGAGAACAGGGTCAGTGATGCCCTTATATTATTGAAGGACTTGCTGGGATTTATCCGAATTCTAGCAAATGATTTTTGTAAGATACAGACTGTGATGTGACATATTTGTATGTTGTCTATATGAATACTTGTTCTTGCCAATTATTCCATGTGGGAAGAACTAAGCGATCCGTGAATCTTTGACTGACAGAACACAAGTCTCAGGTCAGTACCATCAAGGAGGATGCCCTGCTGGTTTTACATTGGCTCCAGTATTATCATGTCATCTCAGATTTATCTTAGTGTATTATTAACAAAGATGAACACAGCTAGGAAGAAGGGAATTTTTGATCATTTACTCAATTTAAAGGAACATTGCTGGATTTTTGAGCTGAATATTATTGCATCTTATGGATTAAATGAGGAATTATAGTGGATGACATTGATGTAATACCTGACCTATCATGAGCTTTCTGGATGATGTCATGGGTTGCTTTTTTTATTGGCTAGAGAAGTCAGCTGGTGCCATGTTGAAATGAATACATGAATGAATGTGGGGTTTGCCAGTATAGGTATATTTTTTTTTAACGTTTTGAATTATATGCTTTTCTTGAAGATTATATATCAATATTGCTTCTATTGTTTAATATTTCAAGCCCATCCCTTGATCTCATGATCATGTCAGGGGATTGACTGACAGCTAATTTAAGATAATGGTTTTCACTTTTTTATATATATTTTGAAATATGATGAGTAAAGATTAAAAGGGTTTATAAGAAGAGATGCTTATCTAAATCATGATAAAACAGAATAGATGGACATAAGAAGAGCTATAGTGCTGAATGCCTGTAAAGTTTTTGGCTGAGGATCTGATCAAAATTAATTAATAGGAAAAGCTTTGTCTGGGGTTGATTGGGTGTTTGATTTACTATAATGAATTACTCCAACTGAAAGTATGTTTCACACATTTAGTTAGAGTCACTGAAATGTTCAGACATGGTGAAGAATGCTATACAGTACCTGCCCCTCTCCTATTCACTGTAACCTGAAGAACTTTGCTTTCCTTCCCAACATTTGACAGTTCTCCCACTCAGAATTTCCACTCAAATTCACTATAGGTTGCTCCATGAAGTTTTAGGAGGGGCACGGAAACAACAACAAAAAAATCTTACTTGGGGAGTGTATGAAGTGGTGGTTAAAAGCTATGCCTCAGAACCCTGAGGTTGTGGGTTCAAACTGACACTGCTCCTTGTGACCTTGGGCAAGTCACTTAATCCCCCCAGTGCCCCAGGTACATTAGATAGATTGTGAGCCCATCAGGACAGCAGGGAAAATGCTTGAGTACCTGCATAAATTCATGTAAACCATTCGCCCCAGGGAGCTCAGAATGGTATAGAAAACTGAACAAACAAATAAATAGTAGGAAAGGGGACAATGACTGGCTTGCTCTCATATATTAGTAGAAACTAGCATTCCCAGTAGATACGGAATTTCTGCCATTGGCTGCCCCCCAAAAAACATTATAGAGCTAGTTAAAACAATTAACACATTGACAATATTTTCAAAAGGTAAGTATACTTTTGGTGTAGAGATGTGATGCTGATCCTCAAAGAAGTAGAGCTTACAAAGAAATTACACTTTGCATATCAATAAAATTCGCAAAACATACTGTACTCGTACATCATGCAACCAAGAAAAGATTCAAGAGTTACTTCCTCTTTAACAGAGGAGCCTAGAACTGTGTATGATTGGCTGTGGTAGGCTGGTAAAGCAGCAAGTCTAACCTGGAATAGTGGGTAGTTGGGTGGCAGAGGGGGAAATGTGAAGAGGCGGTGAGTGGTTTTAGCTGACAGTCCAGAAAACTACATTCTTATGGCAGACACTAAGGGCTAGAATCACTAGCAAACCGATTGTGTACCGATCACTTTGCGACTTGATTTCCCACCGACCTGATTCACTAACCTCTCCTGCGATCCACTTCCGATCCATGCATGCAAATGAGGGGAAACGGCAGGCAAAGTAGGCAGGGACGCGATTCACCAAACAAATGTGGGACACCGACTAGGCTGGCCGATCAACAGAAGAAGCGACTGCTGGGGACCAGTCGCACACGTCTCTGCCGACTTCTTTTTTTTTTTTTTTGTTTCCAACCAAAGTAACTTTTCCGTTCCACTCAACAGATGAATTAAAAACACTGCTCAGGTAACATTTAGCTGCACAGGGTTTAGTAACAAGCAGATAATTTCCCCTTCAGAAAAACACTCTCTTGGACTAAGCAAATAAATGACCAGAAATGCAGCAGGGGAAAACAACTTGAAAACCGATCACTCTACTATCAATTCTCCACGGACAAGCAGTATAAGTCAGCCCCACTTTTGGTGACATCATCTACGTTCCCAATTTTGAAGTCACCAAAAGTGGGGCTGACTTATCCTGCTGTCCACGGAGAACTCCCGTTACAGGTAAGTAACTTCGCTATTTACTACAGTATAATTTAAAGAAAAGTAGCTGCAGTCACCACGCTGATTGGGGAAGAAAAAGCAGATTGAAACCCTGGAAAGTTCTTTACAGTGAGTGGGTTTATTGCTATCGGGATCCTCTGGTGATCATGTCCTGCTCTCTGCCACCTTCCCTGCAGTGCAAGCCTTCAGCGTACAGCCCCGCTTTAAACCCGTGGGCTCGCACTGCAGGGAAGGCGGCAGAGAGCAGGGCATGACTGGCTGCCAGGCGAAAGCAACAAGCCAGTGTCAGTGAAAGGGAAGAGGCTGCTGCCGCCGGGGATAGCCCTTCCCTGGGAGAGCAGGAGAGTCGGGGCCCGAAAAAAAAACAACCCCGGCAAAAAAAACAACAACAAAAACGGACACAAAACGTCTGCGCAGACCATCTGCAGAGAAAGTAGATGGTCTGAGCCTGCGTCAGGATCGCACACTAGCGATCCATGTGGTCGGAGGGGGGGGGGGGCGTTACTCCGATCGCCCTCATTTCAATTTTTTTGCTGTTGTGAATTGGTCAGGCCTGTTGGATTCGGCCCCGGAAGTCAGGTTAGTGAATCTAGCCCTAAGTCCTACTCCTACTATTTATTAATTCTATAGCGCTACCAGACGCACGCAACACAGGTTGTACGTGTGAACTCCAGGTGTGCAACCAATAAATCAAATATTTGAACAAAATTCAGATCCAGATGCCTTTTAGCCAGCTTCAAGGACTAACAAACATTTCAAAGGGTACAACAGGGAATGGTGATGTAGTCTGCCAACATTAAGTTAGTGAAAAGAGATGCCTTTATAAGGTTAATGAATGTTTGAAGATACAAGATTATAAGCCTTCAGTGCTCCCTACAAGCACTTCAGTTCCCCTCCTCCTCTTACCTGATGAAAGGTCTTTTAATAAAAATGCTGTCTTCAAATTGTACAGACTCTTCGTAGAAATAAAAGTACAGATTGTACAAAACATGGTATTTTTCAATTGCTTTTTTTAACCTTCACCTGCTGGAGACTATTCAGATTTGATGCATGTGCAGACTGGAATTCCTCAGTCAAATAAATACCTAACATTTTATTTTTAATTTTTCTGTATAATGTACCAAGAGGTGTCCAAATGGATGTTCTCTCTCTCTCTCTCTTTTTTTTTTTAAATTCACAGCTGGCTGGCTCACAGTCCAGAATAGGGAATAATAAAGAGAATTGTTTTCAGGTGGCTATTTACTGCACATGCATCTGAGAATTGAAACGCAGCTATTATAAGATATTTGCCAAAACAAATGTGTGGTTAGGCTCATGCTGGCCAAATAGAGGCAACAGCAGAGCCAACAATGCAATTGCTAGTGGGGTCCGTGAAAGAGCCAAAACCACAGTGAAGTGAAAAGAACTGGCAGTCTGCAAGCCAGTAGCTCCCCTGACCACACTCTCTTCAGTGCTCCATCCTACAGATCACACAGGAGGAACAGAACTGAACCAAGTGTGAATTAGCCTGGAGAATATCAGCTTTCTCTTTGCCTAGTCAACCCTTTTCTCTTTCCTTCCCTTACATATATCCTCACTCCAGATCCACAGGCGTAGGCATAAATGTCTCATTGCATAGACGCATATAGGTCAGATCTGAAATCTTACATGTTTGGAAATGTATTTTCAAGAAAACCACTTTTGAAGAAGGTTTGTTCCCTCATATAATCCATGAATGCTTCTGGTTCAGATTCCTGTACAGAAGCCTCTGCACTCCTGCAAACTTTTTAGCTGATATTAATTTAGTTCATTTGTCCCCTCCTTTACAAAGCCGCGCTAGCATTTTTTAGTGCCAGCCACTGTGGTAACGGCTCCAATGCCTACAGAATTCCTATGAGCGCCTGAGCTGTTACTGCAATGGCCGGCGCTAAAAAATGCTAGTGTGGCTTTGTACAGGAGGGGGTTGGTTCACTAAATAATTGTCTTCAGTATTGCGAATGATTTATAGCCATCATCTATCCAGCCTCCCGATCTGTGACTCTTTTTTTATTTTTTATTTTTTTTAATTTTTATTAATTTTCAAAACTAATACAAAGTGCCAGGAAATATACTGCCATTAATAAACAAAATAAGCACTTAAATTCAATCAATAACAATGCAGAAGAAAAATATCCCTCCCCTTCCATCTATCAAATTAATCAAAGAATAACCAAACAGATATCTCTCCCCCCCATCCTGTCCTGCACATGTATAAAAAGAAACAAAAAATTTAAACAAAGACAACTATGTTGAAGTAACAAAGGATGTCAACGGGCCCCAAACCAATTTAAATAATTTGCTATGCCCCAACATATCAGCATTCATCTTTTCGTATCTGTATTCTAAACATAAACTGGCCCACCAAAAAGGAAAGTTGAGGCGGTCGCAATTTTTCCAATTGCGGTTTATCATTTGCATAGCTATCCCTGTCATAATTAGGAAAAGCCTGCATTTGTAACGATCCATGGGAGGCTTAATATGCAGCAATGCTCCACATATAATTGCCTCATACGTCAAAGGGACTTTCTTATAAAGGAAACAATCATAAAATTTTTGTATTGTTTCAGTTGTTGTTTTCTTATTGCTTTATTATAGAACTAGTGTTTAAGCCCGTTACATTAACAGGTGCTAGAATAGATTAGTCTGATCCAGTATGGCTATTCTTCCTATGTCTTACCTCCATATTCATAAGAACATAAGAAGTTGCCTCCACTGGGTCAGACCAGAGGTCCATCGCGCCCAGCGGTCCGCTCCCACGGCGGCCCATCAGGTCTATGACCTGTGAAGTGGTTCCTGACCATTTCTATAACCTACCTCTGCTTCTATCTGTACCCCTCAATCCCCTTATCCTTTAGGAATCTATCTAAACCTTCCTTGAACCCCTGTACTGTGCTCTGGCTCCCATTTTCCCTTTTACCTTCCCTATTTCCACCAACTTAAAAATCTGTCCCCTTTCTCTGTCCTTCACCTCCATAGAACTCCCTCTCCATTCCCCCTTTCCCCATCAACCTTTGCTTCTGCATCTTCACTTATTCTTCCTCACAATTCACCTTTTGCAGTCCCAAGCTCCAGCCCTCTTCTCCAAACTGTCTTCTTTAACAGCCTCCTACACCAGGTCTCTTTTCCTAAGAACCCCCCTTTAAAGCCTCCTTCCCTCACATGTCCCCTTTTTTCAGCCCCAGCTTCAAATACCTTTTTAGCCTCCCCAGCCCCCTTCTCCCATCTTTTCCCTTTCAGCCTCCAGCCCCAACCCCCTTTTCTCACATGTCCCTTTTGCAGCCTCCTTCTTACACATATCCCCTTTTCTGCCCCCAGCCTCCTTTTCTTACACATCCCAATTGTCAGCTCCTAGCTCCTTTCTCTAACATGTTCCCTTTTTACAATACCGACCCCAGCTGCAGCCCCCTTCTCCCACCCACCCCTTTTTTTCAGCCCCTAGTTCCCTTCTCCTATTTGACCCCTTTTGCCTCTGAAGTGTGGCTTGGACCCTGGTCCAGTGAAATCAGTTCACATTCGCTCTGGAATACCGACAGCATATCGTGTGCTGAGATGCTTCCCTACTTGGCGGTTCTATTGTACTGCGCATGTGTTTTAATGTGGCACGGAGGCACGGAGTTTCAATCGTAGTGCACATGCGCTAAATAAGGTATTATTATTATAGATGTATTTAACATATACTCTCTAGCTATACATTGTTTTAGCTTATGGTTATTTTATTGTATCAGTTTGTTGATACTGTTCATTTTTTAGATTGTAATGTAAAGTGCTCCAGTCAGAGTGAACATTTTTTTCCTTTACTTTATAGAATACAGTAGTATGTGTGTGTGTGTGTCTGGGGTTGACGGCAGTTAAAGAATAGAATGGGAATGGTGGTTGAAGTGAATTGGGGTGGAGATGGAGGTGGGTATGGAGAGGGATAGGGATATGATGTATTCCGGAAAGGCATTTAAGATCTGGTGTTAAATGATCATAATAATTACAAGTCAAAGATCTTGATGCTTTTTTGGAGGGTGTTTGCTTCTCTCTATGCTTATTTTTATCTCTATTTTGTTTACTTTAATTATTATTTTAATTCTATCTTTATTTATTCATTACTTGTTGGAATATTTCATTTCTGTCTCTATCTCTACCTCTGTCTTTTTATTTTTCATACTGTTTCTTCAGGTACTTTAGTTAGATTGTGAGCCTTTGGGACAATTAGGGAATTTCCAAGTACCTATCTTATTTATTTAGTTTTTATTTAATGTATCTTTAATGCATCATTTTTGTAAACCGCTTAGAAACCTCACGGTTGTTAGCGGTATATAAGAATGAAATGAAATTAAAATTAAATTAAATTATATAGATAGATCATAAGCTTCCTAAATTGTGGGTTGTGAAACCTGCCTTTGGGGTTGCAATCTGGGTGGTCAAAGCCATAGGATGTCATTCTGTATCCCTGAGGGTTGAACATTTTCTACAGCCATCCACATTGGGGTCACAGCTGCAGAAGGTTTCGTAAGCACTAACATATATATACTTACATATAGATAGATATTAATAGCCATGGAAGATGGTAATTTATTTATTTATTTTTAAAAAAAACCAACTTATAGCCTGCTACATCTGCCCGTTCTGTGCATGGTACAGTTCAACATACACAGTAGAGAATGACACGGTGAAAAAATTGGTCCCCGTCACCGCCCCGTCCCCATCTCACCATCCTCTGCACCGCCCCGTCACCGCCATTCCCTTCACCGCCCCGTCACCGCCACTGCCATCCATTCCATTCACCGCCCCGTCACCGCCACTGCCATCACATTCACCGCCCCGTCACCGTCACTGCAGCATGCATAAAAGCCTCAAACTGACACATTTTGATCACTAAATTGAAAATAAAATCATTTTTCCTACCTTTTTGTCTGGTGATTTCATGAGTCTCTGGTCCTTCTTCTGATCCTTCTTCTTTCTTCTCCTGCCCCCCTCTTTCTTTCTCTCTCCCCCTGGCTCCCCTCTTTCTTTCTGCCTTTCTTTCTCTCCCTCTTGACCCCCTCTTTCTTTCTGCCTTTCTTTCTCTCCCCCCTTGGTCCCCCTCTTTCTTTCGTGCCATCGTGCCAATTTCTCCACTTCCACGATTCTTTCCCTACCCTCACCCCCAAGCCAGCAGCCGATTTCACCCTGCTCCTTCCTCGATGTCCTGAACTTCATCGGGCAGCAGCAGCATTCACAATTCACTTCTGTTGCCCGCTTCAGGCCTTCCTCTCTGTCGGGTCCTGTCTTCATGAAAACAGGAAGTAGGCAGGACCCGGCAGAGAACAAGGCCGAAAAAGAAAACCGGCAAACTAAGGAAAGCTGGAGAGCAGTAGCGTACCAAGGGGGGGGGGGGGGGGGGGGGGGGGGCGGGAGGGGCGAAAAAGGTAATGGCGCCAGGCCTTGGAGCACCGAGGCAGACCGAACCCCCGAACCTCCTCCCAGCCGAACCCCCGCTGATCCTCCTATCTCCCCCCCCCCAAGTGAACCTTTCCGACTTTCCCAGCGAAAGCAGCAAACCTCCCAACAGTAGCGTCATCAGTGACGCGTCAGAGGGAGGAGAAAGCCGCGAAGGAGGTTTAATTACAGGTGTGGCAGTAGCGATTGGTTCTCTTCTTAGGGGGCGGAGTCAATGCGGCAACGTGCAAGTCGGGTTGAGGAGACAGACCACGCGAAGACAAACATGGCCGCCGGAAAAAAAATGACACCCGGTCAAGACCAAAGATTCACGGTGAAGACACGGTAAATAGCGGTTCTTTGAAGGGGGTACATTGGCCTGCGGGGACAAATCTTTTCACCTGCGCCTGCGGGCGGTGAAAACTTTTTTCCCCGTGTCTGCGGCGATTTGAGTATAGAGTCTCTGAAGCCCGCAGCCAAACCGCAGGCTCCCCGCGGCTCACTGCGGGGATCTCTCCCCGTGTCATTCTCTAATACACAGTAATACACTATGAGCCCCTTTTATCAAGCTGCGCTAGAGATTTCTAGCGTGGGCTGGCATGGTAGATGCTCCAATGCTCAGAATTTCTACGCATGTTGGAACGTTGCCATCTTGCCGGCTTGCGTTAGAGTGATTGCTGATTATGTCAGGGTGGGTGGGTGGGAGGGCGGGCGGGTTGGAATGTATTTTTAAATTCTCAATTTGAGTGCAGTTCTTAGATATAATTATGGGGAGGGGGGTGATAATCTTTTTGTCATAGATTATAATTGTAATTGTATTTAAGTGCTTTTATAGAATTATATGATTGCATTTTATTTTGCACTTACTTATGACTTTAAAATGAATAAAGAAATTTTTTTAAAAAGAAACCTCTAGTGCAGCTTCAAAAAAAAAAAAAAAGAGCATAAAATACAGATTGCAGATGTAAAGTTTACTGATGGCCGTGCTCAGAAAAGGACTGTTTTCATGAGTTTTCTAAATTGCAAAACCCCAGAAAGCGATTTAACTTCCATTGGCAATGCATTCCATAAATAAATGCCTTGGATTGAGGACATTGATCGACAATTTAGCGTAGGATAGAGAGACTAGTCAAACCTATTTATTATTGTATTTCAGCCCCCTAACCTATTGTATGATAATGTCTGTTAATGAGATCAGCATGCATTACCCATATTTGATCTTTTTTTTACCTTTGTACGCTGCTTAGAAGCCTGATAAGTGGGATAACAAATTTTAAATAAACTTGAAACGTTTTACTTCCAGTAACATTTTATCAGCAGAACATAAACAGCGTGACAAATGATGCTTTTGAAACAACGAAGCCAGGACTGTTGCTAATCAACACCTTATAAAGCAGACACAAAACTTTAAATTCAGTGTGTGCAGGAATAGGTAACCAATGTAAGTCCTGAAAAACAGGTGTGATATGCTCACATCTAACCAAACTGACAGGGCTAGATTCACTAAGCAAACCGATCATGTACCAATCGGTTTGCGATCCCTTTGTGACCCGAGTTCCCTCCGACCCGATTCACTAACCTTGTGGCTGATCATCCTCCG
Source organism: Geotrypetes seraphini (assembly GCF_902459505.1). Classification (NCBI taxonomy): domain Eukaryota; kingdom Metazoa; phylum Chordata; class Amphibia; order Gymnophiona; family Dermophiidae; genus Geotrypetes; species Geotrypetes seraphini. Next base: position 155,194,525 of record NC_047089.1, read on the forward strand.
ATCCGCGCATGCAAATGAGGGGAAACATGCAAAGTAGGAAGCGCTGCGATTCACTAAAAAAAAGCAGGCACACCGACTGGGCTGGCCAATCCATAAATAAGCAACTGCTGAGGACCAGTCGCTTGTGCAAAAACCCTGCTGTCAGCCCTGATTCTCCTGCCTTGCCGCCCTGCTCAGCCCCGATTCTCCTGCCTTTCTGCCGCCCTGCTCTTGCCGCCCCGACTCTTGCTGGCTCATAAAAAGCCTCGGCTCTCTCACACACTTCTCATGGCATGTTCTCCTCCCCAGCATCCCGAGCTGAAACTTTTTCACAAGCCCGTTTTACGCTCCCATGTCCCAGGTTACCCTGCCTTCCCCACAGTGCAGGCCCGCTTTAAACCCGTGGGTTAAAACCACGGGTTCGCACTGCGGGAAAGGGCAGGCTCGCCTGGGACACGGGAGAGTAAACGGGCTTGCGAAAAGTTTCACAGCTCTCGAAAAAAAATCTTCCCTCCTCTGCTCGCAGGCACCCAAACCCATTGCACGCTCGGGCAGCATTTCTGGTTTCTAAGCACCATCGAATGCCTCCGGCACTGCCGAGTCCGTAGTCAGCAGTGCATAGGATGTGGCCACAGTTGCCAGAAAAAAGGAAGGCGTTCAGGGTGGTGAAGAGATGTCACATCTTTCCTGGAAACTCCTGGAATAAGAATGCAGCGTTTCTCTCTTTTTTTTGCTATTGGGAAATGTACTGAAGTGGCTCGTGTTTGGGAGTGAGTTCAGGGGGAGATTCATTGCAACTTTTTTCCAGATTATTGTCATGGAGAGCATGCGCAGACCATCGCACAGGTGTCAAAGTTGGTCCTCGAGGGCCGTAATCCTGCCGGGTTTTCAGGATTTCCCCAATGAATATGCATGCAGTCTATTAGCATACAATGAAAGCAGTGCATACAAATAGATTTCATGCATATTCATTGGGAAAATCCTGAAAACCCGGCACAATTGTGGCCCTCGAAGACTGGCTTTGACACCCCCTACAGGCAAACAAGATGGTCTGTACTTGTGTCAGGATCGCTCTTCTGCGATCCATGGGGTCGGTAAGGAGCGGGCGTCTGATCAGGCTCATTTGCATGTAGACTAATGGTGAATCAATCTGCCGGCCAAAGATCAGATAGGATCAGACACGGACCAGAATGGTAAGGTGGGCTTAGTGAATCTAGCCCTTAGTATTGCAGCCACATTCTGGGACAGCTGCAAAGCATATAGTATGTATTTTGGTAACCCAAGATACAATGAATTGCACTAGTTAAAAATAGGAGGTATTATTTCAACTATAAAAGAGCAAAAATTAATTATAGATAAATAATCGTTATGCCTTCTTAAAACTCTCAAATGGAAAAAGACTCTAGAGATTTCTGCCTTTACCTGAGGCCTAAAGGACAGAGTAGAATCAAGAAGTACACCAAGGTAGCTACATTGATCAAGTACAGGAATAGTAACACTATTAAAAAGAATTTCAGAAATTAAATACGGTTAATTTGTCTGATCAACGCCAATGTACAATTTGAGTTTTACCAAGATTTAATTTTAGATGATTGTTGACCATCCAAGCACTAATCACATTAAAATGAGCTTACAAACAATCAAGAGTTGCAGAAAATGACTCCATAACTGGAGCACTAAACTGTACATCATCTTCATAGAGATGATAACTAACACCTAACTGTGATAGGACCTGACAAAGAGGTTGTAAAGAGATGTTAAACAAAACAACCGGCAGAGCAGATCCCTGGGGTACACCCACAATAAGAGGGCTCCAATCAGAATTGTTACCTAGATACTGGACCTTAAAACTCCTTTCAGATAAAAAGGAATTGAACCAGTCCAACACTTTCCCACCAATACCCAGTGATTTTAATCTTAGCATGAGAATCTGATGACTAATAATGTCAAATGCCACAGAAATGTCTAAGAAAATCATTAGAAAGAATGAACCATGGTCATAACCTATTCATATTTGCTCTAATGTAGATTGAAGCAGTAACTTAGTAGAGTTCTTAGGGAGGAAACCAAATTGATAATCATCCAAAGAGCTATTTTTATCCCAAAAAAATCTTGTAGTTGCCATAGAATAACTTTTTCGAGTATTTTTGCAAAAAATCCAAGTGAGGAAATAAGATGATAGTTAGAAATAACCTCAGGATTCTGACAACATTTTAATATGTGGTGAACAAACAGCCTTTTTCAATTTTGTAGGAACACATCCCTCTTTTAAAGAATTAACAATGATACACAATAAAAGAGGTAAAACTTCCTCCTTTTTCAATCGAGTAGGGATCCAAAGGACAAGATGATCTATTAAGACCTTTGACGATGAGCTCAATTTGGGGGAAAGAGAGACTGAAATTCTGTCCAACATTCAGTAACAAGTGAATGACACAACAGGAAGTGACTCATCTTGAAAGTCACTTATGGTATTCTGAATTTTGATGGAAAAAAATAACATAAAATCCTGACTAGAAAATAAACAATCATTTTGATGTGAATATACTGTAGTTAGTTTCCTGACGACTTTGAATAACTCTTTGGAAGAAAATATAGCTTCACTGATTCTCTTGTCATAGTATGCTCTTTTGGAGGATAATGTAGTATCCATATAAATTTTTTAGTTGATTTTTATATGCTTGCATAATAAAAGCATCAGGGTATTTACGCCAAAGGTGTTCTTTATGTCGTAAATCTTGCTTTAAGCTTCTTAAGTGATTGGAGAACCAGGGGGAGCAGAATTACTACGGCGCAAGACTACTTTTTTTTTTAACAGTGCTAACTCAGGACAATGTAATAAAGAGTCATACCAAGTCTCAGCAGCATCAGGAAGCTCCATATTGCCAAGATCTTTTAATCTTGGTAACCAACTTCGTTTCAATTTTTCTAAATCCAAATTGTCTCTTTGGAAGAACTGAATTTCTTTTTCTTGCTTATGTTTAATTTTATTAAGCAGAGGAATAATTAACTTAATCAGATGATCATCGGCCCATGGAGCAGGTTCAGTACAGACAGCCAAGTCAGCCTTCTTTGAGGTAATAGAATTGACAAAACACATATCTAAAATATGCCCTGCTTTATGTGTACAGTCAGAAATAATCTGAGATCATCCCAGTTCTTCTAATATAAACCCTCCCCCTTTTATTTTTACACAAAGCCTCTCCAGCAGCTGCCACTGCGGTAACTGCCCTGAAGCCTATAGAGATTTAAAGGGCTTTGGTGCTTTTCCTGTGCATCCGTCACTAGTGCAGCGTCATAAAAGGGGGTGGGGGGGATAGTTAGGAAAGTAGCAACTGTAAGGTCACAATCATATCTGCATGCAAATTGAAATCACCTAGCAAAACAGTATTATTGGAATTCAACTTATTTGCTAACAAGAAATCAATATAAGGTGAAAAATGTGCATGTAAGAACCCAGAAGGCCAATAAATCAATAGAACATTAAGCTGCATAGAAACAAGATACAATTCCAAACCATTGATGGTAGCAAGGTCAACGACAGAAAATGCAAAACTCTTTTTAGCTAGATTTAATAGATCTCCACCCTTCTTGCCTGTATAAAGCTTAGAAAAGACCGTATAGTCTACAACATCCAACAGATTAATCACCACAGTGTCAGAATCAAGCAACCAGGATTCTGTAATACAGAATATATATCAGGTCAACAAGATCAAAGTAGATCAACTAATATTTCTATTTCTAATTGATCGTGCACTGATCAGAAATATATTCAGACTAACACAACGTTGAGCAGGAAAGATAGCCTCTGTACCTTCACCGGAATCAAATTAAAATAATTTGGTTTCATTTCTTTCCTGCCTACCAGAGGACCATATCTGCCTTCCCAGTACATACCAGAATATACCCCATCGTAAAGCACAACACATTCAAGTCTGCAAAACACCATGAACAAATTGAAATGAGAATAGTCCCCCTTAGTCCTCTGAAGTTGACATGAAGGAGCTCCTTTATCACGTTCCTTTGTTGGCACAACAGAGTTGGCGCATGGCCTCAGGTGCTGACTTCCCCTCTAAATGCTCAATGCCTCCCAGTGACCTGTGGATGACTATTATTTTCACAATCTATCTGTGTGATATAATGGCTCTCATTTTGACATTTCAGGCCAAGCAAACTATAAACATTGCAACATCATAGTGCCCTCAAGTGCCAGATTGTACTGCCTGTTCAGAAAGAAATATTTTAAGCACTCTGCCCAAGTATCTATTTTGAGTTAAGCTGGAAATGTGAGGTGTGAATAAAACACAGAAAGGAATGCAGTTCAAGAACGGACTCCCTTATTGTAGTTAAAGCTGCTGTTAACACCTAAGGGGACATGGGCAAACTTTTGTGGTTGTATCCCCTCGCCACCCCCAACCCCCAAAGTCCAACTCTTCAAAGCTCCCTCCTTCCCTTTTGCTTCTGTTGCTGTGCCTCCAGGTCTGTGATATCAGTGCACAAAATGCCAGTGATATCCATTAGGGAGCCTTCAAGCCCATTGGGCTTACAAAGGCCCTTCATGGGCCTGTCCCATCTGATGGTTATCTGTTAGGGGGGGGGGGGGAGTTGGTCAAGAGAGCCTTTACATGTACATGGGCTCAGAGGCTCCTTGGTGCTTTGTTCATTGCTGCCATGTGCCCAGAGGTATGGCAGTAGTGGCAGGAACAAAAGGAGGAAGAATCAGCCCAAGCCCTGTGATCTTATAGCCTTCTTCCCACTAGCTACAGGATCCCTTTCATGCTGTGATTGCCTTGTTCTTGTGAACAGCAGTTAAAATTGACATTTTTGTATTTCCAAGTTTATTTTACATTTGATATACTGCACTGGCAAAACATCAATGCGGTTTACATATAGTAAAAATATTTTAATATTAAATAAAATCAGAACTACATTTTTGTATTCACAAGAAGGGCACCCAGACAAGTCGTGTAACCAGTGTATTCAACTATCGCGCTCAAGAAGATTCTTTAATAGATAAAAGGATTGTTTAGAATAGATATTTTAAAGTAATTTTTAAGAATGCAATGACTGGGATCTACTAATATGAGCATGCAGGGATATATACTTTCTAGCATGCTGAGGACCCTCGCTTTCTAAACTGGCACATAGAAATATGGACAGTGCTTCAGTGGGAGGGCATGATAATCCTTCTCCCAGCCTGGCATTTCTCAGCACCCCCCAAGGGAAACCAGCATCTCTCAAAAGAACCCCCCTCCCTAGTGTATCCTTTAAATGCTTAATTTATTCACCACAGTGACTCATATGTGATGCTCATACCAGCCCCAGAACCATTCCTCTAATGCAGTGTATCACAAACTGTGTGCCTCCTGAGATTTCAGGTGTGCCGCGACACATTGGGTGGGGAGGGGAGGAGAGGCGCCGGCTGACTTCCTACAGGACATGCCTCTCGTGGCGAGAGACACATCCTGTAGGCAATCAGCTGGTGGCAGCGCCTTTCCTCTCTGGCCCTCTTCCCTGCTGGCACCCCCCACTGGCAGTTCAGAGCCCATCTGGAGGGCCTTCACGCGCGGACATCAATGTGATGATGACATGTATGTGTATGATGTCATCATGGTGAACACTTCCAGATGCCTCGAGCCATAGCCACTAGATTTAGTGTGCCTCGGTTCGACAAAGTTTGCAGGACACTGCTCTAATGGGTCCAACTTATGTGGAAACAGGAAGTTGCATCAGAAGGGTAGCTCTGGGGCTTGAATGAGCATTTCATATGAGTTGCTGAGAACTGAAGCATTTAAAAGCTACACTGGGAGGGGGGGAGGGCAGGGGAAGGAGTCACTGAGAGACACTGGATTGACTGTAGGGAGGAGACGGAGAGATGCGAAGAGTCTTCAGATGATAGGGCTTGGGGATCCCAACAGCCATATCACAGGTACACTCAGGGCCAGCTCAAGGGACTGTGGTGCCCTGAACCAACTTTTGCATTGGCGCCCTACCCCCACAATCTGGTATCTCTCTCCTCCCCCCTCCCCTCCCACCTGTGATCTGGTATCTTTCTCTCTCTCTCAAGCACTGATGATAAAGGGTGACAAAATTCCAGTCTGGCATTTATCCCTCTAGAATTTGAAGGCTGATCGTACTGGGATTTTGGCACATTTTATCACTTGTGCCCTGGGCCAGGGCCTCACTTGGTCCATAGAGTAAGCCGGTCCTGGGTGTGCTGCTCCTGGATGGGCCTGAGCCCATTCAGGCCTACCTGTGGCTACACCATTGCAGTTCAGTAGCATTTTGTGCAGCCTGGGCTTTGAGAATTTATGTTGAAAGATAAAGGAAATCATAGGAAAGGCAGGATGTTGCATGTATATACTTTTAGAAGAGCACAAAGTCTTTGGTTATATAATGAATCTTACCCCGGTTAATTTGTTATTTGTGGAAGATTTTTCCCTGGTCAAATGAACTAAGGACAAGAGACACAGCTCTGTGGTCCCTTGCTTGTCAATGGAAGCTTCCTCGTCACTGTCCATGCTATGACTTAGAAGTCTCTCATTCTCCGAGGATGCATCGTTTTCACTACAAAAAGGAAAAGTGCATTTAATTTATAAGGGTAAACCAGCAGGATATTTTCCTGCCTATTTATCAGGTGGTTACTAGCCACCTTTATGCTGTGTAAGCAAAAATGAAACAAGGTGTAGAGGCTTAACTTATGAAAACTTTTCATGACTGTACATAATGAGAGAAACTTTCTTTTACAATCTAAACCTTTCAGTTCACACATTGATAACATTGCTTAATCTTTCTTTAATAGGTCTTAGACAGTAGATAAAAGATACACAGTTTAAGTACCCAGAGGTATCTGACAATTGACAGGGCAAATACAAGGGTATTAGGTGCCTTAGCTAGGGTTACCAGATGTCTCTGGATTTCCACAGGCATGTCCTCCTTTTGAGGACATGTCCGGGGTCCAGATGGCTTTTCAAAACACGGCACTTTTAAGCAGTATCAGTTACCTGCAAACATCAAACATCAAAATAAATTGACTTTAGACTGGTATCTTTATCAGGCTACCAAATTCATCAAGTATGACAAACATATCGTTTGATAAGTAAGTAAACTGTTGATGCTTCCAATGCTGATGTCACAAGCATTTATTAAGTGATAATCAGATTTAGCTACACATTAAAATGAGGCTTGCACGCACCTTTTTTCAGTGTTAGCTGGAGGTGTCGGCAGTTTTTCAAACTCCTCTTTTTCAGCAAAAATGACAACATTTTCTATGGATGCAAAGCAGATAAGATTATATGGGCTGAAGGGTAGGTGACCAGAGTTCTATGTCAAAAGGGACAGCTGATCTAGTCCTAGTTTTACTTTACTACTTCTGATGCATGTGTGGCTTGTACTAATATTTTGAAATTTTATATTGACTGGGGCAACATGGTGTCTTGGAGTGAAGTTACTTTTGCTGGCTTAACTGTCTCTGTCTTAAATTCTATTTCTTTATCATTGGTTACTTTTTTACACTGGTAAGAGAAAGAGGAAAATCTAAGTTTATCCACCATCTGTCTCTACAGAATCCCAAGTAAGGCAGGTAATTATCCCAGAGTTGCTTGGTGATGTAGCTCAGAAGTTATAATAGAGTAGAGTTGCTTCTCTGGAAAGGATGGTAGACCTCTCCAACATCTGATCGCAAAACAATGCTGAGTCCTGGCACTCAATCTTTCTCTCTGCAACGACTGTGGACACCACCTGAGGAGGTGAGCCCACAGGACAACCAGAAAAGTGAGTGAACAGTGGAACAGAGAAGGTAGTTAGTACACGACTTGGGAAATTGTGAGGTTGATGGAATCCCCATTAGTTTCAAGTGTGAATAGAACTTTGGAGGTTATAAAAGTGGAGTGCATGGAGTGTCTGGCTGAGAAATATGAAACAAAAAATTATATCAAATTAAAAAAATTAACCACAAATTGACCAGATCCACAAACAGGCTAATGAGGTTGCAGAGAGAACTACTAAATAAATAATAATATTAAATGAAGGAAAAAGATCTCAGAATTGCCACTCCAAGGATCATAATGTTATCATCCATTAATGGAATTGTGGCATGGATATCTTTCATTGATCTAAAAAAACCTTCTTATTATTATTTAAGAAGATGTGATTCATCTTATTTAGAAATTTTTTTTTAATATAAGTGACTTATTTCGTCAGAATTCAACTACTCAATAATTTAGGTTTCTAAAATTCAAAATTCTATTTTTCTATTTCTTTTCTTTTTACAAGCAGTGCAAAGAGCAGCAGTGCAAAGAGCATGTGCAAATAGCAAAAGTCTTAGTGCAAATTGCAGTTGAGAAGTGTGCAAACAGGCAAAATAACTTATAACATGGCAAATAATAAGCCTTAGATAAGTAAAGCCTTAAAAGAACACTTATCTTTTTATGTGAGATAAAGCGGCAGGAGATTGCTTCTGCTCACATCCCGTATAAAGATTCCAACGGGAACCCGTTTTGCCGCTATCAAGCGGCTTCCTCAGGGTTTAATTAAGATACGGGTTATCTATATCAAAGTTCCATTTGTCATAACGTTATCTTAATTAAACCCTGAGGAAGCTGCTTGATAGCGGCGAAACGGGTTCCCGTTGGAATCTTTATATGGGATGTGAGCAGAAGCAATCTCCTGCCGCTTTATCTCACATAAAAAGATAAGTGTTCTTTTAAGGCTTTACTTATCTAAGGCTTATTATTTGCCATGTTATAAGTTATTTTGCCTGTTTGCACACTTCTCAACTGCAATTTGCACTAAGACTTTTGCTATTTGCACATGCTCTTTGCACTGCTGCTCTTTGCACTGCTTGTAAAAAGAAAAAGAAAAGAAATAGAAAAATAGAATTTTGAATTTTAGAAACCTAAATTATTGAGTAGTTGAATTCTGACAAAATAAGTCACTTATATTAAAATTTTTTTTATAAATAAGATGAATTACATCTTCTTAAATAATAATATGAAGGTTTTTTAGATCAATGAAAGATATCCACGCCACAATTCCATTAATGGATGATAACATTATGATCCTTGGAGTGGCAATTCTGAGATCTTTTTCCTTCATTTAATATTATTATTTATTTAGTAGTTCTCTCTGCAACCTCATTAGCCTTTTTGTGGATCTGAGAAATATGAAACCCCATAACTGCAACTTCCATTATGGCCCTTAAGGACAAGTCCCCTTTAATTTTACACTGAATCATATGTGTTGGAATGGGGGGGGGAGCTATGGGTGCCATGGCACTCCCACCCCAAATCCCAGGAACACCATGATCTTCAGCAGCAAAAAAACCAAAGATAAATGCATCATTGGGCTGCTCTATTCATCCTCAGGGCTGCCGGCCCTGCCCTAGACCCGGAAATGATGTCAGAGGGGGTGGGACTGGAAGCCACGAGGATGAATGGAGCAGCCCCATGATGCCTTATATCTTTGTTTTGCTGCTGCTGCTATTAGTCTGGAGAAACAACAGCAACAGTAGCGGTGGCTGAAGTTTTGGATGGCAGGGGATAGATGATGGATGTAGGAGGGCAGAGGAGAGGAGGCAGACTCTGGATAGAAAAGGGAGATGGGGAACACACATGCTGGATGTAAGGAGGAGCAGAGAGGGGACAGACACTGAATGGAAGACTGGAGAGACTGGGTAGATGCTGGATGGTGGGGAAGAGAAAGAGAAGGCACCCACTGGATGGAAGGAACCAGAGAGGGGGGTAGATGGTGGTTGGAAGGGGGAGAGAGTAGATGGACACTGGATAGAAATGGGAGAGAGAGGGTTGAGGCTGGAAGGTGGAAGGCAGTGCTGAAGATCATGGGGGTGGGGAGGAGAGAAATGCCGAGCACCATAGAGGGGGTTTTAGAGGTAAGGAAGGATGCCTGATGCCATGGTGGAAGGAGGGAGTGACTATGGGATAGTAGGTAAGAGAAAGGAAGATGCAAGAGCGCAGTGTGTGGCACAGTGGTTATGTTCAATTGATTTTTATTATTTCAACCAGAACATACAAATAGAAGTTGCATACAAATCCAAAAAAATAACAGTGCAAGTTCACCCCCTCCCCCCATCCCTCCCTTCCCTCCCCACCCCAAAAGTCCAATGCCACTACTATGGCTGAGAGTGTAAGATAGTCCTAACAATTTAAGAGTCTACTGCGAGCATATGGTGTGAGGTCCTGCCAGAAGCATTCCCAGGTCTGACAGAATCTGCGGCCTGGTCCACGATCTAAATCTCCCACTAGTCTCCGCTCCAGCGTCGCATGAACAATCATCAACGCTCTCCATTGAGCGTAGGAAGGGGGTTCTCGGGACAGCCAGTTAGTAAGAATTGCTTTCTTCCCCATCAAAAGCACTCGTGACAAAAGCTGACATTCCTTTGGGTTTGGGCGTAGCTATATTATAAAGTCCAAATAAAGCTGTTGGTTGTGGGAGCCAATGCCTCCGCCAGAACCGCGTAATATAGTGCCCTAATTGTCGCCAGAACTGTTGAATTTTGGGACAATTCCAAAGCATATGCCCCAATGATGCGTGAGCATGTGCACATTTCGGGCAAGAATGAATTGTAGTAATCCCCATCCGGGCTGCTCGTTCCGGCGGGATATAGAGTCTCAAAACAATTTTTAACTGCATTTCCCAGTGGACAATATTAGGAGACACCTTCAGAATATTTTTCAGTGTCCTCTGTATCTGTTGGGCCGTTAACGTGCAGTGCAAGTCCTCAGCCCATGTTGCCGCTAAGATGTCCAAATTGGGGCCAGAGTGCCCATCCCGGATCCCCACTATGTGAAATCGAAGCAGAATCTGCTGTTGTGCAGAAAGGCTAAAGAGTTCTGAAAGAGCCTCCCTGTTATCTTCCTCAAGATGGTGCGCCGGAAGAGACTGAACATAATGTCGGATTTGGTAATATGCAAAAAAATCATTAGGTGGTAAAGTAAATGTCTGTTGTAAGTCAGCAAAAGTCGCCAGTTTCCCCTCCTCGGAGAATAAGTGGAATAGGTATTGAAGTCCCTGCACACCCCACCTCTGGAAGGCGGTATTTTGCAGTCCAGGCTGAAAGGCTCCATTGCCTTGGATGGGTAAGTATAATGAAACCTCAGAAGGCAATCTAGCAAGTTTGCAAACCCACTTCCATGCTCGTCGAGCCGGTGCAAATATCGGTTACTGGGCCACCAAAGGACGAAGCCGCGGGTCCGCCACATGCAAGAAATAACTCACATGAAACGGAGCCAGCAATGACAACTCCAATGACGTCGCAGTAAAGTCAGACGTCCCCCTAAACCAATCATTAATGTGTCTCATCTGACAGGCAATAGCATACCAATGTACATTTAATAAGCCATAACCCCCTCTGTCCCTAGGTAAGCACATTCTAAGAAATTGCATGCGGGGTCGCTTGCCTCCCCAAAGAAAACGTTGTAATCCTTTAATTAACCGGGCTTTATGAGAAAAGGATAAAAGCAAGGGCAGGACCTGAAATCGGTATAACCCTTTGGGAAAGAGCACCATATTATAAAGAGCCACCCGTCCCGCTACTGTGAGCGGGAAAGTGGACCAGTTTTGTAAGTCACGTAAAGTGTCATGGAGTAGTGGGGAAATGTTACAGTCATAAAGAGTCTCGAGGTCTCGGGGGATCCAAACCCCCAAGTATCGAATCGAGTGCACAGCCCACGTGAAAGGGAAATGGCCCCTCCATGTTTGCTGCAGTGTTACTGGACTGGCTAAAGCAACAGATTTCTGATAATTTAAGGTAAAGCCCGAATAAAATCTAAATTCGTTAAGGGATTGTATAAGGTGTCGGATAGAGTGAGAAGGGTTAGTAAGCATAAACAAGATGTCATCTGCAAAAGCTAACACCTTTAATGTTTGATCCCCGAAGTCCACCCCCACTATATCAGGATCCAGAGATACATTGCGCAGAAAGGGCTCCAAGTACAATAGAAACAACAGGGGGGGACAAAGGACATCCCTGCCGTGTGCCTCTTTCAATTAATATGGGGTCAGTGATAGTGTCATTAACAAGCAGTCTTGCCCGCGGTGTCGAGTATAACATGCGTAACGCTGTGGGCGAACCAGCCCGAAATTCCCATATAGTGCAGTATTTCAAATAAAAATGTCCAATTGACTTGGTCAAAGGCTTGCGCTGCATCCAAGCTGAGTAATAGCATCAGGGTGTCATGAGATTGTGTATGGGCCAATGACAAGAGTGCCTTTCGAACGTTATGGACCGCCTGCCTGCCCTTTACAAAGCCCACCTGTGTAGACGCGATGATATTTGGGAGTAGAGTGGCTAATCTATCAGCTAATATTTTAGATAAAATTTGTATGTCCACATTTAATAAAGATATGGGTCGATAGGACTCAGGAGCAGTGCTGTCTTTACCTGGCTTCAAAATCAAAGTAATCAACGCCTCATTCGCCTCCGTGGGAAAATGTTCATCCCGCGTAACCTGCGAATAGTAGTCCCTAAGGAAGGGACTCAGCTGCTCCGCTAAAAGTTTATAAAATTCAGCTGTAAAGCCATCCGGCCCCGGAGCCGAGAAATTTCTTTGCTGTTTAATAGCATGTGACAATTCTTTAGGTGTGATGGCTGCATTGAGAAATTCAACATCAGGGTCAGAGAGCGGCATTAGGCCGGAATCTGCCAAATAATCCCTAATGAGTGGAGCAGCTCCCGAGTCCTGGCACCCATAGATCTTCTGGAAATGAGCCTTAAAAATCTGCGCAATGTGTGCTGTGGAGTGCTGTAGATGTCCCCTATCATCCTTCATTCCCATTACATAACGATGACCTCGAGCCTGTGTTGTTAATCGAGCTAATAATTTCCCCGCACGATTACCATAGCGATGGTAGCGGAATTTTTGATACAGAAGCATTTTAACCGTGCGTTCATGGATATAAGAATTAAGAGTAGCCTCCACAGAGATCCCTAGATGCTCGTGTAGGATATTGTGTATATTGGTGTTTAGCAGTTGCCAATTCCTTTTCTAACCTAAGGATGCCCCGAGATAATCGGCGATTCCGTGCTATAACATATGCTATACAATCACCTCTAAGCACTACCTTAGCTGTGCTCCAGAACAGTGTCGGGTTATTACAGTGTTGACCATTAAAGGTCAGAAAGTCTTCCCATTTAGTTATTAAATAAGTTTTAAAATGATCATCTGAATATAAGTAACTAGGGAATCGCCAACGTACGGGTCCCCGAATGCCAAAGCCCACGTTCACGTCAAGCCAGATCAACGCGTGGTCTGAAATGACTGTAGGACCTATTACCGCCGCGTCCACATTTAAGAACGCCCTACTTGTGATAAGAATATAATCTATTCTAGATTGGGTGTTATGCGCCCTGGAGCGGTGAGTATAATCCCGTTCTGTGGTGTGTAAGAGCCTCCAGGGGTCAACCAGATCCAGTGTGGCACAGAGGTAAGGTATGCCTCTAGTTTGGGACGAGCTCACACTTTGTCCCGGTCCAGTACGGTCACAGGTCGGGTCTAGAACTTGGTTAAAATCCCCGGCTATATAGACCGGATCAGTAATGCGCTCTAAAAGCAATGCTGTGATGCCTTCAAAAAAGGCGTGATCGTATGTATTAGGTGCGTAAATATTCAAAAGGTAGAAAGAGTATGTTCCTACCGTCATCTGTAACAATACATATCTGCCCTGTGTATCAGTGGCTACCACTTTCGCTGTATATGGTAAGGACTTACGGATCAATATCACTACCCCCGCTCGCTTTTGTGGAGATGAGGCTGCATACACTGCGTCCACCCAAGACCTCCTCAACTTCTGATGCTCTATGTCCGTCAACCTGGTTTCCTGTAGGGAGGCTATATCTACTTTATTCCGTTTTAGTTGTGTTAAAATTTTGGTTCTTTTAATAGGGGAGGTGATACCAGATACATTCCAGGAGGCTACCCTTAGAGTATTAGCCATACAGTGTTAGAAGAGCTATGATCAGCAAAAAATAGAAAGCATGAATAAAGAAGCCAACCTAGGTTCCCAGCCATAAATGAGGTAGCCATAAGGCACTCAGGGCCTGCCCAAGTGCCTTCAATACAGTGGGTGAGTTACCGGACAAGAAGCTCACCATAGCTTCAAAACCTACACTCTCTTGCAGCCGTAAATTATATATATAGCCATATGATAGCAAAGGACTCCCCCCCATTCAACCCCCTCCCCCCTCTCCCCCCCTTCCCATCCTATCCCCCTGGTGCATGGTTTGAGGTCACAACTAGGGGTCCGTCCTAGGGCGGTCCCAGAGGTGTGAAAGATCACAAAACAATGCCACTCCAGGCCCCGAGTCCCCAATAGTGCAAGAAGAACAGTTATACCTTAGAAGCCCAGTACCAAGAAAACAGCAAAAAATAACTTGTCCACAACATACTGTCCCTTGAACAATCATAACTTAACAAATGCCAGGTCGCCAGCTTGAGTCATGGTTACTGGCAAAAGTGGGCCTTAAATGTAGCCCTGAGCCACCACAGTTGAGGGCCAATGCTTCCCATAAACCCAGAACCAGAGTTCGACAAGCAGCCCGAGGGTGGTACACACTCAGGTCCTGCTGTTAATCAGGTCAGATCAGACTGGGTAAGCACATGGGTGTTCAAATAGAGAGCCGCTTCCGCCGCTGTATCAAAAACATGCCATTGTTCCAGATGGTGGATACGCAATAGAGCCGGGTACAGGAACAGGAACCGTACTTTTTTTTCAGCCAAGGAGGCACATATCGGGTAAAATTGCTTCCTGCGCTCCGTTAGGGCCGCAGAGTAATCCTGGAAGATGCGGACCTCCGACTCTTCAAATTGTAAGGTCTCCCGGAGTTGTTTATATCTGCGTAGAATTTCCACCTTATGGTTATAATTTAAGAGTTTGGCTATAACCATTCGAGGCCGGGCCTCTCGGGCCTGTTCCCTGCCCAGACGGTGAGCCCGTTCAAGATGGATAGGTCCCAATCCCTCGGGTAAGGAAAAGGTTTTGGTAAGACATACCTCCAGGGTTTTTAGCAGCTTTGGACCCGCCACCGCCTCAGGAATTCCCAAAAGCGTAAGTTGGATCTGCAGGAACGATTTTCCAGGTCTTCCAGTCTCTCCGCTTGCTTTTGGGTCAGGGCCTGCAGTTCCTGTAAGGTAGTGGCCTGGGTGTTCTGTGTGTCTTCCATACTGGATACTCTAGTCTCCAATGCTGTTGTTCTTTTAGTCATTTCTGAGAGCATATTTTCTACTTTTAAAATCTGCTCTGATAGCTTGTCGATGCTGGGCTGCATAGCCGCTGTCACAGCCTGGGTGAGGGCCTGGGTGAGGGTGCCCGATGCCATTTTTTCCCCTCCGCTCTGCAGGCGCTCCCGATCC
The DNA here is from genome assembly GCF_902459505.1 of Geotrypetes seraphini. Classification (NCBI taxonomy): domain Eukaryota; kingdom Metazoa; phylum Chordata; class Amphibia; order Gymnophiona; family Dermophiidae; genus Geotrypetes; species Geotrypetes seraphini. The sequence goes on from NC_047089.1 coordinate 155,209,872, forward strand.
TTTTTGTGCAAGCGGGTTGACATCGGGGGCGCGGAAGAGGACAGAAATCTGTCCATGCAGCGAGTTTGTAGCTGCGCTTCAGAGCGCTAATTTCCGGCGATCCCCCGACGGCTGTAACCGGGCAATTCGGGACTCGGGGCCCGGGAGCTCTGGCAGCGCGTGTCTGCCGCGGCTCAACGCATCACGTGATCCCCTTGGCACAGTGGTTAAAGCTATAGCCTTAGCACCCTAGGGTTGTAGGTTCAAACCCATGCTGCTCCTTGTGACCCTGGGCAAGTCACTTAATCCCCCCATTGTCCCAGGTACATTAGGTAGATTGTGAGCCCACCGGGACAGATAGGGAAAAATGCTTGAATACCTGAATAAATTAATGTGAACCGTTTTGAGCTCCCTTGGGAGAATGGTATAGAAAATTGAAAAAATAAATAAAAGAGCTGGCAGTGGAGCTTGACCTCCCCAAACAAAAAGGCATTCCACTACTTCTGCAGTGAATAGTGTGTGGTAGGTGATGGCTTTGTTGGCTAAGCTGATTATCTCTGTGGCACCTATTATTTTGGGCATACATGACAGATTACAGGTAAAGGAAGGGAATATCACGATTTGACTCATCAGGTTCTGGAAGACCAGCAGCTGCCCAAGCCCTATTAACAGAGACAAAAAGGGGTCACTGCAAGGAAGATTAACATTTTGGAAAACTCATCTAGCTTTCTTAATTTGAGATTGCTACATTTTCATACAACACACCTGTTATCACCACTGCTGTTCCCCAGGGTGAAAGGGAGAAGGGGAGTGTACAAACAATTGCACCCCCTCCATTGTCTTCCTTGCAGTGGCCGCAGCATAGTGGGTGCTTGGGGGTGTGTCACATAGGGCATGATTCTTGCTTGGGATATTCCTGACCCTTCTGCAAACTCAACCTCAATTGATATCCCTCTCCAGGGTTTAAATCTGAAATAATAAAATGCTAGCCGCGCATGCGCACTCAACTGCGTGATTCCGTTTTCCCTGATCCGAGATGTATGTCCGTGGCCTTGCAGGCAGGAGTGCGCATGCGCGAGCGCTGGGCAGATCAACTCCACAAGCCAGGACCGCAGCCAGCCACCGTGACACGGTGGAAGAACAGCAACAGCCCCCGAGCTCCTCACCAGCCTGTCCCACCCCCTCGACAAGGGCTGAAAAGCTGGCCTCGCACGCTCTGCAACCAACTGCCACTCGCTTCCGCGTGCCAGGGTGATGTGCAGGCGCGGGGGCTCCCGCAGTGTCCGGAAGCGGCGATGGCGGCGCTGCTGCTGGTGGCGCTGCTCCCGCTGCTGTGCACGAGCAACACGCCGGAGCAGGACCCCGCCTGTCGGCAGCATGCGCTTCGCTCGGCCACTCCGTCTCCAAAACACCAGTCCGCTATTTCCAGCCCGCTGTCGGCGCCTGCAGGCCGTGGTGTTGGTTTCAGGCCCGCGGTGCCGAGCGGCGGCTGACAGGAGGAGACGGTTTCGGCCGCGCACACCGGTGTGGAGCAGTGGCTGCCAGGAGGAGGCCTTCACAGAGCGGGGACAGGGGGAGCTGTTCCTGCTCCCCCTGTCCAGCAGTAGACCTTCCTTCAAGGCAGCACAGCTAAAGCACTCAGGTAGTACATAGGACAGGGGGGGAAAAAAGGAAGGGAGGCCTACTGCTGGACAGGGGGAGCAGGAACAGGTGCTGATGGACAGGGGGGGAAAAGGAAGGGAGGCCTACTGCTGGACAGGGGGAGCAGGAACAGGTGCTGATGGACAGGGGGGGAAAAGGAAGGGAGGCCTACTGCTGGACAGGGGGAGCAGGAACAGGTGCTGATGGACAGGGGGGGAAAAGGAAGGGAGGCCTACTGCTGGACAGGGGGAGCAGGAACAGGTGCTGATGGACAGGGGGGAAAAAGGAAGGGAGGCCTACTGCTGGACAGGGGGAGCAGGAACAGGGGCTGATGGACAGGGGGGGAAAAGGAAGGGAGGCCTACTGCTGGACATAGGGTGCAGGAACAGGTGCTGATGGACAGGGGGGGGGAAAGGAAGAAAAGCCTACTGCTGGATAGGGGGATCACAGAAAGCGGCTAAGGAGACAGAGAGAGAAAGAAATAAAGACAGACACACACACACACACACATATTCTAGCACCCGTTAATGTAACGGGCTATAAAGCTAGTACTGTAATATTAGTAACTATGGGCCACCAGTACTTGGAGTCTAATGGAGCCACTGCATTCTTCCCCTTATCTTAATATTTTCATTCTCCTCCACTCCAGTACAGAGAATGTTGAATTTCTACAAATCTGATGATAAATGATAGCACGTAATGAGGAGTAAGTTATGCCAAATAAGTGAGAGATAACATTTAGAAAGTAGGCAGGAACAATGGCATAGTGTGGGTAGGAGGTGCCCAGGGAGGTGGCGACCCCCACGTCTTCCTCTCTACCCCCCTTCCACGCTCCCTCCTTCACACCACACTTGCACCCTCCCTTCCCTCCCCCCGTACCTGTTTAAATCTTCACCAGCGTGAGCAGCTTCTCTGGCCTGCTGCTCTTGCTGGTGTTGGCTTTCCCTCTGATGTCACTTCCTGGCCCCGCAAACAGGAAGTGACTTCAGAGGGGAGCCAGCTGGCGTGAGCAGCAGGCTGGAAAAGTTGCTCGCGCTGGCAAAGATTTAAAGAGGTACGGGGGGAAAGAGAGGCCGCGTGCATGGTGTGGGGGACAGAAAGGTGCCGGCATCCCCACCAAGATGGTGCCCGGGGTGGTCTGCCTCCCCCCCTTATTATGCCACTGGGTAGGATGACAGACACAGATTCTAAGAAAAACAATGATTTTAACTTTTCTTAAACAGAATTAAGATCTTAAATAACTAACCCCCACTTTTATCAAGTTTCCCCTCTATACTGGTTTCAATGTCTCTCACCTTCCTTGCCCCCCCCCCCCACACACAAATTTCCTGTATTCAGTGTCTGCTCTTTTCTCTCACTTTGTCCTCACTACTAGTAGCGGCATTTTTTCCAATAAACCAACCTGCTTCAGGGCTTCGGTCTTTCCCTATGATGCTCCCCATCCTCAAGGAAGCAGGAAGTTGCATCAGAGAGGGTGGGACATGTCTTAGGGAATGCCCGGAGCTCTGAGGCACGTTGGGTTACTTGAATCAATGCTGCTACTGGCATCAAGGACAAAGTGAGAGACAAGAACAGATGCTGGAACCAGGAAAAGGGGGTGGGGGGGGGAGGAGGAGGAAGGGGAAGGAATTTAAATTCTGCATTTCTACTGGGAAAAAAAATCATGGAAACCATGAGGTAAACAGATGTTCCAACCTAGTGCTTCTTTCTTTTCTTCCTCATTGTTGTCTTGGGCTTCAACTTTCTTCACGGCATGAGTATTGCAGCATGCTGGAATATGAATCAGATAGAGAAAAATGCTTGAGTACCTGAATGTAAACCACATAGACGGTATATAAATAATAAACTTGGAAACTAGATGTATGAGCTTAATTAATGGTCCTACAAGTGAACTGCTTACCCCTCCCCCTCTTTTATGAAGCCACATTAGTTATCGTTGGCCGAGACGGCAAAAATTCCGACTCTCATGGGAATTCTATGAGCGTCGGAGCTTTTACCGCCATGGCCGGCAATAAAAAACACAAACGCAACTTCATAAAAGGGGAGTTTAATTGCCTCATTTTTTGACTAGAATGTGTAATACATTGCAGTTACCTTGTGCAGAAGGTTTTGCTTTCAAGATGTAGAACATGATGATCAAGACAATAGCAATAGCCATGATAAATATAGTAGACATGGCTATTATCAGAGCGGTGGCTAGGTGCCCTTGTCCAGGCAGTTCTGCTGAAAAACGAGAAAGTAGAATTGTGAGCCATTGACTGAAATGAGAGATGGCGGAAAAGTTCATGTAAAACATTTAGACATATTCTGTATTAAGATAGAATGGGTTTTGGATTCTAGTTTTGGTTGTGTTAGACATGTAAGGGAATCATTCAGAAAGATCTTTTTCTGAAAGGTTGATTAGTAAGGGGACTAAAGGAGGGGGTATTACTAACATGTATTAAGGAAATAATGCATGATATTTACCTCTTAATGCATGTTAAAATGCAAAATCAAGCATTATTTTACCCTAAAACTCATTATTAGAATATCATGAGCTACATAATCATGAATGCTCAATATTATGTAAATCATATTACATAGCTTGAGTTGAACTTTGCATACTGAATTTTTCCAAGAAAAAGAAGGCCCGTCAAAAGTGGTCTTATTTTTCCTGCATGGAAGCATCAACAACAACTTTTTATTTCTATAGCGCTACCAGTCGCACGCAGCACTGCACATTGTACATGAGACGATCCCTGCTCAGAAGAGCTTACAATCTAATTATGACAGACACACAGGACAAAAGGGGAGTCAGAACAAGAGTTGATGAGGCTGGAATCACACAGGACAAAGGGGAGTTTGAACTTAGTGCTCAAGAAGGGATTTGGAGGGGGCTGAAAAGGTGGGAGGGGACCATTGAGGAGATGAAAGACAGATATGCTGGTAGGGTTAGGATTTAATTGCAGCTTCAAATAATAACATAGCAAATTATGGCAGATAAAGACCCGACTGGTCCATCTAGTCAGCCCAATCATACATGCTCCATAAATTAATCATTTTATTTAAATGGTCCTTTTTCTTAGATATTTCTGGGCCAGAAACCCAGAGCCCTGCCCAGTAGTGTGCTTAGGTTCTATCAAAGCTTATTTCAGCCCATCGTAAACATCCTAGCTATCGAAGCCCTCCCCAGACCGTCCTCAACTGAATGCCCATATATGGGACACAGACCGTGCAAGCCTGCCCAGTACTTGCCGTTCCTTCAATGTATATCCATTGTTTTCTGATTAGAGATCCTCTTTGTTCATCCTACGTTTTTTTTTAACTCTGTCACTGTTTTCTTCTCCACCACCTCCCTCGGGAGCACATTCCATGCATCAATCACCCTCTCATAAGAACATAAGAATAGCCTTACTGGGTCAGACCAGTGGTCCATCAATCTCAGTAGACCCTTCTCATGGAGGCCAATTCAAGTCACTAGTACCTGGACAAAACCCAAGGAGTAGCAATATTCCATACTCCCAATCCAGGGCAAGCAGTGGCTTCCCCCTGTCTTTGTCACTAACAGACTATGGACTTTTCCTCCAGGAACTTTTCAATATACCACAAAAGGACAAAAAGAGGCTTCAAATTATCCAAAACACCGCAATAAAACTAATCCATAAAGCAAAAAAATATGACCATGTAACCCCTTTACTGATAAAATCCCATTGGTTACCCATTAACCACCGAATCACTTTTAAAATAGCACTACTAATCTTTAAAACTATGGCATCTAAGGAACCACAATTTATTTCCAAAATGATTATTCCTTATCATTCTTCCCGCTCTCTTCGATCTATATCTCAAGATCTATTATCAGTCCCTTCTTTAAAAACAGTAGGCACAAGAAGAAACGAAATGTTCTCTGTTTTAGGACCCCACACTTGGAACTCCTTGCCCTTCTATATAAGAAAAGAAAAAGACCTCAATTCTTTAAAAAAATCTTTGAAAACTTTTTTATTTAAAGATGCTTTTACTATTTAATTTTATTCTTTGTTTATAAATTTTCATCTTTCAAGCTCAAATTTTAATCTTCTAAATTTATTTTTGCCCCTTCCTTATGTGTTTACCTTTAATGTTTCTTCCATCTTAAACCGAGAAAATTGTAACTTTTTTCCCCTTTTTCCCTAATGTACCTAGTGTGTGATGTAACCCCTTTAGTTCTAACATTGTATGTTATAAATTTTTGCTTTTCAAAAATTTGTTAAGAAGTTTTGTTTTTAATACTATTTGTTATCATACATGATATATTAATTGTACATCGCTTAGAAAGTGTTATAGGCGATTCATCAAATAAAATTGAACTTGAACTTGAACTTGAACTTGTCCAAACCTTTCTTAAAACCAGCTCTTACCACAACCTCTTGCAATGCGTTCCAGAGCTTAACTATTCTCTGAGTGAGAAAAAATTTCCTCCGATTGGTTTTAAAAGAAGAATTTCCTAACATTTACTCTTGAGTCTACCACTCCTCAACCTCAAATTATGCCCTCTGGTTTTACCATTTTCCTTTCTCTGGAATAGATTTTGGAATAGAAAGTGGGCTTTCAGTCTGTATATGAATACCACCAGAGACAGAGCCTGAAGTACTCCTGCTATATACCCATTAGGGTTTCCAGAAAACCTAAAATTGGAAAAACTGTGTGAATTGAAGTTTTACCCATGAATTTGATTGTGCTTCATCAGAAAATAATTTAAAGAAATCTTTTAAAGTCCATCCTGGGGGTCACTCAAAGCCACTGATTACATAAAACTCCGTTTTTCTGAGGGGGGCGCTGTTGAGCCCACGTGTAATGGCAGCTTGACTGTGAAGCTCCTGCACCCAACTGCAGAATCGAGATTAGCAGCACAGCTACAGCGAGTGAAATCGCAAAACTAAAACCGAGCAGGCAAGATTAAACACTTATCTACCGAAATCGCTAATTTTCGGGGCTTGAATGGCGGACAAAAAGGTAAACAAACGCCACAAACCTGATCCCCCGTCGCCCTCAAAAACACCGTTGCCGGGTCCCGGTCCTGAAACCGGAAGTAACGCTGAAATACTCGCTGAGCTTCGCGAGTTGAAAAATCTTGTGTCTGATACCAAATCGGCTACTGAAGAAATAAATGAGAAGCTAACAACCTTAACATCTGACTTTTCTCAGCTACAGACAAGAGTTCTCTCTCTGGAAACTAAGATGGATGCCACCACTCTGCACATGGCTGAGCTGAGAGCTCAGACCAGAAAAATTGCTCTTTTAGAATCTGAGATGGAAGATAGCAATAATAGATCTCGGCGCTGTAACATCCGTCTCCTTGGGCTCAAGGAAGGGGCTCACGACCGTGACCTAATCAAATATCTGGAGGATTGGATCCCTAAAATATTAGACCTTACTTTTACACGTGAGTTTGAAATTGAAAGGGCCCATAGAGTGCCCTCCTCAAAGAACCCAAATGATCGCTACCCCCGACCGGTGGTCCTTAAGCTCCTTCGTTATCAGCATGTCCTGGATGTCATGCAGCGTGCCAAGATTAGAGCCCCTGTGAAACATGAGGGTGACACCATATTATTTCTGCCAGATCTGAGTAAATCCACTGCAGCACGCAGAAAAAAACTGCTCTCATACCGGCCCCAGCTGAAGCAGCTAAATGCTAAATTTGGTATGCTGTATCCGGCCAGGATGAGAGTTACTCTCCATAATCAAACAAAAGATTATTCTAATCCTGAGGATCTGGCCGCATTCATTGAATTGCAGTCTCCCACTCCTATTCATCAGGTTTGACTGTTATGGCTGCTCGGCTGCTTCATCAAACATGTCTGTGTGATGTTATCTTGCTGTCTGTATTAATACACTAAAGTTCAGTTGCATGTATGAGTCTTTTACTAGTTATAAAAATGTTTTACTCAGCTTTGACATTCATGCTTTCAATGTATGATTTTTTTACTGTATCTTTATATGGGTGCTTTGCCTTTCTAGCTGCTGTTTTCACTCTCACAGTGCACATGGGAATTATATTGTGTGACTTTAGGTCATGTTTTAGTTATTATGGTCCTTCACAGTTGCTGGTCATAAAGTATGCTAACAAATTTTTTTCTTCAAGGTTGCGCAGCAGTTCATTCATAATGTATCATCTAGTTGTCTCTTTAACACAGGTCAAAATCAAATTTTTTGTTAATCATATAGTCATTTCTCATGTCTCTTAAATGTATTTCCTTAAATGCCAAAGGGCTGAACAACTCAATCAAACTGAAAAAAATACTACTATACCTGGACCAACTAAAACCGGACGTCATTATGCTACAAGAGACTCATCTGGATAAAGCGGCATCTGACAAGGTACGCTTAGCGTGGGCTATGCCTGTTTTCTCATCGCCTGCGATAGAGAAAAAGGGGGGAGTCATGATTTTGATCCGTAACTTGCAAGATCTTACTGTCATATCTTCCTCACACGATTTACAGGGAAGATGGGTCAAGGTTACCATCACATATGGTGGGCAGAGGTTCACTTTGTTTAACTTGTATGGTCCAAATATGGACAATCCTGATTTCTTCCATGGAATTGCCTCATCAGTTTTGCAGGATCCTGATTCTCATCTGATACTGGGAGGTGACTTTAACATGGTTTTGAACCCGGATATTGATAGAAATTCCCAATATAGATATAAAAAAACCAAATCGTGGTTTGCCCTTCAACATATGATCTCAGACCTCCACCTAGTAGACATATGGAGATCCACTCATGGCTCTGCAAGGGATTACACATTCTATTCCAATCCTCACATGTCCTACTCTCGGATTGATTTCTTTTTAATCAACAAGTCATTATGCGACTCAATCACCTCTGCAGAAATTTTACCCATATCAGTTTCAGATCATGGTGCCATCTCAATTCAAATCAAATGTAACTCTAACAAACCACTTCACCGCCAATGGCGTTTTAACTCCTCTTTACTTCAAGATAATCAATTCAAACTAAATGTACGCAAGGCTATTGAGGAATACTTCATCTTTAACTCACCGGAACATACTTCCTGGATTACCTGCTGGGACGCCTTCAAGGCGTATATTAGGGGAGTTATTATCTCACTTGCAGCAAATGCAAAGAAGATCCAAAGGGAAACCTCTCTGCAGTTGGAAACTGACATCAAGGAATTGGAATCAAAACATCAAAGTAATCCTACGGATGTCACAACTCTCATTGGACTGGCGAAGGCTCGTTTTCTCTATAACTCCACGCTCAGTAAAGAAGCCGCAAACTCGGTGTTTCATCAGTCTGCCTCATACTTTGCCGACAACAACAAGTGTGGTCACTTGCTGGCCTCTTATCTTAAAAAAAGATCGGAAAAAAAGAATATTGCTGCTATTGAATTAGATAATGGAGACCATTTTAACTACTAACAATGACATCTTTCAATGCTTTCAAATCTTTTTATGAAACGTTATACACTTCTGAACTGGTCGACAATGAGCCTGACTCACAATTCCTGGATGACCTCTCTCATCCTACATTAACGCAAGATGATAATATCAAATTGGATGAACCCTTGAATCTAACAGAGCTTTCACAGGTGATAAATTCCATGGCATCTAATAAGGCTCCCGGGCCGGATGGGCTTACTGTGGAGTTCTATAAAGAATTTCAGGATGTGCTTAACCCTTACTATCTACGTTTTCTTCTTTCCGTCATTGAATCGGGTCAAATACATGGATCATTTACTGAAGCCCATATCATAGTCCTCCCAAAACCAGAAAAAAATCCTCGCTCTATTTCAAATTACAGGCCTTTATCTCTCATAAACGTAGACGCAAAGATTTATGCTAAACTTCTTTCAAATAGGCTGCAAGGTGTTATAGCCAAACTAATCAGTTCGGATCAAAGTGGTTTTATTAATGGGAGGCTCGCCACGGACAACTCAAGAACTTTTTCACACATCATTGCACAATCTCAGGACCGCCGCCAAGACCTTATTGCGGTGGGGCTAGATGCAGAGAAGACCTTTGATCGTGTCGAATGGGGTTTCTTATTTAAAGTGTTGGATTGGTATGGATTCTCTGCAGATTTCATCAAGAAGATCAGAATACTCTACTCATTCCCATCTACAAGAACATATATAAATGGAACGTTGTCATCCACATTCCACCCTTCCCGTGGCACTCGTCAAGGATGCCTGTTATCCCCTTTGCTGTTTGATCTGGTATTGGAACCCCTACTAATTTCGATCCGTGACAATAAATCCATTGTAGGGTTCAAGCTAAGAGACACTCAGACTAAAATCTCGGCGTATGCTGACGACATACTCCTCTACATTTCTCCTGCTTCGTTCCCACATCTATTAACTTCGATCCGGCAATACTCAGACATCTCCGGATATAAATTGAATATGAGCAAGACACTGGTCATGCCTCTCAACTGCCCAGAAGTTAAGCCTGAGGTGGAAAAGTTTGGAGTTCAATGGTCTGCCACAAAAATGAAATACCTAGGTGTCTTTTTTGGACCCTCATTAGAAGAAACTACTCAACTCAATATTGAATACTTACTAATGATTGCTCGACACACAACATCAGTCTGGTCTCTGCTAAAACTATCATGGTGGGGCAGATTAGAGTCGGTGCGCATGATGATTGTTCCAAAAATCAATTACGTATTGAACATGCTGCCGTTCTTTTTGCCTCGCTCCTTCTACAACACCTTGGACTCTATTCTCACACAATTTATATGGAATAAGAAGCAGCCTCGTATTGCTCTCAAAAAATTGAAATTGACAAAGGAAGAAGGTGGGGTGAATTTCCCTGATTTTTATAAATACCACAGTGCCTTTATTATCCGACAATGGACTCATGGCCACATTGATAACAGTCATATGGTTAAGCCAAGATGGATTGACATGGAAAATTCCTTGTATGGCGTGTTCCGAATGAAATTCCTGCCTGGCCACACTCTGTCTCGTTGGGATAAAGATGATTACATTCTTCTGTCATATAAATCTGCCCTTCAGGTCCTTGAATCCACCATGTCCCACAGATGGGAACAATCTGCTCTCCTGCCGATTTGGAACAATCAGAGGTTTTTGATCCAATCTGAATCTTTTCTTTGGCCCCTGTGGCGGCAGAGGGGCATTGAGACAGTTGGGGATTTGACAAATTCCAAGGGATGGATGTCCTTTCAAGAGCTGTCAGATACTTGGGGTCTCCCTAAAACACAGCTCTATGCTTGGATACAGCTCAATCATTGCTTACGCGCTGCTATTCCGGATCTGATGTCTCTGGCGGAGAAACCGAGCCTAAGTTCTTATTTAGAAAAACCTACAATATTCACCAGCAAAGCCTCATTTTGGTATAAGATGATCAAATCGACACCAGTTAATGAACCTCTGTCCTCCGAAATAAAGTAACACAAACAACACTACACTCAATAATGTGCCAAAAAATCCTAATATAGAAACAACAAAGAAGCACAACCAGTCACAACAGGGTTTGAATGGGGGACGCTCAGAATAAGCTACAACTAGCCTGAAACAACTCCACTCAAGAGGTAAAGGGGGCTCTCAGTGTGAACCATCAGCAATGGGAGCAGAAGCTCCGATGCTTCACTTCCGGGCTGAGGCGGGAAACCTCCACCACCACACCATCATTGAGCTCCCTATGTGTATATGATAATAAAAGACACCTATAATAAGGCCCTAAATGAATAGTGAAATCAACCAACCCGTGAGCAATTTAACTCAAACGGTGAGACTACAACCTGAGCAACCTCCACGCAAACCCTGCCAGCCGAAACCCGCCAAGATAACAGCAAAACACAATCAAACCATACTTAAATTCAATCAAAATATACTTATCCAAACCAAACTGCCACAATGAAAACGCCAGGAGCCGAAGTTCAACCAAGCTGGTTTCGGGGAGGAGCCCTTCTTCAGGAACCAAGCCCCCGACCGCAAACCAAAAAACAAAAAAATGAAAAAAATGCAAAATGCCGAAAAACGAGGCGGACGGCTGGAGGGAGGGGTGACCGAGCGGAGAGCACTCACGCTTAAAAAGCGGACCAGGGACACGTCATGCATAACCCAACCAATCACACAACACGTCCTAAATCACACATACCGGGGCGGGTAAAAGAAACAAGCCCCAAAGCTGCAAAAGGAAAGCAATTTTTTGTTTTTTGGTTTGCGGTCGGGGGCTTGGTTCCTGAAGAAGGGCTCCTCCCCGAAACCAGCTTGGTTGAACTTCGGCTCCTGGCGTTTTCATTGTGGCAGTTTGGTTTGGATAAGTATATTTTGATTGAATTTAAGTATGGTTTGATTGTGTTTTGCTGTTATTCTTGGCGGGTTTCGGCTGGCAGGGTTTGCGTGGAGGTTGCTCAGGTTGTAGTCTCACCGTTTGAGTTAAATTGCTCACGGGTTGGTTGATTTCACTATTCATTTAGGGCCTTATTATAGGTGTCTTTTATTATCATATACACATAGGGAGCTCAATGATGTGTGGTGGTGGAGGTTCCCGCCTCAGCCCGGAAGTGAAGCATCGGAGCTTCTGCTCCCATTGCTGATGGTTCACACTGAGAGCCCCCTTTACCTCTTGAGTGGAGTTGTTTCAGGCTTAGTTGTAGCTTATTCTGAGCGTCCCCCCATTCAAACCCTGTTGTGACTGGTTGTGCTTCTTTGTTGTTTCTATCTCCGAAATAAAGTGGCAGCATGTGTTGTAACTTACCCTCGGACGCCATTGATTGGTGCTCCGTCTGGTTAACCATACATAAATCCATTAGATCTGCTTCAGTACTACAGTCCATTTTCTTTTTGATGCACCGTGCTGTTTGGACTCCCTCCTTATCCCACAAAATAGACCCCTCATCTTCATCTAATTGTTGGTCATGTGATAGCGTTTGATGGATCCTGGAACATTTGTTGTTCAATTGTAAACACCTGGCTATTTATTGGAACAAGGTATGAGGATACTATTTGTACTATTTTAGATATCTCTGAACATTAACAATCAGAATTCTGATTTAATGTCTCATGGTCTGTCCTTGCCTATAGATAAACACAAAGGACACCTTCTGACTATTATGTTGTCTCTTGCGATTCAAAATGTTTTGTTTTGCTGGAAAAATCTAGATAAGGTCGAATCCACGCTTGGTGGAATACTATATGTCTCCATGGTAAATATGAACAAGTGTTAGCGGAAAAAAGGAATGTTCTGGCAAATATATAATCTGTTTGGTCTCCCATACAACATTACTGTTCGACTGTTTAAATTTGTACTAACTCTCTTTTTATTACGTAACTATATTTCTGGAGAAATGATGATATGCTTAATATGTACATACTATTAAAACTAATCATGTATTATTCCTACAAATTTTGCATAACTGCATACTAGAAGCATAACTTTAAACGATTATGTTTATGTGCTTGGACCATGTACTTTGCAATTATTTTTTCTGTTTGTTTTATTCCTTTGTATTGTGTTTTCCAAAAATTAATAATACCACTTTGAACTTAAAAAAAATAATTAAAAAAAAACTCCGTTTTTCTTAAATTTGCTATCATTTTTGCTTAATGGAGCAAATTTCTTGGTATTATAGCTTTTTTATGTTTTCACACTCAGCAATGATACATTGATTTAAAAAAAAAAACCCAAAAACATTTTATGTCAATTCTTTTTTTTTTTTTTTTTTAAAGAAACAATAAATCAGTACAAATAATAACAGTACAAATCCCCGCCCACACCTTTTATTAAACCGTGGTTAGGTTTTCACTGCTGCTGGGAGCACTAACTGCCTCTTTTATAAAGCCGCATTAGTGGCTGCCACACGGCAACTGCCCCGAAGCCCTTTAAATCTCTATGGGCTTCTGGGCCGTTAGCACAGGGCAGCTACTAGCGCGGCTTTGTAAAGAGGCCGTAAATGTTCTAACACGGCTCCGACATTCATTGAATTCCTTTTCAGGTCCTTTGTCAGGACCTATGGTCAGTAGACATGGAGCAGAACAGCTTAACCCATGCTACTATTGTGGTATTGCCCAGATCAGGCAGAGACAAGGAATCACTGGGGTCCTATTAATCAGGATATTATGTTATTTGCTGTGATATTGGCTGCTCGGCTGAACAAGCTCTTGCCATTCTTGATCCACCTGACCAGTCCGTTTTTTTGCCGGGTAGATATGCCTCCACGAATGTTCTTTGGGCACTGAAAGTGTTTCAAGATGGCAGACACTAGAATGAGGAGGCAACTATTGCAAGATTGGGTATGGAAAAAAATTTCAATAAAATCCTCTAGAATTACCTGTTCTGGGTACTATCTCAATTTGGTATTATGAGAGTATATTTAACAGGTATGCCGGCATCCAACTGCGCAAGTTTTTGTTAGTGGAGAGCTCACCAAATCCTTCAGTCTTGAAAGAGGCACTAGGTAGGGCTGTCTCCTCTCACCAATTCTTTTTGTCCTCTCTGTAGAACCTTTGGCAACCAAAACTAGGCAATCGAGCTTGTTACGAGGCATTCTAGTGGGTCATAGCTTATGTTACTAGATGTAAGAGGAAACACATGGGACTGTAGGAAGATGAGGAGTGTCCCTAGTGTAAAATCCATAAATAGATGCTACTACATCACGTCCTAGAGTGTTCCTCAATACGGGGTTTATGACAAAGTGCGATATCTGAAGTGGAAGGGATCATTGGAGACTGACTGGAATGGCCACATAAAACCTTACTGCTGGGCATTGAGAAGCCTCTTGTGGAGCCTTACAGACGTTTCTCCTAGTGGTTTTCATCTTGACAAAAAAAATGTTATCCTGCAGAACTGGGTGGGAGACAACATTGCCTGGGTTCAACATTGGGTGGCCCTTATGTCACAGATGGCAGAATGGGTGCAACAAAGACTGGATACTTTCCGGGAGAACGAGAACAAGCATATCTGGACTGTTGGTACCACTTCTAATTTTGCATTGAGGTGTTATGTTGGCAATTGGGGGGGGAGGTAGTTATGAGAGGGAGGGGGAGGGAATAAAATACATGTTAAAAATGGGAGTGTAACCAGTTGAAGAGTTTCGGTCCTTGTTACTATCTTTTGCTTCTGCAGAGCAACTTATTTGTATACGGTTATAATGGTTTGCTTGTAAAGTTTCCTTTAATGTAACTGTTTTTCATTCTATTCCTTAATAAACAAATTTTGTTTTTTTGAAGGATTTTTTTGAGAAGGACAATTATTTATTTAGAACTAGGATCCAGGAATCCATGGCGTGTTGCTGTGTGCTTTTCACTGACAACTGAGAAACTACAAAGTTATGATTGAAAAGAGCTTATTTATTTTTTGCTACCCTATACAGCAGGGGTAGGGAACTCCGGTCCTCGAGAGCCATATTCCAGTTGGGTTTTCAGGATTTCCATAATGAATATGCATTGAAAGCAGTGCATGCACATAGATCTCATGCCTATTCATTGGGGAAATCCTGAAAACCTGACTGGAATACGGCTCTTGAGGACCGGAGTTCCCTACCCCTGCTATACAGCTTGAACAGTTTTTTGCAGTTACATGAAACTCAAAAAGAAGTAATTACACGACTCTAAAAAAAAAAAAAGGAATTTCAAAAAATAATACCATCGGTAATGTAGAACTATAATTTACCCCCTTTTTTACTAAGGTGTGCTGCACTTTTTAGTGTGCGGTAAATATTAGCGCCCGCTAATCACGCGCTAAACGCTAACGTGTGCATGTTATCCTATGGACGCCTTAGCGGTTAGCGCACACACTGATTTAGTGTGCGCTAAACGTGCGCTAAAACACCACGCATACCTTTGCAAAAGGCGGCCTTGGTTTACTGTTTTTTACCTACTTTATTTTTCCTTATAAGATTTTATTACTAATTAAAGATCCGAATTTTCATGGAATAACTTATGGAGAAAAAATAGGTTATGTTCTCCCTTAATGTAGGCTAGAATAGATGGAGATTTTGTTGATTTATGTTAATGTGGAAATTTTGTGTCATATTAATTTGTTTCTCCATTCTTTATGGTTCTGTATAAGAATGCAAGCAGTGTCTCACTTCTGGTTCACCACACAATTGTTTCCCATGTACACACCTTTATAGGACCCCCAGGGACCCCTGAAGAAGACTTTTTGTCGAAACGCGCACCGTGTTGGGTCCTGTATCCCTAGCGGACTAGGTCCTTTAAGGCTCTTATGTGGATGGAATTATTTTATGTGGATGATTTTAGTGTACCTTTGGAACTTTGATACTCCCAATAAAGTCCATTTGCGAACATCGTCACTCCACAGAGTTTTTTTTGGTTTTTTTAAGAATTGTTTGAAAAATTTAAAAGAAAAAAGAAAAGAGCTTATTTAAATTCAAGATGCTGTACAGATTCAAAATTATGGGGTCCTTTTCCTAAGGCACGCAAGCCATTTTAGCGTGCTAAATGCTAACACGTCTTAGTAAAAGGACCCCTATGGTTGTTAGTATACAGAAAGACTGAATCTTATTCTTTATTAAATGACTTCTTGGAATGTTAGCACAAGAATACATTAGATCAACAAAATGCTGCAAATATCGCTATTGCTCAACGTTTCAACTAGACTGTGGAATAGGCAACCACAATATACACAACATCTAGGCATAATACTGCACTTTGTTCTCGTCCTCCTACCCATATCCCTTTGATATTTTATTGAGGGCAAATAAAAGCATGATGTTGGTTTTCCAACATTCCAAACATTTTCCAACAGAGGCAGATGCATGGATAAAAATTAGGTATAGCCTGCGGCTCCTGGAATTTATACCTGGCTCATGAAAACCTCTAACTGAAAAACAATAAAACATAACAAAACAAGAACCCTCTCTCTCTTTCTCTCTCTCCAATTCTGTTTCCTGCATTTTGATGGAAACACTCAATAGTTCTAACCCTCAGTAATCAATCTCCCTCCTTTCTGTCCTGTCTGAGATTTAACATTAGCACTTAGATTTAACATTAGTTTTGAAAACTGGATAGAAGAAGATAACCTTGGTTGCCTTTTCCTCACAGAGACCTGGATCACCTCTGATACAGACCCCAGAATAACTGAAGTCTGTCCAAAAAGCCACAAAATGACACTAGTATGCAGAGAAAATAAGAGAGGAGGAGGAATTGCCATCATAGCCAGAGACACATTAAACATACATTTACTAAACAAAATAACAAACCAATACATGGATTTACTTGCATGTCAACTCTCAAGCACATCACTTAAAGGAAAACTCACATGCATACTATGCTACATAACCCCAAGTAACTGGAGTACTGCCAAGCCAATATTTGAAGAATTTATCTATCGAAACTCCCTAGTAACTACCTACAACTCCTTCTAGGAGACCTCAACCTTCACCTTGAAAACCATTCCTGCAAAGATGCTGAAACCGTACTAGCATACCTAGAAGCCTTAACATATAAAATCTTAGATCCTCAAACTACACATGAAAAAGGACACCAGCTGGACATCATAGCATACATGTCCCAACAGACCTTACACCCAGAAATTCAAACCTTAAACGGAAAATGGTACCGTTCCCTTTGGTCTGATCACTACACCTACTCATTTGAAATCAATTGGTCCTATAACAAACACACTCCGACTACTCAACAGACTACCTTCCGCTCACGCAAACATATAGATCCCACAGTATTCTGGACAAAAACAGACACCATAATCCAACATTACACATCTAAAGACTTCATCTCAAAATGGAACCTGCTAAGTAGGGCCACCCTAGACGAACTAGCCCCAGAAAAACCTAAAACCAAAATCCACAGGAAATCAAACAAATGGTTCGACAATGAACTTCTCCAACTCAAAAGACAATGCAGACAACTGGAAATAAAATGGAGAAAAAGCGACCAAGAATCCACAAAAACAGCATGGATAGCAACAAACCAAAAGTACAAACAAAAACTGAAAGAAAAAAGAAGGGCATACTACTTGAAACAAATTGGAGATGGACCCCAAGACTCAAAAAAGCTATTCCAGCTACTAAAAGTCCTCACAAACACAACACCATACATAGAGAACAACAATTCGCTCCCACCTACAGCCACCCTCTTAGCTACCTACTTCAAAAACAAAATCGCAAATATCAGAGCCTCTTTCAGCGGAACACCCTCACACATAGAGACATCATTTCTACCAACAGAAAAAGAATCAGTTGCAGCAGATAGAACCTGGTCCCATTTCTCACCTATAGAATGGGCAAAGTTCAACAATTTTTATAATAAATACAGCCATGCAGCCTGTGACCTCAACCATTGCCCTCCATACCTACTGAAAAACTCAAGCATATTATTCCGATCCCTACTTCTACAATGGATATACTCATCATTACTAGAGGGTTATTTCCCACAAGAACTCAGCAAAATCATAATAACTCCAATATTAAAGGACCCTAAAGGAACAAAAGACCAACCTTCCAATTACAGATCCATTGCCTCAATCCCATTGTACATCAAGCTGATGGAAGGTCTCGTAGCAAAAACTTTAGCCTCTTACCTAGAGAATCACAACATACTCCACCCCACACAATCGGGATTCATAGCCAAAACAGCACGAAGACATTACTAGGAACACTAATGGACACTGCAAGACAACACCTCTGTACAGGCAAGAAAATCATGCTGATACAACTAGATCTTTCTGCAGCCTTCGACTTGGTAGACCACGACATGCTTCTACAAACTCTCGACTCAATAGGAATCTCAGACAAGGTACTTACATGGTTCAAAGGATTCCTGCAATCAAGAACTTACAGAGTTAAAACAATGCAAGAAAAATCAGAACCATGGTCTAACCCCTGCGGAGTTCCCCAAGGATCACCCCTATCACCCACACTATTCAATATATACATAGCCTCCCTCAGCTACTACCTAGATAATCATGGTATAAATTCATACAGCTACGCAGATGACATCACTATTCTCCTGCCCTTCGACCAACCAGAACCCGTCATGACTAGCATAATACACCAAACTCTAAAATCAGTTGAAATTTGGATGACAGAGCACAAATTAAAACTTAACCCTGACAAAACAAATTTCATCCTACTAGAAAACAATAAAACTCCAACATTAACTAATCTTGTAATAAACTCAATCTCATATCCAATTCAACCTACACTAAAATTGCTAGGAATCATAATTGACAGAGGCTGCACCATGCAACCCCAAATTAATAAAATAATAAAGGCATCGTTCATGACCATGAGAAATCTAAGAAAAATCCAAACATTCTTCGAAAAGAAGCATTTCCTACTATTGGTACAATCTCTTATCCTTGGGATGATAGACTACTGCAACATACTATACCTACCTTGTCCCGCGACCATGATGAAGCAATTGCAGACAATACAGAATACAGCCCTGAGACTTGTATATTTCCTAAAAAAATATGATCATATCACAGAGGCATACCATGACTCGCACTGGCTTCCAATAGAAGCGAGAGTACACTTAAAATTCTACTGCTTACTTTACAAGGCTCTCAATGGAGAGGGCCCAGCCTATTGGAATAGCCGACTAAATCAATCCTCCTCAATCAGACACAGAAGATCCCACTCAATTTTCTCTCACCCATCATCCAAAGATGTTAAACGAAAAAAACTTTATGACAACCTAATAGCCTCCAAAGCAGCTAAATTGGACAAATTACTACACTGTTATCTTCGACTTCAGACTACAAAGCCTTCAGGAGAGATATTAAAACCATACTCTTCAAAAAAACACATAAAACCTATCCAGCACAACCAATCCCAACCAAATATCTAACACTCTATTTACCCTTAGATCTCTCTAATACTCTTTTATCTATCAAACGTTATCTAAAACCCATAATTTCACCCTATTCTTATCTCCTAAAGACCTCCACTTCCCTTTGGTAACTCTTTACCCAATGTTTATTACCTTAAAAAATTCTGTCATCGCTTATTCTATTCCTTTTAATTTGAATGTAATTCTTGTTTTTAGTTTGAATGTAATCCACCTTGAATCGCAAGGTAATGGCAGAATAGAAATCACTAATGTAATGTAATTTTATTTTTTTCTTCCATTCTGCTTACCCTTTCCTTTTTATTTCTCTCTTATTGTGACTTAATATTGTTCTTCTTTCTATTATATTCATATATTCCCACCATTTACTTTTTGGGCTACTAGTATAGATTGTTATCCCGTCTGGGACAGATAGGGAACAACTATGCGCCTTATTACCATGATCTTTAATGCTAACAAGTTTTTCTTTTTTTTTTTTTTTTGGTACACCACTTTGAACCGAAAGGCATTTGTGCAGTATATAAATAAAAACTTATGTAATGTTATTGGTCAGGGGAAGACAGAGGGGACAAGATGATGGCTATATGGGGGAAAAGTAAAGGGGAGAGTTACTGAAAGACTGGAGCATGACTTTGCATGAGATCTATTTGCTTGTACTGTCTCCACTGTATGCAGATAGACCTCATGCATATTCATGGTGGAAATCCTAAAACCTGACTGAGTTGCGGATCTCGAGGACCAACACTGAGCACTCCTGATCTAAGAGAAGCGTTATATCTTTGGAGGAGAGGGCCTTTCCCTCTGAAGTTCTGAGAACTGGGCAGGAGGCATGCCAACCTCTGTTTCCCAGGAATGAGTCACCGATTGACAATCTTAGCCCAGCTGTGTTGCACATTTTTAGTCACATACCCACTGAAGCACATTCTGCCTCATTAACTCCCGAGCAGTTGCCTTACCTTTGTGTGCATGCGGAAACGGAGAAACGGTGCTTGAGCCAGTGCTGCTTGAAAGGCCAGCAGAAACAACTGATGTGAATCCAACACCTACAACGCAAAGAAAAAGAAATGATTTCATTGTGAAAACACGTTTCCATGAAACAGTGGAAACTGTTGAAAATGCTTTGAGGAAGGGCAAAATATTTCACACTCAAATTTAGGATCAATAGAATAATGTTATGTTATGTTAATCAGGTTTTCTATTCTGCCTTTACCCATTCAGTTCAAGGTCGGATTGCATTACAAGAGGTTGGGTCAGTTACCGCAGTGGCGTAGCAAGGGTAGGAGGCGCCTGGGCTGGTGACGCCCCCCGTGCCCTCCTCTCCGCCCCCACGCCACACTCGCGCCTTTCCTTAACTCCCATACCTGTTTACATCTTTGCCAGCGCGAGCAAGTTCTCCAGCTTGCTGCTTACGCCAGTGTTGACTTTCCTTCCGACGTCACTTCTTATCCCTGTGACTAGGAAGTGATTTCAGAGGTGAACCAGGCCAGCGCAAGCAGCAGGCTGGAGAAGTTGCTCGTGCTGGCAAAGATTTAAAGAGGTATGGGGGTGGGGAAGGGGAGGGAACGAGGGGGGGGGGCGGAGAGGTGCTGGCGCCGCACCAAGACAGTGCCTGGGGTGGGTCACTCACCCCTTACTAGGCCACTGTTAACATGGACATTCAATAGAGTTGCTAGTACAGGTAGGTCAGTACAGTTAGGTCATAGTTACAAATACATAGCTACAAGGTCAAGTAGGTCATCTTTGGCTCATTGTTATGTCCCAGGACTTACAATAGACAGTTTAGAAATGGGCTTTTACAATTACCATTTCATTTACTTCCGGGTTGGCTCCCTATCTCAGTACAGAAATGCTTTTAAAAGTTTTCTCAACCTGAGATAGTGGTCATAGTTAAAATACAAGTTATATAAGGAGCAATTATCAAAATTCTGTAACCAGGTGCAAAATCCGTGGATACTTTCACCCATGGACTTTGGACCATTTCTTTATTAGTTCAAATATTTTTATAAATTTTATCAATACGTACAAAAGTACACAAATGTTAACAAGACAGGATATGGACAAGCAATATATCATCATCATAAATCTTGACTGGCAATAAACTAAACATAGTACAACTAGTCAAACCCTGAAAGTGTCATTGCTGAGAAACACAAGAGAATGTCAATGCCCCATCCCTGCGACCACCATCCCTGTCACCACCTTGCCACCGTGACCACTGTCCCCGCCCCATCCCCGCAACCACTGTGCCCGCCCCAACCCCGCGACTACTGTCCACTCCCTCCTTCCTAGTGTGAGGAAACATGCATGATCACGGATCGCACGGTCAAGAAGCCCCTCCCACCCGATCGCCGCGTCCTGCCATCTCCCTTCCTCCACCTCACCTTAGGTGCCTGCCGAGCCCGACTTTAATTCTTCTCCCAGCCGCACGCTTTCGATAAGCCACATGCGCGGCTGCTTGAGCTGTTGCATCTTCTCCTCTGACCCAACTTCCTGTTTCCGGTTGCATCAGAAGAGGAGATTCAACAATTCAAGCAGCCACACACGCACGGCTTATTGAAAGCATGCAGCTGGGAGAAGAATTAAAGTCGGACTCGGCAGGCACCTAAGGTGAGGTGGGGGAGATGGCAGGACATGGGATGCGGCGATCAGATGGCTTCACTGTGGAGACAAGACCATTCACCGCTCCACGGGGCGGTGAATGGCCTTGTCCCTGTCCCCGCAGCGACCATTAATTTTTCTCTCCCCATTTTGGCGGCTAGCCGCGGTTAACAACCACCGTGTCATTCTCTAACACACAATTCTACCAGTACTTTCATCAAAGGGTGGGGACCTAAAGAGTCCTACTGTATCACAGACCAATGACACTGCAGTCAATATGTCTGTATATAATCTAATGTCTCTCTTATACTTTGTATGTTTAAACCGACTTTGCACCATTTCTGACAGTGAAAGATTCTCCTTTTGAAAACAACCCAGGATAACACAGCCACAGAGATTTGCATATGCTTCTCTGTGGATACCACTCAATATAGGCAATTATAACTATAGCAAAATGACAAAATGTTAGCGTAATAAACAATTCAAACAGTGAAATTAACTTGGAAATAAGCAAATCAGTTCTGTACACATTAAAACAGCACAGTAGAACAGACATATAACAGAAAAATACTCATCAGTATACTGCAAATGAAACATTTTAATAAGCAGCACAGTAGAACATTCATAGAGGAATCCTCCATCATTCTTTCTCCTCCTCTATAATGGACATAGGTGGTATGTGCTTTGAAGAAGTCATGCCTTCATTATATATTGTTCCTTTCTCTTCTCCTATGCTGCCTTACTCCACCTGTTGACTAATGGGCCTCACCTGGACAACTTGATGCTTTTTTTTATATTTTTATTTTTTAAACATATGGCCTAAATGCTCTGCCGGGACTGGTGTAGTAGTGGAATCAGTAATCCACAGAAAATCCACCAGGCAATCCAAAGTAGCAGAATACATGTTTTGATGTCTGAAAGACTTTAACTCAGTAATTGAGATTACTTATTACTGGTCTTTTGGAGTGATCGCTCCAGTCCTGACAGAACATCCTTGTTTGTGTATGAACTATCAATGACTTTTGTCTTTGACATAGCCCTCCGTTAGGGCAAAATGTGATCCATATCGGGCACTTTTTATGCACTCTCATTTATTAGTCTTTCAGACATCAAAATGTGTATTCTGATTCTTTGGATTGCCTAAATGCTCTGCCTTCTCCACCACTATCTCCCTCTCTGTTTGTACCTGCATTTATGAGGTCTCACTCCTGTTGCCTTCACTCTACCCTTAACATCATTGCTTCCTTTCCACCACAATACACTTTCACCTCTCACATACGTTCAGTGCCCAGATAGTTACTCTTCCCCCTTCATTCTCTCTTGCACTACATCCTCATGCACTGTAGAGGTCTGGCCTAGTGGCTAGGGAAGTCAGGATTCTTCTACTAATCCTCCTCGTACCTTGCTCTGTTAATTTAATTCTCTTCAGGTATAAAATGTAGAACATAAGACCTCTGTGGATAGGGAAATAGCTGTTCTTCCAGCAAGTAACTCTCTTGGATTTGGAAAGGCATGCAATCAAATCTAAATCCTTTGTCAGACTAATCTATCTGCAGTATCTACTGTGAAATACAGTGTCTATTTGTTTACTGCATTGGTTCTCATTCCTGTCCTCTCTTTCACTTTGGCTCAGACTACTACTTCATTTTTAATCATAGCACTTAAAAGACGTCTCATTTAACTCCTGGTGCATTCAGTAGGTTTTATTTATTTATATACCACCTATCAAAGTTATCTAAGCGGTTTACAATCAGGTACTCAAGCAATTTTCTCTGTCTCGATGGGCTCACAATCTTTCTAATGTACCTGGGGCAATGGATGATTGAATAACTTGTCCAGGGGAGATATGATTGAAGTCTACAAAATCTTGAGTGGAGTAGAACGGGATACAAGTGGATCGATTTTCACTCCATCAAAAATTCCAAAGACTAGGAGACATTCGATGAAATTACAGTGAAATACTTTTAAAACCAATAGGAGCTATGGATAGAGAATAGTTAAGCTCTGGAACGCATTGCCAGAGGTTGTGGTAAGAGCAGATAGCGTAGCTGGTTTTAAGAAAGGTTTGGACAAGTTCTTGGAGGAAAAGTCCATAGTCTGCTATTGAGAAAAACTTGGGGGAAGCCACTGCTTGCCCTGGATCGGTAACATGGAATGTTGCTACTCTTTTGGTTTTGGCCAGGAACTAGTGACTTGGATTAGCCACTGTGAGAACGGGCTACTGGGCTTGATGGACCATTGGTCTGACCCAGTAAGGCTAGTCTTATATTCTTCTTGTGGTCACAAGGAGTAGCCTGGTGCTGAGGCTGTAGCTCTAACCACTAGGCTACTCCTTCCTCCTCAGATGGTATATCCTGATAACCTGATACAGTTCTCACTATTTGTATGTATCTCTGTTATCTATTGTCGCCTCTGCAATATCTTTGTGTACAGGATGAATACTTCCATTGTAGAGCTCCTATAATCTATATATCTGGGAGAATCTGAGAGCTGGGGATGGGTGAGAATGTTGACAGATATCACTTTGGAATGGGTTTAGACCTCCCATGTTACATTTCACCATATATCTGACAAGCTTTGGCAAATACTTCCAAAGTTAGGGTTTGAAAAAAATACAATGATGCTGAACAATTACTTTGGGTTGCAGCAAGTCAACAATAGTTAAAAGTGTGCAGTGGAAAAGCTAATAGGCACTTCTAGACTAGGCAACAAGCTAGAGCTTGCTTTTGTCCTATGAATACTATGCCTTACATGTCTTTCCCTTCTTGAGTTTCAGCATGTAATAATTAGTTTCTTCTCTGCCTGTTTCATCTTCCCACTACTTTTTGTAACGTTAACACACCTCATTTGTTCATTGATTCACACATTTCAACACTGATGTTTTCAACATTGAAGGATATTGGGGCCCAGCAACCGGCAGAAAACACTCCCTGTCACTCTTTTTTTATTTACAAATTCTTGATATACCATCAATCATCTGAACATATCGAGGCAGTTTATCAATATGTTAAAAAAAAAAAAAAATTCCAAGGGAAAGTCATAGAAAAGGGGATAGAGGAGTGAGGGGAGAGAAAATCATGGAAAGAAAACAAACAGCATCCATATCAGTGTCAGGCATGCGTCAAAGAATGGGAAGCAGAGTTAAATAAGGAAAAATACTAAAATTGTCCCCCCCTCCAAAAAAGTAAAACAAATTGGAACAAAAACTTGCTCAACTCTAGTTTGGATAATGTGTACATACTGAGACAAGTGTAGCAAGGCCAGATATACTGATATCACTTAAAACAGGAACCTGTGAATCTCAAATACCCGGACACCCAAACTGGCAGATGCCTTATGGGGTATGAATATCATCACAAATTCACAGAGGACCCATATCAGGATCAGTGATTAATGATGCTGACCAAATCCTGATATGGGTCCTCTGTGAATTTGTGTTGATATTCATACCCCATAAGGCATCTGCCAGTTTGGGTGTCCAGGACACTTGTCTCAAAAAAAAAGTATCCAAAATGATAGTAGTAATAATAAAAACAAAAGGTTTTTCTTCCTATAAAGATTCAAAATAAGTCTATAAGCTTTTTCCATAGACTGAAAATAAAAAGCATTGGCTATGAGAAGATGATTTTGGACTGAATTCTGTATATGGCACCGAAAAATCGGTTCCAATAAAAATTAGCACTGTTATTCTATAAATGGTGATTAGAGTTAACTTATTTTGTCTTATTTTGATCATATTGTCAAAATAGAAAGATCATTGGAGGAGGACATCATGTTTGGGAAGATCGAAGAAACCAGGCAAAGAGGGTGACATGCAATCAGATGGCTGGACACGTTGAAAACAATCATGGGGATGACACTGGAGGTCCTTACTGGACTAGCGCAAAACCAATTCCTTTTTAGATCTGTAATTTATCAAGTTGCAAGGACTTGAAAACGAGTTGATGTCACCTAACTAACTAACACAACTAAGTGGGAAAGGAAAATCCTGTATCTAGGTATTAAAACAGTGTCCAGTTAAAATGTACAAACCAATCTGCCAATGCAAGGTAATCCAATATAGCTGGTAAAGCAAGCAAAGAGGACCCAACATGGTCCCTGTTTCAGCTATTTACCTTCTCAGGGGTCTCAGTAGGTCCATTATTGGTAAGCAAGCATTGGAGCAAAAACAAGGTACTAAAAGAACTCAAATATGAAATTGCTGACCTGCTGTTAATGATCTGTAACCTGTCGCCAAAAACATCTGAAGTACCTGAAGATTGGATGGTGGCCAATGTTACGCTGATTTTAAAAAAGGGTTCCAGGGCAGATCTGGGAAATTGCAGACCAGTAAAGCTGACTTTAGTGCTGGGCAAAATGGTAGAAACAATTATAAAAAATAAAATTGTGAAACACCTAGACAAACATGATTTAATGAGACAGAGTCAACATGGATTCAGCCGAGGGAGATCTTGCCTCACCAATTTACTTGACTTCTTTGAAGGTGTGAATAAACATGTGAATAAAGGTGAGCCAGTTGATGTACTGTATCTAGATTTTCAGAAAGCTTTTGATAAAGTTCTTCATGAGAGGCTCCTGAGAAAATTAAAGAATCATTGGATAGGTGGCAAAGTTCAGTTGTGGATTAGGAATTGGTTATCAGATATAAAATAGAGGGTAGGGTTAAAATGGTCATTTTTCTCAATGGAGGAGATGTAAAACAGTAGAGTGTCGCAGGGGTATGTACTGGGACTGTTGCTATTTAACTTATTTATAAATGATTTGAAAATTGGAACGATGAGTGAGGTAATTAAATTTGCAGATGACGCTAAATTGTTCAAAGTTGTTAAAATGCATGAGAATTGTGAAAAATTACAAGTAGACCTTAGGAAATTGGAAGACTGGGGCGTCCAAGTGGCAGATGACATTTAATGTGGACAAATGCAAAGTGATGCACATTGGGAAGAATAACCTGAATCACAGTTACCTGATGCTAGGGTCTACTTTGGGGATTAGCGCCCAAGAAAAGGATCTGGGTGTCATCATATACAATACGATGAAACCTTCTGCCCAATGTGTGACGGTGGGCAAGAAAGCAAAAGGGATGCTTGGAATTATTATAAAAGGGATGGTTAACAAGACTTAGGACCTGTTTTACAAAGCCGCGCTAGCGGCTGCAGCGCGGTAAAGGGCTTCGGGGCTGTTGCCGTGTGGCTTTGTAAAACAGGCCCTAAGAATGTTATAATGCTCCTGTATCGCTCCATGGTACGACCTCATTTGGAGTATTGCATTCTGTTCTGGTCTCCTTATCTCAAGAAAGATATAGCAGTGCTAGGAAAGGTTCAAAGAAGAGCGACTATGATGATAAAGGGGATGGAACTTCTCTCGTATGAGGAAAGATTAAAACAGTTAGAGCTCTTCAGCTTGGAAAAGAGATGGCTGAGGGGAGATATGATTGAAGTCTACAAATCCTGAGTGGAGTAGAATGGGTACAAATGGATCGATTTTTCACTCTGTCAAAAATTACAAAGACTAGGGGACACTCGAAGTTACAGGGAAATATTTTTAAAATCAATAGGAAGAAATTTTTTTTCACTCAGAGAATAGTTAAGCTCTGGAATGCATTGCCAGAGGTTGTGGTATGAGCAGATAGTGAAGCTGGTTTTAAGAAAATGTCCTGGAGAAAAAGTCCATAGTCTGTTATTGAGAAAGACATAGAGGAAGCCACTGCTTGCCTTGGATCGGTAGCATGGAATGTTGCTACTTCTTGGGCTTTGACCAGGTACTAGGCTACTGGGCTACTGGGCTTGACCATTGGTGTGGCCCAGTAAGGCTAGTTTTATGTTCTTATGAGATCACCCGCCATCCTCCCGCCGATTTAAGGCAAATTGCCGAAACACAAACCATGTCAGGTCATCTTTACTTGCTTTATCAGTTATATTGGATTATCTTGCATTGGTGGATTGCTTTGTACATTTTAACTGGACAATGTTGGGCTCATAGTCAAAACATCCAGATGTCCAAAAACCCACCAAAGTCGGAACTTGGACGTCTTAATCGACAGGAAATACATGTGCCAATTTTTGAAACCATTTTTCTGGCCATCCAGCAGGACTTCTAAACCACTGCGCATCCAGCGCTCAAAGGGTCATATTGAGAGGAATTTGGGCAGGCTCTGGGCAGGCTTAGATTTAGATGTCCTGCTGGGATAATTGAATGTTTTGGCAGCACTATATATTTGGGGGGCACCATATGTTGTTCTCCTGAACATCTAACTGACTCTGAGACATTAGCACTTAAATGTTTTGTCTACATTGATGTGTATGAATATTGAAGCTGCCATGTAGTCCAATGCTGGTGCTTTTTAGTATTTAAGTATATGGCTAACAATTTATGGGTTGGTGATAATATGAAAAAGATTATGAAGATAACAATCAATGGTATTAGTATATGAAGTTATGCAGAGGGGTTTTTTTGGACCAATGATTGAAATCTGGAACTAGTAAGTCTCAGAACGAACCTCAGATTTTTTTCTGTTTAATAGTTTCTGAGCAGGTTTCTGAGGTCCTTTTTCCCTCTCTAAGATTACACTTCTTCCTCCGTATTCACGGTTTCCGTATCTACGGTATCGATTATTTGCGATTTTTCGGCCGCTGACTCCACCCCCCCAAAAACATCATCACTAAAGTTTTTTCCTTTTAATGTACAGTACCGATAAAAAAGTTTATCACTTACCATTACTGTAACTCTGAAAATCGCTGCTTCCATGCTTTCTCCCACAAATTCTCCCACAAATTCACTGCTTCCATGC
Organism: Geotrypetes seraphini; assembly: GCF_902459505.1. Lineage (NCBI taxonomy): Eukaryota > Metazoa > Chordata > Amphibia > Gymnophiona > Dermophiidae > Geotrypetes > Geotrypetes seraphini. The sequence goes on from NC_047089.1 coordinate 155,238,657, forward strand.
TTCCCAGCATCCCTAGAGAAAAAGGCTTCTATCCAGCATGCATGAAATCGTTGAGAAAACCAGCCCAAACACTTCAAAATACAAATAATAACTTGTTAAAAAAAATAAAAATAAAAACAAAACGCTGTTTCGCGGCAAGAAGGCAAATCCCCAAGCAGCTGAGCTCCCTGGGAGCGAGTTTGCAGAGTTTTTGACCGAAGCCCGGGAGCAGACTGCTCTGTTCGTCGTGATGGAGAAAGGGGAAAGAGAATTTTCTCAGGTGCTTCCTGGCCCACGAGGACGTGCCAGCCCAGAGCCTCTAACTCCTGCTCTTCTCGCGGCTCACCACACAATGAGACCGGCACTTGGAAGCGAGCAGGCTGCAACCCAAAGTAGTGCCGGTTCCAACCGTAGCAGCAGCATCTGCGTTGGAGACTCCCTCCACTCCTGCATCCGATGCCTTCTCCTCTTCTTCCTCAAAAACCGTGAATAACAGTTGATACGTTATTCGCGGTTTCAATAGTAAAAATGATGTCACTTTCCCAAAACTGCAAACAACATATAAAAAAGTTATTCGCGGTTTTTTCATATTCGCGCCTATTGCCGGAATGCATCCACCACAAATACGGAGGGAGAAGTGTAGTTGTTTACCATGTGATATAGATAGAAGTCATTTTGGTGTTATAGGGCTAGATGCACTAAAGATAGCAACTCGATCGTAGTTGGCCGATTCTCTGGCTGATTCTCCAGCAGCAATCGATGCACTATCAAGTTTTTGATATACCGCATTGGTAATAACATCTATGCGGTTTACATATTAAAAATAAAATTTTAAAATGAAACAGAAAAAAAAACCCATTGTCTTTAATAGGATAGATAAAAGTTTAAAGTTAGGGTTAAATAAAATCTGTGAGAGCTTGGTTTCAGATTGATCCCTACAAGGTCTGCTCTGATCAGAGTTATCAGTCTATCAGTTTTGTAAAGGTGGGGGGGGGGGGAGGTTAGTGATTAGAGTACTGGCCTTGATAGCAGGGGTGCTAGGTTCAAATCCCATTGCTGCACCTTGGGCGAACCAGTTAACCTCCAATACCTCAGCTACAAAATTAGACCCTGAGAGGCTGTGAGGCACAGGGGAATGACCAAGTTTGTTTAAAATTTGATATACCACTTAATAAGTATCTAAGAGGTGTACAAAAATATAAAAATTTAAAATTCAGGGATATCACATATTAAACTAAACTAAACTAAACCTTAGGTTTGTATACCGCGTCATCTCCACAAGCGTAGAGCTCGGCACGGTTTACAGGGTTAGGTTGAAAAGGAGCTACAATGAAGGGTTATAGGAAAGGAGCTAGGAAGATAAAGAGGGACAGGGAACCAAAAAGCGGGAAGTGTTAGATTTTTGAAAAGAGCCAAGTTTTCAGGTGTTTGCAGAAGGTTTGGAGGGAACTTGAAACTCTGAGCGGGGATGTGAGGTTGTTCCAGAGTTCTGTGATTCTAAAGGGGAGGGATGTTCCTAGTTTTCCTACGCGGGATATACCTTTTGTAGAGGGGAATGATAGTTTCAGTTTTTGGGAGGATCTAGTGGAATTAGGGTTAGAGGAATTCCAGAAGAGTGGGATAACGGGAGGGAGGATGCCATGTAGGATCTTGAAGGCTAAACAGGCACATTTAAAGAGGACTCTGGAGTGAACTGGGAGCCAGTGAAGTTTGGACAGGAGTGGGGAGACGTGGTCGAACTTGCCTTATTAAATCAAAAACAGGGACAAAACGTTCATATACATGTGGGTAAAATACAATTATTGATAGGATAGATGTACAAATAATGTAAAAACAATAGGAGAAGGGTGTGCTTTTCATATGAACTTGTAGAATAGAGTTCTGGATATTACAAATTGTAGGCGTCTTTGAACAGAAAGGTTTTTAAATTGGATTTGAATTTGTCTAAGGAGGATTCTTCTCGGAGGATTGATGGTAATGAATTCCATAGGGTGGGTGCTGTCACTGAGACGATCATTTTGTGTGTACAGCAGTGTCATAAAAGAAGTGGCTTAGAGAAGGAACAGTTAAGAGATGTTGATTAGTTGATCTAACCCCCTCTTTTACAAAGGTGCACTAAGCTTATTAGCGCGTGCTAAACGCTAATACGTGCATGTTATCCTATGGACGCGTTAGCGGTTACCACACACGTTGATGTAGTGCGTGCTAAATCCATGCTTAGCGCGCCTTTGTAAAAGAGGTCCTAAGTGTTCTTGAAGAGCAATAAGGAATAATCAGCTTATCCATGAATCCTGGAGAATGAAAGGATTTTATTTTGAAAGTGAGAAGCAAACTTTTGTAGGTAATCCTGTGGGAAAGTGGCAACCAACGAGGTTTTATCAGAAGAGGAGTTACGTGACAACAAGCATATCTGAATGTAACTCACCTTGAGCTACTACTGAAAAAAACACAAGCAAAATCTAAACGCACAAAATTATATGCTCATTTACACAAATTTAAGAATTGCAACTGGTCAGGCTGCATGGGCCATTTTGGCTTTGTTCTGTCCGCATTTACTATGGTCCTGTTCTGCTATGTATTCTTTCTTGTCCCTACTTTTCCAACAACCTCCTTTGCAAACCATACTTGTCTCCTTTTCTTCTGACTTCTACTTTCCTAACCTAAAAGTCTATAATCCTTTTAGTTTCACTCATTATCAAACTGCAAAAAGATTTTTGTAGTTTTCCAGGATTTCCTTAATGGATTTCCCCATTTTAAGAACATCAGAATTGCTGAAGTCTTCTGTGAGGCCTCATTTTGTGTTGCATCTTTTTCCATCATTTTGTGTTGCATAGATCACCATCAAAAGAAACTAGAAACTTCTACTTATTTGCTTATCCAAAAATTAATGGGTGTAGATATAAGACCTTCTTAGATAGGACCCTAGCATTTCAAGCTGGTAGGCAACAATCTTGGTTAGGTAAATGGATTCAGCAAGCTATGTTATCCTATTGCAGTTTTCAGAAATTCATTAAGACCACTTTGTTCGATAAGTTTATTATTGAAATTCTATTTTACAAATATTTGCATTTTTTACTGTGTTATTATATTTCGCTGATTGTCCAGCTCTTTTTAGTGTAAACTGCCTAGAACTTTTGGTTATGGCGGTATAAAAGAATAAAGTTATTATTATTATTTCTCTGCCTGCACTTTTACATTAATCCATTTCAGAAAGTTGTGAACAGCCAAGTACCGTAAGCTATCTAATGCAGAAAACCACATGAATTATTGCCTTGAACAGTTGCAAAGCAAGGGTAGGAGGCGCCTGCGGCGGTGGCACCCCCTGAGCCCTCTTCTCCACTCCCTCTCTTTTCATGCCAACCCCCTGCTCCTTCTGCACCCCCATGCCACACTTGCACCCTCTCTTCCCACCCTGTATCTCTCTCAGTCTTCACCAGTGTGAGCACCTTCTCCAGCCCGCTGCTTGCGCTACTGTTGGCTTTCCCTCTAACGTTACTTCCTGGCCCTGCGACCTGGAAGTGATTTCAGAGGAAACCAGGTTGGCATGAGCAGCAGGCTAGAGTAGTTGCTCGCATTGATGAAGATTTTAAAGAGGTATGGGGGGGCGGGGGAAGGAAAGGTGTGAGCATGGCATGGGGGGGGGGGGGCAGTGAGGTGCCAGCGCCCCCAACAAGACAGCTCCCAGGGTGGTCTGCCCCCTCCCTTACTACTTACTATGCCACTGGCCTTGAATACATTGACCTCTCTCTCCCTCATATGTATTCACTTGGGGCCTGATTCTATATATGTTGCCTACAAAATTGGTGCCGACTAGAACAGCGCTTAGCGTGATTCTACAAGGTGTGTGTACCTTTTATAGAATCTTGCTTAGAACCTGTGTGCATTGTAAAAGTTAGGTGCAGGTGTTTAATCAAACTAAAATCAGGCCTAAAAGCCTGTGCCTATGTTGTGCGTGTATTAGGTGTATTCTATAATAATAATAATATTATAACAATGGGGCTCATTTTCAAAACAGAAAGACATCCCAAAAAATGGCATAAACTGGCATTTGGACGTTTCAGTCACCAAAATGTCCAAGTGCCGATTTTCAAAACTGACTTTTTTTATGCATCTTGTAGGTAATTTTCCCTCCAGTATGTCTAAATCTTAAGGGGGGCGTGTTAGAGGCATATTTTATGATGGGAGTACTTTGACGACTTGCAGGGATAATGAAACCCTTTTGAAGACATCCAGGGCATCATTTAGACATTCAGAATAAGACCTGTTTTAAAAGACCACTGGATGCCTGAAGGTATGACCTCCACACACTCCCCCAGTGGTCACCCACTCCCACCCCCCAAAGATGTGGAAGAAACAGTACATATTAGTGTCTATAATAGCTGCAGATATTATGGGACGTCCTCGTAGAGCAACAAGCAGGTGTCTGGAGTAACCTGGTGGGCGGTGTAGTGAACATTAGAGAGGGGGATACAGGCCTTTATTCCAACCTACCCACTTCATTTATGGTGGAAAGTGTGAGGCAGTCATAAGGGCTATTGGGATGGTAGTCAGATGGGTATAAGTTTTGGGGGAGGTTTGGAGGGCTCACCATACACTATAAGGTTATGGTAAAATATGTACTTGCTGACACCCTTTATGTGAGGTTCAAGCAGTGCCCCCTAAGGTGCCCCACTGTTCTGTTAGCATGTCATTCCATTAAAATGCTGACCCCTCCCACGTCCAAATAGGCTTGTTTTGGATGTTTTGATTTTTGAAAATGGCCAAAAATGATAGACGTCGTAAGGACCAGAACATCTAGACGAGCCATTTTCAAAAAAAAAAAAAAAGAGATGTCTTGTGGTTTCAAAAATGGTCATTTTCCAACCCTTGTGGAGATGTCGAAAGTCAGACTTAGACCTCCTTTTGAAAATGTCCCTCCTGGTGCATACCTTTTAGGAATGCCCACGATCCACTCTTGGCCCTGCCCCCTTTTCAAATTTGTGCACTGCAACTGGCACATACTTTTTATAGAATCATGCTTTCTGAGTTGTGCGAGTAACTTTTAATTATACCCAATTACTGTACTTTATGAGGTGTTAATTGGCAATGATCAGCATCGATATAAGTCAATTAATTTGTGCACATACATCGGCTATGCACACCTATGTGCACGTACAATCTTAGGCTACATACAGAATTTAGGAGTTGGATTGCTGTGGATGCTAAAGTTACTACTGTATTCTGGGCTACATTCATACATAATTGTCACATACACTTGTAGTTATAAGAAAGATTATAATTCATTAAGAAAAAAAAAAATCCAGGTTTTGACCTTGGCAGCTTTCTTGCACATCCTGCCAATTAATACACCTGCATAACGAGGTTACTAGACAGCAGCTAGTTTATGAAGGGCCTTTGTTAATAGCATAGTATGCTTTGCTTGAAAAATAAATAAATAAATATATATGTATAATTATAAGAATGAACCCAGAACATATTGCTATGTCCATTCCTGTCCTCTCAAACAATGGATTCCTTCAATTAAAAAAAAAAAAAATAAAAAAGTTCAGGTTACACCTATGTGATTTCCAAACCATATGTGTTTATTAATTACTGTTAGAAAAAAAATTCCGTGGGTAGAGAACTTGTAGACTGAAGCCAAATAAGATGTTATTGTGTGGGGCAAAGGATCCTTTTCCAGGCCCCAAACCAAAGTGAAAGCAGAAAGGAGTCAGAGTCAATGTTCTGCATCCCAAGTTGCTTTTCTTATTTTTCTTTTTTTAATAGCAAAGGTATATTATGTCACTTCTTTATGGTTTCTGATTTTTAAATTGCCTCGAGTATTATAAAGAAATAAAACAAAAACCCCAAAGGAAATAAGGTAATACCTTGTTTTATTGGACTAGCTCGATGCAATTTGTGATGAGCTTTCGAAGGTAACCCTTCTTCTTCAGATTAGAAATAAGCAAATTGCTTCACATATCTTCTTCCGTGTGCTGGACTCTGTCACCTTTTACAACTAAGACGGTCTTGCATATGTGCTTCCGTTATATTCTCCAATTAGTAAATAGGCATAAACAAGGATGGTTGAGTTTTGCTTTCTTTTGTGGTATGAAACATGACGGTATAATATATAGATAACATTTCAAAGACTTAACTCAAGTCTGTATGGGTGAAAACAAAGAGTTAATGCAGCTACAATATATTGGCTGAATTTTCCTAAAGGGAGTTATGGCCACTTATAAACTAGTCAAGAAATATGTTATTTAAGTCCAGAAAAAAAAGTATCACATCATATTACCTTTTATTAACATTTATCTGTATGTGATAGGCCAGAACACAGTACAGGGGTTCAAGGAAGGTTTAGATAGGTTCCTAAAGGTTAAGGGGATTGAGGGGTACAGATAGGAGTAGAGGTAGGTTATAAAAATGGTCAGGAACTACTTCACAGGTCATAGACCTGATGGGACGCCACGGGAGCGGACCGCTGGGCGCGATGGACCTCTGGTCTGACCCAGTGGAGGCAACTTCTTATGTTCTTAACTTGCATGTACTGCTTGTTTGTCTTGGCTGTTTAGATTGTAAGCTCTTTTGAGCAGGGACTGTTTTCTTCTTTGTGACTCTGTACGGTGCTGCGTACGTCTGGTAGCACTATAGAAATAATTATTATTAGTAGTATATCAGTACTGTATATCAGTACTTTTTAGTGTTTAAAATGCCTTCAATACTGAGTAGCACGGTGTGGGCCGCAGCTGATAAACTCAGAAAACTTGATGCGTGATAGACAAAATATACATAAAATATGGTGGTGGTTGTTCTGGTTGATGTAGCGTGTTTGTGTGCTCAGTCCATTAGAATGCTGGCCCCTCCCACGTTCAAATGGGCTTGTTTTGGACGTTTTGACGGTGCTACGGTCTGCCTTCTGCTGTGAAATCAATACATTAAAAAAAAAAAAAAGAAGGTGGTAATTAATGGATTCTACTATGCTAAATCCTACTGACACACACATGATCTAACTCGATGCCTTTTACGTTAAAGGTCAATATCCATTATTTTGTATTCAGTATTTGCATTCGGCTGAATAATATTTTTCATTATTTGTATTTGGCCAAATAGTAAAATATTCTATTTGGTACAGCTCTAATTTTAGGTGTCAGTTTTGTTCTGTGATTAACGCTGACTTTTACATCTAACCACCATCCCTCACATAGGGTTCCTTTTACAAAGCTGCGGTAGAGGTTTCTACCTTGGGCTGGCAAGGTAAATGCTCTAACGCTCATAGAATTCCTATGAATGGTGGAGCATTGACCTCGCCAGCCCGTGGTAGAAATCTCTACCGTAGCGTTGTAAAAGGAGCCCTGAAGTGGTGAGATGTGGATGCCACAAAACAAGAAGGGAAGGGTGGTCCCAACCTGAACTGCAGTAGACAACCAACCAAGAGCAAACAAAACAAAACTGCAGATCTGTACAAGACGTAGGCAAATTTTATTGTGACAAAGTAATTATATGCAAACCCTTTTACCAATCAAGGGACCCGACACGGTCCGTGTTTTGGACAAACCTTCGTCAGGGGTCCATGGTAAAAAAGGAAAATAAAAAAAGTCACAAAAAATGTAGAGTAACAGCAAGATTTTGGCGACGTTGGGGCTCACTAAATGCAAACAGCCGTCACCAAAATCTTGCTGCTATTCTACATATTTTGTGACTTTTTTTATTTTCCTTTTTTACCATGGACCCCTGACGAAGGTTTGTCCGAAACTCGGACCATGTCGGGTCCCTTGATCGGTAAAAGGGTTTGCATATAATTACTTTGTCACAATAAAATTTGCCTACGTCTTGTACAGATCTGCAGTTTTGTTTTGTTTGCTCGAGATGTGGATGCCAACAAGTAGCACTATTCCTTGACATTTCTTAAGTTGTGGATGGATATTATTGCATATATCAACTTAATGTGCATTTACCTACAAATTAAGTTGCATTAAGTAGGTTATCATGTGCAAACATTTTTAATATGTGTTAATATTTTCTAATTAAAATGAATATGTGAAATAAGCCATAGACAATGGAATGCGTAGGCCACCGTAACTATGACCTGAATAATATTTTACCTAACACATTAGCAATTAGGGAGCTTGGGGAAAGGATCTGAGATTAAGTTGGTTGGCCCATCCAAACAAAAAGCTATGATACTGCCCCTAGTTGAAAAAGGTCCAAATTTCAGAGGGGAAAGTCCAGAAATGACCCCCCAACTTTTCCCATTCACATCCCTACTAGAGAACTCATCGATGTTTGGTAATATGACATTCCTTGTTATGTTCCATTTTATTGAGAGGGTGCTTGGTACCCCCCTTGTCAGTGCAGATTACAAGCATGACTCTGAGCTATGTTTTCTCGTAATTATCTTCTGAATTTAAAGAGCAGATGCTTGCATTTTGTCAAGATACACTGGAAAAGTACTGGGTCTTGCAGAAAAATACACATAAAGAATGTCTTCAGCCTTCAGACAGCATAGCCTTCTATCAGTCATGGTGGGGAAATTATTTTCTACTGCAAGCATGCAGGTCCGTCTAAAATGTGTTTTCTATTGTGGGCAGGACATAATGACATTAAAAGAGTTGGCAAAAGATTTAACCCAGATGGAAACGTGAAACGTTGCCCTAACTGGAACTGCCAATCTTAAGAAATGAGAATGAGGGAGGATCTATACTGTGGATCAGAAAGAGCACTTCATTACAAGTTAGTATCATACTTTTCATACCAAGAACGATGAATAGGATGAGAATTTAGTGGCAACGAGCACATAGAAGCTTTGTATCAGAGGATAGATTTCCCATGCAATAGGTTTGACCTGTATTTCCAGTAGTGGTCTAAACTATGTACTGTATATTTTTACTCAATTTTCATGCAGTATAAGGACAGAGAAAGGTGTTAGCAAAGCAATGTAGCTATTGATTGAGATAGTTAACTAGCTACAAATGGTGGAGAATGGCTGTTAGGTGTGGTTAGTAAATGTTGATTTGAATGTAGTGTATTCAGATTGGTATATAACCATGGAGGAAAATATTACATACTGTTTGCATGTTTTGCTTTCTTTAAGTGAACTAAAACAAAGCAAGCAGGCAACAAGACTGCCTCTTTGAGGCTGTCTCAATACAACAAAGCCACTTTATTTCAATTTTATATATATTTATCTTTTGTTTGTTTTTCTCACATAATTGAAGATTTTTTTCCATGACATATTTTCAGGCAAGGCTGATATGATCCTGTCCATATGATAAATTTCACTCCTTTTTGGTACAGATCTTGTTTCATAGATAAGAACAGAAGACAATGCCACCCTCTTCTAGTCCCTTGTTTAGGTCCCTAGGGGCAGGCTTGGACCAGAAAATACAAAGAAAAACAGAGGAAGAAAGGGAATTTGAAGGAGATCTTGTTTCTTTCAGAACATTCTAGAATGAATCACTTTGACTCTAAATTGGTTTTGTAGCTACTAATTGATATTGAGGGTAACATACTGAAGTGCGTAGAATTGTACAGAAACGTCACATTTTAAAAAGGCATTCAAATTAGATCTTGGAAACCTTTCTTGTTATGCAAGAATTTGTTGCTTCTGATTCATGCTCTTATTTTCAATCGGTTGGATTATAATTCTTTTTTAGTGGTCTATCTTAACTTCTATTCACCATCATGCAGTGATTCAAAATACTTTACTTGGTAAAAAGTTAGTGATCATGATCGATGGCGTTATATGATTAGGGACCCAGCCCTGAAAAAGCGTTTTATCGTGAAACATGTTGGCACAAGAAGTTCCTACAAGACCACACAAATAAGCTAAGTCGTTTTGACTACATATTTCTTTAAATGTTAGCACTTTAGAACACTTGAACAGTTAACTTATATGCAGTTTATATACAAATATTTAAAGTTATTATGAATTACAATATATTGATAAAGGGAAGATTTTGCACATCAAGCTTAACGTTACGATAAAGTTTGAACATGGCGTAATGAATCTGAGGATCAATTAAGCATTTCTGGAGGCCTGGTTCTGAATTGAATCTGGCTTTGTTGTTACCCTATTGAATGAATGCTTTATAAAGATTGAGTGTGATTACTGGTGATTCAAAATACGGCAATTAAATTGGCTTATAATACACGCAAGTCAATCATATGATTCCCTTACCCATGGTACACCATTGCTTACCAGTATCTTGGAGGATAAAGCTCAAATTACGTTAACACACAAAGCTTTCTATACAGGTAGTCCTGGGTACCTGGTTAAGGCTTTGATAACTTACTGTCCCTCAAGATGCCTTCACTCTCAGAATAAGAATCTTTTTAGTAATTCAATCACCTGTTATGGTTCAACTAGTGGACACCAGTCAAACTGCAGTTTTATATCTAGGACCAGTTCTTTGGAATTTGTAATTGGTCCAATGGCTCATGTTGGCTGGGATCTCTGATGGTGTGATTGTGTTTTTATTTGCTGATTTGTAGTCCTTTGAATGTTTGCATTGTTGTAAGATTGTTAGGTTGTATATTTTTTCCTTACTGTGTATACTCGTTCATTTTTCCTTATCACTATTATTTATTTTTCTTATTATTTATTGTACTAGTTCAATACAATATATTGTAAACCACTCTATTGTGTTTGTGAAGGACAGGGCATCAAGTTTTAACTAATCTAAATGGGACAATGTGTATCATTTGCCATTTTAGCAAAGAAAATCTGCCTTGCAAACACCTATTTTTGCATATACTTTTAGCCCTGCAATATTTTATTTAATTCCTAGATAACGCGTGTTTACAATGCAAAATTCTGCCAAGCAGCTCATTAGCTATGGAGGCATAGCTAATTTGCATGCAAACAATCCTTCCAACATGATTTTGGCAAAACATTTAAGACCAAAATGAGGTATACTTAAAAGCTTTTCTGAACGTTCTTATGAAAAGCTATGGGATCTATTTGCTAGAAAGCACTAAACTTTTACACATATTGCATGTTGATTGCTAAAATTAATCTACAGTAACTACAAAGCTGGTGTGCTACCTGTTGAGGTATTCTCAGTATAGTTCCTTACAGTTAACACACTGCAATGCAGTTAGCTACATGGTAAAGAAGCAGGCCGGAGCAACTCGCGAGGCCTGCCACAAAAGGGGGGGCCTCGCGGGTTAGGGCAGAGGTAGGTGCAAGGAAATGGGGTGGAGCTAGAAGAAATGGGGCGAAGGGGAAATGGGGCGGGGGAAATGGGGTGGAGCTAGAAGAATGGTGGGAAATTTTAGATATCTCTCCCGGCGCAACCATGTTTTCAGCAGCGCACCGGGAGGAAGTGAGGGCTCCTACCCCTCAATGGCTAATTGGCTAATGAGAAACCCCTCTTGGATGAAGGGGCACACCCGAGAAGTGACCAGTGGTACCCACTCGCTTGAATGGTGCAAGTGGGCAGGAGCAGTCAGCAGGGCCTGAAAAGCTTGGACGGTGACTCGGACCAAGTGGGAGTAGAGCAAGACGTGAACGGCGGTGACTACTCACATACAACCAGCTACAAGTTTTGAAATGCCTAATGTAAATGGCAGCGGCCACAATTTTCCCCCATTTTTAGGTGATAGTGTGGCCTCCTGGGTCGAGATTAGGACAGCTAATAGATAGGGTAGAATTCAGTGATAGATACAGTAGTTATTGCGAATGAAAATTGTTATACCTATTGTGTTGTATACGAGTGATAATTACTGTATTGCTTGATGTTATGTAACCATACTGTGGCCTACAATAAACTTCTCCTAGCGGAAAATTCATCTTGGGCTCAGACTGCTTTGGTTGGGGGAGGGGGGGGGTAGAGGAAGGGATGGGTGGACATGGGCAGGGTGACCTGTCTGAGGCCTCGCCAATTTTGTGCATTCAATTACTTAGTGGAACAAGTCACATTTCATAATCTTGATCATCCACTGGGTGCTACAGCTTGTTTATTTTTCCTTCTGTTCACAGTTGCATATATAAGGAGATTCTTATGACAACAATTGTCTTATCAAACTGCTAGCTGGGATGTTGATCCTCTCAGATTATTCTCTCTCTTTCTACATCAGGGCTGCCCAAGTCCGGTCCTCGAGATCTACTGGCAGGCCAGGTTTTCACGCTATCTACAATGAGCATGCATGAGAGAGATCTGCATACCAAAAAGGCATGCAGGCAAATCTCTCTCATGCATATTCATGGTGGATATCCTGAAAACCTGGCCTGCCAGTAGATCTCGAGGACCGGACTTGGGCAGCCCTGTTCTACATCTTACATCTTTAAGAAATTGCTGAAATCAACTTTATTTGTTAAATATTTGGGGAATTGATTTGTATATTGCTGTGATTGTTCAGCCTTTTAGTAATACTGTTTGGGAAAATCCTGGGAAATTGATTTTGTACATCACTGAGATGGAACCGTCTCTTTAGTTTGTTAACTGCTTAGAGCTGCAAAGTTTTGCGGTATAGAAATGTGATGTCGTGTTATGCCATGTTAACGGTTAGGCCCTGATTCTATAAAAAGTGCCTGCCGTTAGGTGCCTAGATTGTTATGCCTAGCCAATCTAGGTGCATAACTTACCCCCTTCTTTACAAAGTCGCGCTAGCATTTTTAGCGCCAGCCACAGCGGTAACAGCTCGGACGCTCATAGGAATTCTATGAGCGTCGGAGCTGTTACCATGGCGGCTGGCACTAAAAACATCAGTGCGGCTTTGTAAAGGAGGGGGTTAATTTTTAAAATTGGTTCGATCGGCATTGTTAATTGAACAGCACTATTGAAAACCAATTTAATTAATTAATTTTCGAGCAGGCGCCTAACTCGGTGGGAGTCATGTTCATGTCTACACCGAGGTGCCTACCTGAAAAGTAGGCATGGTTAGGGGCAGAGCTGGGCATGGATAGAGTTAGGCGCTGGTATTTTAGGCCTAATATTTTAGGCCAAGAAAACTCTGGCCTAATATCAGCACATAACATTATGATGCCTAACTTGATTTAGGCACCACTAGGTGCGATTCTATAAATGGCACCTAACTTTAAATGACATGCAGTAGGTGCCATTTCCATGGGCGACTCCCTGTTTAGGTGCCGTTTATAGAATCAGGCCCTTAATACATAATCATATGTAAGGCGCCATTGCTATTCTCAACCCATTCCCTTACCAATTCTTTGTCGACAGTTAACGTATGAACTAGTGTGTGCTGTCAATCCAGTATAGGCCCACATTAATTCTTAGCATGTGCTAATTCTCACTTAGGGGTTCTTTTACTAAGGTGCGATAGCTAATTTACCTCCCCCCCTTTTACAAAAGCGAAGCGCGTTTTTTAGCGCTGGCCATGGCAATAACAGCTCCTATGCTCATGGGAATTCTATGAGCGTTGGAGTTGTTAGTGCCGCGGCCGGCGCTAAGAACCGCGCTATGCTTTTGTAAAAGGGAATTTATTTATTTATTTAAAATATTTCTAATCCGCTTTTAGCCAAAGCGGCACACAATTAACACACACAGCATAAAACATGTTACATGTCTACAAATATCTAGACAACAAGACTACACAAATAGAAGCGTGAATCAAGGGGAGGGTACAACTCATCAAATCCATTAAAGAGGAAAGATACATCTCCATAACTCAATACGATTGTCTGCTATCAGAAAAAGGTTAGCACACGCTAATTAGTGCGTGCTAAATCGCCCATTATATTCCTAAGGGTGTCTTACCATTTAGCATGTGCTAATCATTAGCATGCGCTAGAACAGTTAACGCACCTTAGTAAAAGGACCCCTTAGTAAATAGCCCCTGAAGAGCACTATTTTGCTATGAGATTATTTGCACAGAACCTCTGGACTAGTATGACATATAAAATGAAAATAATGCATGCAATTTGCTCACATTTAGTACGACAGCCGGTACAATATAACATCATTGAAATTATGCACTAATTACTTTAGTTGCTTAGCATAGGGTTTCACAGCAGGGTAGCATATTTGAGACTTGGGACTTGTATACCACCTTTTTGTAGTTATACAACCACACTCAAAGCAGTTTACATACAGGTACTTCAAGTATTTTCCCTATCTGTCCCGGTGGGCTCACAATCGATTTAATGTACCTGGCTGTCGATTTAATGTCACTGGCTGTCACCCAGTCATGCTTGTCTACGGAATTTGTTCTTGTTATTCCCCTTGCATGTAGCACCAATCGGTGAATGCCTTAAGGAGGCTGCCACAAGTTTCCATGGAGGTAGGGCAGGTTGCCAGTTCTGTTTCTAGTCATCACAGGGCAAGGTAGGGTTGGATGACTTGCCCAAGGCCACAAGATACTGCTGTGGGATTTGAAACTGGGGCCTTCCAGTTCCCTGCCTGCTGTTCCAACTATTAGACCACTCCTCTGCTCTTTATACCTAAATTTGGACACACACTATATGGGCTCCTTTTATGAAGCCGTGTTAGCGGCTTTATCGCCCGTGACTTTTTATCACGCGCTAACCCCCGCGCTAGCTGAAAAACTACAGCCTGCTCAAGAGGAGGCGGTGGCGGCTAGCACGGCCGGCACATTAGCGCGCACTCTTACGTGCGTTAAACCACTAACGCGGCTTCGTATAAGGAGCCCTATAAAAATAGTCAAACTATCTGCAAATGTAATAGAAAATCCATGTCCGGATTAGAGAAGTTCAGACTGGTGCTTTGCCTTTGGTTTATGATAACTCGTCTTGAGGAGAGGAAAACAAAACCAGATACAAGCTGAAGGAGAAACAATGCGCGTTTATTGTGTTATGTGAGCAGATTACACAGACTTTATGAAATATATGATTGCTGAAATTGGTTTTAGTGATGTTAGTTGTAACTGAAACATTCTTGATGTATTAGTAATGTTAATCCATCTCCAGGAAAAGTTGGTAAAGGCATAGGTGGGAGTAAGTGGGAAAGAGTTGAAGGGGGAAGACCCAAGAAACTGCTCGGCAGAAAGAAATGTCCGTGATTAATTTGGAATTAATTCCATTCTGGGCTGCGGTCAAAAACATACATTTCGCTTTGGAGGCTTTCTTTTTCTTTTGGGACCTGAGAAGAAAAAAACATAGATGGTAGTGAGGAGGTGCAGAATGTGCTGGGTTAAGGAGGTAGTCAGTAGCCAGCTTTTGCTTAGTTTGTGTGGCACACCTTCATTGGGCTTAATGAGGGGACTTAAACTATGTCTTATTGCTGTCGGTGCCAGTAAGACTGACATGGAATGACAAAGTGGACTGCTCTTATCTTTCAAGAAGACTTCTGTGTGGCTGACGAGTCAGCAAGGAAGAGGTGCACTGTAGATACAGCAGAGTTGTCCTGTAGTTTTCTCGTAAGATAACCGACCATCGGGTTCCTTTAATGACTTGGACTATTTTTGCACTTATTTTTAATCTGTATTTCTTTAGAGCAGAGGCATCCAGCGTGCGGCCTAAGGACCAAATGCGGCCCATCTGACCTCGGGATGCAACTCACTTGAGATTATTGGAAAACAATGGTTTTAGTTAGCACACATGGTTGTCAAGTATCACAGAGCTATTTGGCGGATATGCAGTCACAATTTCAGAAGAGACTGACACATTTAAATGAATATAAATATTCTTGCAGCCTGCACACATACAGGATTTCTGCTTACGTGACTCACGCACACATGGATTTCTGATCACAAGACCCACTCGTGGAAAAACTCGGATACTTCTGCATTATACCTATTGATTTTAACTTATGTGAACTGTGGCCCCCCCAACTGCCCTACCTGTTCTTGGTTTTAATGTGCTCAGCCGTAAACATAGCCTATTTTATCAGGGGTGTCATGAGGCAGACATTCTCAGCAGTGATTTATATTCATAGAAGCGGACTTCTTCGCCTTTCTCTTTGCACAGATGAATCAAGCTTCAGCTGCTTCTGGAGGTCTGCTGTCTCAAGTTACTCTTGTGCAGGGCTTCGGTCCAGTTTATCTGATGTTGTATTTGACTTATTTGAGTTCTTCCCCGATACCGCCTCTGCCTAGTGATTCCAGAGGAGCTCAAGGTAGCTTAAAATGCTTTTGTGGGTTCTGACTTCCATATTTGCCCTATAAGGTAAATTTGCTTGCTTTGGGAGCATTTCTCATAGCAAAAAACATGGGCTAAGATAAGAGAAATTTCATTTAGGTATCTACGAAGGATTTTGCAGTCCAAGCATTTTTCCTGCAAAGGAGATCTGTCACCTCACTTGTCTCACAACCTTTCAGTCCGGGTGAAGGGTCAGAAAGGTCACGTTTGTGTTTAATATTTTGTGTGATAACAGAAAATCTGATGGAGATAGCACTTGATTTCTTTAAAATAATGTTGTGTACACTTGGAAATGACTTTCCAATTGAAAAGTCTCAAATGTTCTCCTTTCTGTACCTGGCAATTTCATCCTACACTTGCCTATCAGATCTGGGTCTACAACTTCATGAAATTTCATTCACCAATGCCTAGGTTTTGTTCCCCCAATTTCAGCCCTTCCTCTCCCTTTAAGCCCAGCTACAGACTTGGCAAAACGCCACATTTTCTTCCAAACCTCAGAATGTGCTCAATCTGACCAGAATGTTACACAATTAAATAATGACTGAGAAAGTCTTGGGGTAACATCTCCAAATGGGTTCATTTTGCGCATATCAAGCCAAGAATGAACCTTGGTGCCATGTCAGGGTATGTGGTGTTTGCTTACAGTCTCACACATTTACTGCTAGTGCCTATCTTAAAATGTGTATTGTGCCAAGAATATTGTGTATTGTGTATTGTTTAAAATGTGTAGTGTGCCAAGAAAGCCTGCTTCTGGAGTTCTTATAGAAAAAAAAGAAATGATAATGCCTCTACATTAATTAGTGTACCCAGATCAAAGTAGGGTATGAGCTCAGCTTCTCAAACTGGGGGTCAGGACACCAATATGAGGTCACAAAACCCACATTTGGGATGGCAACCTGGGTGGGCTCTTCATATGTGCACCAATATTCTGCTCCTCCAAGGGGTAGGGGAAGGGAGGAATGTTACACAATTTTAATTGGCCACAATTATAGAATCACAGCCATAAAAAGATTGATGAGCACCGTCTTACAATGTAATATGCATAGGCAACATGTCAAGGTGCCCTTGGAAATTCTTCTCAGTGTGGTTGGTGGCACTTGTTACATTTGGCTGTTATTGCTATCCCTTTAGCATCCCTACCTTGATCAGCCTGAGGAACTAAATGCATACCTGAGAAGCAAACCCAGATCTCGATCTCTGGCTCAGCAATGCTCATGAACTGTTTGGCTTTTAAAAGCTTTTTTAAACATTTTAAAAATGTGAGTGTTTCTGTAGACTTTTGCCAGGTTTTATAATGTGAGATGGGAATATATTTTTTGTTGGTTTCTTTTAGAAAACTACTATAGTAGTTATATAGTCAAACCATAAGGAGGACTAGAAATTGATTCTTTGAATATAAACATAAATATAGAAATAAATGTGAATCAATCAAACATGATTTATAATCCTCTTTCCAAAGCCTTCTAAACATAAGGAAATTGATCTCCCAGAATCCTTTGCACTACAGCACTCTGCTCCAAACTGTCTCAGTGGATGCCAGTCATTCTGGACCTAATGAGGGGCATTTTCAAAACATACTTCTAAGTCCGATTTGGATGTAGGATGCTAGATGTCCAAAGTCAAGCAGTAAGAAAATGCCTATCTAGAAATAATTTTTTTTAAAAAATCCTTTACCTGGATGTCCAGGCCATTGGGATGCCCAGACCGCTAGCCCATCTATCTTTACACCACATTTTCAACAAAAATTTTGTCCAAGTCCCAAACACCCAGAACAAGACCATTTGGATGTGGGAGGGGCCAGTTCTGTAATGGACTGGCCACCCAGACATGGCAACAGAACAGTGGGGCATCTTAGAGGGTACTCCTGTGAACTTCACATAAAGGGTGCCAGATAAACACCTCCCCAGAACTCCCATATAGGTTATGGTGAGCCCCCACAAAACCCACTATACCAACCTGCCTACATCCCGAATAGCCCTTATGGATGAAGGTGGCACCTATATGGCACTAGAGTAGGAGTTTTGGTGGGCTCACGTTATCCACCATGAATGTAGTGGTTAGAGTGGCTTGTGGGACTTGCTATTCCTCTTTATAATTCATTAGCCCATCCCCCAGGCTACTTAAGACACCTGTGTGCAGCTCTACTAGGCTTTCCTATAGCAGATGCTGATGTTCTGGAGACAGGTATGTATGTTTGTATTCTGAACTTTGTGGGTGTGATGGGGTCAGTGAGCACTGGGGAAAAGTGGGGATGTCTCACCTTGATGCAAGCAGTGGTCATCTTGTCAGTTTGGGCACCTTTGTGGCACTTAGACCCTTTTAAAACAGGTTTAGTTCCAAAAGTATAAGTTCTGTTCATTAAGTCTTGCAAAATATTTGATTATCGCTGCAAGATGTCCATGTCTAACCCGCCCTCGAGACTGCCCAAAGCCCGCTCATAACATGCCTCCACCACGCCCACCTTGTGCTCTGAATGTACAGAGGCTGGAACACCTTGCTAGACGTACAGAAAGACTGTTTTGATTATCGGCACTTGGACCAAGTACAGATTTAGGCAGGTTATTGGATGTCAGGATGTTTTGATTATGCCCCTCAACATCTCCATTTATTCTCAAATGCTTCTTCCCACTGCCTGTCTTAAGCAAAACAGCACAATCAACCCTCACTAATCTGTATGCGGTGGCTAAAAAAGTTTTGCTTAGAATAATACACAGAAAACAATGGTATACAAAGATTTGATTACTAAACGTAAAGTTCTATTTTGTGTAAGTCTAGGTGAGAAAGGGGTATTCTAACTTCTACTCCTCATTTCTAAAGTGCTACTAGAATGCACTATTTGCAGAAAAGTACAGTGGGAATAGCCATCTGACAAAACATGAATGCAAATAGAGAAGGTGTATTACATGTGTAAACAGCATGACATACACAGGTAAGCGCCACATTCTGTAAACCCGTATGTACAAGAGGAGCCAATTAAGGAGCTAACGTTCCTAGCCTCAAAATTTTGGCTGAAGGTGTTTTTTAAGGCTAAAGCACAAATGTCCCACCCCACCCCCACTCATTTCATGAAACTTCCAAGTCTAAACGAGCAGTTAATTCACAGTCACACATGCTTTGGAAGAGATATAAATGCCAATGGGGAACTATTTTGAAATGCGTGTTGTGTTCCCCTTTTAAAATGGGAAGTAAACATATATTTTAGAAGTTCTCCTTCACCATGCTGACACCACACCCCCTTGAAATCTATGTGTTGTGGATGTACACTTGTAAGTCGAGGCTTTCTAAAATCACTACATATACGAGTATGACCACTTACATATATTAACTAACTTTCCACAAGGGTAAATGCCAATTAAACCTTCTGAAATGAGGTCCACACTATTTCCGCATGAGCTTCACAGCAGAGTAATAACCAAACACAAAAATAATAGAGCTAATGGCCAACATAACATTAAGACATATAGAAATGCCCTGTCCCTCCTATTGAGTTTAGCTATGATAATTAGTGATTCTTACAGGTAGGGTTACTATATTTGTCAAATGAAAAAAGCAGACATATGACCCCGCCCCACCCTGCTCTTGCCCCGCCTTCACTCCGCCCCTGGCCCCACCCCCAGAAGCTAGTTTGGCAGGACCAGCTTACACAGAATCCAGTGGTTCTCCCTCTTATGTCCTTGGCAATAGAATAATTTTCTTTGGGCTGCCAGCAGCTCAGCGAGGTGAGCCAGATGCCATCAACCTGCCCTAGAAGCCTCCTCTCTGCAGCAACTGCCCATTTTACTATGCTGGTTTTTGAGTGCCATTTACTGAATCTAGCTCTGTTTGGAACAGTGTATAAATGCAAAGGGGTGTACAAACAAGTGGAGTATGAAGTAACTTACAGAGTTCATCTTTGGGCATTACTAAACATACACAGTCCTGTATACAGTGGCATAGCCCTCCTCCCCACCCCTTGCTCTTTCTGCGCTCTCTGCTCCTTCTGTACTCCCCCCCATACCATACTCATGGCCTTCCCTTTCCCCGTACCTTGCTAAATCTTTGCAGCTTCTCTGATCTGCTGCTCGCGCTAGCATGGGCTTTCCCTCTGATGTCTCTTCCTGGCCCCCCAACCCGGAAGTGATTTTAGAGGTTAGCCAGGCCAGCACGAGCAGAAGTTGCTCACACTGGCGAAGATTTAAAGAGGTATAGGGGAGGGGGGGAAGGGAGGGCGTGAGCATAGCGTGAGAAGGGGGGGGCAGAGAGGTGCCAGCCCCCCATCCCTCCTTACTACAGCACTGGCTGTGCACATTTTATGTAGGTATTTTCTCTGTCCCTAGTGAGCTCACAATCTAAGTTTTGTATCTGGAGCAATGGAGGGTTAAGTGGCTTGTCCAGGCCCACATGAAGCTGTAGTGGGAATCAAATCCAGTTCACCAGGATCAAGGCCTGCTGTACCCTCAGTTACACCAGGTCTATGGTTAATTGGTGTGGGCCCAGGCCCACCCACTTTGTACTCAGGTCCACCTAGCTGCCTGGCTAGGCAGCGAACCAATGCCTCATACTTGCTGCTCATGCTGATTCTGAGCCTTCCCTCTGACACAACTTCCTATCTGTGAACCCAGAAAGTTACATCAGAGAAAGGCTCGGGTTCAGTGCAAACAGTAGGGATGAGTCGCTGCTTGCTGCTGGTGAAGAACTAAGGGACTTTAAAGGTACTAGAGCAGGGGTGTCAAACTGAATCACATAAGGGGCAGAAATCTAAAACGTAGACTAAGTTACGGGCCAAAATTTTTTTTATTAAGGTACGCCAACTGATTTAGTGCACGCTAAATGCGCACCTTAATAAAAGGACCCCTTAGTCTTAGCAGAAGTATAGGGTTACCATCTCTCCAACCCCTCGCCGGCTCTGTGATGTAAACAAAATAAATAAAAAGAGACTTTGCCTCTCTCTTTTAGGTCCTAGTTCACACTTGCTGTCTAACACCAGCTCAATGGCTGTAGTCTGGATTTCTGGTGCTAAAGGAAAGCCATTGCTTTTTAAGAGGATATCTTATTTCTTGGCTTGAATAGAAGGTATCAAAGATGGTCCCATAAGCACAATGGTTTATGTCAGCTAGGAGCACAGTTGAAACTATCTTGACTTCTTTGCATATTTAAGTTATTCATGCCGGGGTAGATAGTTTTTACTAAGAGCTCTGGGTGCAACTTGAAGCAGGAGCGCTAGACAAACGCCAGGGGGGGGGGGGGGAAACGCAGGGTTCGGGATTGCGCCTTCTTCAAGAAACTGACAAGGCGAAACCTTCGGCACCGAGCCGAATCTCGCCCCTCCCCAGGACTGTGAGCTCAGTAAGTTTCTCTCGTTTCAACCCCCTCCCCCCTCCTCTCTTGTGTGTGCATGTCTTTAAGCTCAGGCTGGGCCGGCGTGAGTCGTTCGCGACGCTGAGGGAGAGGCTCTAGAGTCGACCTCTGCAGCACGTTCCCTCTGCTGCGGTCCCGCCCCTCCTCTGACGTACAGGACCGCGGCAGATTGAATGTGCTGCTGAGGCTACGGCCGACCAGCGATCCTCTGCAGGCTGCTGATGTGGTGCTTATACCGGTGGGCCAGCTTAAGAGAAAAGTTATGATGCGGCACTTGTACCGACAGGCCAGCTTAAGTGGAAGGTTGAAATTGTATAGTGGGCCAAATTATACTACACTGGGGGCCAAATTTGGCCACGGGCTAGAGTTTGACATGTCTGTATTAGAGGGATGGCTAGGGGAGTGGTGTTAAGAGGCTCACAATTAAATAAAAAAGAAGAGCTAAAGTGTGATTTGAACCCAGGTAACCACCAGATTGCTTCTCAGACTTGCTGTCTGGTATGCTAAGGATACCTATAATACCTGAAGGTTGAAGCTTTCAGAGAGCCTGATAACCTCTATAAGT
Source organism: Geotrypetes seraphini (assembly GCF_902459505.1). Taxonomy (NCBI): domain Eukaryota; kingdom Metazoa; phylum Chordata; class Amphibia; order Gymnophiona; family Dermophiidae; genus Geotrypetes; species Geotrypetes seraphini. Next base: position 155,260,580 of record NC_047089.1, read on the forward strand.
TTCACTTTCAGGGGAGAAGAAGAGGGTACAGGATACACTGGGAGGATTGAAGTGTCACGTCTTAATCCCTCCAGCGGTCAGATGTTCAGTCAGAGCAACTTCTTGTAACTTGGATGTGACTGAAACAAGTCTAACTTTGGTCTTCTTTTTAGATGTGGACATTTCTTTCCTTTCAGTTATCGCTGTTAAGATGTCCTCAGTAGTAAGGGGGGGGGGGCAGAGTGGACAGCCCTGGGCGCCGTCTTTGTGGGGGCACCGGTGCCTCTCCTCCCCTGCATATCTTTGAAATGATCACTGGTGCGAGCCGCATCTTTCCACTTGCTGCTCGTGCCAGATTTGGCTCCCTTCTGACATTGCTTCTTAGTCGTGGGATCAGGACATGACATCAGAAGGGAGCCAAGGCCGGCGGTGCACGGCGCAGTGATGCCGGTCACCACTGCCCCAGGTGCCAACTTTCCTTGGTACGCCACTGGATGTCCTGATTTTGGGCCCTCCCTAGTCCCACCCAAAACATGCCTCCTTACTCTTTAGATATAATGCAGCGTTGGATGTCTCTTTTTTGTCTTTACAAAATTGGGATTGGATGTTCGAAGCACACAGATGTCCATATGGGCATTTTGAGATGTCCACATGCTTCAAAAATAAGCTTCATTAGCTACATAAAGGTAGAATGGAGTCATGAGATATATTCCTTCTTTTACTCATGTAATACTTCTGCTATCTTCCTCCAGAAAACTTTACACTCGTTGTTTAGCCAGCAAGCATTTCCTTAAACGCTGGCCACCATCGGCTGAATTAAACCTTGATATTCAGTGCTGGCACCTATTTGGTTACCGGAACTGAAAATATAGGGTGGCCACCTCTTTGCTGTCCTAAATTAACCAGACAATAATCTGCATACCACCACTGAATTTCACGGTGCCCGGGCAGCTCCAGGTTCCGTCCTCCATCCCCGGACTACCCTGGTGCTACCCGCAGAGTGCCATGGTGGTCTGCCTGGATATTCAGGGGCACTATCTGAGTATGTACCCCAGAATATCCAGTTTGGCCCGGTCAGCGGGAGTCAGCCAAGTAGGTCCTTCCTTTGAAAATGGACGCCTTTCATCCTGTCTTTGAAGCCCAAATCCCAGAGTGGCACATTCTCTTAAATGCTGAATTATATTCTGAATATTGAAATAGAAAGGAAATGTTCAATAATGAAACGGACAAATGAAGTTTCACTTACATTCCTTGGTGTTCGAGGGCGCCAGGGCACATGAGTAGCAAACCATTCCGTACATGTTTCTGGGTCGGTTTTCTAACATGTAGTAACTGAAATGAAGGGAAGAACACAGAAACATAGAAACAGAAAAAAAAGGAAGGGTAAAACAAGTCATCCGGGGATATCGCTTGTTATGCTGATGAGAATTGCGCTTGGGTACGTGTAATTATTGAAAATGATATAAATACAATAAAACCTTGGATTGCAAATGTTTTTGCAAGACAAGCAAAACATATTATTAAATTTTAACTTGATGTAGAAGCAAAGTCTTGCAATATGAGTACGTACAATATACATCCCATCACCACAACTAAGCCGATGGCTTTTCTCTCTCCGACGCTGCGGGAGTGTAGTAACTGTTCTAAACTAGCCAGGTCTTGCAATACGAGTACATATAGTATTGTATTAAAGTTTTTGGGTTGTGGAAAGAATCGTATAAGTTTCCATTATTTCTTATGGGGAAACTCGCCTTGATACACGAGCGTTTTGGATTACAAGCATGTTTTCGGAACAAATTATGCTCGTAAACCAAGGTTTTACTGTACTGTTATTTTCCATATTGTCATTGCTACAGTAGAACTTTTTGTATCCAGAATGGTTGAGACAGAAATAATTTCAGATAACACACGTTTTTAGATACTACTGTAAAGAAAAAGCATCAAATTGCAGCTTGCATTGGGAGCAGCGCAGAGCATTCATTGTGCGGGCCTGCGCTAAAAACCGCTATCGTGGTTTTGTAAAAGGGGGGGGATAGTGATGCGTATGAGGAATTTCTGGATAGATGATTATAATTTTGGAAAGCAAAAGAGGAAGTCTCTTTATATTTGGAGCTAGCCTTTTGCCTCATTGAGTATATGATAGAGGAAAAAAATTCTGCAGCTAACAACAGAAAGAAAAAAACCCAGCGGAGATGACTAGAAATCACAAAAAGCTTTTATTCAATCGTAGCAGCTTATTGACGCGACAAGAGCCTGTATTTTGGCTCAGTAGCCTGCATCAGGAGTCTGGACAACTTTGTGGAGGCAAGTTCAAATGTCCCAGATGTAAAAATGGGAGACAAATCTAACAAAGATTGCAGCCTTGAAATCCAGCATCCTCTCAATAAACTATAAAGGTAATCAAATAGAAAAACAAAGGTTTGTTGATAAACCATGCTTAACTAGCACTGTTCAATAATCAGCCATCAGAGATCATTCCCTGATCTTTTTGCGCTTGGGTGTGGCGATCTCTATGCAGCAGAGATCTCTCATTTTATACCAGAGAAAATCCAGTTTTTCAAAGTTATTGCCACTATGAGAGCATCATTGTGACACTACAATTTCCCCTAAACAACTAAATAACCATTCTACTGCTGGGATGTATTTTTCAATTTCTCATTTTGAGTGTAGCTTTTGGTTATAATTATGGGGGTGGGGGCGATATATCTTTTTGTCATAGATTATAATTGTATTTGTATTTAAGTGCTTTTATAGAGTTATATGATAGTATTATATTGTGCACTTACTTTGGCTTTAAAATGAATAAAGAAATTTAAAAAAAGAACACTGTTACTTGCATGCCTAACTGCCAAAAATTAGGTTTCAGCAGGTGTATTTTATTTTATTTATTAACCACCTTTTTCATGAAGAGATTCACCCAAAGTTTACTGAATAGTAGCCAGGTACTCTTAAGCATTTTCCCTATCTCTTCTGGCAAACTCACAATCTAACTGTGGTATCTAGGGCAATGGAGGGATTAAGAGACTTGCCCAGAATCACAGAGAGTAGGCTGGGATCAAACTCAAAACCTCATGGTGCCGAGGCAGCAGTTCTAACCACCTGGCCACACCTCCACTGGTCCTCAACATTAGACACGATATTCACACTAAGCTAGTATCTGTGCTCAGCATAGAAACACCCTTTACAAAATGTTGGTTTAGCACGGATCTTTCCAGCATCTGTCTCGTGGCACCATTTACAGAATACACCCCATTGTGCACTTTTGGCTGTGTTGAGGGTGGGTAACTTTCAAACAAAACTTTTACCCAGGTAAACTGGCATTTACCTGGGTGACGGGATTTTTGAAAAACTGCCCCCTACAAAAGAGCTTGTTGGGAGTTTCCTGTTCTGATTAAATAAGTGACTATCAGACACTGGAATGGACGCTGCTTGTTTAAACTGTTTTGTGTGCCAGTTGGTTGAGTTTTACACCATTTTGTAAGAATGTTCATTGTTTTGGGGTTGTTTTTTTTTAGGTTCTATGATTGAAAATGTTCAATTGTTATCCCTTTGAAGTGTGGGGATTTGAAAATTGCGGACCTTTTTTCTCACAATTTTTGGTTAATGGCTGATTGAGTAAATTACATAGTGGGTGAAACAGCTGTGTGCTTAAAGCAGAACATTTTGTTTTTGTATTGTTTGGATGGTTTTTGTATGGTTTGGAAATAGTTCTGCTTCTTTTTCATTTTCTGATTTTGAAAACTGTCCCATTAGAGAGGTACCACCTCTTTTACAACTTTCACTGACAAGCGCTTCTATTTTGGGAGAAAATAAGCACAAGTGTACCTACAAGCTTACAAGCTACAATATCTAGAACAGTGGTCTCAAACTCGCGGCCCAGGGGCCACATGCGGCCCGCCAGGTACTATTTTGAGGCCCTCGGTATGCTTATCATAATCACAAAAGTAAAATAAAATAGTTTCATGATCATATGTCTCTTTAGCTATAAATTACAATATTATTATTATTAAGACTTAGCCAAAAGGAAAGATTTATAAACTATAAAGAGTTTTACCTCATGCAAAATTTCTTTAATAAGACAATAACTATTTTTTCTGAGGCCCTCCAAGCACCTACAAATCCAAAATGTGGCCCTGCAAAGGGTTTGAGTTTGAGACCACTGATCTAGAACATTTGTATTCCAATACTGCCAGAATCCTTTTTCGGCCAGTAGAGGGTGATCTTGGAATCTCATTCCTACCAGTCTTTTCTAACACAAGATATGTAGGGAATTCTATAGCTCTATTTAACCAGTTAACTGCATTTTTGTGGGAGAGATAACAAGACTTCATAATGGGAGTGCATTTGATTAAGTAGCATTGTGCCTAGGGTGTAAGCCCAATCTTCTTACCCAGGAAGACAGGGTCCACATTCTGCATCATTCTCTGCATCCCCTGGAGTGAGAACTGTGGCCCGAAAAAAACCCTCACAATCTTTGTGACGTCTACATATCTGGTATTCTCCTTTAGAAAACTTGCCAGAAGGGCAAGGGACACAGCCGTAATCTTCATCTCTGATGCCGTACCCACAGTTCTGCCATGAGAAGAATGATAGCAGTGGATTAGCATATTTCCCTTTTAATGAAAATTAATTTACAGCAAAAGTCCCTTACTCTTATCGGGCATCAGATTTGAATTTTCTGAACGCCTCTTCAGTGTTAAACTCTCTTTTGCAGGGCAGAAAAGGTTCAGATCTCTGGGCAGGGTGGTCAGCAACTAGTCCCAAGTGTCTTAATTATCCACCATTGGCCAGAGAATGGAAACACTGCAGCCAAATTTCCTCTCTTGCCTGACCGCAAATAGTCCCATTTCCCCAGTCTGTCTATTTTAAAACTTTCTAGACTCTAAAGAATAACAATATGTACTTTTTATAAGTGCAAAATATGGGTTTAAACATTGTGCCCAAATATCTTATATGAAGGGTCTGATTGTAAAGATTGCCTCTTTCTTTTCCCTATTATATTTTAAAATATCTATTTAGTGAATTATGTGTGCTTCAATGACAGTGTACTGTATATTAATTGAACATTATCATTCCAAGCAGGCAAATGGAGCAAATGCTTAACCAACTTCATTTCAAATGCATTTTCCTATCAAACTTTTAGGAAGTCAATCAAAACTTATCTCTTTGATAAATTTCTCTGACCTGCCTGATGTATCTCTAAAACACTCCCAAACTTGATCAGCCTTAACATGCTAATGTAATTTTGAAAGTTTTCTGTAATATCACTGTCTGTATACAGTCTGCAAACCGCTCTGAACTGTTTGTGGTATAGCAGTATATACAAATAAAGTTATTATTATTATTATTAATGAGGTATGCTGCTTTTGATTATGTCTTTCTTGGCACCATCTAGTGGTGGAAATGTAGCTTCACAAGTTCAGCTGAAGAGAATATTAAGCATTTTGGGGTAATTTGGCAATGAAGGTGCAAATAAAAATTCCCCTAAATTTACTCATGTGCCTTTATAAAACAGACTCTCAGAACAATTTCTAGTAGCACACAAATTACACCTCCGGCATTTATCACATAAAAACAGGTTCTATGTTTCTGTGAGCCTAATAGTATATGCAAATATCTCCTTGCAATTTTATAACAGCTGTCTCACACCCAAAACATACTTTACACACAGTAAATGCTTCCCCTTACTATTTACTATTTTGCACCATATCTAATTAAATAGGACAGGCCAGGTCCTATTTAATTAGGATGGAGCCAGGTCCTTTTTAAATAGGACGGAGCCAGGTCAGGTTTTCAGGATATCCACAAATATGCATGAGATAGATTTGCATCTCAAGGAGGCAGTGCATGCAAATCCATCTTGTACATATTCATTGCAGATATCCTGAAAACCTGACCTGGCTCCGGCTCTCGAGGACCGGAATTGCCTACCCCTGAAATAGGAGAATATAAAGAAATTCAATTAGTCTAAAATATTCATTGTTAGGATTCATTCACAATATAATTAGCGCCGGGGGGATCAAATTCCAGAAGGGGAATATATTGAATACAATATAAGCCAATTTATATAAATTTCATAGAATCGTTTAAAAAAACATAATCATATCTTTATTTGGCAAACTCATTTTGTTTTCCCATTTTGATTTATATTTACTTATTCAAATCTTGTTGGGAATGATTATGCATTATGGGGGAATTCTCTAAATGGTGATCCAAATATGGGACTAGCAAAACATTAACCCCACCCCCCCCATATTGTGCACAGAAATATCTAGCAAGTTCTACAAACCATTAAAAAAATGCAACTTCTTCCGCATCTTTCTGATCTCTTACACTTAAAATAAACGAACGATTGTTAGGCCAATGCTTTACTAGCTGCATCTGCAAAACAAGGCCTATGTCACTGTGTTTGCCCTAATATGAATGAGAAGACTCAAAGGACTGGATTTGTGATTTGTACTGGGAACCTTTCATACAATGCTGCCAGTGTGAACCTGGAGGTAATACAAGTACGTATGTACTGACACATTTAAGTAGTTTGCGAGACACTCTTTTAGGTGCTCAAATGAACCAACTGTGTACTCATGAATGTAGTTCCCTAGAAACTGAGCAGATGTGGACCAGGGGCTGGAGACTTCCTGCTTTTTTTTGGTACAAAAGAACGATATCCCCTCCCTTACCAAGTAAGGCTCTTCTCCCGCTTCACACTCTGGGCAGACTTGGCACATACCCGTGGTATGGTTGTAATACTCATTTTCACTACAGTTCAAATACTCAGTAGTGGCTGAATACACCAGAGACACCTGTCGACAAAGACAAATATCCAGCAATACAATTTGATTGAGAAATCTACTAGACTGCCATTCTGATAAGAAATTCATGAAAAATCTAACTTACACAGAATCATATTAATAAAAAGATCCGTCAAAGCAGTTTATACTGTAGAGAAGATAAAACAAAACTGTGCACGTAATCAAACACAGCAAAATAACACAAGCTATTGAAACAAATAAGTAGCAACATATTTAGAGAAATATCACCTGAAAGACCCGTTGTATGAGAGAATGGGGAAAGAAAACATTGTTAAGAACTTACCAGTTGATATTCAAAATAATTTAAACAGCAATTTATACTCGGCATCGTTGAGAGTTTCTTCAGTGATTTAAGAATGTTTACGGTGTAGTTTTAGATTAACGAGTGGAGCTCTCATTTAAATTTAGCAACAGTCTCCACAGTTAATATTATGTGTTGAATTCTGTTTTGTTGGATCACTGGTCCAGACTTTTTTGCTATTTCACTAGCCATTCACCTCCCCTTCTTCCTTCCCTTCCCTTTCCTTATCTATATCATTGTCCCCTTCTCTCCTTTTCCTTCTTTTTATATATTTGGACTTAAATATATTTGCTGTTTTAGTTAATGTTTGATGTGGTTATCATAGTATATGTCATTATGTTACATTGATTCTGTATGTTTTATTTCTTTTTAGAGCAGACATGTCGAACTCTGGCCTGCGGTGTAATAAAATTTGGCCAGCCAGACAATTACGAATTTGCACTTAAGCTGGCCCGCTGTAGGTTCACGTGGCTGCCCGTCTCACATTAACACACCATGCAGAGGATCGCTGGTTGGCTGTAGCAATTCTAGCAGGCTGCCATAGCCTTAGCAGCATGCTCCCTCTGTCGTGGTTCCATACGTCAGAGGAGGGGCAGGATTGCGGAGAGGGAACATGCTGCGGAGGCCGATGGAAGCCTGCTAGGATCACTACAGCTGACCGACGATCCTCTGCAGACTTCTTTAATGTGAGACTTAGATGGAGAGAGAGAAGGAACAGAGAGCCAAATGTCGGGTCAAAAGAAAGATGCCAAACCTCCGGGGGGAGGAGGGGAGGGGAAGGAAGAAGAAAGAAGGAGACCCTGGCAAGCGAGTTATCAGAAGACAACCAGAGCCTAGGACCACAACATAATTTGAATAATGACCAGAGAACAAAAGGTAGAAAAAATAATTTTATTTGTGATTACAATATGTCAGATTTGAAATGTGTACCCTGCCAGAGCTGGTGTTAGACTGCAGGTGTGAACTAGGACCTAAAAGAGAGAGGAAAAGTCTTTTTATTTATTTTGCTTACATCACAGAGCCGGCGTGGGGTTGGAGAGGTTGTAATCCTATACTTCTATTAAGACTAAGGGGCCCTTTTATTAAGGTGCGCATTTAGAGTGCGCTAAATCGGTTAGCGTACCTTAATAAAAAGACCCCTAAATATCTTAACAAAAAATTTGGCCCTCAACGTAAGCTATGTTTTAGATTTCGGCCCCTTATGTGATTGAGTTTGACACCCCTGTTTTAGAGTTTATTTCATTTTTCTTCGGTAAACTCTTGATCATAGTCACAGTTAGGATAATTTATTATCCCCCTTTTTTACAAAACCGTAAAAGTGGGTTTGTTTAGCACCGGCCGCCACGCTGAATGCTCTGTGCTGTTCCCGACACGCACAGAGTTCCTATGAGCATTGAGAGCAGCGCAGAGCATTCGGCATGCCAGCCTGCACTAAAAACCACTTCCGCAGTTTTGTAAAAAAATGTACTATGGCACTTTGTGGTTCATTGTAGATATATAGGTCTCATATAAGCATTTAGAATGATTCTCACAATTTTGGGGTTCCTTTTCATCCTACAATTATTTTATTTATTTTTATGAGTGTTAATTTAGGAAGTTAAACTGTACTATACAATTGTCAGTATAATTTGACTAATACTTTTTACAGCCCTTTTGTAGGTGCCTGCTGTGGCATGCGCCGTTTACAAAATCAGGGCCTAAGTGCATAGTAGAACTTACCACCCTTTACTATGTCAACAGAGGGAAGCAAGAACTTGGTTATCATTATATAATAGAGAATGACACGGTGACAAAATTCATCACCGTTCCCGTCCCCACGGGAAACCATCTTCATGTCATTCTTTAAGGAGAGAGGGAAGAATCAGAGTATGAATGGCCACAACCACTGACCCGCAAGCTTTGCTTTGAAGAATGCTGGTGTAGAAGGACCGAGGTTGAAATAGACACTAGAAAATGACATGGGATTATTTTCCGCGGTTATCCGCGGGGACGGGAACAGTGATGAATTTTGTCACCGTGTTATTCTCTATTATATAATTCATTTGTCCAAATGTTATGTAAGTTACCTTGTAACTCGTTCTGAGCTCTCTGGGGAGGATCAGACAGAAAGCAAATTAAATAAATATATAAATACATGATTTGTGCTTACATTGTGGGGGGTCCTTTTATTAAGGCGCGCTGACCAATTTAGCGTGCGTTAAAGATTAGCTCGCGCTAAATGCCAAGGCATCCATTATATTCTATGGTTAGCGCGCCTTAATAAAAGGACCCCTGTATTTTTTGCCGTCATTTATAATTCAATGTCTCTTTAATTATCAATGTAATTATGGTTTTCATTGCATCATTTATGCATATATTTATGTTTTACCTATATGCTGGTTTATTAATTTTAATTTGATATGTGTTTTGTATCCTGAGGCCAAAGCACAACTCGTGTCGCGTCATCTATAATAATAAAATGCTACACGCGCATGCACACTCTCACCGCGTGTTCCCTGAGATCTGATCTGTCGGGATGTGCCGGCAAGAGTGCGCATGCGCGCTTACTACATCACCAATGGCCACAGCTCCTCAGCACTGAAAAGTTGCAATTGGCTGCATGTCCGTCCCCGCCCAGGAGGGAGGGGGCAGCCCCAGCACCAAGGGCAGCGGGCACCCTTCTTAGGCACAGCAGGACCTGGGGAAAGGCTTCCGAGCAACCGAGGAGGGAGCGAGACCCTACCCCTAACACATAAACCGCCAGCACCTCCTGCCCTCTCCGTCGCGGCCCAGGAGAGACATGGCAGTGTGACGCGACGCCTGCGCGCTGCACACAGAAAAAAGCGCTGCGGCTCGCCTGGGCGGACATGTTGGTGGTGGCGGCTGTGGAACAGGGAATGGGAGGATGCTCAAAGCTGTCTTTGTAGGAAGTGCTTCTGTCCAAGGGTTGAAGGCGATTGGACAAAAGAGATGACGGGAAGCATAGATGAGTGAGACAGAAGATCAGTAGGGACTCTAGAGAGATTGGAGGAAGTGGCAGCACCCGTTAATGTAACGGGCTAAAAAACTAGTTGTAATATAAACCAATAAAGGCTCTTCGTTTGCACTTCATCTTCGCCATTGGTTCAATGTCCACTCTGCTGTTGTATGTGCATGTAGAATGGAGTGTGAAATACAGGGGTCCTTTTATTAAGGCATGCTAACCGATTTAGCGTGTGCTAAATGCTAAGGCATTCATTATAATCTATGGGTGCCTTAGCATTTAGCACGTGCTAATCTTTAGCATGTACTAAATCAGTTAGCGTGCCTTAATAAAAAGACCTCATAATTAAGTACAAAGGGCTAGATTCACAAAGGGCACGGATCAGATCCAATCCAATCCGTGTCCCGGGGGGGCTGATTCACGAATCGCCCTCATGTATCGCCCTCATGTAAATGAGGGCGTTCAGAATCACGCCCCCATCCGACTGTAAGGATCGCTCTCTAGCGATCCCGACGCATGCGCAGACCATCTGTAGATGGTCTGCGCATGCGTTGACCTTCCGTGCCTGGCAGTTTCAAAAAAAAAATCTTCTTTTTCAAACACTTTTTCGTGAGCCCGTGGTTTTAACACACTTTAAACCCACGGGTTAAAACAATGGGCTCGCAGTGCGGGGAAGGGCAGGAGAGTCAGGGCGATGGGAGAGATTCGGGGTAAAAGCAGGAGATTCGGGGCAGGCAGGAGAGAGCAGGAGATCGCGGCTGAGACAGAGCAGGCGATTGGGGCTGAGAGCAGAGAAGCAGGGCAGACAGCAGGGCGGCAGAAGGCAGGGCAGTCGGAAAGCACCTCAGGGACTAGCCCTCAGCCATCGCTTATTTTTGGATCGGCCAGCCCAGTCGGTGTTGCTGCTTTTTTATTTTAGTGAATCGCTTCCTGCCTGCATTTGAATGCCGTTCCCCCTCATTTGCATGCGCGGATCGGAGAATGATCGGGACAGAGGCTAGTGAATCGGGTCGGAGGGAAATCGGGTCGTAAAGGGGTCGCTAAGTGGTTGGAAGTTGATCAGTGGGCTTAGTAAATCTAGCCCTTAGAGGATCCTGTGTGTTTAAATCACCTGAGGCCGCCCAGCTGATGATATTCAGTGGTATTTAACTGGGGGGAAAAATAGTGCTAAGTGCTATTCTATAAAGAGTGTTTTATATATTGTGCTTAGCGCTTAATTTCTGTGCCCGACTTTGGGTGCTAAACTTATGGCTGCTGAAATCTGGTGTACATGCTGGCACCCAAGTTAGGCGTGCTGAGGCAGTATTTTGTAAGTACACAAGCAACTGTTGAAGTGTCCTGCAGTAGGTTCCTGGTCTGTGCATGCAAACTATGCATTAACAAATCTCTTATTTTATCACAGTAGCTTACTGGAGGGGATGGAGAAGCACTGAGAGAGCCTAAAAGGCATAAAATCTACTAAGAAGTAGAAAACAAAGGGCTCCTTTAACAAAGTCATGGTAGCGGCTGCTGCTGTGGTAATCCCTCCGATGCCCAAAGGGATTTAATGGCCGTTGGAGGGATTGCAATGCAGCAGGCCAATATTGTGGCTTTGTAATGGGGGAAGCGGTGGTGGAGAATTTGTTGGCAGAGAATAGCTGGTAAAACAAATTCAGTTCATTATACATTTTTTCCCCCAAATGTTTCCTAATTTTGTGGTGTTCTTTGTTCAATTCACATATTCATTGTAATAGCTATTTTTTTTCCTTCTTTGGTTTTAAACTTTATTATTTTTGCATTAAAAGCAGCTTTGATAATGTTCTAGCTTGGCAGCTCTGTTTACCAGCCCTTCCCACTTTTCCTTTTCTTCTGCTGCTGGTTTTCTTGATGTTAACAACCCCCACCATACTTTTGCATTTTAATGCATGTTAATTTGATGGTTAGTGCATGATAAGTTACTAAGCTGTGGTAGAAAGTGGCCTTAGCATACCCTTGGGCAGGTTTTTTCCCCACACAAAAGCTATTTTTACCACAGCAGTAAAATGGCTGATTTTCCTTTTTTTTTTTTCTTTATTAGCAAAACTGATTAGTGCAGAAACACCAAAACAAACCTCTTCACAAACAAGGCCTGTAAAAAGTATTGGATATACTCACCATGAGAAATGGAAATACATGTGTCCATTTATACTCGCTACGTTGTGCCATGTTTTCTTGGTGAATTATCTAAAAATCAAAGAAAAGCGATTACCTATTATTCTGCTTCCCACTCTAAGCAAAACCAAATTAACCATGCCCTTGCTTCCCTCTATTGGCATAGCTTATTCATTAAAATGACTAGACATTCATGGAAAATATAGCAAAACTGATCTCAGCCACCACAGACAGATGGACAGAGCAGCTCCTTGTTGGTAACTGAATAATGATGAGCTGGAAAAAAGTCAAACAATGTTATACTTCAAAATTAACATGACAATTTAAATGTCTGCAGCATACAGCTATAGAGGCACATGACCACTAGAGGGCGCTCATTCTACATTCCACCCTCAGATTTACATACACAGTACTGAAATCAAAGTCAAGGAAGTTCCATAAACAGGTCACTGCTTTATACATGCTCAACATGGTTGTCTTTTCATCATTTTATGACAGTTCAAGGAGTAAACAAAAAATAAAACAGAGAGCTACAACCAATAAACAACGGGATTCAAAAGTAAATCTCAAAGATAAGAAAAAGAAATCCCTAAAGAGCATATACCACAGAAAAATACTATAATATCAGAGCAATGTACTCAAATTGCAAAATTAGAAATATTGTACATATTTATTAATTTAAAATTTGCAAAAATATCACAAATTTTAAATTAATAAATATGTACAATATTTCTAATTTTGCGATTTGAGTACATTGCTCTGATATTATAGTATTTTTCTGTGGTATATACTCTTTAGTGATTTTTTTTCTTATCTTTGAGTTCAAGGAGTAAAACAGAATTAAAAACATTGCACGCATAATGTATGGGTATACAAATTCAAGTACAGTAATATATAGAGCATCCCAAATAGAATCTGGAGAATAGTCCTTGTGCACGTAGCTTAAGCACACAAACAGTTTCTGGCATCTTTCAGGCACAAGGGAACACCTGCTGTATGACAAAGACAGCCAAATTCTCGTTAATGTACTAGTGAGAGGCAATGATACAAGATTCACTGACCTGCAGGTGCCAAAGCAAAAAACTTTACTACCAAAAGCACGAGTGGAAGTCTACTACAGAAGCCCTATTAAAGTCCTCAGCTAGTAAGGGCTCATTAAGAAAAGCAGCCTATTTTGAATGCATTTTTTAAATCTAGATGTACATGTTGACTATTTTACAGAAAAATAGGGCATGAGGAAATCTGACATCTTTTGCAACGCAAAATTCTATGCAAACTTTCCAGGTTTGCTACTATTTATTGTAGCGTAGACTCTTAAAAGCTGCATCAGATCTGAAGAAAATGGAATTCTTTGCAGGCTATGATCACTTTTTTAGCAAAAGAAAAAAAAAAATTAAATAGAGATGTATAATTCAGCTACAGAAGAGACTTATATGGTCTCAAAACTTTACATACACAAAATCTCTCTAAAATGTTCATGTTGGTCACTGGAAAGAATTATTGACATTCTCAAAAGAAGAACTATTTCCAATCTCCTAGCTAATTAAAAATAATCACTAAGGGCTCCTTTTATCATGCCACGCTAGCGGAGTTAACACGTGCGACGTTTCATCACGAGTTAATCCCCACGCTGACCTAAAAACTAACGCCTGCTCAAGAGAGGCGTTAGCGGATAGCGCGGCCAGTGGTTTAGCGCGTGGTATTACATGCATTAAACTGCTAGCGCGGCTTGATAAAAGGAGCCCTAAAACTCAGTAGGACAAAATAAAGCTGAGGGAATTAAGAAGGTGTGTACCCTCCTTCCTATATGTAAATGATTTGTGAAAAAGATCAACAATTAAAGTGGAAGTTGGTTTCCTTTAAAAAAACACAACTCGTACTATCCAGCTACGTGTCCATTTATACTCGCCACGTTGTGCCAAATTTTCTTGGTGAACTATCTAAAAATCAAAGAAAAGTGATTACCATATAATGCTTCCCACTCTAAGCAAAACCAACTTAACCACATCCTTGCTTCCCTCTGTTGGCAGGGAAAGGATACTGGGGTGGACCTGGCCAGTTTGGACATAGAGAAGGCCTTTGACAGTGTACTCTGGCCCCATTGTTTATGGATTCTGGATAGGTTTGGGATCATGGGACAATTTGTGGAATGGGTAAAAGCTTTATACCATGAACCGCAGACCCAACTTATCATAAATGGTACATTGACTTCCACATTTATTCTGCAGAGGGGAACATGCCAGGGGTGTCCCTTGTCTTCTCTCTTGTTCGTTTTGACTGTGGAACCCCTGGCAACACATATTAGTCAGGACCCGGATTTAGAAGGGATTCGGGTGTCATCTCAGGAACTTCGGCTAAGTTTGTTTGCTGATGATATGCTCCTACATGTGAACCAAGCATCCATAAACCTGCCTAAGTTCCTGCACTGGGTACAGGCATTTAGCACTTTTTCAGGCCTCTGGGTGAATTGTAGCAAATCAGATGTTTTAACTTTGTGAGGTGGGGGTGGAAGCCTTGGCATGATGATCTGCCGATTAAACCCCTAGATCACTCCCTCAAGTATCTTCATCCCTCTACTTCTGAAATGTATAAACAAAATATGTCAAGAATCATTACCCAACTGAAGGACATGTGCTGGAAATGGATGGATCTCCCCCCTGTTGTTATTAAGCAGGGTGGCATTGCTCAAAATGATGCGGCTACCTAAGATACTATACCTGCTATGGATTCTGCCCATCTAGATTAAGCGGAGGGATGTGTTAGAGATTAAGGCTTTGGTGCAATGCTTTTTATGGTGTAATAAGACTGCCTATGTCGTGTATGCCAAACTTATTCTTAACAAGGAGCTGAGAGGGCTTATGTATCTGACCTTTGGTTATATAACGTCGCATCCCTGCTCCAGGGAGTTCATTAACTGTTTCTGGGGGAACAAAAATTCTTTCCACTTTCCTTAATTAAGGCATGGTGCTAACCGTCCAGCTTTATTAATCTTCTCCACACTAGAGTGAGGTCCCATCCTGTATGTTAGTCTCATATCGCATTTCTACACCCATTTCAAGCTGCTTGGGAGTGGTGGCGAAAAAAACACAGGGGAAATCTGCTTGGGTCTCTCCATTGTTTGACAATGTGGGCAAACCAGACTTTCCACCAAGGATGAGTCCTTCCCCTTTTTAAAGTGGGCAGATCAGGGATTTTTAGTCTCTTTCACTTACTGGAGGTGGGAAGAGGTCAATTCCCCTTCTTCAACCAAGTGAAAGTTAAGTGGGACTTACCAACTTCTCATTTTGGGGCATATCTGCATGCTAGTCATTATTATACACAAATTCAAGCACAATGGGAAGATCGGGCAGATAGCACAAAATTGGATAAGAACTTCTCCACAATGATTAGCATGATGAACAAACTGTCATTGTAGTATAAAGTGATTAAGGACACACTGGAAACATCTGGCATAGCCAGGATAGCCTTCCAATGGGAAAGGGAATTAGGACAGGAGTTACGGTAAGTGTTGTATAATTTCAAGAACTCTTTCAGGTTGGAGCAGGATTAGATTTTTTTTCTATAGCCTCCGATCTGCAGGAAACCCATTTTAAGCTTCTTAATAGGGCGTACCTAACTCGAGCGAGGGGCTCCACTAAAGGCCTATAGCAAGACCTTCACTGTCACCGCTGCAAAGTTCATGTAGGCACCTTCCTACATACTTTTCTGGAATGTCCTACATTGACTATTTGGGCAACTGTTCTCCCTATTCTGAAGGGGTTGATAAAGGCGCCTGTTTCATGGGACTACTTGGCCTTATTATTGGGGACCAGATAGTGATGCGTGTACACCTGCGCGTAGGTTTGTTATGATAGCCCTCCTACTGGTTAAAAAGGTTATCCTGAAACATTGGCTGGAGGATATAGACTCCCCCACCCCTCTACAGTTTGGACCCAAATAATGAAACAAGTGGCTAGGTTTGAAATTGCTATGGAGCGGGGAAAGCGACAGACTCTTGAA
Source organism: Geotrypetes seraphini (assembly GCF_902459505.1). Taxonomy (NCBI): domain Eukaryota; kingdom Metazoa; phylum Chordata; class Amphibia; order Gymnophiona; family Dermophiidae; genus Geotrypetes; species Geotrypetes seraphini. The sequence goes on from NC_047089.1 coordinate 155,276,763, forward strand.
AGACAACGTTAATTGCACTTATGACAACAATGTCTACCCTTTGGAGTGTCCATGAGGTAAACTATGGGGGAGCCCGTATCGCATCACTTGCCTTTGTTAGTGAGGGCGACCTTGGGGGAATATGCATGGTTTGTGGCTGTTGCGTGTGTGTTGCAGAATGGTGCTCTGGAGTGAATGTGACTGTTTTGGCTATTAGATGTTAGGGAGGGGTTTCTGTTTGTTTTTTTAATGTATATTGAAAAATACAATGGGATTGTCGCTAGCCATGTGCGGGGTTACTTTTCTTAGGCATGATTTATCTATTGTTTGATTTCCTTTTGTTGTTGACGCTAGATTGGCTGTTGAATTGCGTTCTTGAACCTTAGCTTAAGTTTTCCCACACTCTTAAAATTTACCGCTTGTTTAACTCTTTTCCTCTATGGATATGTTATTGTTCAATATCCTTTTTTGTAACACTATTCTTGTTGCACCAATAAAAATACTTTAAAAAAACAACAACAAAAAACCGCACTGGCTATGCATCATAATTTTTCGGAAAAACATAACTTTTAGGAAAACTTGTGTATAATCATGCCCCCTTTTCAGATTTGTTCACTTGAACATTTTCAGCAATGCACATACGAGTTGCACAGGTAACTTCCAGTTAATGCCACCAATTATATGTTGTTACTGCCAATATTTGGTACGGATTAGGCTTGACAAACAATTGCGCGCACAAATCAGCTGTGTGCACCAATTTGCACACATAGGGCTCCTTTTACGAAGGTGCGCTAATAGTTTTATCGCACGCACCGGATTAGCGTGCGCTAGCCGAAAATCTACCGCCTGCTCAAAAGGAGGCGGTAGTGGCTAGCGCACGTGACAATTTAGCACACGCTATTCCGCATGTTAAGGCCGTAGCACACCTTTGTAAAAGGAGCCCATAATGTAAAGATGCCATTTACAGAATTTGGGGGGGTTAGTGGTATTGGTATGCTTTATTTATATCCTGCCCTTCTACAAGAGGAGTAACAGACAAAAAAACCCATACACAATATTAAAATACAAACAGCAGCGACACAAAAAAAATTCAAAATAACCATGCGCACATGAGGCTACAGCAAAACACTTTAGAGCATGTTGTGGTATGTTGGCTGTTAGCATGCTTAACTATTTTGTAGAGGGGTGTATCATGGGTGGAAAATAGGTATGGAATTTTTCACCAGCTATCATGTTTGCTGATTTGCTCGGTAATAATCATAAGAACATAAGAAGTGCTTCTGCTGGGTCAGACCAGAGGTCCATCGTGCCCAGCAGTCTGCTCTCGCAGCGGCCCAATAGGTCCAGGACCTGTGTAGTACCCCTCTATCCCCTTTTCCTTCAGAAAATTGTCCAATCCCTTCTTGAACCCTAATACCGTACTCTGTCCTATCACGCCCTCTGGAAGCGCATTCCAGATGTCCACCTCCCGTTGGGTGAAGATAAAACTTCTTAGCATGGGATTAAAACTTCCTAGCATAGGATTAAAACTTTTGGCAACCTTGTTTTCTCAATCTTTTTCACCTAGACTAGCAAAACAGAACAGTGGGTTTTAGAAATACAGTATCTGCAAAAATCAAAATTATTATCAGGCATATAAAAGTCATAAAAGAAATTTAGAACATGGTGTGAAACTCAACAATTCATAAACCAAGCAAAGAAAAAAGATTAGGTGAGGAAAGATATAATAAAAAAAAACACAAAACTGTTGAACAGTAAAGTTGCTTTAGATACCATATGAAATCCAGGGCCGGACTGTGCAATGCACTGAACAGGTCTACCTAGCCCCTCATTTTTTCATTCCATTTTGCCGTTTTATTTATTAATTTTGTCATTTACTTCAGTTCATTATGCACATAAATTAAGGGTTCCTTTGACTACGCTAAGATAGCGGTTTTAGCGCGTGCTGAATTGCCGCACGCGCTAGACCTTAACGCCAGCATTGAGCTGGCGACATGATATTTTTTCAGTCAAAGCCCCGCTTATCTGGAATTCTCTTCCTTTCTACATTAGGAATATCAAAGATCTTACTTTATTTAAAACTAATCTAAAAACATTTCTATTTAAGGCTTCCTTTAACCCTTAAACAGGAATCTTCTTTTATCAATTGAAAATATCATAAACTCCGAAAATTTTCTACTTTTAGGTACCCCCATCCCAATGTTCTATCCTACCCTATCCAATTTTCTTCGTCTATCTATGTGGACACAATAACATTGTAACTTTTTACCCCACTTGTTTTTCCCAACTCCTCCAGTAGTGTCTGTTTTGTTAAGTGTTCACGAATATGTTTGTTAATGCACAAAAATGATCTTAACTGTTTTTACCCTTATATTTATTGTAATGTTATTCGCTTAGAATTTTTAAGCGAACCATTAAATCTAAATAAACTTGAAACTTGAAACTTGATCTAGCCGCGTAGCGTGGGTTTAGCGCGCGGGCCAATTCTACGCGTGCTAAAAACGCTATCGCAGCTTAGTAAAAGGAGCCCTAAGTTTCACCGGTGTAAATTCATTTGTACATGTTTACAAATGATGTATGTGATAAGAATTTGATCAGATAGATAAAAGAAGATGAAAGAAGTATAAGCACATTTCTCGCTCTCTCCTTGCCATTCTTTATCGATGATCCTTCCTAACAAAGAAGTAGCTAAAGTCAAACAGATCTCTCAAACTGTTAAGCGATAGTCAAAGGAGCTGTTACTTCTCAATTTCTAGACATAGTAGTTGAGAGACAATTGCAACCTTTTTTCAACTTTCGTAGTACCGTAAGAAATGAGAGCAGTCAGCTTCGGAATCAAAGCAGAAATGCTTGAGGACAAAGAAGACTTCAGTGAATCACTTAGCAGGAACATACTTACTTTCGAAACCTGTGGACAGACTGCCACAATGAAATGGACTCTTTTGAATCTTTTCCCATCTGTAAAGAAAAATGTTCTGCAAATTTACACGTGTTTTTAAGTGTTGTGATTTTTCTTTCTGCTTTTATGGACTTTACATTCGGCAAACCATCTTGATTGGATACTCCAAGGAGAGGTTCTATACATTTCAATAAATAAGGGGTCTTTTTACTAAGGCCCGTTAGCCTTTTTTAGCACGTGCTAAATGCTAACGTGTCCATAGATTATAATGGACACGCTAGCATTTAGCGTGCGCTAAAACGGTTAGCACGCCTTAGTAAAAGGACCCCTAAATAAATTATTCAAAAAAAAACCTTTGCCAGACCAGCTGCATAATTAATGGAATTTTTTGTAGATTTATCAAAAGCAAAGAGATTTACTACAAAAAAAATTCTGTAAAGAAATTCCAGAAATGTTTTCTAATAATGATTTTTTAACACAAGAATGCCCGAGTCTTTCTTTAGAATAATAATTTTTAAACTGAAATATATGCTATTTAAGAAGAAGAATTCTAGATCAAAATCTGCTATGAGCTGACTATGAAGTATAAAAAGAATCCCTCCTAGACCAGGCTTTTTTTCTCACCATCTCACCGTCTTCCCTGTTTGTTTTAAATAACTGAAATATGAGAAACCTGAGTTACCTCATAGATGTGGCGAGCGGAGGCCATTCACATGACGTGACAGAGTATTATTTGGATAAAAGTGTTACTTAGGTTCTTCCTGTATATATTTTTCAAGAATATGGTTTCCATAACATGGCCTGTTCTGGCCAGCAATTTTCCAAAAGAGCAAGGATTTCATACCAAAAAGATGTGATGTTGGAAAATGAAAAGTATCCCATCTCAGGGAATTCTCTTTAGCAGACTCCATTATTACAGGGAGATTACTGTCTATTAGAATAATATTTGCAGTCCGGTATAATTGCTTCATAGACAGAATGAACAATCATCAAGTTTTTCAAGTTTTTATATACCGCCTATCAAGATTATCTAAGCGGTTTTACAATCAGGTACTCAAGCATTTTCCCTATCTGTCCCGGTGGGCTTAGAATCTATCTAACGTACCTAGGGCTATGGAGGATTAAGTGACTTGCCCAGGGTCACAGGGAGCAGCACGGGGTTTGAACCCACAACCCCAGGGTGCTGAGGCTATAGCTCCAACCACTGCGCCACACACCTCACCGAGTCGCTACAAATGGAAATCTTTTATCTCGCTAAAAAGGACAGACAGTATCAACCCTACAGGATTTCATGCTGGAACATCTGGTTGCTAGCAGATGGTGCTTTAGATGGAAAAGTTGTTATCAAATATTAGACCAGCTGCTTGTGTGTGTAAGCAAAGGAGCCAGCTCTGTGGGTGCTCTGGGGGCTTGAGCACCCACAATATTGAACAAAGCCCTTGACTGTGTCCAGAGAGAGGTAATTTCCATTCGGCTCATCACCATACTTAGATAATTATCTAATACCTTATTCATCAATATGTACACTTCATTCTTTACAGCGAAACCTCTTAGTAATCCCATCAATTGGGCAAATTGTGCATTCATCCACTAGAGATCGTTCTTTTGCAGTCATTGGCCCCCAACTCTGGAATGCTCTCCCAAATTACATTCGAATGGAACAAAATCTTGAACGCTTTAAAACATTATTAAAAACTTTCCTATTCACTGACGCATTTAATCAATGATTGGTAAAATGAGATAAGGAGCTTTACAGAAACCAGTCAGGAATAAGGAGCGCAAAATCAGCTTTTAACTCTACAATCTCTTCGTTTTCTTATCTTTCCTATAGACATCGTAGTTCTACCTTAAACATTTTTTATTTTACTTATAAGTTTTTATTTAGTTTCATATGTAAACCGCATAGATGTATTTCCATTGCGGTATATCAAGTGTTAAATAAACTTGGATTTAAAAAAGTTGGCTCCTATGCACGTAAGTCTTTTTATTTCAGATAGCTTGGGAATGGATTTGGCTCCCATGTTCTGCTCCTGGTGACCTCTCTTCAGCCCTGCGATTTCAAAAAACACTATTTGCTCTCCATCCCTTGGTTGCAAAGCAAAGAAGCAACAGTTTGGTAGTTTTGCAAATTAATAGCAAATGTACTGTTAATATGCATGTGTATTTGTAAAGGGGGGGGGGGAACGCAGGGGGAGAAGAGAGGCAGATTTATTTTTTGACATACTGTACTTTGTTTTACACTCCTTTGCAACGGAGATCTACAAACCAGAGCCACTCCACTAAATCAGCTACCACCAAAGACTGCACATCCTTTAACGCCAAGCGGTGTCAAGTCAAGGCAGTAAGCTCACCGATACAAACTCTGTCTAACAACTGGGCTAGTTTAAACAAGTAACTGGAACTGCAAATTATAGCTAAAGTAACTGAAACCCAAATAGATAATTTCTCCCCCTGCCCTACACTTTTGTACCCTATTTGCCCTCTTTTCCACATCCTGAACAAAACAACCCTAGACTAAACTCTTTCTTTCCTGTGGAAAGAATGCAATCAAGAGTGTAAAAATGCAAAAAAATAAAATCCCTTGACAGTAACTAAATTGTGCCAAAACTGGCCAAAGGTTCTACCTACCAGAGGTTGGTTACTTTGGAGGCATTCCAAGTGTCTGGTCTTAGCATATTCTTCATTAATTGAACCATGATATGAATAGTACAGAACACTTCATGGCATAAATAGTGACTTGTCGAAATGGCTCACCAGCCTTGTGACACCACAAGCCTGCAGCTTAAATCCTGTCAGTCAAGCTGTTTGGGCTCATTCCCTAGCAATTATCATTCCTCCACAGCAAGTCTTGACTGCGAGCAGAAAGTTTCCCACAACAAAAGTTCAGTGTTAGAGTCAAAGAAAAAGAAGGGGAGAAAAATTAGAGCAAACGTAATTTAGCTTACTGACACTGGGTTGATCAAAGCGACGGAAAATTGAGAGGATGAGAATGAAAGAGAGAGACAAATAGCTGCTGTCAACTCAGGTGTACAAAGCTGGTGCTGGTGACAGTTGGACCCTTAATACTGGATTTCTTCCACAAGGGAAGGAGGAAAGATGCCCGTCCTACCAGCATCCACATAAGCACAAGATAAAAGTACATTACCGGGGGGTAATTTTAAAACCATCATTTTTAATTCAAGATGAGAAAGGAAAATGGTATTCTTTGGTGTAAGAAAAGCCATTTGAGGTAAAAAAAAAAAAAAAAAAAAAGAAGAGGTCTAGGGTATTTTCTAATACTAGATGGCTATAACTTTTATACTTAGTCGCTTTGTTTGGGTTTTATTCCCTAATGTACTGTAAGTATCTGGAAGTTGTGTGGTTGTGTAGTATACAGTACTCATTGTCTTGCAAAGAACCACGCTATATTGTTGTTCATATCTGCGCTTATTGCAAGGCAAATCTTTGGTGTTGCGACAGTTTTGTGAAATGAGAAGAAACTTTGAAGATGCCACAGAATATCCTGTTCTTTTTGCAAATATTTGTATTCTGTTAACAACGCAGATTCATATTACAAGAACAGCATAATCGCTGAATTGAAATACAAGCCAAAGTATGCAAGTTTCGAGTGGAGCAGTAGAATTCAGTGAACTGGAAGATGCCTGTGACTTTACCCCCCCTCCCCCATCTTTTTACAAAACTGCAGAAGCAGTTTTTAGCGCAGGCCGGCACGCTGAATGCTCTGCGCTGCTCCCGATGCTCTTAGGAACTCTATGAGTGTTGGGAGCAGCGCAAAGCATTCAGTGCATTGGCCCGTGCTAAAAAACGCTTTTGCGGTTTTGTAAAAGGGGGTTTAATACACAAGAACCATGGAGGCATCCTGAGGATTGATGACATTCTATACTGTTTAAGAACCCTGAAAAAGTAACCTACAACTGATAGGTACTTTCAAACCTCTTTAGTAAGAATATTTAAATATGTAGGGAAATCATTTTCTCAATGTCGTGCAGATAAATAGATTGACAGGCAGGCCCGAGGTGAGGGGGGTACAGCCGGTACATCACTCCAGGGCCTATGAAGCTCAAGGGGACTCAATGAAGCCCAAGAAACATCATGAAAACCGAAATGTGTCATTGTCTAGAGAAGGAGATGTCCATACAAACTATGACAAAGAACGGTGCGAGAACTTTCACGTATAAGATCGCAAAGCGTTGAGTGAGCGCGAAGCAATAGAAGGCCACGACAATGATAAAATACAGTGACATAATACGATGCATTCAAGATTCGACGAACAAAAACTTGTGAAAGTGACTAACAAGTGTTCATTCCTAGCTGCAAACTTATTGCTCGGATTACCGTATTTTCACGCAGATAACGCGCACCCGTGTATAATGCGCACACGGGTATAGCGCGCAGAAACCACGATATTATGTATAAAAACTTTTGTATACCGCGCTCACGGGTATAACGCGCATGCTGCCCGACTGTCCTTTCGCCCGCCCCGACTCTCCTCTGGCCACCCCGACTCTCCTTTCGCCCTCCCCGACTCTCCGTGCGCTGTCCTGACTCTCCGTTTACCCGCCCTGCCCTGCCCCCCCCCCCCGGCAGGACCACTCGCACCCCCACCCCGAAGGACCGCCGACTCCCCGACAATATCGGGCCAGAAGGGAGCCCAAACCCTCCTGGCCACGGCGACCCCCTACCCCCACCCCGCACTACATTACGGGCAGGAGGGATCCCAGGCCCTCCTGCCCTCGACGCAAACCCCCCTCCCTCCAACGACCGCCCCCCCCAAGACCCCCCGACCGCCCCCCCCAGCCGACCCGCGCCCCCCCTGGCCGACCCCCACGACACCCCCACCCCCCTTCCCCGTACCTTTGGTAGTTGGCCGGACAGACGGGAGCCAAACCCGCCTGTCTGGCAGGCAGCCAACGACGGAATGAGGCCGGATTGGCCCATCCGTCCCAAAGCTCCGCCTACTGGTGGGGCCTAAGGCGCGTGGGCCAATCAGAATAGGCCCTGGAGCCTTAGGTCCCACCTGGGGGCACGGCCTGAGGCACATGGTCGGGTTGGGCCCATGTGCCTCAGGCCGCGCCCCCAGGTGGGACCTAAGGCTCCAGGGCCTATTCTGATTGGCCCACGCGCCTTAGGCCCCACCAGTAGGCGGAGCTTTGGGACGGATGGGCCAATCCGGCCTCATTCCGTCGTTGGCTGCCTGCTGGACAGGCGGGTTTGGCTCCCGTCTGTCCGGCCAACTACCAAAGGTACGGGGAAGGGGGGTGGGGGTGTCGTGGGGGTCGGCCAGGGGGGTCGCGGGTCGGCTGGGGGGGTGGTCGGAGGTTCTTGGGGGGGGGCGGTCGTTGGAGGGAGGGGGGTTTGCGTCGAGGGCAGGAGGGCCTGGGATCCCTCCTGCCCATAATGTAGTGCGGGGTGGGGGTAGGGGGTCGCCGTGGCCAGGAGGGTTTGGGCTCCCTCCTGGCCCGATATTGTCGGGGAGTCGGCCGGGCAAGAGGGCTTGGGCTCCCTCTTGCTCCGATCGCGGGTGTGGATGGGAGCGCGTGCGAGCGGTCGTTCGGGGTGGGGGTGCGAGCGGTCCTGCTGGGGGGGGTGAATCGGCCGTCGGGCGGGGTGGGTACTATGTAGAAAAACTTTTGTATACCACGCTCACGCGTATAACACGCGAGGGGTATGCGCGGTAGGTAAAAACACATATAACGCGCGCGTTATATGCGTGAAAATACGGTACTCCTCCTTGCTTTCCCTTCGAATCCCGGGAGGAAAAAGAAAATGGGACACAAGCCATGCTGATACATCGTGGACTGCAAAGAAGACTTTACAGGACAGCGAAGGAAGAAATAATTCCACAGGTAAAGTTCCCTGTAAATGCTGTAATTGTAGACTAAAGGACTCACTGACATTGCAAGCCTTTTTGTCTACGTTATCGAGAGATTCAAGACTATAAACGGCTTGACGCTTAGTGGAAAGACAATAGCAATATTGTCCTAACATTAGAACTACTAACAAAATTCTCAATAGTAATACAATAAATTTCTATGTATTTCTATATTTCAATTTTGTGGTCCCACACACCTTCTTTGTACCGGGGGCCTGGATTTTCTCTCGACGGCCCTGTTGATAGGCACTCCTTGTTTGTAACTTCATGCCCCTTATGACTGTTTATCTGAGGCCGACGTGGACAGCAAGTTAGAGATGTTAAAGAGGTATGGGGAAGGGAAGGGACACACGTGTGCGGTGGGGGTGGGTGGGGTGGAAAAGAGGGTGTGTCACCACCACCCTGGGAACCTCCCATCCTCGCTATGCCACTGTGTGGGAGACCTGTCCATGTACCACCCATGCTCCACCCCTGTGTATATTCTCCTTGCAAATACTCGCTCTATTAGCAAAATAATGCTTAGGCACCCTGGTAGCACTTAGTTTGGAATTGTACACATAAGTACTAATATTCTAAACATTGGCATGTACTGTATAATGCAAACATGGGCAACTCCGGTCCTCAAGGGCCAGAATCCAGTTGGGTTTTCAGGATTTCCCCAATGAATATGCATGAACATAAGAACATAAGAAGTTGCCTCCACTGGGTCAGACCAGAGGTCCATCTCGCCCAGCGGTCCGCTCCCGCAGCGGCCCATCAGGTCCGCGACCTGTGAAGTGGTTTCTGACCACTTCTATAACCTACCTCAAGTTCTATCTGTACCCCTCTATCCCCTTTTCCTCCAGGAACCTATCCAAACCCTCCTTGAACCTCTGTACAGATTTCTGGCCTATCACATCCTCCGGAAGCGCGTTCCATGTGTCCACCATCCTCTGGGTAAAAAAGAACTTCCTAGCATTTGTTCTAAACCTGTCCCCCTTCAATTTCTCCGAGTGACCCCTAGTGTTTGTGGCTCCCCTCAGTTTGAAGAATCTGTCCCTATTCACTTTCTCTATGCCCTTTAGGATTTTGAAGGTTTCTATCATGTCCCCTCTAAGTCTCCTTTTCTCCAGGGAGAACAGCCCCAGCATTTTTAACCTGTCAGCGTATGAAAAATTTTCCATACCTTTTATCAGTTTAGTCGCCCTCCTCTGCACTCCCTCTAGTACCGCCATGTCCTTCTTGAGGTACGGCGACCAGTATTGAACACAGTACTCCAGGTGCGGGCGCACCATTGCGCGATACAGCGGCATGATGACTTCTTTCATCCTGGTTGTGATACCTTTTTTGATGATGCCCAGCATTCTGTTTGCTTTCTTTGAGGCTGTCGCACACTGCGCCGATGGTTTCAGTGATGTGTCGACCATCACCCCCAGGTCCCTCTCAAGGCTACTCACCCCTAGCAGTGTTCCCTCCATTTTGTAGCTGAACATCGGGTTCTTTTTCCCTACATGCATGACCTTGCATTTCTCTACGTTAAAACTCATTTGCCACTTTTTTGCCCAGTCTTCCAGTCTCGTTAGGTCCCTTTGCAGGTCTTCACATCATTTACCGTGTTTCTAACCCTGCTGCAGAGTTTGGTGTCATCAGCAAATTTGATAACCTCACATTTTGTCCCCGTCTCCAGATCGTTAATAAATATATTGAACAGTAGAGGTCCCAGCACCGACCCCTGTGGAACTCCGCTCGTGACCCATTGCCAGTCTGAGTATTGGCCCTTTACTCCAACCCTCTGTTTCCTGCCTGCCAACCAGTGTTTGATCCATCGGTGGATATCCCCTTGCACCCCGTGGTTCCACAGCTTTTTAAGTAGCCGTTCGTGAGGTACCTTGTCGAAGGCTTTTTGGAAGTCAAGGTAAATGATGTCTATGGATTCCCCCTTATCCATCTGGCTGTTTATTCCCTCAAAGAAGTACAGCAAGTTCGTGAGGCATGACCTTCCCTGGCAGAAGCCATGCTGGCTCGCCTTCAGTTGTCCATTGTTTTCTATGTGTTCGCAGATTGTGTCCTTTACCATTGCTTCCATCATCTTTCCCGGAACCGAGGTCAAGCTCACAGGCCTGTAGTTTCCCGGGTCACCCCTTGATCCCTTTTTAAAGATGGGCGTGACATTTGCTATTTTCCAGTCCTCTGGGATCTCCCCAGTTTTTAGGGAGAGGTTACATATTTGGCGAAGTGTCTCTGCTATTTCGTTTCTCAGTTTTTTTAGTACCCTTGGGTGGATGCCGTCCGGGCCCGGTGATTTGTCACTCTTTAGTCTGTCTATCTGCCTGAGGACATCCTCTTTGCTTACTTCTAGTTGTACCAGCCTTTCGTCGTGTTCTCCGCTTATAATCACCTCGGGTTCTGGGATATTGGATGTGTCCTCTCTGGTGAAGACTGACGAGAAGAATTTGTTTAACCTGTCAGCTATCTCTTTTTCCTCCTTTATCGCTCCTTTCCTGTCTCCGTCGTCCAGTGGTCCCACTTCCTCTCTGGCTGGTTGTTTCCCTTTCACATACCTGAAGAAGGGTTTGAAGTTTCTTGCTTCTCCTGCCAGTTTTTCCTCATATTCTCTCTTTGCTTTCTTGACCTCTTGATGGCATTCTTTCTGGTGTCTTTTGTGCTCTTCCTGGTTTTCCTTTGTTGGATCTATTTCCTTTGTTGGATCTATGAGATCTATTTGCATTCACTGCTTTCAATGCATATTCATTGGGGAAATCCTGAAAACCCGATTGGATTCCAGCCCTCGAGGACCGGAGTTACCCGCCCCTGGTATAATGCATGCATAAATCTGGGTGACTAGGTTATAGAATTGCCCTTCACAGGTTATTGAGTCACAATCAAATAGGAAAGATTAAAGAACAGCAGTTCTAAACAGCAAATATTTAACAGTACGGGGCAATGGGGACATTTATGGAGTAGGTCAAGTGAGAACAATGTACAAACAGTACACACATTTCACCCACAATCAGGCTCGATGCCTCTTCTGCAGACAGCATTAGTATGCAAATTTCTGCTATGCAGGTTGCTAGAACTACAACAAGGGACTGATCTTCCCTTTCATCATCCTTCTTAGGTCCACGACAAAGATAGTGCACTCTCCACTGTGTTATCTCAGTCAGTGTGGTGGCTATTAATCTCCAACGGGTCCTATTTCGCCCTATAGGCTTCTTCAAGGTGAGTGTCGATTTAGCTCATTTTTCCAATAATAATAATAGCTTTATTTATATCCCGTCATACCTTTTCAGTTCAAGACAGTGTACAATAATAGAGGCAGAAAGGTTTACAGTGAGGTTACAACATTAGTTTAAAGTGGGAACATACAAGCAGTTGAGTAGCGAGATACACAAGTAGTAGGAAGAGGGAGCGTGTAAGAGGTGGAGTTAGTTGGGGCTTGGAAGTTTAAACAAATTTGTCGAATAAGTGGGTTTTTAGTGCTTTTCTGAATGTATGGTTTGACAGAGAATTCAGTTCACTTAGGGTATTGTTCCAGATTCCTGTTTGGATGGATAACGTCTTCTAAACTGTCGGCCTGCCAAAATATTGATAACATTTCTTTGAAAATTTGGTACAATGATATAAGAAAGAAAAAATATTAAAAATTGTTTAAAAAATGGTGAAGGTTTTTTGATCAATGAAAGATAATTTGATCCAGTTATAACCAATAGACTTCAAAACAGTGTAAGAAGGTTTGGATTTTTGAGGTCTTTTCCTTCATTTATACTTAACATTAAGGAACATGCATTTTCATTTTGATAGACCTCTAGTTGTGTGACAGCTTATATTACACTCATCTAAAACCCTGAGCAGATCAGATAAAACTCCAGAAATATACAAATAACCAAAATAAACCAACATATACAATACAAAAGAAAATACAAAACATACAAATATCAGTAATCAGCCATTATCCAATGAGCAGGTAATTACAGGTCAGATCAACTTGCTTAGGATAAAGAACTACAACAAAATGGAAAAATTAGCTTCATCTTCTCCCTGAAATAAGGAAGTCAGTCTTCAATCTAATATATACAGTAAGGGAATTCCAGAAGATGGGCAGTGATTGAAAAATCCCAGTAATGTGTTACAAGAACATAAGAACAGCCATATTAGGCCAGACTAAAATTCCATTAAGCCCAGTATCTTGTTTCTATGTAATAGTAGTTGATCCAGCATCAGTCATAAGAACATAAGAATTGCCACTGCTGAGTCAGACCAGTGGTCCATCATGCCAGCAGTCCGCTCACGCGGTGGCCCTCTGGTCTAAGACCAGCACCCTAACTGAGACTAGCCCTACAAGCACACATTCTTGTTCAGCAGAAACTTGTCTAACTTTGTCTTGAATCTTTGGAGGGTGTTTTCCCCTATAACAGCCTCTGGAAGAGCATTCCAGCTTTCTACCACTCTCTGGGTGAAGAAGAATTTCCTTACGTTTGTTCGGAATCTATCCCCTTTCAACTTTAGAGAGTGCCCTCTTGTTCTCCCTACCTTGGAGAGGGTGAACAACCTGTCCTTATCTACTAAGTCTACCCCCTTCAGTACCTTGAATGTTTCGATCATGTCCCCTCTCAATCTCCTCTGTTCGAGGGAGAAGAGGCCCAGTTTCTCTAATCTTTCGCTGTACGGCAGCTCCTCCAGCCCCTTAACCATCTTAGTCACTCTTCTCTGGATCCTTTCGAGTAGTACCGTGTCCTTCTTCATGTACGGCGACCAGTGCTGGACGCAGTACTCCAGGTGATGGCGTACCATGGCCCGGTACAGCGGCATGATAACCTTCTCTGATCTGTTCGTGATCCCCTTCTTTATCATTCCTAGCATTCTGTTTGCCCTTTGTGCTGCCGCCGCACATTGTGTGGACGGCTTCATCGACTTGCCGATCAGAACTCCCCAGTCCCTTTCCTGGGAGGTCTCTCCATGTATCGCCCCAGACATCCTGTATTCGTGCATGAGATTTTTGTTACCGACATTCATCACTTTACATTTATCCACGTTGAATTTCATTTGCCATGTCGATGCCCATTCCTCGAGCTTGATTATGTCACGTTGCAGATCTTCGCAATCCCCCTGCGTCTTTACTACTCTGAATAACTTCGTATCATCCGCAAATTTAATCACTTCACTCGTCGTACCTATGTCCAGATCATTTATAAAGATGTTGAAGAGCACAGGTCCAAGCACCGAGCCCTGCGGCACCCCACTGGTGACGCTCTTCCAGTCCGAGTATTGTCCATTTACCCCCACTCTCTGTTTCCTATGCTCCAGCCAGTTTTTAATCCACGTGAGTATTTCACCATCAATTCCATGGCTTGCAATTTTCCAAAGTAGTCGTTCATGCGGAACCTTGTGGAACGCCTTCTAAAAATCCAGATATACAATGTCGACCAGATCGCCTTTGTCTATCTGTCTGTCTGCTCCTTCTAAGCTGAGCAGAGGTCCTCCAACTGCATTGCTGGCAGTGAGCAGTGGTACTTCAATATTATGTTTTCAATGGCTAGAGAAAGGTAGGTTCCCGGGAATCCTGCAGAGCTTATCAATTGGAGGAAATTTTTTTTCACTCAGAGAATAGTTAAGCTCTGGAACGCGTTGCCAGAAGATGTGGGAAGAGCGGATGGCGTAGCTGGTTTTAAGAAAGGTTTGGTCAAGTTCCTGGAGGAAAAGTCCATAGTCTGTTATTGAGAAAGACATGGGGGAAGCCACTGCTTGCCCTGTATCAGTAGCATGGAATATTACTACAGCTTGGGTTTTGGCAAGGTACTAGTGACCTGGATTGGCCACCATGAGAACGGGCTACTGGACTTGATGGACCATTGGTCTGACCCAATAAGGCTATTTTTATGTTCTTATGTCCCTCACTACTGAAAATGTGATAATGAAACAGCATCCCTCACATGCAGGACTGTAGACGGAGGACTCCTGCTCAGCTTAGAACGAATAGACGTCTCCAGTACATTTGGGAACATACGAGGGCGTGCTGAAAATTTCTCAGCCCAACCAACCAATTTCCTAAATTTTGAACGTTATTTTGCTACTGTAGCTGAAAAGAGTGTTATTTCCTTAAGTGCCAATTTGCAGAAACAAAATTCTATGTTTTGACATTGTTTCAGATCACTGATCCAATCATATTCATGTCATTCTCTTCTTGATTGGGCTGAGGACTTTTCAGCACCCACTCGTAAAGGCTAGTAGCAAACTTCTAGTACTTTGGTGCAACAGAATGTAATCCCTTGAAAATTAAAGTTAAAACTGTAGACTGAAAGCATCAATAGAAAGTAGGCCAATGGATCACCTGCAAACTAAGAGTAATATACCTGGCCAGCTGGCCTCCTGTAAGCAGATGCGCATTTGATTTCTGCACCAATGTTCTAAGAAAAGATGCAGGGAGGTCTAAATCAGCGGTCTTAAACACGCGGCCCACGGGCCACATGTGGCTCTCCAGGTTTTATTTGCGGCCCGCAGACTGAAGGCCATCATTCTCTTCCTTTTGGAGCAGCAGCCGGCTCGTTCGCTCAAAGCTGCGGGTTGGCGGCTCCTTGTGCTATCCACTCCTGCATCGGAAGCCTCTCTGATGTCACAACATCAGAGAGGCTTCAGACGCAGGCGTGGATCTCACAAGGAGCCTCCACCCACGGCTTTGAACGAACGAGCCGGACAGACACGCTGCTGCTCGAGTGGCGTACCAAGGGGGGGGGGGCGGTCCACTGTTCTCTTCCCTGCAGGGCCGACCAACTCTGGCGGCCCGATGTCAATTCTGACGTCAAGAGGACGTTCTGGCTAGCCAATCGCTGCCTGGCTGCCCGGAACGTCCTTTCCAACGTTAGAATTGACATCGGGCAGCGAGAGTTGGTCGGCCCTGTGCAGAAGAGAAGCAGGGAGATGGCCTGTTCCCGATAGCGGCAGCAGCAGCAGCAGCCTATTCCGCGGTGACGGTGGCATGGGGGAGGGCAGGAAGGAAGGAAGAAAGAAAGAAAGAAGGTGGGGTGGGGACAGGGAGCCAGAAAAAAAAGCAAAAAATGGGGCACGGAGGAAGGAAGAAAGAAGGAGGGGGGACAGGGAACCAGAAACAAAGCAAAAAATGGGGCACGGAATCAGAGAAAGACAGACAGAGAAAGAAAGAAAAAGTTGGGGGAGGGAATGAGGTCTGGAGAAGAGGAAGCATACAGGAGGCTGAAAGAAGGGAAGAAGTATTGGATGCACAGTCAGAAGAATAAAGTGCAACCAGAGACTGATGAAATTACCAAACAAAGGTAGGAAAATGATTTTATTTTCAATTTAGTGATTGAAATGTGCCAGTTTTGAGAAAGAAAAGATATTGAACTTTAAATGTGAGTGCTGCAGAAAAAAAAAGAGTACTTGGAGGGCCGCAGAAAAAATACTTATAGTTTATATAGAAAAACTCTTTATAGTTTATATATCTTTCCTTTTAACTGTTAAAGGAAAGTTTTATAAACTATAAAGAGTTTTACCTCATGCAAAATTGTCATTTCTTTAATAAGGCATTAACTATTTTTTCTGCGGCCCTCCAAGTACCTACAAATCCAAAATGTGGCCCTGCAAAGGGTTTGAGTTTGAGACCACTGGTCTAAATAAACAGAGCTGCAGTTGATTGTTGTCATAATGAGTGCTTGCGAGACATATCTAAAGTCGAGAAAAGATAAGTCTACATATAAGCCATAATTTTATAAAAGTGGTTCATAACAGTTGACTGAATATGAAGTTTCATAAAGAAACATAGAAACATAGAATATGATGGCAGAAGAGGGCCGGCGGCCCAACAAGTCTGCCCACTCAAGAACCCTCCCTCCCTGGTGTACCCATCTTTTATGCATAACTCTGTAGCACCCCCACCTGTTTGTCCCATCGATTTTTGAAGTTGAGTACGCTGCTAGCCTCGACCACCTGGCGTGGAAGTTTATTCCATCGATCAATCACCCATTTGGTGAAGAAGTATTTCCTGGTGTCACCATGAAATCTTCCCCTCTTAAGTTTTAGCGGATGCCCTCTTGTTGCCGTGGAACCCGTAAGAAAAAATAATTCTTCCTCCACTTCAATGCGACCTGTAATGTATTTGAATATTTCTATCATCACTGGTCGCATTGAAGTGGAGGAAGAATTATTTTTTCTTATGGGTCCCACGGCAACAAGAGGGCATCCACTAAAACTTAAGGGGGGAAGATTTCATGGTGACACAAGAAAAACTCCTAGACGTCAAGAAAGCCTCTAGATGTACTTGTCTACCACTCCAATAGCCCTCAAGGGTGGGACCTATATGGCAGTAGAGTAGGAGTTTGGTGGTTTTTAGTGGGCTCACACTTTCCACCATAAATATAGTGGTTAGAGTGACATATAGGCCTGGGTCCTCCTCTTTATGATTCACGAGTCCAGTCATCAAGTTACTTAAGACACCTGTGTGATGCTCTACTAGGCTTTCCCATACCAAGTGCTGCTATTCTAGAGAAAGGTATGTACTCTTTCATTCAGATTTTTTTTTTTGGGGGGGGGGAGGGTTGGAGGGGGTTACTGAGCACTGGAGGAGTGTGGTATCCAGTGGTCATCTGGTCAGTTTTGGTCTCTTTGTGGCACTTAGGTGTTTTAAAACAAGTCTAGCGCTGAACATCTAAGTTCCGTCCAGGATGTCTTAGAAAAGATTTGATTATCACAGCAAGATGTCCAAATTAAGCCCGCCCAAACCCTGCCCAAAATATGCCCCAGCATGCCCCCTGGAACTCTGGATGCATAGCAGGAGAAAAGTCTTGCTAGATGTCCAGGAAACGGGTTTTGATTATTGGCACTTGGATGTCCAAGTGCTGACTTAGACATTTTTGGGGATGTCTTAGTTTTTTTATTATGAGCCCCATAAGCTATTCCTAGCCAAAAGAGGCAATTTAAAGAAAGAATTCTCAACTAAATCTGTGTGGATGATTTGCTGTTCATTCAAAAAAGAACATCCAAAGAATTTGAGCAGATCTTTGTCTTACTCAGGTTCAATATCAACTTATTTGCACATATTCAGAGCTAGCTCAACAGTGAAAATAACAGGCAGTCCTCCGCCCTTGCTCCAAAATATGAAAACCCTGTATGCTGTCAGCATATAGACCAGGGGTAGGGAACTCCGGTCCTCAAGAGCCATAATCCAGTCAGGTTTTCAGACAGCTGAGCATTCCTAAGTACAGTAGAGGGGCACTCCAAGGATTACTGCAGTGAATGCCACACTAAAGTCCCAGGCACAGGTGTCATCACAACCCGCCCAAGAATTTTAAGGGAGGGCTGGAATGAAACTGGAGAACCTGCATGGAGATTGGGGGAATGGGATTAGAGAGATCTGTTTGAGGTAGGAATAGAGCTTATGTTTTTTCAGGAATGAGTTTTAATTTTGCAGAGGAAAGCCAATCAGCTAAAGTGAATAATTTTGAATTAAGAT
Organism: Geotrypetes seraphini; assembly: GCF_902459505.1. Classification (NCBI taxonomy): domain Eukaryota; kingdom Metazoa; phylum Chordata; class Amphibia; order Gymnophiona; family Dermophiidae; genus Geotrypetes; species Geotrypetes seraphini. The sequence goes on from NC_047089.1 coordinate 155,294,952, forward strand.
CAGCAAAGGTAGTCTGATCTAAATTATCCAGTGTAGTAATGGAGCAACTCACAATCATGGCGATTACTGTAGTTCAACTAATAATTATTTAATAAGTTTCATGACCTATGCACTTTGAAGACAGGTCTCTTACTAAGAAAACTATTCCTATTTTGTTAATACCTGCAGGATCTCTAATGTGTACAGTAATTCTATAACAATTTATCCAAGTATGAAGTCCATATAGATGCCTCATCTGAGGCTACTAGGTGCTTATGCCTCTTTACAAAATAACCCCTGAAAACCTGCAGAAATCAGGGTGAATGCACGCACATGCATTTTTACATCTGAATGAGAGCAGGTATAAATATACAAATGTGACGTATATGCCGCATTTGTATTGAACCATGAATGAGGACCTTTCGGAGACAAGCCTTTGAAACAGCCACATGCAAAACATGGATTCATGTCGGTGCCATCATCTCCTTTTTAAGGCTTTGAGCTTCTATATTTGACCATTTGAAATTTAAATTCCTGTACAGTTTTGATTACTACATTTTCAATATCTCAATAAGTTCACAAGAAAGAAATAAAAACACAGTTCAGTGAAGAACATTGAGATTGCCCCAGAGCTTTGAACTTGCATATGGGCTCAATTGCTCTATTTTTCCGACAGATCTGACATCGATAAGATCTTAAGGCCCTCTTTTACTAAGCCATAGTAGAAGTTTCTATCGTGGCCCGGATGCTAAATGCTCTAACGCTGCTCCGACACTCATAGGAATTTTATGAGTATCAGAGCATTTAGGGCCTCTTCTATCAAACTGCACTAGCAGTTTTTAATGCAGAGAGCCGCGCTGAATGGCCCGCGATGCTCCCGACACTCATAGGAACTCTATGAGCGTCGGGAGCAGCGCGGGCCATTCAACGCGGCTCCCCATGCTAAAACCGCTAGCGCGGTTTAGTGGAAGAGGGGGTTAGTGTTCCGGGCTGTGGTAGAAACCTCTACCGCGGCTTAGTATAAGAGGGAGTAAGTGAACCGAAGGGAATGTTTTATTGCTATATTTGATGCATAAATATTTATTTGGACGCTCTTCCTGCTACTGTTAATTTTTTTCTGCTACCCGATTGAGCTATTTTATAAAACATGCATAATGCACATTCTTTGCCACCATCTACACTGCACCCAATGCTTTCCCCCCTTGGGCTGTGTGAAAGAAGGCTCAAAATTTCTCCGTTCCTATTTACATATACAAACACCCCATATACATACATATACCATCATAAAGTAAATGATGCTGATTCTAAACTAAAATAAACTAAAACTTAACCTTATATACCGAGTCTTCAACCAAAGGAAGCTCGACGCGGTTAACAATAAATTTAAAAATAAAGTAAACTGAAATACAAGAGAGTTAGTTTTCAAGATGTTTAGCGAATAAAAAAGTTTTTAGAAGTTTACGGAAGAGTTGGAAGGAACTTGGTCACCTCGAAATTAGGGGAGGTTCATTCCATAGTTGGGGAAATTTAAACGCCAGAGAGCTGCTAAAATTCTAAACTCCTTGAATTCCTTTCCTAGAAGGCAGAGAAAGTTCAAATCGATGAATGCCTCTCGCATAGGAAAATCTATAAACTGTCCATGATCTTAAGTTTCCTTACCCCCCACCCCCGAAAACCTTCCTCAAAGGCCTGACAAGATAATACCTGAGCGGAAGAAAATATTTCAAAGGCCTTTTGCTTCAATGAAGAAATCCCCAGACAGTTTCAACCACCCAGTAAAGCTATATTAAAATGATTCAACCACTAGAGTTAGCATGCACAGCTCATGAAAGGATCCAGGAGGCCCCTGAAGCAAGACTGTTAGATATGGTGAGGGAAGTCATAAAACAGGGAATAACTTCCTAGGTAGTGATGATTAAAGTATCTTGGCAAAGATCTTAGCTTTTGTTCTGTTTGATCTGGAGGTGGCAAGGTCAAACAAATTATTCAATCGCATCAGTCAACCAGTTCTTCAACATGGGGGCTATATAGGATGTACCTCCATTTCTATAATCATATACTCTGTGTCAAAAAATAAATAAAATTGCTCCATCAAGGGGTATTGACAAATTCTCCTAACAAGTCCCTATACAAAATAAACATATGAATGAAAAAATAAAAAATCAGATGTTATCTCAGTAACATCCTTCTCTGCCAAGCACACTATGAAATACAATATCCTGTCAAAAATCTAATCTGGTATTTCTGAGTCACGCTATAGGTTCAAAGCGGCTTACAATATTTCAAATTACAGAAAGAATATACTGTACTACATTATAGTAGTTTGAAAAGGACAGAATTATGAATAGGAGAGAATGGAGATTCTTTGATTGTACTGGTATCGCACTTGAGTAGAGGTTGGGCTATTAAGGGCTCCTATTACGAAGGTGCGCGAGCGTTTTTAGCGCGCGCACAAAATGACTGCGCGGTAGCCGAAAATCTACCTAAAAAGGAGGCGATAGTGGGCTAGCGCGCTCGGGGATTTAATGTGCGCTATTGCGCGCGTTAAGGCCCTAGCGCACTTTTGTAAAAGGAGCCCTAAATATTTTGAGTTAGTTTTCTATGGTGTGTGTGTATGCTTTCAAAGAAGAGAATTTACAATTTTTTTTTTTGGGGGGGGGAATCTGTTATAGAATGTTTCCATCCTGATATTAGTTGGGAGGTTGTTCCAGAACTCCAGAAATCTGTCATACCCTAGTACACTAGTACCCTAGTACATAAACTTTACCCCTGAAAAGGCGACACTGTACATATTCTGTTTGGAAAACAAGAAGCCAGACTGCTATTAATTTTTACACAGAAATTCCCAAGGCTAGTTTCAAGTTTCAAGTTTATTAACTTTTTAATATACCGACCATCACCAAGTATCTGGCCGGTTCACAATACAATTTATACAGAGGAAAACAAAGATAAAATTTAAAATATAAAATGTGGTGAGTGAACATTAAAGACATAATTTGACTAACATGAAGGTGAGGATATGAGGGGAAGGGGGGGAAAGTTACATATTCTGGAGAAGAGAGGGAGATAGTGAGGGTAGGGAAAAACATATTGGGTAGGATCGCTTTAATTAAAGCGGTTGGCTAAATAAGTTGAAACGAATCAGTTGAAAAAGAAAAATGATAGGGAAAAGGGTGGAATAAAGGAGAAAAAGGTAGGCAAAGATTGAAAAAGTAGGGTAAGTAAGAGAGAGAATTTAGGAGGGAGAGAAAAAAAAAAAAAAAAATTAAAAGAGAGAAGAATAAAAAGGTAGAACTAAAAACAGACAAAAGCATCTCGGAATAAAAATGTCTTCAAATTGGTCTTGACTCTGACTCCTTTATTTATATATCTACTGTAAATGGGAGTTTGCGGGGTTGGGGATGGGGTCAGAGCTCGCAGAGATGGGGCAAGAACAAACTTTGACCCCCGTGCCATTCTCTAGGTGCCACTTTCACTAATATAAGTAGCCAAAAATATTTTGTAATCATCAAAGAACTTGATATCAAAATATGGCCCCCTTTTATCAAGCCGCATTAGAGTTTGTTTTGTTTTTGTTTTGTTTTTTTAAATCGACAGCCGCTGCGGTAAAAGCTCCAATGCTCATAGAATTCCTATGAGTGTCAGACTTTTAACTGCAGTGGTCGGTGATTTAAAAAAAATCCCTTTCGCAGCTTGATAAAAGGGGGCTTATATGCTGGAAGAGAGTGTGGCGTAGTGGTTAGAGCCACAGCCTCAGCACCCTGAGGTTGCGAGTTTAAATCCCACATTTCTTCTTATGACCCTGGGCAAGTCACTTAAGCCTTTATTGCCCCAGGTACATTAGATATACTGTGAGCCCACCAAGCCAGATAGGGAAAATGCTTGAGGACCTGATTTGTCTGAGCTGTACCTATTTGTAGCCCATTTTGAGCTCCTTTGGGAGGACAGGCTAAAAAATTAAATAAATAAAAGTAAAACATATCCTGATACAAATGGGTTAATCAAATTATTATCTATGAACTAAGAAATGTAAACATTATAATATTTGCATGGCACACAATTTAACTCTATTAGGAGTCGAAGCTGGAGTCGGCACATTTTCACTGACACCAACTCCCAACTCCACAGCCCAAAAATTGCTTCTGACTCCAACTCCAGAGCCCTGGAAACTTCACATCTCATCTCATCTGTCACCCAGACAGAGGCCCTCACCAAATACGGAATAAGTGACCATAAACTAGAAACTAAAAATACGCAGACTGAAAAAGAAATCAAAGAAGCCATCATGCCGAGAGACACTGGAGAAAGCACAGAGATATGCCTTTCTCCTATACTGAGCAAAGATATAAGACAGCTGACATACTCCAAACACTGAGCTGAAAATAAAATTGTTTTTTAAATACCTTCATTTTCTAGATATTTTATTTTTCTAATCATGTTGATTCCGGCTTTGTTCCCTGCTTTTCTCGTCAATCTTCTCCTAACACCCTTGACAGGGTTTCTCTTATGTTTTCCGTTTCTTCTCGCTCATCTTTCTTCTTCATGTTCTCCGCTATGCTTGTCTCTGACACTGATCTATCAATCTTTCCTTTTCATCTTGTGTTCTCCCTCTCTTTTCTTTGCCTCGCTCTCCGTTCATAGCTAGATTTCACTCCTCCTTCTTCCCTCCCCCTCTCCCACCCTCACATCTCCTACACATAACCCAGTCTAATTACATCACCTCCCACTAATACTCCCACCCAATCCCAAGCCCCCACTCTGCTCTCCCATCTAATTCCAGAGCCCTTTCTCTTCCATCCATTCCCAAGCCCGTGGTCACTTATGCTCATACCCTTCCCACTTCAAGTTCCCACTTTCTAACCAGGGGTGGGCAATCACGGGCCTCGAGGGCCACAACCCAAGCGGTACACTGACAAATCTGCGCACAACAATTGCACCCTGATGAATATACCCTGACAATTGAACGCACGGACAAGTGCACGCAGGACAATGCCGCCCTGTCAATTGCACCCCGTGAAATCTGCCATAAGTGGATAAGTGGAAGGCCCTGATTTGCTGAGACTCTTCAGACCCCATCCCATGGGAGGAGTTTGAAGTGCATCAAGCCCCTCCCAAGGGACGGGGCCTGAGGAATCTCAGCAAATCAGGGCCTTCCACATATCCACTTATGTAAAGGGTTCCCATAATCATAATGTAACCCTTACCCTAATACTAGAAACCAGTGAATGTTTTAAGTGTAGTGGGGGGTGAGGTTACTTTGTATCCCTCAAAAAGACAAAATAATTTCCAATTCAGTGCGCGCATTTATCATGCGTGCAATTGTTGGGGTGCATTTGTCCTAGACACATTTGATGGGTCACCAACCCAGGCGGGTTTTTACGATTGCCACAATGATTATGCACGAGATTGATTTGCATACAGAGGAAGCAGTCCATGCAAATTTCGTGCATATTCATTGTGGAAATCTTGAAAACCCAACTGGGTTGTGGCCCTTGAGGACCATGATTGCCCACCGCTGTAACCCAAACCATGAGTTACATAAAAACATAAGAGTTGCTATATTGAGTCACTGGCATGGTAAGGGAAGGGGAGGGAGGAGTCAGGTGTACCTCCCTGGGCACTGCCATCTCTTCTCCCCCTTCCCCACTATTTATTCAAATCTTTGCTAGCCACAAACAGTATCTCTTACCTGCTGCCAGTGCTGGCCTCAACCCACCCTTTGATGTCAATTCCTGTTTGCAGGGACCAGGAAATAGCATCAGAGGGAAAGATGAGGCTGGCTCGAGCAGCGGGTAAGAGATGCTGCTTGTGATGGCAGAGAGGGGAGAGCTGCAGGGAAGGATGCTTTGGGGATGGGGATGGGGATGGGGGGGCACACACAGCACGGGAAAAGATACATCATGGAGGCACACAGCACAACGTTGCTGAGGGAACATGGGAGAGCACATGGCATGGTGATGCCAGGCAACTTCACTCTGGGCGCCATCTTCCTTCGCTATGCCACTGCAAAAAGGGTCCATCTAGTTTAGTATCATGTTTCTAAATCCAAGTCCAAGTCACAAGCCCCTGGCAGAGTCACAAAAAGTAGCAAGATCCCATGCTATATAATCTCAGAGATAATATGCAGTGTTTTTCCTCAGGTCTACCTAAATCACACATGTCAAACACAAGGCCCGCGGGGCAAATCTGGCCCACATGACCGTTTTATGTGGCCTGCGGTGACTGTGCTGTATCCAAGTGCCTGACCGTGCAGCCCCAGGGCACTCCAAGCACCTGAACGCCCTGCCCCAGTGGCGCTCCAAGCACCTCACTGCACTGGTCAGTACCCATTTGCAGGCCGAAGGAACCAGTTCTAAGTGTAAAAGCTAGGGTGCTCCACACAAGTGCCCAACCGCGCTTGTTGCTATTTTCAGAACATGATTAATGCACGAGGATGCCGTGTGATATGGTGTCTCTTAATTTAAAAAAAATTCAGCCCGCGACTTAGCCTGCATTTTAGATTGAGTTTGACACCCCTGACCTAAATAATGGTTTATGGACTTTTCCTTCAAGAATTTGTCCAATCTTTTTTTTTTAAACTCGAATCCAGTGATGTAGCGAGGGAGGTTGGCGCCCAGGGCGGTGGTGCCTGGCATTGCCATGCCATGCACCCCCCACTCTACCCTGCCGCTTGAGCGCCCCCCTCGCCCTGTGTACTTTGAAATGTTCACTGGCGCGAGCAGCGTCTTCCACCTGTTATTCGCACAGGCTTCGGCTCCCTTCCGACATCACGTCCTGGTCCCGCAATCAGAATGGAGCTAAAGCCCGTGTGAACAGCGGATGGAAGATGCTGCTTGAGCCGGCAAACATTTAAGGAGGTGCACAAGGGGGTGGAGAAGAAGAGAAGTACCAGGACCTCCCCCCCCCCCCTCCACTCCCCTGTCTATGCCACTGCCGGGCTCCATTAACTGTTTGTACCACTTACTCTAGCAATGAGTTCTAGAGCTTGAGTGAAAAAGTATTTTCTTCTATTTATTTTAAATGTGCTCCTCTGCAACTTCATGGACTGTCCACTAATTGTTGTATTTTTCGATAGAATACATCGATCCACATTTCCTCTTTCCACTCAGGAGTTTATAGGCTTCTTTCGGATTTCCCCTCAGTCATCTTCTCTCCAAGCTGAAGAGCCCTAAATGCTTTAGCTTTTCCTCACGAATCGTCCCATCCCCTTAAATCATGTAAGGCTGCCCTTCTTTCTACTGTACCTTTTCCACTTGCACTACAATACTCAAGATGTGGTCTCACCATGGAGCTATACAGAGGTATTATGAAATGTTCAGTTTTATTCTCTGTTCATTTCCTAATAATTCCTAAAAATCTATTTGCTTTTTTGGCCATTAAATTGTTTACTACGACCCCTAAACAAACTGAATATGCTTAAATTTTATCCGAATTTTATATGTTCCTAGTTACTGTATTATTTATTTTTATCTAATAGGATCCCTGAAGTAGGCATTGTGCTGAAATACGGTCTGTTAGGTCTCTTGGCTAATAAAGATTCTTGTGCGTATTGATCCGCATTCATTTCTCCATTGTTTTCATTTGCCTTCGCTGTCCTTAGATGTTCACTTTACACTTGTCTATGTTAAGGGGCCCTTTTACAAAGGCGCGGTGGCGCCTAACGCCTCCATTGAGGAGACGTTAGGATTTTAGCCTGCCGCGGGTGTTAGCGCATGAAGAAATGTCTGACGCACTAACCCCCTGAGCGCGCCTTGATAAAAAGAGCCCTAAGCTGTGGAAAGCAATAATGCGTGCTTACCATGGGTTAAAAACCACTGCTGATATTGTGGTCTAAGGAAGAGGTAAAATTTATACTATTTTTTTTAATTTTGAATTGTTTCCTTCTCTGTATTATATGGAACAAGATTTATGCTTGTGAAAATTTTAAAAATCTATTAAAAGAACTCACCCCCCCCCCCCCCACTACTGCAGGATGTGCCCAGGTATCCTGTGGTAGTTATGGCATCTGCACTGGGATGAGTTTAGGGATGGAGAGTTGGCATGCAATGTGCTAATTGGTTAGGGCAGCTACTTTGCTGTGCATCAGCTGATTAGCCAGTGATTCGCATGGGAACAGGGGTGTAGTATGGGTGGTTGGCACCCAGGGCAGTGGTGCCTGGCATATCCGTGCCGTGTCCCCTACTACACTTCCCTGACATGCAATGTGCCCCCTGCGTACCTCTCGAAATGTTTGCTGGTGCATCTTCCACCTGCTGCTCACACCGGCCTTGGCTCCCTTCTAACATCACATCTTGTTCCCACGAGGAGGCTAAGAGTATGGGGTGCTGGATGGAGGCGGTGATCTGTTTTATTATTAGACTCCGACTGAGGTATCGTACCTTCTCTTGATGAAGGCGAATGTGCCGAAACAAGGCCATGTGGAGAACTTGATATGATACACGTTTTGTGGTTTTATAACGAGTGATTTGTTATTTTGGATTAAAATAAAAAAAAAAATAATAATAATAAATCCCGGACGCTGAGTGTGGCTGGTCTGGGGTTTTAAAATAATAAAAAAAATCAAAAGGTTGTGTGTGTGGCTCACATTATGCTGTTTTATTGCTTGGAGTGTCTGGCAGTCTGGGTTGTTCCTCCGGGGTGTCCAGGCATCATTTCTATTGAATGGTATTTACTTCGAAGTACTTATAATTTATTTAAAAATTTATATTCCGCATACAACTATGCTGTTTCCATATTACATACACAGAATCTTGTTTCCCTCCAATTCTCACATATAACATAGTCATGTCAAGACAACATTGTTAATCATCCCTGTTATAATAGGGATAGAGCACAAATTCAATCAATTCAGAAGTACAAACAAGCTTTAAATCATATATTGATGTCAGAAAAATTCTGGAAGGCGATTATCAACTTATTGTTTACATTATATCACTGCTTTTGTGACACCTGTTTGTGTTGTGCTCTTCTTGCTAACACAATTTCAATAAAAATGATTTAAAAAAAAATATCCTGGACATTTTCAAGTCCTGCTTTTTTTTGTTTCTCGTTGTTTGCTATGTGGGACAATGTTTCTCCTTTCCTCACAAAATACACACAGCTGCTCAGTCATCTGGAGTGAAGAAATATGATCTAATTTTGCCAATATTCTATCAGTTTCACTAGTTACCTGTGGAAGCAAGGCTGTCTTTCTTGGGGTTTTTTGGGTATAATTTTTATTGAAAAAATTGCAACACTGACTGTACAACCAGTAAAGAATACAACAATGAGTAAAACCAAACAATCAAATTACTACAGTTACCCCTGCTTTTACGAAGCCGCGTCAGGCTTTTATATTGCTGACCATAGTGGTATCAGCTCGGACGCTCATAGAATTCCTATGAGCGTCAGAGTTAATACCGCCATGGCCAGCGATAAGAAAGCCTGACGTGGCTTTGTAAAAGGGAGAGGGCGGGTCATTTTAAAAAGTTTTTATTTTGGTTCACTGGCGATCTGCACAGGGCAAGAACATAGGAAAATCACTCCTGCCCCGAAAGCCCGCTAGACCACCAGGTAAGGCTGGGATGCCGGGAGAGAGGCAAGGAAGGTCCGAAACGAAGCTTTTTTTCCCCCTATAAAATATATATATATATTTTTTCCCTCCCCCCCTATATATACATGACTAAGGGCTCCTATTACTAAGGTGCGCTCGCGGTTTTAGTGCATGCTACAATGCTGTGCGCGCTAAACGCTAATGCCTCCATAGAGCTTGCGTTAGTATTTTTCATTTAGCGCATGGTAAAAACGCTAGCGCCCCCTAGTAAAAGGAGCCTTTAATCTTTGATGACATTTGCACCACAATGATGTTTATGCTCTCTAGTATTTATTATGGGGTCCTTTTATTAAGATGTGCTTACCGTTTTAGCGAGCGCCAAATGCTAAGGCGCCCATAGAATATGGTGGATGCCTTAGCATTTAGCACATGCCATATCGGTTAGCGAGCCTTAATAAAAAGAGCCCATAAAGCCATTAGTCAATGTTTCAAAGGCTCCTGGATTTCAGTTCATGCCTTACAGTGCTCCCATGTTTCCACTTCAGTAGGGACAAAGTAACTAAGAGTCAGAAAAAACACTAGACTGTGAAAAGGGGCAGACTGACTCAGTAAATTAACACAAATGCAATAGGTATGGGCAATGAAACTCAAAAAGCCACAAACCCATGCAGAATGTAATAAAGTTTACAGCTGACATAGCTCGTATGCTGTGGAGAAGAGAACAAAAATGGATCTACGATCTCAATACCCTTCACCCATATGGCCTCAACAATGAGATCGAGTGGGTAGCGTTCCTCTGATCATGTCTGGCTCCTGTAGTGTATTTTTAACGTTTTTTGCTTTTGTCAGTGTTCCAATGATGTCATCACGTTCATTACGTCCGGTTTCCCGCCTTTCTCCGGTTTAAAAACCGGAGCGGATGCCGGCGTTCTCTGTTGAACGGAATTCTTTCACCTTTTTGAATGGTATGTACATCACTGAGCTCCTATCTATTATGTCAGCTGTAAACTTTATTACATTCTGCATGGGTTTGTGGCTTTTTGAGTTTCATTGCCCATACCTATTGCATTTGTGTTAATTTACTGAGTCAGTCTGCCCCTTTTCACATTACAGTGCTCCCAGGCATATAGCCAGACACTTAAGCACTCATCTGATAGTAAAGACAAACCCTGTAACGATTTTAAAATAAATGCAGCTTGATAAAAAAAGAGAAGCTCTATAAAGATCTCTATAAAACTGAAAATAACAGCTAGGACGTCTAGACAGGAAAGGAAGGGGACAGAGAAATGTGTAGGATGATATTGAAAATAATGATTTCTCTCTTTACACCCCTGTCTATATGTCTGAAGGGAGTTGTTAAAATGATATATGTAATCCACACCCATTATCAACCAACTGCCTGGAGGGAAAGCTCTTTTGCTTCAGTTTGAAGAGCAAAGGGTTCTTATAATAACCTTACTGTTGATGAAGGACAATTCTTGTCAATTGTTTGACAAGGATTCTCTAACAAACCACGAAAATGAAACAATAGATTTGTGTTTGTTTGTACCACTTATTCAAATGAGGCATTTCTACTCCAGGGAGCTTTGCTTAAGTCTCACGTGTCAAAGCCGTTCTTGGTATTGTCTACCAAAGCCACTGTATATTAAGGGCATGCATCATTGCATTAATCTTTGTGCATTCAATGTATTTGTCGTAGAAGGGCAACTGTGTTTAAAGTCAAAGTGAGTTTCAAATACTCTTGTTTGGATGATTAGGGTCACAGGACCTTTGCCACTTTGGAAACACCACCAGCCCCACAGGAACAGTCTTGAGTTATATCCTCTGTGACATGTGTAATTACCAATTGGCCATATGTAAGAACTGAGAAACCTTTTAAAATAAAGGGATCCTGAAACACAAAGTAGTTCTTATGGAGAGTCCTCTTTGATTAGTAAAAAACTGACTGTAAGAAAACTGTAGGCTTGCCACATACTGTAGATGTGCATTGTTTGAATACATCTACTAGGGGTTTGATATCCAAAAGCCCTTATAGAAGCCAGCATCATAATGGCTTTTAAATATAAATGCTAACATGGACAACAGGTACATTTTGGTTATTCGGTCTTGCCAAAGTCAATATTCTACACGGGGTCTCAAAGTCTCATACAGTACACCTCCGATATTCGTGGGGGTTCCATTCCAGGAACCCCCGCAAATGTTGAAAACCACAAATTTGGTTTTTAGCAAGGGAGACCGGAGAGGGCAGCCAGAGTGCTGCTCCTGATTGGTGAGGCCTGACTTTAGTACAAGAAGAGGGGTCGGCGCATACCGTGAGTAATTTTCTTCACTCGCCGGCGCTCCGGCTGCCCTCTCCTGCCGCTCCGACTGCTCTCTCCTACCCGGTCATTCGCGGTCGGAAAATACCGCGAATGACCGGGACCACGAATTCGCAAGGGAGCACTGTACAGGGGCACTAATATCTCCTTTTTCCTACTGGCCATTCCTCTCCCTATGCACCCAAACATCCTTCTAGCTTTCGCCGTCGCCTTATCAACCTCTTTGGCTACCTTAAAATCACCACATACCATCACACCCAAATCCCGCTTCTCTTTCATGCACAAAAGTTCTTCACCCCCTAAACTGTACTGTTCCTTTGGGTTTCTACAGCCCAAATGCATGACCTTGCATTTCTTAGCATTAAATCTTAGCTGCCAAATTTCAGACCATTCCTCAAGCTTCTCTAGGTCCTTCCTCATGTTTTCCATACCATCAGGAGTGTCTGCTTTAGTGCAGATTTTGGTATCATCTGCAAGTCAGGCTCAAGAACCGAACCTTCAGGCACACCACTGGTAACATCACTTTTCTCAGAGCTATCTCCATTGACCTCTACCCCCTGTCACCTTCCACTCAACCAGTTCCTGACCCAGTCCATTAATGTGGGGCCCATACCGAGGGCACTCAATTTATTTATTAGACACCTATGTGGAGCACTGTCAAAGGCTTTGCTCTTTGATTTTCAACTGTATGTCATTTTGTATTCTTAGGAGGATTTGGCACCAATAAATTTAATTACTTACTTAGTTAAATAAATAATAAAATATCCAAAATCGTTAATCAAGATGGATGTCCTTCAGGCCTCCAAGTTTCCCTTTCTGTAGATGAAAATGTATCTCAATACAACAATCATTCTGGCCCCAACCAGAATGCAAGTAATCTGACTACCAGCAATTAAAGCTTCTTGGAAATTCAACTCAACAGGGAACAAATGACATTAATGAAAAGCCTGAGATAACAGTCATGCTTTAACATGTTTAAGTAAACTAAAATAACTAGTTCTTAGTATAGATCTAAAGTCACTAAATTCCAAGGAACAGGAGCAAAATAAGAGAAGGCTGGATGTCTAGTAGAATTTCACTTGATCTTATCCAGATGAGATAACAAATGGTTTCTGAGATTACTGAAAGTACATCAATTCTAATGAATCAAAAGATATCTAGCGCTAGCCGTCTTAGCACGTGCTAAATATTAGCTCACACTAACTGCTAACGTGCCCATTATGGTCTATGGACACGTGAGCGTTTAGTGCATGCTAAAACGGCTAGTACGCCTTAGTAAAAAGGACCCCACAATTTTTGATTAGCTTACAGAAGTGAAAAATCTTCTTTATCAGGTATGAATAAAAGATGACAATATCAGAATACGTAACTGAAATATAAAAGAATTCCAATGATAGCCTCTAGGGCAGGGGTGTCCAACCTTTTGGCTTCTCTGGGCCGCATAGGCCCCAAAAAATGTTTCTGGGGGCCGCACAAATGCGCAAACACTGCAGCAAGACACAGGAGGGTGCCGGCAAGACGGTAAACACTCGGGGGCAGCAGAGGAAAACACTGCATCACCTTCGACCGGGGCCGCACAAAATACTTCACGGGGCCGCATGCGGCCCTTGGGCCGCAGGTTGGACACCCCTGCTCTAGGGGTAGGGTAGAGGTGGGTGGAATGATTAGAGGGAGAGTTGTTAGGCAGCTCTAATCTGGAACATTTCCGTTATCTATTAGGGGAACTCCAGATATTTAGAAAAAAATGTATTAGGCCTGTAATGGATCTTATCTCTGTCTTTAACATCTGGTCTGTCTCTCCAACATGGTATCCTTCTACATTTGAGGAATGACATGAGCAGGATCCCCTTAAGTTGAATATTTTTCCCACGTAGGTAACTGAGTGCACTGTTACAATTTGCAGCTTGATATATTGCAGGGATGTATGCCGTTCTCTTCTTTTAATAAGCTTGTATTGGAAGTTACTTTTCACTCATTTTTATTTCAGATTGGGTGGTTGCAGAAGGCCAACGTTAGTGGACCAGGAAATGTCTATTTCAGCAACTCATCCTCCTGGACAATACATTGGGATATCCTGAGAGAGAAATCTAAAGAACAGATAAAGGAAGATAAACTGACCACTGAACTCAGGGAATAACCACTACAATTCTTTCCAAGTGTTACTTGGTCTATTCCTTTCCTAAGTAGAACAAAGACTATGGAATACAATGCTCCTTGTCCCAATTCGAGACATCTCCTTCGTGTAAGGAGGCTTTTGATTTTGCACACACATCCACTCTTCTTTTTGACCATTGACTGCTTTGGACCCCTGATGAAGGCTCATTTGAGCTGAAACACGGACCGTGTCGGGTCCATTGCCACCAACTGTGGATGCATTTGACTTTATCCTACCCGGGGCAGTCCACCCTCCCCTCCCCCTATGCCACTAGTCAGGAGGTCTGTAAGACTTCAAGATCTTCAGATTCTAAGTATTGCTTGGCTTTGAGGAAAGTTTGGTGGGGGAATGTATGACTGAAATTACTGAAAAAATTGACCTACTGTGTAATGATTGTTGTCTGTATTTCTTTAATTTGTTCAATAAAAATGGTTTAAAGATGAAAACAAACCATACAAAGGTTTGTTTGTTTTTTCACATCCAGTAGCACAAAATTAAGCTGTGGAATCTATTGCCAGAGGATGTGATCAAAGCAATTAACATGGTAGGTTCAAAAAAGGTTTAGACAAGTTCCTGGAGAAAAAGCCCATTAAAATATTAACCAGAAAGGCCTGAGAGAGCCATTACTCATCCCTGGAAATTAGCTATGAGAAACAGATCTACTTTTAGGGATCTTTCAGGTATTTGTGGACCCGGACTATCCACTGTATGTCACAGGATGCTGGCTAGGCAGTGGCGTACTAAGGGGGTGGGGCATGGACTGCCCTGGGCACTGTTTTTTTTTGGGTGGGCGGCAGCGCACCCCTCACATACATCTTTAAAATGTTCGCTAGCACGATCAGCACCTTTCACTTGCTGCTTGCTCTAGCCTCAGCTCCCTTCTGACATCACTTCCTGGTTGTGGGACCATGACGTGAAATCAGAAGAGAGCCAAGGCCAATGCGAGAAGTAGGTAGAAGATGCTACTTATATCAGAGAACATTTCAAAAAATACGCGGGTGGTGGGGAAACGCTCAAGCAGTGGGAAGAGTATATATATATATATGTGTGTGTGTGTGTGTCGGGGGGGGGGGGTTGCTTTTAGCTGGGAGCAAGAAATGGTTGCTGTAGGAGACAAGGTGAGACAGGGTTTTGGCATCCTTGAGGCTTGGCACCATGAGCCAATGCTCACTTGGTCCATGCTTTGAACTAGCCATTAGATTGTGAGCCTACTAGGGAAATAGAAAGTACCTACATATAATATATGTAGACTTCTTTGGTTATACCTTAGAGAGGTGGTATATCTAATCTATAACACTTTATCCTTTTTTACTCTTTATTGCTCCTTCAGGGTCCTCTTGAAAAGCCGACATTTGTTTACCCGACAGTAAACCGGGAAACAAAATTTTGAAAAAATGCCAATTCTAATACTTTTTAAAAAAAAAATCTTTATTGATTTTTAAACTTTGACAATGCAATACAATTATCTGAACATAAATATTTCATAAAACGCATTATTAAACATACAATTTATACTTAACAGACATTTTCTCCCCCCTTACCAAATTACTACAATAAGACAAATTATGTAATTATAATATTATAATTAAGTATTTTAATAAATAAAATATCTTTACCTCCCCCCTCCCTCCCCTGGATGTGTAAAGAATTCTACCAACCTCAAAAAAAAACACATTACAATTAATTATGATGTTACAAATATGGCCAATGGACTCCACACTCTATTAAATATATTAATTCTCACACATCTAAAATGAATCAAACTGCAGCAATTCATGTAAATCTAGGATTTATTTGTAATAACTAAACGTAAATTCATATTCTAAAAAACTTGAAACACCGTTGGCCGTAACACCTCACTTCAAATCACAAACCTCAATGGTAGAAGGCCTTTGTACATTTGCAGGAACAATTGTTGAATTTTTTTCCTCCTACAACAATAATTAGAAACATAGAAACATAGAAACATAGAAAAATGACGGCAGAAAAGGGCCAAAGCCCATCAAGTCTGCCCACTCCATTGACCCTTCTGTTTGATTTTGCTCACCACCCCCTGCCCTCACCTCATTAGAGATCCCACATGAATGTCCCATTTATTTTTGAAATCTGCCACGCTGTTGGCCTCAATCACCTGCCGTGGGAGTTCATTCCAATGATCGACCACCCTCTCAGTGAAGAAATACTTTCTGGAGTCTCCATGAAATTTCCCTCCCCTGATTTTCAGCGGATGCCCTCTGGTGGAAGAAGGTCCTATAAGACGGAAGATATCCTCTTCCACCTCGATACGACCCGTGATATATTTAAATGTCTCGATCATGTCCCCTCTCTCTCTTCGTTCTTCAAGTGAGTACAGCTGCAATTTATTCAGCCTTACTTCATACGGAAGATCTTTGAGCCCCGAGACCATCCTGGTGGCCATCCGCTGAACTGACTCCATTCTCAGCACATCTTTCCGGTAATGTGGTCTCCAGAATTGAACACAATATTCCAAATGTGGTCTCACCATGGATCTGTACAGTGGCATTATGACCTCTGGCATCCTGCTGATAAAACCTCTACGGATACAACCCATCATTTGCCTTGCCTTAGAGGAAGCCTTTTCCACCTGATTGGCAGTTTTCATGTCTTCACTAATGATTACTCCTAAATCCCGTTCTTCCGTGGTCCTAACTAAGGTCTCACCATTTAACGTGTAAGTCCTGCACAGATTTCTTTTACCCAGGTGCATCACTTTGCATTTTTTAGCATTGAAGTTAAGCTGCCAAGTCGATGACCATTGTTCTAATAGTAGTAGGTCCTGTGTCATATTGTCAGGCATAGTGCTTTTACCTACTATGTTGCACAGTTTGGCGTCGTCGGCGAACAATGATATTTTTCCTCTGATCCCTTGGGTCATATCACTTATGAATATGTTGAATAGGATTGGACCCAAGACCGAGCCCTGTGGTACTCCACTGGTCACATTCGATGTTTTGGATGGGGTACCATTTACCATCACTCTCCTCAGATAAAGAATTATCCATTGTTTCATATATATACACAATAATTTTCCATGTAGAAATGAAGATGGTTGTAACTGCAGGAGATGGAAGTGGATAGGGAGTGGGATGAATGGCCTAAGGAAAAGTATGTAACTGTCTTAACCATAAATTTTCTCCCTGGTATGGGTCTGTAGATCACGGGAGCTGCATTTTGCAACTTTAGCATTCTACATTTCTGGCAGTCTAACATGTTGACATAGAAAAAAAAAATACAGGCAGTCCCTGAGTTACAGACACCCGACTTAAGTATGACTCGTACTTAAGAACCCGGTTGCAGCTTCATTTGATTTTACTGAGCAGTATTTCCAGTAGCATAGACTTCTACATTTCTCATGGCCACATTAAGAACAGTGTGTGGTTGTGTATGCTGTACCTTAGAACAGTAGTGAAGTAAGAGGGGTACGGGGGCAGAGCTCCCTGGGCTCCAAGTCGCTAGGGGTGCTGGATCCTCTCTGCCGTGCCCTGTCATGATCACGCCATCCCTCCCCCCACCCTGTACCTCTGTATTATCTTCACTAGCATGAGCAACTTCTGCCTGTTGCTCACGCCACCTTGGTTCCCCTCTGAATCACTTCCGGATCACGGGGCCAGGAAGTGACATCAGAGGGAAATCCAACACTGGCATGAGTAGCATGCTGCCAAACCAACTTGTGCTGGCAAAGATTTAAAGATACGTGGGGGTGGGGAGGGAGAGCACAAATGTGGAATGGGGGCAGGAAAGAGCAGGGGGGCAGGCGCAGGGGGCACCACTGCCTTAGACGGAAGACTGGTAGGGATAGTTGGCCCTTTTGTCAGCTGGGAGCAGAGGTAAGCAGCAAGAATCTACAAGTTCTGAGTTACATACAAATTTGACTTAAGATCAGATTTTAAAACATAACTCGTTCTCAGTGGCGTACCTAGGGTATGTGGCACCCGGGGCCCATCATTTTTTGACACCCCCCCCCACCCTCATGGAAATTTTTTTTTTTTTTTTTTTTGCAATAACCATGAAATGGAATAAATGGTCAGAATAGAAAGAGGCAGTGAAAATTTTCTTTTATTGAACCTCATTTATGTAACCATTATTCCAAACATAACATAACATAAATTATGTCGGAATTGTCATGACATCAGAAGTACATATGGAGTAGTTGCAGGTGATGCTTGGGACAGTTCTGATTATGTTAGTTTGGTTTTATGTGTTTTTTGAATAGAAGGGTTTTTATTTCTTTTTTTAAGGTTTTGTAGTTTGTGGTCGAGGTCAATAGGTTGTAGAGTTGGGGGTCAAGTGTTGCAGCTCGAATGGCTAGGAGGTTGTCGAACAGTTTTTTTCTTTTGACGTTTTTGGTTGGAGGGTGTGTGAATGGTGCGTGAGTTCTCCTATGTCTGTTTGAAGTGGATTGAATTATTTAGCTGAAGAAATTAGTTACCCCCCCATTCCACACACATTAATTCTCTTCCATTTTTGTTCCCATTATAAAAAAACACTGATAAGTTCCCAGGAAAAAAATACATTAAAATAAGAAGTGAAAACAAAGGCCCCTACAGATGAGAACATAACATAAGAATAGCCTAACTGGGTCACACCAATGGTCCATCATGCCCAGTAGCCCATTCTCATGGTAGCCAATAGTGCTGCCCGATTCAGAGAAAAATATTTCATTCGATTCGATTCACCCTGTTGAATCGATTTTTCGATTAGATTCACTGTTAATGACACCGCTTTTTAAGTTTAAACAAAGTATAACAATAAATTTCACAACAACAATAAATTTCACAAAGTACTTAAAAAAAAAAAAATCACATTTTTCCATTAAAGCAGTTCTGGAGACATTTGCTTGAACAGTCTTTTTCCCAGTCCATAAGCAAGCAATATGAAAAAGATTTCCTTAATTATCTACTCAAACATTTTTGCTATTTACTTTCATTGTACCTAGACTATTATTCAGTAGAAAAAATTTAGTTTGTTCAATCAAGCAGAACATTCACTCATAGAAGTCCAATGTCCACACAGGATTTGATTGAACAAACCATATTTTTTCTACTGAATAATAGTTTAGGTATACTGAATAGCAAAAATGTTAAAGCCACACAGAAAAGCAGTAAAAGTCAATAGGTTCTCCAAGTGGGAACAACCTGATGTCTCAGCACTTGAGGAAAAGACCACGTAATAATGTTTATAAGATAAATCATATAAATGATTATACTGAAGCAGGGTGTCCTCAGCGTGAGAGGTAAGCGAGAGGAGAGAATTCTCCAGTGCTTTACACAATAAGGCTCCTCTGCCTGCAGTGCACACCATCATAGGACACCTCAGGTGTGCTCAAATTAATCAATGTGATAAATTAAACAGTGATAAACAATTGGTCAATCACAAAAGTGCAAGATCAAACAGGTTGTTCCCACTCAGAGAACCTATTGACTTTACTGCTTTTCTGTGTGAGTAGATAATTAAGCAAATTTCTGATAGCCTACAGAACTGATTCTCACCTTCCATCCCCAGCCCCCAAGACTTACCAGACCCCCCCTGCCGATGCATTTACTTACTGCCTGAACTGGATATTAAATCGTGGGGAAGAGAGGAGAAATGCGGGGAAAGAGCCAGCCAAAACTAGTATTTGTTGCTGCTGAGTGCACCAATCCAGGGCAAGCAGACGCTTCCCCCATGTCTTAATAACAGACAATGGACTTTTCCTCCAGGAATTTGTCCAAACCTTTCTTAAAACCAGCTACGCTATCTACTTTTAACATAACTTCTGGCCACTTCATTTTTAAGCTTAGATCTTTCCTTCCAAACAGAGACCTTGCTAGATGTCAAATACAGCACAAGGTAACTTCACATGGACTTAACTGTGCAGGAAATGAATCTCCTCATACACCCACCATATAGTGCAAAAATGTGCAAAGGTCTGTTTTTTTCTTTCGATCACTACATAGCCTAATGCCACACAAGCAGCGCTGTTACAAACATATTCTGAAGGTCAATGCTAAGGTTGACAAAGTTTCCTTCCTTGGACCAGAAGGAGATACTGACAAACCACTGGAAGAGATTCTAAAACAACTACCCAGAAATAACACCCAAAGACCCACTCAGTGTGTGAACCAGTTGAGTGGAGTGGACTAACTGGGGGTGGAAATGGGCCCAGAGTTTGCTCAGCAGAATTTCCCAGACTACCTCTTCCTCTTAACACACTGACATGCTACCACCACCACCAACACTAGGAACACCTCACCGAGTATGCCAGCAATGCTTATAAACTTTATAAAACACATTATTATATTTTCTTATAAAGCATATATTTTAACTGAACTCAGCCTTGCCATTCACAAAAATAGAAAAGTTCCCATTTCAAGCTGTCTCATGTACACTTTTCAAATCTAACATATTGTAATCACAAAACAGAAAATAAAATTATTTTTTCTACCTTTTGTTCTCTGATCAATATTCAAATCTTGTTGGTCCCAGGCTCTTGTTGTCTTGCTTGCCAGGGTCTCCTTTCTCCGTGCTAACCATCCGTCTGCCATCTCTGTTCTCCCCTTCCGTTTCCCTTCCCTCTCCCGGAGATCTGGCATCTTTCCTTTTTTTTGTCTCCATCCACAGATTCACCTTTTCTCAACTCCCCACCACCCCAGGATCCACCATCTCTCCCTTTCTGTTCCCAACTATCCTCCTATCCAGTATCTCTATCCCCCCTCCACACCATCCCCTGTTTCCAAGTTCTCTCCCTTTCTGTTCCTTCCCTCCCTAAATCCCATTATGCACCATCTCTCTCCCACTCCTCTGTTTTTAGACCCATTATTTCTAACCCCCAAAGTCTGGCATATGCACGTATCTTTGAACCCCCCCCTTCCCTCTCTCCCTCTGTGTACTTTTACACCAGGACCCCCCTCCCCCGAAGGTCTGTCCCCCCTCAGAAGGGCTACACCCCACCCCTGAAGACCTGCACCCCCCCGAAGGACTTTACCTCCCACCCGAAGGTCTGTCCCCCTCTGAACGCCTAAACCCCATCCCTGAAGGCCTGCACCCTCCCCGAAGGATTGTACCCCCCACCCGAAGGTCTGTCCCCCCCTGAAGGCCTGCACCCATCCCGAAGGCCTGCACCCACCCCGAATGCCTGCACCCACCCCGAAGGCCTGCACCCCCGAAGGCCTGTCCCCCCCCCTTGAAGGCCTGACCCCCCCTTGAAGGCCTGCCTGCTTGTCCCCCCTTGAAGGCCTATCCCCCCTTAAAGGTCTGCCTGTCCCACCCCCTTGTAGGCCTGTCCCCCCTTAAAGGTCTGCCTGTCCCACCCCCTTGTAGGCCTGTCCCCCCCTTGAAGGCCTGACCCCCCCTTGAAGGCCTGCCTGCTTGTCCCCCCTTGAAGGCCTGTCCCCCCCTTGAAGGTTGGCACCCCCCCAAAGGCCTGCCCCCCCTTGAAGGCCTGTCCCACCCCCTTGTAGGCCTGTCCCCCCCTTCAAGGCCTGCCTGCTTGTCCCCCCTTGAAGGCCTGTCCCCCCCCTTGAAGGCCTGCACCCCCCCTTGAAGGTTGGCACCCCCCCAAAGGCCTGCACCCCCTTGAAGGCCTGTCCCACCCCCTTGAAGGCCTGCCTGCCTGTCCCCCCCTTGAAGGCCTGCACCCCCTTGAAGGTCTGCACCCCCCCCCCGAAGGCCTGCACCCCCCCGAAGGCCTGTCCCCCCACTTGAAGGCCTGCCTGCCTGTCCCCCCCTTGAAGGCTGCACCCCCTTGAAGGTCGGCACCCCCCCCTGAAGGCATGCACCCCCCTGAAGGCCTGTCCCCCCTTGAAGGCCTGTCCCCCCCCCCTTGTAGGCCTGCACCCCCTTGTAGGCCTGTCCCCCCCCCCTTGTAGGCCTGTCCCCCCCCCCTTGTAGGCCTGTCCCCCCTTGAAGGCCTGCACCCCCTTGAAGGTCTGCACCCCCCCCGAAGACCTGCACCCCCCCTTGAAGGCCTGCCTGCCTGCCTGTCACCCCCCTCCCCCTTGAAAGTCTGCCTGCCCGCCCGCCCGCCCCACCCTGAAGGCCTGATGCCCCGACCCACCCCGAAGGACCATTCGCCCCCCTGGCCTCCCCGCACTACCTATGAAGCAGCCGCAGCAGGATCGCGACGTCAGCTATCTTTGCGCTGCTTAGGAGCTGCTTCCTGCGCCGGGCTACCTTAAGCTACTGCCCCCCCCCCCCACGCCCGAAGGACCGCTCGCCCCACTGACCTTCCAGCACACCTATGAAGCAGCCCGCAGCAGGATCGCGACGTCAGCAATCCCTCAGCTGCTTGGGCGCTGCTTCCTGCGCCGCGGTCCCGCCCCCTCCTCTGACATCAGAGGAGGGACGGGACCGCGGCGCAGGAAGCAGCGCCCAAGCAGCTGAGGGATTGCTGACGTCGCGATCCTGCTGCGGGCTGCTTCATAGGTGTGCTGGAAGGTCAGTGGGGCGAGCGGTCCTTCGGGCGTGGGGGGGGGACTGAGCGGCAAGGCCGGGAACACCCACTCAGGGCTGGTACCCGGGGCGGCTGGTACCCGGGGCGGCCCGCCCCCCCCCCCCCGCCCCCCCCTAGGTACGCCACTGCTCGTTCTTAACCTGAGGACTGCCTGTATACATTTTGTGGTGCTTATCTAAAACACTTTTGTCTAATATCAGAACTGTTTTTGTAAAAGACCCGAGTCTATGTATTTACTACACTGTATGGCTAGATAAAATGAAGATCTGTGATGCGTCTGAATATTTATTACGATTTATTTACTGCTTTTTTGAATGAATTCACTCAAGGTGGTGTACAGCAAGAATATGTCAAACATAAGCAATAGACAGGCCTGGATTCTTGAACCAGCGCAGATTTTTAAAAATACTGTTCAAATAATGTTTAACAGACTTTCTAGGCGCCTAAAACAAACAAACAAAAAACCAATCCTTGAAATTGTGCCTACATAGGCGTTTTAGGCTACTCAATACCACTGTAGGCATGATCAACACTAGAAGTGGCGTTAGGCGGCCTAAAGTGCCTACACAGTCGTAATTCATGCAAAGATATGCATCGGAAATATAGGCCTAGAAAATCCTGGCCTACATTTCCGGCGCCTATCTTTCCCTGGAGTCGCGATTCTCTATACCAGTGGTTCTCAACCCTGTCCTGGGGGACCCCCAACCAGTTGGGTTTTTAAGATATCCCTAATGAATATGCATGTGAGAGATTTGCATATAATAGAAGTGACATGCATGCAAATCTCTCTCGTGCATATTCATTAGGGATATCTTGAAAACCCGACTGGCTGGGGGGTCCCCCAGGACAGGGTTGAGAAACCACTGCTCTAAATAGTACCTTGAAGTGATTGACATGCCTTTGATGGCCGCTTTTAAGGCAGCCACCGATACAGGCGCCATTTAGAGAATCCGGGTCTTACAGCACTAAAAATATTCAAATTGCAATACAAAGTATGGAATACTATGCTACTTTACAACGTTGACACAATATGTGGTAAAAACATTTTAATAGGCAGCATAGGGTGTAAGCAAAGATGCAACATATAGATGGATAAGATAGAGTAGCCGGAGTAAGAAAATAAGGAAACTAATTTAAAGAAATTGCACTTGAGGTCAGAATGATCCTTGAAAATTCTTAACATATCCTGCTGAATATGTAGTAGAACCTCGGTAAGTTAACCACCCAAGGGACTGTAACAAACTGGTCAACATACGGAGGTTGTCAACATAAGGAACTTGGCCTACTGTACCGATACGTACATGTACTTTACTTTCTTGTAAGCTTTTATTAGTGAATATCATACAAAATCATACATACAGTATCATACAAAACCAATATGTTCTGTTTATTCAAGGTTTAATCATTCTTTCTGGAAAAAGAGTCCATCTTGGTCTGTTTTATTATTATTATTATTTTTTTTTAATTCTTTATTCATTTTCAAATTTACAATAAGTGTAACAATATATCCAAACAAATTAACAATAAATATAACACTTAATAATCATCAATGGTACAAATAATATGATCTTATCTCACACCCTTTCTTATCATATAATCAATACCTTATACAATATGTAACAATAAATTTACCCTCCCCTCCCACCCTCACAATCAAACTTGTAAATTTAAGGGGAAAAAAATAAAAATAAAATGTCATCTAATCGGTACAATACTTTGTAAATGGCTCCCACCCATCCTGAAATTTCCTGAAAAAACTGCACTGTATTGCAATAAATCTTTCCATTTTATAAACATGACATAAAGAATTCCACCAGAAATTATAATTTAATCTACTCCAATTTTTCCAATTATATGTAATTTGTTGAATGGTCTGTTTTATTCTTATTACAAAGGTAAGTGGAGCAAGCACTCTCAAATCAGGCATACCTGGGCCTTTTTCCTCAGCAATGACTTTAACTGCATTATCAGATGCCTGACATCCTCTTCTTTTGGAGTCTCTTCAATTTCTGTGTCATCCTCACTTGCTTCTTCCACTTCATCAGCTGCTTCAAACCCTTTTACGCTGCTCAGGTCAATATTTCTTGGAAAATTGCTTCTGGGTCAGGCTCACTACAGGTTGCCATTTTATCATCCATTGCAACAAAACTTTCAAAATCTACTCCTTCAAATTCTGCTATGGGAGATGGACTGTCTGATGGGGCCAAAACATTGTGCTCATGGTTTGTGACAAATCCTTCTTTCTTGAAACACGTCTGAATAGTTTATGGCTGAACTTTATTCCAAGCAAAACTGATCCAGAGGACAGCATCCAGAGTGTTAACTGATGCAATGAATGAAGTTGCATTTTAGTAATGACCCACTTCAGGAGCTGGGCGCAGTAGTGCACATTTGAGATGATTCACTTGTGGGTGACCAGGACAGTTATTTACTGTCAGTAGAACAGACAGTTTCTTCTTCTTCATTTCTTAGTCAATACTCCTTACCTACTCCTTAAATAGGGCACCAGTCTCCATGCACATTTGTTTGATTTCTAAGTGATGGGGAGGTCTTCGAGCTTCAGGTTCTTGAATGTGTGCGGCTTTGCTGATTTACCAGTCGCCAAAGGCTTTAGTTTCTCTCCGGCTGAGCTAGCACAAAGCAGAACTGTGAAACATTGTTGGAAAGTTTTCTGCTCTTACATTTGTCACCCTTCATGATGAGGCTCCTGGCAGGCATCACCTTGAAAAAAGAGTCTGCACTTGTCAATGTTAAAGATGTTATCATATTTGAAGCCTCCGACAAAGTCCGGGAATTTTTTTTATGAATCTTCCACAACTTCTACTGGAACTTCATTGGTTTCAAAACACAAGACTTTCTGGGAGATCTGTGTCGCAGTATAAATTTTGAGCCAACACTTGATGCTTGGAAATCTGCCACTCCAAATTCCTGTGCAAATTTTTAGCAACTTCTTGGATCATCGGACCGGAGATTTGGGCGTTAACTGCCCTCATTTGTTCGAGTCAGCTTAATGTGATTTCATTGACTTCGTCAAGGGACGTTTTCCTCCATATCTGCTGTAGGTCTCTGCTTTTCCTACTATATCTCTCCAAGTACTCATGTTTACATTTTTGGATGTTGCTAACTGTGGTCTTGCTAACACCAAAATGTTCCACCATCTTGTTTTGGCTGCTGCTTTCCAGAAAATGTAGATCAACCTTTTCATTCAATGTCAGCTCTTTGAGTTCTTTCCTTTGGGCCATCATGTCTCAATTAACTGTAAAAATTTTCAGTAATTGTAGCATGGCATGTACCTAAAATTCAGACCAGTCCTTCACGTTGAAAAAAGGAAAGCTCGGAAGACCTATTTCGAAATTTTGAGTTTACATCCAGCAGCGTCTACTATGAACTATCAAGGCTCAAAGTGAACAAGCCATGGGACCAGACAAACTACATCCCAGGGTGCTTAGGGAGTTGAGAGATGTCCTGGCAGAACCGTTATCCGCGCTCTTCAATCTTTCCCTAAGTACAGGAAGAGTCCCATTGGACTGGAAAACAGCTAACGTCATTCCACTCCACAAAAAGAGATGCAGGACAGAGTCTGCGAATTACAGACTGGTGAGTCTCACATCGATAGTGAGTAAACTTATGGAAACACTAATCAAACACAAATTAGACACGATCCTGGACGATGAGAACCTATGAGATCCCCATCAACATGGATTTACAAAGGGAAGGTCCTGCCAATCCAATCTAATCAGCTTCTTTGACTGGGTAACGAAAAAGCTGGATATGGGGGAGTCCCTGCAGGCAAGGCAAACCTCGGAAGACCCGTTTCAAAATTTCAAGTTTACACCCAGCAGCGTCCATGGCGAACTATCAAAACTCAAGGTGAACAAAGCCATGGGACCGGACAATCTACACCCCAGGATTCTTAGGGAGTTGTGTGATGTCCTGGCGGAACTGCTATCCGTGCTGTTCAGTCTTTCCCTAAGTACCGGAAAAGTCCCCATGGACTGGAAAACAGCTAACGTCATTCCATTGCACAAAAAAGGTTGCAGAACGGAGGCTGTGAATTACAGACTGGTGAGTCTCACCTCAATAGTGAGCAAACTCATGGAAAGACTTATTAAACACGAATTAGATATGATCCTGACTGAGGAGAATTTACAGGATCCCCACCAGCATGGATTCACAAAGGGAAGGTCCTGTCAATCCAATCTGATCAGCTCCTTTGACTGGGTTACAAGGAAACTGGATATGGGGAAGTCTCTGGATGTCGTGTACTTGGACTTCAGCAAAGCTTTTGATAGCGTCCCGCACCGCAGATTGTTGAGCAAGATGACTTCAATGGGATTGGGAGTGACATTGACGACATGGGTCAATGACTGGTTAAGCGGTAGAATCCAGAGGGTAGTGGTTAACGGTACCCCCTCCAATACATCGGAGGTGACCAGTGGAGTGCCACAGGGATCGGTCTTGGGACCGATCCTTTTCAACATATACATAAGAGACCTGACTCAAGGGCTTCAAGGTAAAATAACACTATTCGCCGACAACGCCAAACTATGCAACATAGTAGATAACAACACCTTGCCCGACAGTATGGAACAAGACCTGCTTTTATTGGAACATTGGTCCTCGACTTGGCAGCTAGGCTTCAATGCCAAAAAATGTAAGGTCATGCACCTTGGCAGCAGGAACCCGTGCAGAACTTACACTCTAAATGGTGAGACCTTAGCTAGGACTAGGGCAGAGCGTGATTTGGGAGTAATCATTAGTGAAGACATGAAAACTGTCAAGCAGGTGGAGAAAGCTGCATCCAAGCATAGACAAATGGTGGGATGCATCCGTAGAGGTTTCATCAGCCGGAGGTCCGAAGTCATAATCCCCCTGTACAGATCCATGGTGAGACCTCATCTTGAATATTGTGTTCAATTCTGGAGACCACATTATCAAAAAGATGTGCAGAGAGTCGAGTCGGTTCAGCGAATGACCACCAGGATGGTCTCGGGACTCAAGAACCTCCCATATGAGGAAAGACTAAATAAACTGCAGCTATACTCGCTCGAGGAACGTAGAGAGAGGGGAGACATGATTGAGACTTTTAAATATATCACGGGCCGCATCGAGGTGGAAGACGATATCTTCTTTCTTAAAGGACCTTCAACCACAAGAGGTCATCCGCTGAAAATCAAAGGCGGGCAATTTCATGGCGACGCCAGGAAGTATTTCTTCACCGAAAGGGTAGTCGATCATTGGAATGAACTTCCATTGCAGGTGATTAACGCCAGCAGCGTGCTCGATTTTAAAAAGAAATGGGATATGTATGTGGGATCTCTAGCCGGGTGAAGTCTGGGGGTGGGTCATTAGCGTGGCCAGACTTGATGGGCTACAGCCCTTTTCTGCCGTCATATTCTATGTTTCTATACGTGTACTTGGACTTCAGTTAGGCTTTTGATAGTGTCCCACACCGCAGATTATTAAGCAAGATGAGTTCGATGGGATTAGGAGGAACATTAACTGCATGGGTTAAAGACTGGCTCGGAGGTAGACTTCAGAGGGTGGTGGTGAACGGTAATTTCTCCGAAACGTCGGAAGTGATCAGTGGAATGCCGCAGGGCTCGGTCTTGGGTCCGATCCTATTTAACATCTTCGTAAAGGACCAGGGGCTTCAAGGTAAAATTACATTATTCGCCAATGACGCCAAACTATGCAACATAGTAGGCAAAAGCACAGTGCCCGACTGTATGACGCAGGACCTACTCTTACTGGAACAATGGTCCATAACTTGGCAACTAAATTTTAATGCCAAAAAGTGTAATGTCATGCACCTTGGCAGCAGAAATCCATGCAGAAATTACACCCTAAATGGTGAGACCTTAGCAAGAACTGCAGCACAACAAGACTTGGGAGCGATCATTTGTGAAGACATGAAGACTGCCAATCAAGTGGAGAAAGTTTCATCCAAGGCTAGACAAATGATGGGTTGTATCCGAAGAAGTTTTGTCAGCCGGAAGCCTGAAGTTATAATGCCGTTGTACTGATCCACGGTGAGACCTCATCTGGAATATTGTATACAATTCTGGAGGCCGCATTATCAAAAAGATGTACTGAGAGTTGAGTCGGTTCAGCAAATGGCCACTAGGATGGTCTCAGGACTCAAGGATCTCCCGTATGAGGAATGGTGGGTAAATTGCAGCTATACTCACTCGAGGAACGCAGGGAGAGGGGAGACGTGATTGAGATGTTCAAATATGTCACGGTCCATATTGAGGTAGAAGAAAATATCTTTTTTCTTAAAGGACCTATGGCAACAAGAGAGCATCCGATGAAAATCAGGGGTGGGAAATTTCATAACGACACCAGATATTGGAATGATCTTCCACTGCAGGTAATTAAAGCCAGCAGCATGCTAGATTTTAAGAAAAAATGGGATAGTAATGTGGGATCACTTCAAGGAAGAAATTAGGGGGGGGGGGGTCATTAGAGTGGGCAGACTTGTTGGGCCGTGGCCCTTTTCTGCTGTCATTTTCTATGTTTCTAAAAAAAAAAACAAAAAAACCTTCAACAGCAATTACTTTGGTCTAAGTCGGAGATTCCCAGGAATCAGCTGTGGTGAAACATGAATTCATGTTGAGAATATCAGAATAAGGTCTCCTGAGCTACATTTTTGTGACATTTGAGCTAACTTTTTAAGATACATGCTAAGATATTTAATAACTTACAAAAAACACTATTTTCATTAGAACTGCTGACTTAATGAAGACTATGAAGTTAACTCTTTTAAGTACACAATTAAGTTTCTTTTGAAACTTTATTCTTCTGTAAGTCATAAAAACATATATATATTGAGATAGGTAACGAGTCAAAAGCACACAGGACAATCGCACGCTGACAAAGCCGCTGGGACAAAAACATGCAGGACGTCAGTGCGCCGGATTAAAAGTTAACTTTAAAGCGCTCTGATGGGGGTGTGTGTGGGGAAACCCCCCCACTTTACTTAGAAGTGTTGCCGCTGCCGTTGGGGGTGAGGGGAACCCCCCCACTTAGAGAGGAAACTACATTTTCCCTAAAAAAGAGGGAAAAATTACACTTTCCTCTGTAATGGGGGGGGGGGGAGGGGGTTTCTCCCCCCCCAACAGCAGCGGCAACACTTCTAAGTAAAGTGTGTGTGGTGGTGGGGTTCCCCCAACCCCCCCCTCGGAGCACTTTAAAGTTAAGTTTTAATCTGGCGCGCTGATGACCTGCACGCATTTGTCCCAGCGGCTTTGTCGGTGCACAGTTGTCCCACACGCTTTAGTCTATGTACCATTTGAGACATATTAAGTAGGTATATCTTTATATATGTTAATCACATTTAATATCACTTACGTGCGAATATTTATTCACTTTCTATTGAGACTTTACAACTGTAATTTTTTTTTTAATTTGCAAAGGTAAGTGTTTCCCTTCAACCATTTGTCCTCCGTTTCTCGCCTTGAGATAAGACTGCAATGAATGTGCAATTAACTGAACAAGACTGAATATCAACCCTGTCCAGGTAAACTAAAACTGTGTTCATGGAATGTCGCAAATCCCACTTCAACATAATTAGAAAAAATTTGTCCAGCCAAAATGTAGGCTGGACAAAATTTATACACTAAAAGTGGATAGAGGGATTTTAAAACACTAGGATTTGTCCAGGTAACTCAGTATATTACCCAGACAATTTTCTGAATACTGTCTTCACAGTTGCCAGCAAAAATTAACCTAATCATTTGATAGATTTTCAAAAGCTTAGCCAGGATACTTCTGTGCAAGTTTGGAAGCTATGGTGTATATCCAGCTATTATCAAATTTATATCACAGGTAAAATGAAGGCACATATGTTGTTACTAGGTAAATAATTTTACCTACATTTAAAAAGAAGTGAACTAGGGATATGGAGAAAAAAGTCATCAGCATGGAGGAAGTTTCAAATATACAATTTTCCAGCAGATAATTAAAACCATAGCTAAAGCAGGTGTAAGACACATGGGGGACTTTTGCTCCACATACGTTTTGAATTCTTTTCAAAGAGAAACCACCTGGGTAGATTGTATTTGAAAATTTGCTAAGCCCAGCACTGGTAAAGAGGTGCTAATATATCTGGCTTCTAAATAGCTTACTGAAAAATTACTCCAAATAGCTAAGGGAACGGGTAAATGATCATTCCTGGACTTGTGGCCATATCATGCCATAAAAAGAGCACTTTGTAGCTTCATTAAGGCCTCTACTTTGGGAGAAGAGAATTGGGCTATGCTTTCGCTGTGATGTGAAGGAAAAGCTCGTGTAGGGGTTTGGAGCAGACGCATATTTCGGGGCAGGTGGTGAAGTCTGTGGATTTCTACCATGTAGACTTCAGTGATATCTGTGTGCTTCCTAGCACTCTTTGCAAACTCCCGCAATGTGCCACACCCTTGTCTCATGACATGGTTAACTACATCAATAAGATCAACACTACATGGAAGGCTGGACACAACTTTTAAAATGTAGATATGAGTTATGTGAATAAACTTTGTGGTACTTTCTTGCATGGACCAAAGCTTGCAGAAAGGGCTCATTTTGCTGAGAATTTAAAGCCACTCTTCGAGCCTCAAAGCTAAGTCCAACAATTAAAGAGGTCCGAGACCATGCTGGGCCCTTGGTGCTGTAGAGGCAATTTCTGACAGAGTCTGCATCCATTCCAATGGGAAGGTATCATCTTCAGGAAGAACTCAACCTTGAAAGATTCAAATTAAATCTAAAGACCTTCTTATTTAAAGATGCATTTGACCTATAAAAGCTAAATACCTATCTTCTAGCACAGACGCAATGCCCCTCTTCTATATGTGTTATCCTGTTATGTTTCCCAATCCTATTTAAAATTGTATTTCTTCCCCTTTACTATCTTATAACTGCTGTTAGTCTGCAAAGTCTATAAGTACATTTATATATTGTCTGTTGATGACCTTTGTTATGTATTAACCCCTTTAGTGTACACTTCCCCCTCCCCATTCACGGTTTCGATACTCGTGATTTCACATATTTGTGATTTTTGGGGGAGGGGGAACACCCCCCCATAGTATAGCATGTTCCCGCCTATCTCCATCCTTCCCCCCTCCAGCATCCTGGCCTTACCTGGTGGTCTAGCAGGCTTTCGGGATGGAAGCGATCTTCCTATGCTCCTGCCCCGTGTAGATCGCCAATAGAAAATGGCTGCCATGAGCTCCCATCATAGTCTCGAGAGACTACGGGAACTCACGACAGTTATTTCCTATTGGCGATCTGCACGGGGCAGGAGCGTAGGAAGATCGTTCCTGCCCCGAAAGCCTGCTAAACCACCAGGTAAGGCCAGGATGCTGTGGGGAAGGCGGGAGGGCGGCAGGGGTGGGTCAGAGCCGGATGAGAAGATATTCGCGATTTTTCCCTATTCGCGGTCTGGCTCTGCCCCTATCCCCCGCGAATACCAAGGGAGAAGTGTATATGTTTTACTGTCATGTTTATATTGTAAATTATGTCATCTCTGTCCTGTCCTGTTCACTTTGTAACCCGTTCTGGGCTCCTTTGGGAGGACAGGCTAAATAATTGAATAAATAAATTTTAATTTTATATAATTTTACGTCTGCAAACCACTTAGAAAATGGATAAGTGGAACAAGTTTGAATAAAACTTGGAAACTTGGAAGTGGATAAACACTCCATATTATGTTTTGGAACATAGTACTAAGAACACAGACATAGCAAGGGGAGGGGAGACGGACCACCCCAGACACTTCTTGGTGGGGGCGCCGTGCCTCTCTTCCTCTCTGCCTTCCCGCTGTGCATGCGACTTCAATTCCACGCCACCATACCTCTAGCTCTTGCTAGCCAAAGCAGTAGCTCCAAGCTGCTGCTTGCGTTGGCCTCAGCGCTTCCTTCTGACAATACTTCCAGGTCCTGTGACTAGAAGTAACATCAGACTATAGCTAAATTGCTTAGCTAATAGCCAATCTGTCGATCAAATCGGGAAAGATTCCGGAAGACTGGAAGGTGGCGAATGCTATGCTGATCTTCAAAAAAGTTTCGAGGGGAGATCCAGGAAACTACAGACCGGTGAGTCTGACCTCGGTACTGGGAAAGATGGTAGAGACGCTGATACAGGACCGCATCATTGATTACCTTGATGGACACGATCTGATGAAGACCAGCCATCACGGTTTCAATAAAGGCAGATCTTGCCTGACGCACTTCTTCAAGGGAGTAAACAGGCAGATAGACAAGGGCGACTCGGATGACATTGTATATCTGGATTTTCAGAAGGCGTTCGACAAAGTTCCACATGAACGACTACTTTGGAAAATTGAATGCCATGGAATCGAGGGTGAAATACTCATGTGGATTAAAAACTGGCTGGAGCAAAGGAAACAGAGAGTGGGGGGTAAATGAATAATTCTCAGACTGGAAAAGCGTCACCAGTGGGGTGCCGAAGGGCTCGGTGCTTGGACCTGTGCTCTTCAACATCTTTATAAATGATCTGAACATTGGTACGACGAGCAAGGTGATTAAATTTGCGGACGATACGAAGTTATACAGAGTAGTGGAGACACAGGGGGATTGCGAAGATCTGCAACGTGACATAATCATGCTTGAGAAATGGGCATCGACATGGCAAATGAGGTTCAATGTGGATAAGTGCAAAGTGATGCATGTCGGGAACAAAAATCTCATGCACGAATACAGGATGTCCGGGGTGGTACTTGGAGAGACCTCCCAGGAAAGGGACTTGGGAGTTCTGATCGACAAGTCCATAAAGCCATCTGCACAATGTGCTACGGCGGAGAAAAGGGCGAACAGAATGCTAGGAATGATCAAGAAGGGAATCACGAACAGTTCCGAGAAGGTTATCATGCCGCTGTACCGGGCCATGGTGCACCCTCACCTGGAGTACTGCTTCCAGCACTGGTCGCCGTACATGAAGGATATGGTACTACTCGAAAGAGTCCAGAGAAGGGCGACTTTAATGGTTAAGGGGCTGGAGGAGTTGCCTACAGCGAGAGATTAGAGAAACTGGGCTTCTTCTCCCTTGAAAAGAGGAGACTGCGAGGGGACATGATCGAAACATTCAAAATACTGAAGGGAATAGACTTAGTAGAGAAAGACAGACTGTTCACCCTCTCCAAGGTAGGGAGAATGAGATGGCACTCTCTAAAATTGAAGGGGATTCCTTACAAACGTAAGGAAGTTCTTCTTCACCCAGAGAGTGGTAGAAAACTGGAATGCTCTTTTGGAGTCTGTTATAGGGGAAACACCCTCCAGGGTTTCAAGACAAAGTTGGACAAGTTCATGCCAAACTGGTGAGACTAAGACTCATTTGGAGCACTGGTCTTGACCTTGGGGCCACTGTGTGAGCGGACTGCTGGGCAGGATGGACCATTGGTCTGACCCAGCAGCGGCAATTCTTATGTTCTTATTATTATGGATCGCTATTAAGCATAGGCTGGAAGTAAAAAGCAGTGGAAAAAAAAATTGACTTTATACTCCTGGCTTCTATAAAAGTTGCCCACACTGGGTGTGGATCCAAGATCGGCACCCAAATTAGTTAATGGGCTCCAATGATTAAACCCCCTCTCCCCTTTTACAAAAGCGTAGCGTGGTTTTTAGCGCCAGCTGCTGCGGTAACAGCTCCGACGCTCAAAGAATTCCTTTGAGCATCGGAGCTGTTACCACTGCGGCTGGCACTAAAAACCGCACTACAGTTTTGTAAAAAGGGGGGGGGGGGTAATCATTGTTATTAATAATTGTCACTAATTATGATTTGGGCACCAATCTATGTGCTATTCTATTACAATAGGCACCTAAATTGGACTGCATGCATAACTCCTAAGGGGCGGGGCATAGGTGAGTCAGAGGCATTCACAAAAGCATATAGTGTTACAGAACAGCAGGATCAGTGCCAAATTTGTATGCCAGGATATAGACCAGGTTTCAGCTGGATTAAGTCCTCACACCTAAAGTTGAGTACCAAATTTAATGCTCAAAGTTGATCAATGAATTCAGCGGCCATAGTTTGGTGCTGAATTAGATACACAACACACTATCTGCTGACTTTGACCAGACTACAAAACCTTCAAGAAAGAAACAAAAACCCTACTCTTCAAAAAATACATAAAACCATACATAAAAATATAACACAACCATACATGTTCCGAACTCCTCCTGCAATTACCAACTACTCCTTAGCAATTTTATTTATTTTTTAAATAAATTTTTATTCATTTTTAAAACTTTCAACAAGTATAACATAAGATACATACTCCTTAGCAAATTGAAAATGTTCAAACTATTCCTTAAGTACTTCTTAATATCATAACAATTCTTATGTAATCCACCTTGAACCGCAAGGTAAAAGCGGAATAGAAATCACTAATGTAATGCAACTATTCTATAAAGAGTAGTCATCCCAAAGTGCCATTCGGTACTGAGCACTGAATTTTATTGGCACCAAATTTTTGGTGCTATTTATAAAATCTGCCTCAGATTCTATAAACGGCGCCTGAAGTTAGGCACCTAGATTGGCAAAGCGCCATTGAACTAGGTGCCTAGCTTAATTTTTTAATTGGCTTAATTAGCCCCTCAGAGAAATTGAAAGGGGATAGATTTAGAACCAATGCTAGAAAATTCTTCTTCACTCAGAGGGTGGTGGATACCTGGAATGCGCTTCCGGAAGATGTAATAGGACAGATTACATTAAAGGGTTTTAAAGAGGGACTAGATAAATTCCTTAAAGATAAGGGGATTGAAGGCTACAGATAAAGGAGGACACAGGAACAAAAAAGGCGTATATAAAAGGGAAAAAGGGGGTTTTCAGGATATAAGGGAGTAGGAATCAAAGGGTTAGACAAAAGGTATATCACATACAGGTCATGGACCTGATGGGCCGCCGCGGGAGCGGACCACTGGGCTCGATGGACCCTTGGTCTGACCCAGCGGAGGCAAATTCTTATGTTCTTAATTTTAAAAAGTTAATTAGCCGGTAGGTGCTTATCTCAGTAGACGCCCACTACCTTATGGTAGACATCTATGCCAAGGCATCTACCGGTTAGGTGCAGAATTTGTTTTTGGTTTTTTTTATTTTAGAATTTTCAGTAAATGTTTACAAAAGAAACATCAGGATATGGAAACCACAAAAAAAACCCAGAATTTTTTCATATAATCAAACTAGGCAATTCCATCTAGCCCCCTACAATATTTTTTCCCCAGATACTAAGTCATATATATACCAAGTATGGTTGAAATCTGTCCATGTGTTTCAGAGTTATGCTGGAATGAACATACATACACACACACAGAAGACCCAGCTGCAGAAGTCTTCATCAATGACCTCACGATAACCCAATTAGCTGTATATTGAATATTAGTAAATCAATAATAGTCAGCTTACAAAGGATAAGTCCTCAGCCAATCAAGTCAACAGAGCATATACAGAAAGCCAGCCTTCTGAATACCTAGTGTCTGTCCTGATTAATCCCCCAGTAAACTGGCCTTTTATACATTCTTGACAGCCTAAGACCACGTTAGTACATGTTACGTTCTTAATTTCTATTGGATATTTATATTTGTCATTTTTATTGATTAGTCAACATTTATACTTTTCTGAGTAATATCGAAGCGTGATGTCGATTGCCAAATGGCTTCCCTAACTTTCCTGACATATGTGCTTTTAATATCAAGAATAATCAATTTCCGAGCAACAGCCTATGTTATTCCTCTTTACTTCTTTGCGCAGTTTGTCAATTTTATATCCTTGTGGTTGATCTTATTTTTGGTAAATGAACTTAACCTAGGTTATAGAGATGTGATAATTCCCTTCTGATGTTGGTAATTTCCTTTCTCACAAACAAACTTCTTGTTCTCTATGGTCAGCAAATGCCTGCTAGTTTCTGTGTGAAAGATGAGTTTCACATGAAACTTGCTTATATTAGAAGAGAGATGTAACAGTTTGTTCAGGATGATTTTTCAGGCCTGTAATGGTATTGTCATATTTCTGTTAATCTAGGGTTCTCAGGGGTCTATCTTCACCTCCAGTATCATGGAGGTCTTATCTTCACCTGTACAGGTTTTTGTTCTCCACCCGTTCTTCCCCAAAACACACACACAAGTTCTATAAACTGGAGCCAAATACATGCATAGGTTGTTACTGGCATTGGAGCCAATAATTGGTATTTGCTTACCTAAATGCTAGGCCAAAATCACTTAGGGCTTCTTTTACAAAGTTGCACTAAAAAGTGGCCTTAGCACTTCCGTACATGGGTTTTTCAGTTTTTATCATTTTTTCTTCAGGGAGAGGGTGGTGGATGCCTGGAATACGCTCCCGAGAGAGATAGTGAAGAAAACGGTGACAGAGTTCAAAAAAGCGTGGGATGAACACAGAGCATCTACAGTAGAATCAGAAAATAATAGTAAATATTGAAGAACCAAGGCCAGTACTGGTCAGACTTGCACGATCTGTGTCTGTATATGGCCGTTTGATTGAGGATGGGCTGGGGAGGGTGTCAGTTGGCTGGGATGGTCTAGATGGGCTGGAGTGAGCTTTGACAGAGACTTTAGTAGTTGAAACCTAAGCACAGTACTGAGGAGAGCTTTAGATTTTTGCCCAGAAATAACTAAGAAGAAAAAATTTAAATTGAATCAGGTTGGGCAGACTGGATAGACCATTCGGGTCTTTATCTGCCGTCATCTACTATGGTACTAAATTTCCTTTCTTTATTAATTTATTGATAAAGTAATAGAACACCTCAGTCAATTAGCATTATCTAAGCTACCACCAATGATTGCAATTACTGAGGTATAAAAAGCCATTCAAATCATAAGTGCCAGCTCTGTGGGTACTGCGGGTGTTTGAGAATCTCTAGTATTGAATAAACTCCTTTACTGTGTTCCGGGAACATCTACTTTGGTTGAATACAGAATCCCCAGTTGACTCCTTTGTCTGCAATCACTCCAACTTGGGCTCCAGATGGATCACAGATGAACTTTAAAAAATAAAGAAATAAAAATAAAAATCTAATCGTCTGTTTCAATTCTCTTTGAACTTTTCAGTTATCTTAGAAAACCTATCTCATACTCCGACACATTAAAAGATGCCACAGTGGTTTTAATTTATTAAAAGAAGATAAAGGTCCCGCAGACTGCAATTCTTTACAGACCATTTCCCTTACACATGCAAAAATTATAGCCATAATTAGCTGCAACTGGAACAGATTATACCCAGACCAAACTGGTTCTACAAAAGGAAGGACTTCAATTAACAATACCAGACAACTCTTTAGTATTATTTACCTAAATAAGACTGATGCTGGGCTATCTCTATCCAATAAGTTGTTTAGAAAATGGACTAAAGATCCCCACTATCTGGCTATTCAACACTGACCACCATCTGGATATTGGTACTGAACATCTGGATTAATTTCAGCTGCGATGGCTGGCTTTTTTTTTTTTTTTAATTTTTTTTTAAATGCTGATCACCCTGCCTGTATATTGCATGCTAGATAAATTATAGCAGGATTAGGGTAGAAAATACAACTATTCAAATTTAGAAATTTTCTGGCCAATATTCAGCTGTAGTGGTTAGGGTCTGTCTTTTTATTTTTTTTAAACCAACTAACTACCGCTGACTAAATTAGACCTGGATATTCAGTTCTGGCACTGAAAGGGCCATGCTGAATCGTCCCATTCTGACAGGGGTTAAATAGCTGTTCATTTTCCCAAGATACTATATTCATTGCAAAAACAACATTAGTTCTTTCCTGTATCTATTCATATGAAGAAGTGTGGTTGCTGTGTTAGTCCACTTATC
The DNA here is from genome assembly GCF_902459505.1 of Geotrypetes seraphini. Classification (NCBI taxonomy): domain Eukaryota; kingdom Metazoa; phylum Chordata; class Amphibia; order Gymnophiona; family Dermophiidae; genus Geotrypetes; species Geotrypetes seraphini. Next base: position 155,333,204 of record NC_047089.1, read on the forward strand.
TGCGTGAAGAAGCAGTGAGGAGTGAAGTATTAAAATCAGAAAGAGGGATTTATATACCAAGGGAATCTCCCCTGATTCTAAAACCCTGTTCCCTGACTGTAATCTGGCTCAGCCTCCCAATCACCGATTATCTACTTGAAGAGCAAGCCCCTTCAAACCTTAAGCTTTAGACCAGAGGTTGGAAGCCCATTGTGCATTGTGTGCCACCTTTCTCTCCAAATTTAATTACAATTAACAATTAAGTGCTACCAAGCATGTCTTCTCTTTGCCCCCTCCCCCGCCACAGTCACATTGAAATTAATATGCTGAAAGGCAGAGGCACCATTTTGACTGCTGGTGCCAGTGTCCAAGATGGTACCTCTACCTTTTAGCACTTCTAGGAGGCAGAGGCGTAAGACCATAAGACCCCTGGGCCTGCCATAAGCCCTGGTGGTCCAGTAGTGGGCTGGGACAGGAGGGATCCCTCCTGCCTCCTGTTCCGACTGACTCAGACACATCCCACCTCCCAGACTTTAAAAAACCTACTTTTAAAGCTCTGGTGGTCCAGCAGTGAACTGGAGCAGGAGTGATCTTCCTATGCTCCTGCCCCGTGCAGAGCCGCTATCTGAAATGGCTACCACGAGTTCTCAGAGCAACCTTGTGAGTTCCTGTGGTCTCGTGAGGTTGCCGTCAAAACTCGTGGCAGCCATTTCAGATAATGGCTCTGCACAGGGCAGGAGCATGGGAAAATCACTCCTGTCCTGGCCCACCAGGGCTTACAGCAGGCCCAGGGGAGGCCTGCAACAGGTCTGGGAGAGGGCAGATGGGCGCTGAACCGAATATAAACTAACACCCCCATTTTTGGGCCATTTCTTTGGCCCCAAAATCTTGGTTTATATTTGAGTATATGCAGTAATTCCAGAGTTTAATTACACATTTAATGAAGAAATATTTTCTTTGGTTTGTTTGAAATGTACTACTTAGTAGCTTCATCACATGTCCCCCTAGTCCTAGTATTTTTGGAGAAAGTAAACAAGTGATCCACGACTACCCATTCCACTCCACTCAGTATTTGAGACCTCTATCACATCTCCCCTAAGCCATCTCATCTCCAAGCTGAAAAGCCCTAAGTAGCAGTGGAGAGATACCGCTGCTGCTTGGGAATACTGACGGGTCTCAACCTACATCCTGGGAAGGGAGGGGTTGGAGGGGGAGAGTAGGGTTTAGGATCCACAGCCGATTCATTCAAGGCAGGATTATCTTTAGGGAGGATCGGTATTCCATGGAAGGGGATCAGCACATTGGGGGGGGGGGGGGGGGGAGGGGGGTGTTGTTGGACTGGGTGACAACCAGGGCTACTATGACCATTTATGTTGCTATTTCACAATATAGACATTCATGTGCCGTGAAAGGGACATCTACTGTACATTTGGAACTTTTTGTCTAAAATGAATGTTCCTGCTTAGGGTTACCAGACTTCTGGATTTCTCCGGACATGTCCGAGGTGCAGACGGCTTTTCAAAACCTGGCATTATGTCCGGGGTTTGAAAAGCCTCCCTCAAAATCACCGTCGAGCAGGAGGGCAGCGCATGATGGCATTGCAACGCATGCGGATGCCCTCCTGCCCGACCAGAGTGGGGATGGGGGTGGGGCTAGGGTGGGATTGGGGGGAATGGGCAGGTCTAGGGGCAGGTCAAAGAGGCCCGGATTTTCAGAACGGAAAATCTGGTAACCTTATTCCTGCTTCATGGAACTGGCCACAGATATCCACCTCACCATGTATTTTAGGAGTAGGTTCAATGTCGGCAGATCTTGTTCTAAAACACTAGAAGTATTTCAAGATTTTAAAATCATTTTTAAAATGCTGCTCCACAGCACTTTTACTGGACCAAACATGGGACAGCAATCAGGAGTGAGGTATTCCTTATGTCTGCTCAATATGATCATTACTGCATTGAAGTGGTATCCCTGGAGCAGATGGCCATGTTGAAACATGACATCATTGAGGAAGAATATCATTTAGGATGAAGCGAGAATGCAAAAGCGGCAACACGGTTATTATGGGAGACTTCAACTACCCTGGGATAGACTGGAGTCTTGGAAGCTCGAAATGCACTAGGGAGACAAAATTCCTGGAAGCTACACAGGATTGCTTCATGGAACAGCTTGTTAGAGAACCGACGAGAGGAAATGCCACTCTGGATCTAATCCTAAATGGGTTAAGGGGACCTGCAAAGGAAGTAGAAGTAGTGGGACCGTTAGGAAACAGCGATCATAATATGATCAAGTTCAAGGTTGAGGTAGGAGTATCAAAAGGCAAGAGATCCATTGCAACAACCTTTAATTTCAGGAAAGGAAACTATGAAGCAATGAGGGAATTGGTAAGGAAGAAGCTTAGGAACTCTTCCAAAACATGGCTAACGGTAAATCATGCCTGGTCCTTCTTCAGGGAAATGGTGAGCGAGGTGCAAAATCTGTATATCCCCAGATTCAGGAAGGGGTGCAAAAAGAATCGAACAAAAGACCCGGCGTGGATAACCAAAACAGTGAAGGAAGCGATAAGCAATAAGAAAAATTCATTCAAGAAATGGAAAAAGGACAAATCTGAGGGGAACTGGAAAGAGCACAAGAAGCATCAAAAAGAAAGCCACCATGAGGTTCGGAAAGCCAAAAGAGAGTATGAAGAGAGGCTAGCCAGGGAAGCAAGAAATTTCAAACCATTCTTCAGATATGTTAAAGGGAAGCAGCCGGCTAGAGAGGAAGTGGGACCGCTGGACGACGGAGACAGGAAGGGAGTGGTGAAGGAGGAGAAGGTTGTGGCAGAAAGGCTTAACATGTTCTTCTCGTCTGTATTTACTAATGAAAACACGTCCAACATTCCGGAACCTGAGCAATTCTTCAACGGTAGTCAGGCAGAAAAATTAACATCCATAGAAGTGAGCCTTGAGGACGTTCACAGGCAGATAGAAAAACTAAAAACCGACAAATCCCCAAGCCCGGATGGCATACATCCAAGGGTTCTGAAGGAATTAAAGGAGGAGATAACGAAACTACTGCAGCAAATTTGCAACTTATCCCTGAAAACAGGTGAGATCCCGTAAGATTGGAAGATAGCTAACGTTACGCCCATCTTTAAAAAGGGATCAAGAGGTGACCCGGGAAACTACAGGCCGGTGAGCCTGACTTCGGTTCCGGGGAAAATGGCAGAAGCACTGATAAAAGAAAACATCGATCAACATTTTGAAAAACATGAACTTCTGATTACCAGCCAGCATGGTTTCTGCAAGGGAAGATCGTGCCTAACGAACTTATTGCACTTCTTCGAAGGGATCAACAAACGGATGGACAAAGGAGACCCCATAGACATCATATATCTAGATTTCCAAAAAGCCTTTGACAAGGTGCCCCATGAATGTCTACTCCGGAAACTGAAGAACCATGGGGTAGAAGGAGACGTACATAGATGGATCAGAAACTGGTTGGAGGGTAGAAAACAAAGGGTAGGAGTGAAGGGTCACTACTCCGACTGGAGGAGGGTCACGAGTGGTGTCCCGCAGGGCTCGGTGCTCGGGCCGCTGCTATTTAATATCTTCATAAATGATCTAGAAACAGGGACGAAGTGCGAGATAATAAAATTTGCGGACGACACCAAACTATTTAATGGAACTCGGACTACAGAGGACTGCGAAGAATTGCAAAGGGACTTGAACAAACTAGAGGAATGGGCGGCGAGATGGCAAATGAAGTTCAACATTGAGAAATGTAAAGTATTACATGTGGGGAGCAGAAACTCGAGGTACAACTATACAATGGGAGGGATGTTATTGAATAAGAGTACACAGGAAAGGGACTTGGGGGTAATGGTGGACATGACAATGAAGCCGTCGGCACAGTGTGCAGCGGCCGCTAAGAGAGTGAATAGAATGCTTGGTATAATCAAAAAGGGTATTACAGCCAGAACGAAAGAAGTTATCCTGCCGTTGTATCGAGCAATGGTGCGCCCGCATTTGGAGTACTGCGTCCAATATTGGTCGCCGTACCTTAAGAAGGATATGGCGTTAGTCGAGAGGATTCAGAGGAGAGCGACACGTCTGATAAAAGGTATGGAAAACCTGTCATATTCTGAGAGATTGGAGAAGCTGGGTCTCTTTTCCCTGGAGAAGAGGAGACTTAGAGGAGATATGATAGAGACCTATAGGATCATGAAGGGCATAGAGAGAGTAAAGAGGGACAGATTCTTCAAACTTTCTAATAATAAAAGAACAAGAGGGCATTCGGAAAAGTTGATAGGAAACAGATTCAAAACAAATGCTAGGAAGTTCTTCTTTACCCAACGTGTGGTGGACACCTGGAATGCGCTTCCAGAGGACGTAATAGGGCAGAGTACGGTACTGGGGTTCAAGAAAGGATTGGACAAATTCCTACTGGAAAAGGGGATAGAGGGGTATAGATAGAGGATTACTGCACAGGTCCTGGACCTGTTGGGCCACCGCGTGAGCGGACTGCTGGGCACGATGGACCTCGGGTCTGACCCAGCAGAGGCATTTCTTATGTTCTTATGTTATGTGAATTTTGTGTTGAACACTAATGTCTCGATTTGAGTGGGTTGATGAATGAACAAATGTTAAAAGGACATAACTGGACTTAAAGTTACTGAGCTGAGATAAGGAAGACCTGATTCCTGAATTCTTTCTCATGTTTCATGTTCCAGTACAAGTGCTATAATATATGGTGTGTATATAGGGTGTTCCAATAAGAGAGCAAGACTTAAATTTTTTAATAAGGCATAATTTATTTGAAAAGTGCCGATATTTTTATTTTAGTATAAAGTATGCACATTGTGGTTAAGTGTGGAATACAACATCTGACAAATGTCCCCTATGCAGCAAAAGTAGTGTACTGTATAAGAGAGAACTGCACACTTTAGTATTGCTAATCTATTCCTTCCTACCTAGTCCTGCTGACATCTAGTGGCCATAATGGAGAACTGCAGACTTCTCTCTGTCTCTTACTTTGAAAATTCTGCATATAATATTTACAAGTTCAGCAAAATTGGCATTGTTTATGTTTATTTTGCACCCGATATACTGACATAACAGTTAAAACAAAGCAAGAAAACGAACTCTTTCTAACATAGGAAAATCATCAATCAATGAGGTCACACACACTGAAAAGGCTAAAATTACAAAAAGGTTTCATAACTTCAGAGAGATCCTTCTCAGCAGGAGTATATTCACTAAATGCCAGAGGAAAAAAAAGATGTGTCTTTAGCTGGGCTTTGAACCTTTTCAGGGACACTTCTTTGTGTAAAAATACTGGTAAAGCATTCAACAATGAAGAATGGTGTGTAGATTCCAAATGTGCATGTGAAGGGGGTGGGGAGAGAGTGATAAATGTTAATATATTGAGTGGACTGGATAACCTATGGTCATTGATGTAATAATGATGTTTGCTAAATTGATTCCCTGAATAAGCATTTGTAAAACATAGGACATAGTGGGACGGCAAGAGACATCCCCAAAAAACTGCATATCTGGCAAGAGGGAATGGGGGGAGGGAAAGGGAGGTAAGCTATGCAATGACCTTCCAACAGAACTGAGACTTTCTCTTACTATGTCTTTTGCAAAGTTTTAAGACTTATTTTTAATTTTTTACCAATTTTGAACTGTTTTTATAGGTGGTACCGTAGAATGTATGTTATATAAACTTTCTTGATTTGTTAGCCGTCTAGAATCTAGTGCTGAGATTAGTAAGGGCTATAAATCTTAAAGAATAGAATGCCAGACTTGTGGGGGAAGTGTGCCAATTTTTGGGGTGGCATAGGCAATTTGGGGGGGGGGGTGTTTCTTGCCATTCCGCAGTAACTCCTATGGTCCCAATATGTCCCATGTTTTGCCAAATGCTTATTCAGGGAATCTGTTTAGCAAACATCATTCTGCAACTGCAAAGCATTAGGTGGAATATCATCAGAACCAGTGGTTAAAATGTAAAGTGCTCTCGATGGAATATCAGGTTTTATATCATACAGCCCCTGTTTTCGAGATTTGTTGGTGTTGTATTGTTCAACAAGAGAACTAAGATCTGCACAGGATATGAGATTGTCATTGATAAAAGAGAGAAATGTGATACATACCAGGGTCGAGAATTCTGTTTTTAATAGTAGAGGTGAAATTTTATATCTTATATTACTTCAATATAGTAGGTCTTTGATTATGAGTCAATTTTTGTTTATTTTTGTACAACCAGGGAAGGAGGAGGGGGGGGGGGGTTATTTCTGTCCTAATTTTGACCTTTGAGTATTTACATCTGGGGAGCATATTATTAATTTGAATATGGTAAGGTTATTGGGAAAATCTATGTATTTTGTGTTTTATTGATTAAGCATTGGGCAGGGGGAGGGGGATAAAATGGTTGGTTATGTATATTTGTAAGCTGAATGTGCTTTGACTTATGTTATATAGTTGTGTCTTGCCCTACTGATGTTTGGAAAATCAATAAAGTAAAAAAATAAAAAAGAAACGTTAAGAAAAAAAAATGAAAATAAGACTAGTAGAGGTGAAATTTTGAAACAAAAAGAAACAAACAAATCAAAAAAACAAACAACCCACTCATTGACAGATCAGTTATGATTATGTAAACCCAGAGATTCTTTTAAAACACTTTTGAAGACACACCTTTATTAATGTGTTGCATGGATTTTAGCGCCAGCAGCAGCGGTATCTGCTCCGATGCTCATAGAATTCCTATGAGCGTCGGAGCAGTTACCGCCACTGCCAGCGCTAAAACCCGCGCTACGTATTAGTAAAGGAGGGGGAACAGTTATTTATCAATGTATTTATATGAACAAAAATATAGTAAGTATTTCTGCGATACTTTTGCAAATTCATGAAGATTTAGGCCTCCTTTTACAAAGCAGTTTCTAGTGCGGGGAGTAGCGTTGAATGGCCTGCGCTGCTCATTGAGTTCCTATGAGCATTGGGAGCAGTGCGGGCAATTCAGCGCAGCTCCCTGTGCTAGAAACTGCTATCGCAGTTTCATAAAAGAGAGGGTTAGTTATAGGACAATGCATTTGTGAACGAAATGAGCATATTTGTAATGGAGGATGTAGGAGAGTTTGAGTAAACGTTGCATTGTTATTATTTATATTTTATACTAGCTGATGCCCCGGCGTTGCACGGGTATTTAATTATAGCAATAACACTGTAAATGGATTCAAATAAAGATACTTTATAGTGGTGAATGAAATTATTTTTTTACAGCTTTATAAAAAGTACAATATTCAAATTATAATGTGAAATATTTGACAAAATGAACACAATACAACTAACACAAAACTTGATTATAAACAACATTTTTAGTTTCACCTCCAGGAGCAAGAACATATAAATTCTTGGGTGAAGAGACCCCCAGAACATATCACCCCAGTTAGTGAGGGATCTGCATACCAAGTTTCGTTCAAATCGGTCAAGCCGTTTTAGATTTACTGTGAGAATGGCAGCTGTTTACATTTTTTCCATTGACATGAATGGGTGAAATCTGATGTTCTGTTTGTAGCTCCGCCCTCGTGTGCAGGTGGGCCGCGAGACCCCCAGGACATATCACCCCAGGTAGTTTTAATTACTGTGAGAATGGCAGCTTTTTACATTTTTTCCATTGACATGAATGAGTGAAATCTGATTTTTTGTTTGTAGCTCCGCCCACGTGTGCAGGTGGGCCACGAGACTCCCAGAACATATCATCCCAGGTAGTGAGGGATCTGCATACCAAATTTCGTTCAAATCGGTCAAGCCGTTTTTGAATTACTGTGAGAATGGCAGCGTTTTACTTTTTTTCCATTGACATGAATGGGTGAAATCTAATGTTCTGTTTGTAGCTCCGCCCACGTGTGCAGGTGGGCCGCGAGACCCACAGAACATATCACCCCAGGTAGTTGGAATTACTGTGAGAATGGCAGCTTTTTACATTTTTTCCATTGACATGAATGGGTGAAATCTGATTTTCTGTTTGTAGCTCCGCCCACGTGTGCAGGTGGGCTACGAGACCCCCAGAACATATCACCCCAGGTAGTGATGGATCTGCATATCAAGTTTCGTTCAAATCGGTCCCACAGCTTTTTACATTTTTTCCATTGACTTGAATGGGTGAAATCTGATTTTCTGTTTGTAGCTCCGCCCACGTGTGCAGGTGGGCCACGAGACCCCCAGAACATATCACCCCAGGTAGTGAGGGATCTGCATACCAAGTTTTGTCCAAATTGGTCACAGTGAGAATGGCAGCTTTTTACATTTTTTCCATTGACATGAATGGATGAAATCTGATGTTCTGTTTGTAGCTCCGCCCACGTGTGCAGGTGGGCCGCGAGACCCCCAGAACATATCACCCCAGGTAGTTGGAATTACTGTGAGAATGGCAGTTTTTTACATTTTTTCCATTGACATGAATGGATGAAATCTGATTTTCTGTTTGTAGCTCCGCCCAGGTGTGCAGGTTGGCCGCGATACCCCCAGAACATATCATCCCGGGTAGTGAGGGATCCGCATACCAAGTTTCGTTCAAATCGGGCAAGCCGGTTTTGCAGAGGCAGTTTTTACATTTTTCCCATTGACATGAATGGGTGAAATCTGATATTCTGTTTGTAGCTCCGCCCAGGTGTGCAGGTTGGCCGCGATACCCCCAGAACATATCACCCCGGGTAGTGAGGGATCCGCATACCAAGTTTCGTTCAAATCGGGCAAGCCGGTTTTGCAGAGGCAGTTTTTACATTTTTCCCATTGACATGAATGGGTGAAATCTGATTTTCTGTTTGTAGCTCCGCCCAGGTGTGCAGGTTGGCCGCGATACCCCCAGAACATATCACCCCAAGTAGTGAGGGATCTGCATACCAAGTTTCGTTCAAATCGGGCAAGCCGTTTTTGAATTACTGTGAGAATGGCAGCGTTTTACTTTTTTTCCATTGACATGAATGGGTGAAATCTAATGTTCTGTTTGTAGCTCCGCCCACGTGTGCAGGTGGGCCGCGAGACCCACAGAACATATCACCCCAGGTAGTTGGAATTACTGTGAGAATGGCAGCTTTTTACATTTTTTCCATTGACATGAATGGGTGAAATCTGATTTTCTGTTTGTAGCTCCGCCCACGTGTGCAGGTGGGCCGCGAGACCCACAGAACATATCACCCCAGGTAGTGAGGGATCTGCATACCAAATTTCGTTCAAATCGGTCAAGCCGTTTTTGAATTACTGTGAGAATGGCAGCGTTTTACTTTTTTTCCATTGACATGAATGGGTGAAATCTAATGTTCTGTTTGTAGCTCCGCCCACGTGTGCAGGTGGGCCGCGAGACCCACAGAACATATCACCCCAGGTAGTTGGAATTACTGTGAGAATGGCAGCTTTTTACATTTTTTCCATTGACATGAATGGGTGAAATCTGATTTTCTGTTTGTAGCTCCGCCCACGTGTGCAGGTGGGCTACGAGACCCCCAGAACATATCACCCCAGGTAGTGATGGATCTGCATATCAAGTTTCGTTCAAATCGGTCCCACAGCTTTTTACATTTTTTCCATTGACTTGAATGGGTGAAATCTGATTTTCTGTTTGTAGCTCCGCCCACGTGTGCAGGTGGGCCACGAGACCCCCAGAACATATCACCCCAGGTAGTGAGGGATCTGCATACCAAGTTTCGTCCAAATTGGTCACAGTGAGAATGGCAGCTTTTTACATTTTTTCCATTGACATGAATGGATGAAATCTGATGTTCTGTTTGTAGCTCCGCCCACGTGTGCAGGTGGGCCGCGAGACCCCCAGAACATATCACCCCAGGTAGTTGGAATTACTGTGAGAATGGCAGTTTTTTACATTTTTTCCATTGACATGAATGGATGAAATCTGATTTTCTGTTTGTAGCTCCGCCCAGGTGTGCAGGTTGGCCGCGATACCCCCAGAACATATCATCCCGGGTAGTGAGGGATCCGCATACCAAGTTTCGTTCAAATCGGGCAAGCCGGTTTTGCAGAGGCAGTTTTTACATTTTTCCCATTGACATGAATGGGTGAAATCTGATATTCTGTTTGTAGCTCCGCCCAGGTGTGCAGGTTGGCCGCGATACCCCCAGAACATATCATCCCGGGTAGTGAGGGATCCGCATACCAAGTTTCGTTCAAATCGGGCAAGCCGGTTTTGCAGAGGCAGTTTTTACATTTTTCCCATTGACATGAATGGGTGAAATCTGATTTTCTGTTTGTAGCTCCGCCCAGGTGTGCAGGTTGGCCGCGATACCCCCAGAACATATCACCCCAAGTAGTGAGGGATCTGCATACCAAGTTTCGTTCAAATCGGGCAAGCCGTTTTTGCGTTGGCAGCTGTTTTTTCCATTGACATAAATGGGTGAAATCTGATTTTATGTTTGTAGCTCCGCCCACATGTGCAGGTGGGCCGTGAGACCCCCAGAACATATCACCCCAGGTAGTGAGGGATCCGCATACCAAGTTTCGTTCAAATCGGGCAAGCCGGTTTTGCGGAGGCAGTTTTTACATTTTTTCCATTGACATGAATGGGTGAAATCTGATTTTCTGTTTGTAGCTCCGCCCACATGTGCAGGTGGGCCGTGAGACCCCCAGAACATATCACCCCAGGTAGTGAGGGATCGGCATACCAAGTTTCGTTCAAATCGGTCAAGCCGTTTTTGCGTGATCGCGGCACATACATACATACATCCGATTTTATATATATAGATTGTTTTGTAAACTGCGTACACTTTTTTTTTTTAAAGCATACCCTGCTTAAGACCTAATGGTTCACAAGGTACATACACAATTTTGAAACAATACAAATAAATATTAAAATCTCTCCCAAAATATTAAAAAATGAATAACTTTCAAGCAAAGGCCTCTTCAAATAATGTCTTTTAACACTTTTTTTAGCCCTCCTGCCATTGAGATTACTGAAGCCCTCGTTTTTGCATAATGTATGCTTATTAACCCTTCATTAACTACCTGCAGTGTCCCCTTTTAGGAGGTATATAAATTTTAAAATAATAAATACTATCCTGCAGTACCACCAGAACACTTCTCTGTGCAGTGCTTCCTAATGCAGCAAACCATTCCTAGATTGTTTCCTGCTTTTAGCTTTGCTACATGGAACCTCTGTCACTTGTTCAGTTTGTTTCCTTCTCGCTTAGCTCTTAAAAGCCACATGTTAATCTGGAATTCCTTAATTAAACTCAGTGAAGAATCATTTTCTATTTCTTTCATATCCTTTTCTGGCTCGCTCATTAGGAGGCACCACAGTTTCCTGCTCTTTTACTATCCTTCCTAATTTGTGCGGTAAGGATTAAGGAAGACCGTAAAATGCTCAAAAACTCTACCCTCAGTTTCCACTGGGTGGCAGCAAATTAGCAGAGATCACATGAGCAGGTTAGATTTCAGAGACTGGATGCCAGATTACCTCTGCTTATCTGTAATGGATCCAAGATAAACTAATAGAACACATTAACTGTTATTCTAACCATCCTGATAGAGAGTTTATTTAATGAGGTTGCAGAAATTAATTTCGTGGAAATGATGGTTTATTAAGAGCATTGCAGAAATTTCAGAAAATAAACCACTTGGTGGCTCTGGAATTAGTAGAGTCAAAGTTAGCGGAAAAATGACAGTGATGAATGAAATACTGTATGCAGTGCTCTTTTTCCTTTTGCTCCCGATGAACTCTTGGAAAGCTCAGTTCTCTTTATCAGAGCTCTTCTACTTCTGTAGCAATTTGGTGAATTGACAACATTATTCCCTTAAAATAAGTTAATGAATACTCCCTTAACTAGAGATTGGGATAACTACTACTATTACTATTTATTATTTCTATAGTGCTTCCAGATATATGCAGCGCTATACATTAAATATGCAAGAGATGGTCCCTGCTTAAATGAGCTTATAATCTAATTGTGACAGCCACACAGGACAAAGGGTGAATCAATATATGCTGCTCATGAAGGGAAATATAAAAGGGATGAAGAGGTAAAGAGGGTAGAGGCTATAGAGCAGACATGTTAAACTCTGGCTTGTCGTGTATTTAAAGTTGGCCTGCCAGCCATTTACCTTTTTTTACTTTAATCTGGCCTGCCGGTATGAACCGCTGCTCTTCATGAGTGCCTGCCTTACTCTTCAAAGCAGCCTGCTGAGGATCGCTGGCCGGCTGTAGCGAACCTCACAGGCCGCCGACCTCGATAGCACATTCCCTCTGACACAATCCCATACGTCAGAGGAGGGGACTAGACTGCGGCAGAAGGAATGTGCTACCGAGGTCGACAGCGGCCTATGAGATTCGCTACAGCAGTCCGGCGATCCTCAGTAGGCTGCTTTGAAGAGGAGACCAGGAAGCTGGGATAGAGGGAAAGTAGGAACGGCAGGCCCAATCTGAAGATGATACTGGGAAGAAGGGGGGAAAACATGTAGGCCTTCGGGATGGGGGCGGGCCCTAGTGTAGAAGTACCCGGAGGGAGAGAAGGAGGGGTCCAGATGTGCATATGCTAGACTGAGGGGAGGGGGTGGAGGTGGGGGAAGAAATAAAACAGAGGAGAGGGAGAGAGATGGTGGACAATGGGATAGAGGGAGGCAAGGAACAGAAAGGGAGAGAAGGACACAAGGGATGGTATGGAGGGAGAATAGAGATGCTGGATAGGAGGGTAGTTGGGTGGGGAATGAGGGAGAGATGCTGGATGAAAGAGTAGTTGTATAGAGAATGGGAGAGATGGTGAACCCGGGGGTGGTGGGGAATGAGGAAGAGATGCTGGCTGAAAGGGTAGTTTGAGAAAAGGAGAGATGGTGGGGAATAAGGGAGAGATGCTGGCTGAAAGGGTAGTTTGAAAAAAGGAGAGATGGTGGATCTGGGGATGGTGGGGAATGAGGGAGAGATGCTGGATGAAAGGGTAGTTTGAGAAAAGGAGAGATGGTGAATCTGGGGATGGTGGGGTCCATTGCTGTAGCTGCGGGAATGGAGATGAAAAGAAAAAAAAAAAGGCATGATGCCAGACCTCTGGGGGAGGGAAGGGAAATGGAAGGGGAGGACAGAGATGGAAGATGGTTAGCACGGAGAAAGAAGAAAATTACAAATGGACAGGAGACCCTGGCAAGCGAATTATCAGAAGACAACCAAAGCCTGGGACCAACATAAGGTAGAAAAAATAATTTTATTTTCAGTTTTGCGATTACAATATGTCAGATTTGAAATGTGTATCCTGCCAAAGCTGGTGTTAAGACAGTGAGCGTGAACTAGGACCTAACAAAGAGAAGAAAAGTCTTTATTTATTTTGTTTACACCTCAAAGCCGGTGTGGGGTTGGAGACATTGTAACCCTATACTTCTAAGGCTAAGCCTTAGTCACTTAAGGGTCTTTTTATTAAGGTGCACATTTAGCGCGTGCTAATCGGTTAGCGTACCTTAATAAAAAGACCCCCTACATATTTTAATTAAAATTTTGGCCCGCGACTTAGCCTTTTTTTCAGATTTCGGCCCCTTATGCGATTGATTTCGACACCCCTGCTATAGAGCGATGAGAAACAGATATAGTGTATTACAAGTTGGAAGGGTTAGGACCTAAATGCAGCTTCAAAAAAGTAGGCTTTGAGCCTGGATTTGAATACCGACAGACAGTACAGTCTGGTGTACTGATTCAGGCAGGTTGTTTCAGGCATATGGCGCAGCAAGGTAGAATAGGCAGATTTGGGAGTTGGCAGTAGAGGAGAAGGGTACAGACAAGAGAGACTTATCCAAAGAATGGAGTTCTCAGGGTGGGTTGTAGGGTGAGACAAGAGCGGAGAGATATTGAGGAGCTGCAGAGTGAGTGCAATTGTCGGTCAATAAGAGGAGTTTGAACTATATATGGAAGTGGACAGGAAGCCAATGATGTGACTTGAGGAGAGGGCTAACATAAGCATAAGGGGGTGGAGGGGCAGCCAGCAGCTCTCCGCTCCCCTCTCCCTCCCATGGACCTCTTCAAAATGTTCACCAGTGCAAGCAGCATCTTCCACTTGCTGTTCATGATGGCCTTAGCTCCCTTCTAATGTCACTTCCTGATCATTGGACCAGGACAAGATGTCAGAAGGGAGTTGAGGCTGGCGTGAGCGCAGGTGGAAGATATTACTACTCATACTGGCGAATATTTCAAGAGTTATGTGGGGGCAGGGGGAGTAAAAGTGTAGCATTGCTTTAAGGCCTCAAGATAGTGTCCTACCGCGCACGCGCGGGTGCCTTCCTGCTAGAATGTGAGCAGGAGACCAGTAATAGAGAAATGACATGGGGACAAATTTTTCCCTGTACTGTAATGGCATTAAATATGCATAAGCTGTACCCCTTGAATGATAATACATTTTTATGCAGTCCTTGAAAATTCTGTTTATAATGTGCATGAGTTTAGTTTGATATTTCATTTGATTAATGCGACTGTAGGCCACTTTATTTGGCACCAGAGGGAGGACTTTCAGTAACATGTGCTAAGCACTTAGCATGTATAGTCAACACACAGCTACAGTAACTACACTGGCATGATACTTCCAGGAAGTGTAAGGGGGTGGGTGGAGAGGGGGGTGGACTGCCCAGGACACCGTCTTGTGCAGGTACCACTCCAGCCCCCCACAATATACTCAAGCTCTTCCTTCCCTCAACCTCTTTAAAGTCTTTACCAGTGCAAGCAACTACTCTAGCCTGCTGCTCATGCCAGCCTGGCTCGCAGAGCCGGAAGTGACATCTGAAGGAAAGCCAACGCCAGCGTGAGCAGTAGGTCGAAGAAGCTGCTCATGCTGGAGAATATTTAAAGAGGTACAGGGATGGGAAGGGAGGGCATGAGTGTGGCTTGGGGGTGCAGGGGGGAGATGTTGGCAGAGAAGGAACAGGGGCGGAGAGGAGGGCGCCTCTGCTTCCAGGTCAATTCTATATCTAGGTGTTTGCATTTATATGTCATCATTCTCTCTGCAAGAAACTCCCTAACCCCTATAAGTTCTGTCTGTCTGTCTAAATTAGACTGTAAGCTTTTCTGAGCAGGGACCATCTATTACATGTTAAATGTACATGTACAGTACAGGGTACATATTTCAGCACTATAGAAACAATGTAACCTTCCATTGCAATGTATTGTATCTTTCCCTTTGGACAAATTCCTGGAGGAAAAGTCTATAGTCTGCTATTGAGACAGTAGAATGGAATGCTGCTACTATCTGGGGTTTTGCCAGGTACTTGTGACTTGGATTGGACTCCGAAGATGGGATACTGGGCTAGACGGACCATTGGTCTGACCAGTAAGGCTATTCTTATGTTACTTTTACTTCTCATCAATGTTAAAGTTGGAGAAGGAGAGTATGCAAGAGTGGTCAGCAGGCGCAGCCTAGGGGAGAGGAATGAAGCTGGGGACCGCCTTGTGTAGTTCTGTGAAGAGAACAAGCTTAGAATCACCAACACCTTCTTCACCTGGCCGAAGCGACAACTCTACACCTGGACATCCCCAGATGGGCAGCATCACAACCAAATTACAGAGGCAAAGGCTAAGGACAGGTTGAATGAGATGAGGCGACTCAATGGTGATTTTCAAAGAGCAGCCAGGAAAGACAAGAATGACTTCCTGAATGCTCGATGCATGAACCTAGAAGAAGCCTATAAGAAGAGCCACACCAGGGAATTATGCGTCATGGTGAAACAAGTGAAAAAGCCTCTCTCGGCACACCAATCAACCATCAAAGACTGAATGAAATTAGCGACCAGCGGGACATCAAGCAGAGATGGAAAGAATACAGAGAGGAATTATACATCAGCACCAGCATTGACTACCCTGAAGAGCTTGGGGGTCAAGAGGAAGCATAACAGACCTACTGGAAAGTGAAGTGGATTGGGCACTGAGGCAGCTGCCCAAAACCAAAGCACCTGGCATTGATGGAATTTCTGCAGAGCTGCTCAAACCAGTCCCAAAAGCCACACTGACAGCACTATGCCAAAAGATCTGGAGGACCTGCACGTGGCCAAAGGATGGGAAAAAAAAAAAAAATAAATTTCAGTTTTTATCCCACTGCTGAATAAAGGCGATGCCAGGGACTGTAACAACTATAGAACAATCGCCCTGATCCCCTACACCAGCAAGGGGCTTCTAGAAATCATCCAGAGACGCTTGGGCAACATTCTTGATCGAAAACTTCCTGATGCCCAAGCTAGATTTCATAAGGGCAGAGGGACCCATGATCACATCACAAACTTGATGTGGATCATAGAGAAGGTGAGGGAGTCCCAGAAGAAGCTCTACCTGTACTTCTGTGTTCCATTGATTATACCAAGGCTTTTGACTGTGTTGAAGATAAGTTTAGTGAGGTAGGAGTGTCAGCGCACCTGATCTGGTTAACCAGATCGCTCCACTACGATCAAAAAGCTACAGTGCGAACCAGGTATGGAGATATAGAAAAGTTCAAAATCAAAAAGGGTACAAGACAAAGATGCATCCTCTTTTCTTCTTTTCAAGCTCTATACAGAAGTAATCATGAGGAAGCTGGACTTAGATGATTCAAGTGTTGGTGTGAAAATAGGCAGAAGAACCATCAGCAATCTGAGATATGCAGATGACACTACCCTGCTAGCAGGTGCTAGAACAGATGTGTAGACTTAGGAGTCCAGCAGCACCCCTTTCCTGCTCCCCCCTGTCCAGCAGTAGCCCTTCTTCCTTACTTTTACCTCCCCCCTGTCTCTCTCAGGCAAGATGTCTGATCGCAGCTGTTCTCCCTTTTACCTCCTACTCCTTCAGAACGCCGAAGAGCCATGGTCACCCCTCTCCCCCAAAACAAAGCAAGATTGCTCAATGCCCCCCCTTTACCTAAACCAATGAAGATCGTTCACAGCTCCCCCAGCACACTTATTTTCCCCAAAGCAAAGCAAAATAGCTTCCTTCCCCAAGCAGGCTTATCTGAGAAGTGTCCCTTGTTTTTGGAGGCAGCTTTGGCAGGGGCAGCCGTAGGTTCTTTTTTTCAGCTTGGGAAACCACCGCACGAAAACCTCAACCACTGCAGGCTCCTTTTTTCATGCGGAGGCACAGCGCCACGGATCACGGACTCACAGATTTTGAAGTGCACACACGCGCTAAGGGTTTTATTATAGTAGATAACAGAATTAGGCCACCCGGTTGCCATTATAGAACAGTCTCTCACCATGCAGCATGGGGGTGCCTAAAAAAAGGTGCCCGTGTATAGGATTGCCCTCTTAGAGAGCCTAATTCACACACCCAAAGTTGGATTCAGTAAATGGTGCTCAGAATTCAGCTCTGAACAGGATTCTATGATGGGCATTCCAGGATGGACGTCCTTTATAGAGCAGGATGTAGTTCCGGGATTCCGAGGATTTACATCTACTGAAACCTGATGTAAATTCTGGTGCATAAGTTAGGCCTGGATCCCCAGTGTTCAGTAATACTGCGTGCATCTTTAGTGAACACCCCCGACCCGCCCATGCTCCTCTCATGGCCATGCTCCCTTCTGAGATGCGACCTATAAGATTTGCGCACGGATCTTTGTAGAATAGCGTTTAGCAAGATGCACGTAGAAATCCAAATTATTTGCCAATAAAAGCCAATAATTGTTAGTGGCCAATTATTAGCACTAATTGGCTCGTTAGCATCTTGGAATAGCACATAGAGATTGCGCAAAGAAATTTGCCATTTATAGAATTCCCCTGATAGAGGGCAGTTCTGTTAAGGTACATCTAACTCAGTGGTCTCAAACTCAAACCCTTTGCAGGGCCACATTTTGGATTTGTAGGTACTTGGAGGACCTCGGAAAGACTAGTTAATGTCATATTAAAGAAATGCACAAAAAACAGGGGAAACAAATCCACAAAATACAAAGGAACAAATCAAAGTGGAAATGTCCAATCAGAAAGGTGCACAGAAAAGTGTCTTTCAACTCATCTGATTGATCCAAAATCTTTATTCATCCAAAGTAACTCAACGACCCGACATGTGCCATCATTAGCTTTTCATTTGCTGTAAGGCTGCGGTATGACGGCGATTTGATAGAAACGGCATTTCAAGTGGTTCACATAACTGTTTATATACCCAAAGACTTCCAAGACTCCTGATGCAGGCCGTGAGGCCGAAACATGTACATGACGGGTCGTTGAGCTACTTTGGATGAATAAAGATTTTGGATCAATCAGATGAGTTGAAAGACACTTTTCTGTGCACCTTTCTGATTGGACATTTCCACTTTGATTTGTTCCTTTATATTAAAGAAATGACAATTTTGCATGAGGTAAAACTCTTTATAGTTTATAAATCTTTTCTTTTGGCTATGTCTTAATAATAATATTGTAATTTTATAGCTAATGAGACATACGATCAAGAAACTGTTTTATTTTACTTTTGTGATTATGATAAACATACTGAGGGCCTCAAAAAAGTACCTGGCAAGCCGCATGTGGCCCCCGGGCTGCGAGTTTGAGACCACCACTCTAACTGGAGCTTATTTCAGAAAGCAACTAATTTCCTTTATAGAATATTAGCATAGAATGCATGGGTATAATTTTGATGTGATCATTTCCCATAGAACTTCTTGTGTCTAGGTTGCTAAAAACTGTGCATAATTTATAGAACTCTACTATTTACACACATAACGGTGTACCCTGCCCAAACTTCACCCAGATTCTGCCAAGTATACACCAACCTTCAAACTATGCACCATTGCATTGAGGCACCAGTTTACTGAAGAGCATAAACTGGAATACTGACATTTATACACACATGTGTGCAAACAAGCATGGTTATTCTGGTAATAAACATGCATTCTTGTTTAAATGTTGGTGCCCTTTTTATAGAATTACGCCTTAAGTGTACAGCATGGCATGAGGTGGAATTCAGGGAGTTTTGGATGAGGAATGGACTATGCTTTGTAGTTAGTGCACAGTAACTCAATCAGTGGTGTAGAAAAGGGGGAGTGGGTGGAGTGCCCTAGGCACCGAATTGTCAGGGGCGCCAGCATCTCTCCTCCTTCCTCCAGTGTGAAAGTCAACACTACCGGCCCCTCCAGACCTACCAGTAATTTTGGAGCGGTTAAAGGTTGGCAGCTCATTTCGTGCATCACCTGGCAATGTCTGGGCATCGGCCGGAGTGCACATTTTAATATTAATGAGCTCATTGTACAGCATTTCTGTGGTAGTTGTGGAGGCCGCTACGCGGCACGGAAAAGACCACGCAGAGCCATTTTGTGCACTGGAAGCTAAATGCTTGGACGCTAATCTGGTTAGAACTGGTTTAGCGGCCAGCGTTAAAGGCATGGTAAATTTTGAACATCTCCAGTCAAATAGCTATCGGCCCATACATTCACCACTAATTCTGTGGGGAAAAAAATGCTTTCTCTCAAGGGTTACCATATGGCTCCAGAAAAAGGAGGATGGATTGAGACATCCAGGTTTGATTTCCATTGAAAGCAATGGACGTAAAACTACGATGTCTTAATCCGTCCTCCTTTTTCTGGAGCCAAATGGTAACCCTATTTCTCATGAATCTCATCTTATTCTCAAATCTCTCCTCCTCACATCAATATCGCTTGTTCCAGAATTTCCATTCCACCACAAAGGGTTTGTCTCTCTTATGGGTACAGTACTGAATACTCCTCCACTCATAATCTCAGTTGTCCTCCTTCTCTCCAGGGCACTTTTAAGTTCCTAAATCTCACATTATGAAGCTGCTTCCCAGGAAAAAAAAAAAAAAAAAAGGATATCAGAGGAGGCTGTTGCACTTATCCGATTACTGTGGATGTTACACAGGAGAGACCCTTCCACATTAAAGTAACGATCGTGTCTTTATGATGTTTTTGATCTCCGTTAATTATAGCTCAGCATAGCTTACAAAGGCAACTTGCCTCTCGAATATAAACAAGATTAATTGCACAGTTCCTGTATTAAAATGAACCATCACCACCACGTAACAAAAAACTTTGTCTTTTAAGCAGCCCACGGCTTCAAGTGGGGGAGGGAAGCAAGTACAGGAAATTAAGGAGCTGCCAAATGATTGTGCCTCGGAGCCTCGCCCACCCCCCATCATAAGACTACACGAATACGCACGCCCCTGCACTTTCATCCTCCTCCAGGCCCGAGGGGAGTTTTTTTTATTTTTTTAAAAAACCCTTTACACAAAGAAGCCTCTCTGAAGTCTGGAATGCTCCCCAGCTGTTTGAAGGCGAGCTTCAGGCTTGACACCTTTCTGTAAATTGACTGTCGAGACTCGTCTGAGTCAACCACAGACCGCCTTCTGAAAATGTAATAAGGGCTACTGAAAGCACAGGGTAGCATAGTGCCTAGCACCTTCACAAACAGCAGCAGCAAGCTGCCTGTGCCAATTGGAACACCGAGGGCATGAGCTTGGCGGGAAAAGCAGGAGGCGAGTGGACAGGAAGGGGCTGAGACTTGGAACAAATCCAGCCTCAGATAATCAGGAAGGAGGGAGAGAGGTAGAATATTGGAAGGAGAAAGGTACAATATTCCAGAACTTGGGGAATGCAGGGAGAGATTTACAGACCGCAGGTCTCACAGCTCTCTGTGGGAGGAGAGGGCAGTGGCACACCTACCGGTAGCATATATGACACCCAGGGCCCATCATTTTTTGACCCCTCCTCCATCTGTATGAAAAACATGATTTTTAGTAACAATCCACACATCACACAAGAGTGTACCTAGGAAAAGGCAGCATCTTACATATTGTAGTGAGCAATACAACATCAATACACACATTGTAAAACTAAACAAACCAGACTAGTACAGATCAATCCTGCACAGTCAATCCTAACAGAAAATATGTCTTTCGAACCCACAGAACACAGAAAACACCCTTCACCTAGTAGGGAATATATAATCACAAACTAACCCCTCCCCCTTTTACAAAACTTTGGTACCTTGTTTAGCCATGACGGTAACAGCTCCAACGCTCAGAGAATTCTGAGCGTCGGAGCTGTTACCACCATGGCCGACACTAAAAAACGCTCTACGGTTTCGAAAAAGGGGGGGAGGGGGATAAAATAGAAATACGTAGACAAAGGTTAAACTGAACCCCAAGAAGCTGGACTCTGCATACAATGCAACACCACAGAAACAGTGACGCATGTCCCCTAATATTGTGCAAAATATAAAGATAGCAGATGTAAATTTGAAAGAATAGAAACATAGAAACATGATGCCAGATAAAGGCCAAATGGCCCATCTAGTCAGCCCATCCTCAGTAACCATTATTTCTTCCTTTCTCTAAGAGCTCAGCATTTTACAAATTAACAAATCCCCCCCCCCCACCCCTTTTATGAAACTGTGTTAGGCTTTTTTTATTGCAGGCCATGGCGGTAAAAGCTCTGGCGCTCAAAGAATTCCTGTGAACGTCAGCACTAATATCATCACAGCTGGTGATAAAAAAGCTTAATGAAGCGTCATAAAAGGGGGCCAAAGGGGGTAGGGGGGAAATGAAATAAAAATGGAAAGAAAGATAATACTATTTTATTGGACTAATACATTTTTCAATTAGCTTTCAGAGGCCAGAACCTCTTTTCTCAGGTCAATAAACTATACTGCTGTTACAGGATCCTGTCCTGACCTGAGGAAGGGGTTTTGGTCTCTGAATTAGTCAAAAATGTATTACAATTAGTCCAATAAAAGGATCACCTTATTTCCATTTTCTATTTATAAATATTTATCAACACAGCTACAATACTATTTTATCCTAAAGCAAAAAAATAAATAGAACATTTTTTTTCTACCTTTGTCTTCTCTGGTTTCTGCTTTCCTCATCTTCTTGTCACTCTTTTTTTTCCATCCACTGTCTGCCCTCTCTTTGCCCTTTCTGTATGGCATCTCTCTCCTTCCAGAAACTGTATGCCTCCCCCTTCAGCCCCATTGGTCTGACATCCATCTTCTTCCCTTCCTTCCCCTCCTCCAATGGTCTGGCATCTCTCCCCTCTCCTTCCCTCTCCCACCCCCATGGTCTGGCATTTCACTCTCTCCTCTCCCTTCCCTTTTCTTCCCTCATCTTCCTTCTCAATTTATTTTCTGCGTCTGTCTAGATTAAGTTCTTACTACCTTGTCATCAATTTCCCTTTTCACTGTCTACCTACAGCTTGCCACCTCTTTCCCTAACCCCGTCCAGTATTTCACTAACTCAATCCTCTTCCCCCCCCATCAAGGGCTCTCTTTTTATTTATCCCCTCCTTCCATCATGTGCCCTCTTTCTCTACCCCTTCCATCCAGCATCTTCTCCTCTCTCAGTCATTGCAGGACCTTGCTGCACCTCCACGCAGCTGCCAGTCCACCCCCTCCGACGTCACTTACTTGTTCCGGAGCAGAGCCGGCTGTCAACTCTGCTCTGGAACAAGTAAGTGATGTCGGAGGGGGTGCACCAGCAGCCAAGGGGAGGTGCAGGAAGGTCCCGTGGCAGAGTAGGGCAGGAAGTTCTGGAGCCGGTGTGTCATCTGTACACTCTCTTGGGGCATGCACCCGGGGTGGACTGCTCCTCACCGCCCTTGGTATGCCACTGGAAGAGGGGGGGGGGTGGGGGGTTTCAAGATCCAGAAGAAAATATTGAAACTATTTGCTCCCCTGTATTCTGCATCCATAGGAGCCAGCTCTGCTGAGCATCCCAAATTTTGAGCAAACTTCTTTAGGAAGGAATAATTTGTATTGTTTGGCACCTCCAATCATTTTGAAATACTGGTGCCTTTATCTGCATCATTATCTTTCTTTCCCTGCCCCCCTTGGCCTACTGTCCTCTCTTTCTCCTCCCTCAGTATGCCTTTTTATCTCTACTTGCTGCCCAGTAGCATTCCGTTCTTTCTCTAATCCTCCATCCAGAAGTTTCTTCCTCTTTCTGTCTTTCCTCTTGCCAACAGGCTGCTGATAAACCCCTCCTCCAAGCCTGCACTAGAAGATTCCATCCCAAATCATATGGCAGTAGCAGGTACCACTTCTGGCATGGTGGTTCGCTCAGTTACTGTTGGCAGTTTCCCTTCTGGGGCAACTTTGGAAAGAACGCACTTACATGCACACTATTTACGAGGAGTTCAAGCATGTGCTCAATATTTTTTTTAATAGTACACTGGTGCCTAGTCACAGGTGGGCCCAGGTCAGCAGGAGCCAACCCACATTGGATTCAGGGTTCAGGTCTATCCCCAAGCCCCCACCAGATAAAGACCACCTTCAGTGTCCTGGTTTTAAGAAAGGTTTGGACAATTTCCTAGTGGAAAAGTCCATAGTCTGTTATTAAGAAAGACAAGGGGGAAGCCACTGCTTGTCCAGGATCGGTAGCATGGAATGTTGCTACTCCTTGGGTTTTGGCCAGGTACTAGAAGCTTGGATTGGCCACCTTGAGAACGGGCTACTAGGCTTGATGAACCATTAGTCTGACCCAGTAAGGCATATTCTTATGAAGGCACTCCAAATGCCATACTGAATGCCAACTGCAGAGCTTGGTAGCATGACATTCTAGGCTGCTGGGTGCCTTCGGAGAAATGGGTGAGGTGGTAGGTTTGGGGATCCCCACCAGTTCAGCTATATGACTTTATGATGGTGCACTGGGAACAGAAATAGGGTGAAAAATGGAGAGGGGGTTCAGGATATTTCGTGTCTACCCATTCTACCTCTAGATCCATCCAAAATTTGCTGTCTGGCTATACTACCATAGTACACCCTCTTTCTGAAGAGTGCGCTTTTTAAAAAATATCAGAATAGTCTCTAACCTATTGACAACAATCCCAGACTACAAGATGTTCAGAAAGGAAATAAAAACTATACTCTTCAAGAAATCCCTTAATAAAGCTTAATACCATGATAAAGCTTAACCCCCCTCTTACCATCCCCTCCCTAACCCCAGATCCTACTTTTCTCTCTCTTGGAAACCTTCTCTGATCTAACGTTGTAACCCTTCTTCCATAACTCTTTTTTTAATCCGCTTTGAACCGAAAGGTAATGGCGGAATAGAAATCTGTAATGTAATGTAATGTAATGTAATGTAATGTAATGTAATGTAATAGCCATACTGTGACCACAGTGGCCAATCCAGGTCAGAAGTACGTGGCAGAAACCCAAAAAGTAGTAACATTCCAAGGTAATGATCCCAGGGCAAGCAGTGGCTTCTCCTATGTCTGTCTCAATAGCAGACTACTAACTTTTCCTCCAAGAACTTATCCAAGCCTTTTTTAAACCCAACTAAGCTAACTGCTGTTACTACATCCTCTGGCAATGGATTCCAGAGCTTATCTATTCTTTGAGTGAGAAGCTATTTCTTTCTTTTGGTTATAAAAGTATTTCCCTGTAACTTCATCGAGGGTCCCCTAGTCTTTGTAATTTTTGTTAGAGAAAAAAAAAATCAATTTACTTGTACCCATTCTATACCACTCAGGATTTTGTAGATTGTAATCAAATCTCCCCTTGGCCATCTCTTTTCCAAGCTAAAGAGCTCTAACAGTTGGGCCCAGTTTATGAATTATTTTAAATTTTATTCCGTTGTTTTTACCCCTATTGTTTTTATTTTACTAATTATTTTTCCTCAATTCTATTGTTTAATGGTTCCTCCCTTCTATTCCTTTATACATATTACTTTAATTCATTTAGATATCATTTACAGAGATGTGCTCCTATCTGTAAAGTTAGGAATTTCTATGAAATATTCTACATGCTTCTCTCCTCTCCATTCCTTCCTGCCCTTCATAGTCCTCCCTACCCTCTTCTGACCCCTTCCTCTGTAATGTCACCTAGAGCTTGTATAGGCATGTGCGATGTACAAATGGAATAAATAGACCTCATGCATATTCCTTGGGGAAATCCTGAAAACCCGACTGGATTGCGGCCCTCAAGGAGGGACTTTGAGACCCCTGCATATAACTCTAGTTTTTGAGACACATATATCAGGATATCAGTACTTTTGTGGGAGGAATATCCTACCCTTATAGTGGGTCATGTGACTTAGGGGGTCCTTTTACAAAGCTGTGCTGAAAAATGGCCTTAGAGCAGACATGGGCAACTCCGGGCCTCAAGGGCCGGAATCCAATCGGGTTTTCAGGATTTCCCCAATGAATATGCATTGAAAGCAGTGCATGCAAATAGATCTCATGCATATTCATTGGGGAAATCCTGAAAACCTGATTGGAGTCCGGCCCTCGAGGACCAGAGTTGCCCATGTCTGCCTTAGAGTGTCCTTATGTGGTCTTTCCTGTGCGTTAAGGCCATTTTTAGCACAGCAGTAAAATGGTCCATTTTCCAATTTTGTATTAATGGCCACATGCTAATGTTAAAGTAGAAAAAAAAACCCCCATAGACTGTGATACTAGAAGATACTTGATCATTTATGTACAAACAATGCCCTACAAACACCACGGGTTCAAAATAGAGAATGACCAGATGACAAAATTCATCACCATTCCCGTTCTCGCGGATAACCGCGGGAAATAATCCCATGTCATTTTCTAGTGTCTATTTCAACCTCAGTCCTTCTACACCAGCATTCTTCAAAGCAAAGCTTGTAGATCAGTAGTTGTGCCCAATTATACTCTGATTCTTCCCTCTCTCCTTAAAGAATGGCATGAAGATGGTTTCCCGCGGTTATCCGCGGGGACGGGAACGGTGATTAATTTTGTCACCGTGTCATTCTCTAGCTCAAAATCACACAAAAAACAGTGGGAACGGACAATGAGCACTCCACAAAAGATCACTGATATTAAAAAGGTCTTGTTTATTCCAATAAAGGACATACACAAACTGTGGACCCGACACAGCACTGTGTTTCGGTGAATAAAAATGCCTGCATCAGGGGGTCACTGTACGGTTGTAATCCACAAATAAGAAGTCCTTTGTTAATACAAGGCTGGGTCAATCAAACACAAAAAAAAAGGTTGAGCGCTGAACAACTGTTGGAGCAGTTCAAAAAAACAATGCCCTAGTCATATTCTAATCTTGTAATTTTCTACAACTGTTATGTCATGTGATTTTGTTCAACTAAGAAAGAATTAGTGGGGAGTGGGATAGAACACGTCAACCTTGAGACAAACAAATCTTAGCGCTCCTTTTACTAAGGTGCGCTAGCGTTTTTAGTGCACGCAGGAAATTACCGCGCGCTACGCTTCTAGAACTAATGCCAGCTCAATGCTGGCGTTAAGGTCTAGCGTGCGCGGCCATGTAGCGTTCGCTATTCCGCGCGTTAAAGCCCTAACGTGGCTTAGTAAAAGGAGCCCTTAAAATAAACACATAAATAACACCAGAAGTATAAAAAGTCCTATAAAACTGATGTCCTAATATTGAAAGGATCCAGTTGATTTTGTTCAATCATATCCTCAAGCAGAATAACCTGTATCTCTATGACTATAAAACTGTAACCCATTCTGAGCTCTTTGGGGTGGATGGGATATAAAACCAAATAAATAAATGACGCTCTTTCAGTAAAACCTCAAAGATATGTAAAAAAAAAAAAAATCAATTTATCTAAACACATGGCCCATATAATACTCAAATATATTTTCTTATCTTTAGGATCATCAGAGGTAATGGTATTAGTGTATGGCTAGTAGGTGAGCCATTACTGCCACTGAGGAGCGCAATTGTCGATCATCTGCCATCTATAGAAATGCGTTCAGTGGTGTCTAAGCGGTCTTAGGTGCTGGTAGGCATTGAAACTGTAGGCGCACACCATATATGCCAGGGTTTTCTTGGCCTAATTGAGTGCTCCTCAAGTTAAGTTTCTACCAGTGCCTAAGTTTAACCACAGCCAGAATCCACCCCTAACGATAACCCCTAACTCCTAACGAGGAGTGTGTGGCGCAGTGGTTGGAGCTACAGCCTCGGCACCCTGGGGTTGTGGGTTCAAACCCTGCGCTGCTCCTTGTGATCCTGGGCAAGTCACTTAATCCTCCATAGCCCCAGGTACGTTAGACAGATTGGGAGCCCACCAGGACAGATAGGGAAAATGCTTGAGTACCTGATTGTAAAAACCGCTTAGATAACCTTGATAGGCGGTATATAAAATCCTAATAAACTTGAAACTGTTTCTCAAAATGGTAGGTGCCTACCAGCGAATTAATTTTGTAATTTGTTTTTTAATGGTGCTTTTCAATTAACTGCACCGATTAAGCCTAACTGAATAATTATGTTAGTCGTCTAGATTGGCTAGGCCAATCTAGATGCCCAACTTCAGGTGCCTTTAAGAGAATATGGGCCTAAGGCTAACACATTAATCATATGCTAATCAGTTAGCATGCGGGAAGGCAGATGCACAAAGGGCTAGATTCACTAACCTGCTGATCGTGCCCGATCCGTGGTCAATCCGTGGCAGGCTGACTGATCCACAACGGGTCAGTATTTAAATGGGGACGATCGGAGGAACGTCCCCCTCCGACCACATAGATCGCTAGTGAGAGATCCTGAAGCATGCGCAGACCATCTTCTTTGTGTGTAGATGGTCTGCGCATGCTTACAAAAGCAACAATTTTTTTTTTTTTACTTCATTTTCGAGCCCATGGTTTTAACCCGCTTTAAACCCATGGGTTAAAACCATGGGCTTGCACTGAGGGGAAGGGCAGGAGAGTCGGGGCAGAGAGCAGGAAACCAGGGCAGAGAGCAGGAGATCGGGGCAGAGAGCAGATTGGGGCAGAGCGCAGAGAAGCAGGGCAGAGAGCAGGGCAGCAGAAGGCAGGGCACTCGGAAAGGACCTGAACGACTGGTCCTCAGCAGTCACTTATTTTTGATCGGTCAGCCCAGTCGGTGTCCCTCATTTTTTTAGTGAATCGCTGCCTGCCTACATTTGAATGCCGTTCCCCCCTCATTTGCATGTGCGGATCGGAGGATGATCGGGACAGAGGTTAGCAAATCGGGTCAGAGGAAAATAGGGTCGCAAAGGGGGTCACTAAGTGGTCGGGACTTGATCGGTGGGCTTAGTGAATCTATTCCAAACTGATTAGCACAAAAACTCAGTCTCCACTCTCAGACACCCCCACCCTTGGTTTACATTACCATAATACTCTGAAATTTATTTAGTTTTACATGTTGCAAGTATCAAGAGCACTAACCCCCTCTTTTACGAACGCAAAGCGTGGGTTCTAGTGCCGGCAGTGGCGGTAACTGCTCTGATGCTCATGGGAATTCTATGAGCATCGGAGCAGTTACCGCCGCTTTTGGCGTTAAAACCCATGCTATGCGTTAAGTGAATCTCAGAGACTGAGGTGAAACATAAAATACCTGTTCATTCTTGTCACTGGATGCACACTACCAATTCAATATAAATCCTGCAGCTCCAATTTGTGAAAATTCCTATATAATTTCCAACAATAGGGATAGAGCAAAACTTGTCGATGTACGACTGCAATTGGTAAGATATCATCTTCATCAGGCGAGGCTGCGGACGGGGTGATGGAAGGAGTTGCTCTTTTCATAAACATGGTGAGCTTCGTCTGAATTGTTTGCTTTTTTTTCTCTTCATAAATTTGGCAATAAGGACGAAACTTTCTGACAATCCCTTTGTGGTGAACATTTGTTGTGGCACCTCCTCCTCTTTATATTATTACTGTTGCGTAGCGAGACTTGGGAGTGCGGGAGACTGGCGCTGCTAACAGCTGATGGGGGGAAACTGTTGTAAACTCGTCGTAAAGTCGAACAGTCGTAACTTGCATAGGTCGTAAGTCGATGAGTTACTCTATATTCACACATATACCTCACCATGCAATAAAACACATTCAAATTCTGATGTCCTGTCTGTAACAGTAATACAAACTCCCTCCTATACTAGGCATATTGTGAAATACAAAAGTCTACACACAAAGAAACCTCTGCACGGTCAAAATTAATGGACCAATTATCTAAGTAATCTTTCCCCCTCTTTTACGAAACTGCAATAGCAGTTTCTAGCGCAGGGAGCCACACTGAATAGCCCGCGCTGCTCCCATAGGAATTCAATGAGCATCGGGAGCTGCGCGGGCCATTCAGCGCGGCTCCCCGTACTAGAAACTGCTATGGCCAGAGGCTTTATTGGAACTTTGGGCACTAGAGCTAGGGAACAAGTGCCATGAACTGTATTTGTGTTTTTGAAACTGCCTGCTTGGGAGCAGTCAGTACTAACTCTGAGGGGAGCTGAACTCTCAGACACAGCTGGGACTAAATTATACCGAGAGCAAGTTTTGAACTTTATTTTGTGCTGTTTATTTTCTTGCTTCTTATGACATTTTGTTTTGCTGCTGTTTGGGAGCATTCTGACAAGTTTGGCAGCTATATTGAAGGACTACTTACCTTTATGAAGGAATTAATAAAATGGTATTATTTTCCTTTGAATTATAATTGTGGTAACTTTGGTTTGTTTGTTTTTTATTCCTGTTTGGAATCCAGTCCTGCAGGGTGACTCCATTTCGGGTCACACGTTGGTGTTCTATTTTTGTGTAACCACTGGGAGTGCTATTGAGCCCTGTCTTGGGCTACACAGTGGGCTACATAACTTGGTATCAGGAGTGGGATGCCCAAAGTTCCAATAAAGCCTCTGGCCAGTTCAAAGCACTGCCAGGAAAGGAGAGTGTCACAGGTTTTGCAAAGTAAGGCCTCTAGACAGGCTTTCAAAAATTCCCTCCCAGGGTGTTAGCAAAACCTCTCCCAATAAATCACACTCCTAGCTTGCAAAACAAAAATAGTCCCCAAACAGTCAAGTGTAAAATCCAACTCACTGTTTGTAGGTGGAGGCCCAGTCCACCTGCATGGCCTCAGGAAGGTCAGGAGCACACTCTGAAAGACTTTCCTCACACTCCATGGGTTGTTCTTCCTCTGGCAACAGCAGCTCCTTAGCTTGTCCAGCTTCTAACAAGTCCATGGGAATAGGTCAGTTGCTCCTGCTTGGCCCAGGGGAGTCCCTAGGGAGAAAAGGTTTAAACCTTCTCCCTAACTGACCTCCCTGTCTGCTCTCCACTGCTGGTTTAAGTACTCTGGGGCAACGCCCTACTCTAGGTGAGTCAACAGTGTTCCAGGGGCCTCTTGGGCTCCCCCGGTGGTGACTAGGGTATAGATCACCTAATTCCTCCCCAGTCAATTCAGGCTCCCTCTGGTGGTCAACGGATAAATTATCATTCTCAGGAACCACATGCCCCTTCCTGATTCCACCCCAGGATTTCATTTTTACTTTTTCCCCTGCCCTAACTGGGACCTTGGCAGGGAGAATACCTGGCTGGTCACAATATATAGCAAATCTACACTCACTCCAAGATCTCAAACAGCCACAACCTCACCTATAAAAATGTAGCACTGCCAATGCTACTCTAGAACCTAGGAAACCAAAACAAACAAAAAATCCAACGCAACTGCAGTGAATAACCGAATCGAAGAACAAGAACAAAAACTGCAGTGATGATGTACAGGATATCAAGTCTTTAATGAACAACCATAAAAAGAACATAAAACAGTTGGTTTCCAAAAGGACTGATAAGACCAGACCCGACAAGGTTCGTGTTTTGAAGAAACACTCTTTCCTCAGGGTCCAGTTTTCATTCAGTTATTATCCATCAGGTTCTCTTGATTTGATACACATTTGGACCCCTGAGGAAGGAGTGTTTCTTTGAAACACACTAGAACTTAGAACACCAATACACTTATGATGCCAACTAATATGTTACGGTGCATTCTCGCTATTCACAGGGATTTGGTTCCAAAAATATCTCTGCAAACCAGAAAAACACGAAAGGTGATGCGCTGTTCCTATAGGAAATACAGGGTTAGGTTCCGGCTAAGCTCTGGCATTTTACAAAAATGCAGAAAGTGATGCAAAATTGATTTGTGACACCTCAGCGTGTCCCGTAATAAGTCCTTTTATTGGCAGTAAGCACGGAACCTGTCGTGAAAGAAGTAATACACTTCATTCTATTATGTTGAAATACTGCCTTGCTAGTTATATGATATTTACAGCATTTTACTCTCATAAAGAACTAGAAATAACAATATTTTTCTCCCTCAGTAGTTGTTTTAACAGACCAATAGGCCATCAAAGAGCCAGCACATCTTGAATTTCTCTTTAAAAACATAGTATGGGATTTGAGGCAGTCCAGGACAACTAACCCTGAAGCAAATCTTCAAGTTATGTGGTAGAAAAACCAACAACAGAATTACAAGAAACGAATTGATTGTCAGAAGCTAGCAATAAACACCTAAAATTGGACATATCGAAGAAGGGTAGAGGGAATACCTTTGAATTTAAGCAAAAAAAAAAAATACCATAGTGATAAACCTGGGAAAACTGTGTACAGAAATATACCAAATGCTTGTAGGGAAGCAAACAGCCTTTGTGCAAAACATTTGCAAGCCATAGGGGAAGCTACTGCTTGCCTGTATCGGTAGCATGGAATATTGCAGCTCCTTGGGTTTTGGCCAGGTACTAGTGACCTGGATTGGCCACCGTGAGAACGGGCTTGATGGACCATTGGTTTGACCCAGTAAGGCTATTCTTATGTTCTAATACAATGGCATAGGACAGGGGTAAGCAATTCCGGTCCTTGAGACCGGAGCCAGGTCAGGTTTTCAGGATATCCACAATGAATATGTACAAGATGGATTTGCATGCACTGCCTCCTTGAGATGCAAATCTATCTCATGCATATTTATTGTGGATATCCTGAAAACCTGACCTGGCTCCGGCTCTCGAGGACCGGAATTGCCTACCCCTGGGATAGGAGAGGAACAGAGACCGAAGAGACGAGGAGAGAAAGAGCTTTTCTTTTCCATATTTGAAACAGCTTCTTATAAAGTTTTCTGCCTTTCAGTGCCTCCCCATCCTGTCCTTGGAACAACTCCTCCTACTACTCCACAGCCAGTTAGATTTTCAGGATATCTACAATGAACATGGATGAGATAAAGTTGCATGCAGTGAAGATCAGTATATGCAAATTTTTCTCATATACTATGCATCGTGCCTGATGGTGGAGTCCCCGTGCCACGTTTACAGTTTTTGCCACTATTTTCCATATTCTATGCTTCCTTTTTTACCTGTCACAGACAGATGGCAGAGAGCAGGAGAGTTCTTCTATCTTGTCCAAAAACTTTTAGGGGCCTATTTTTAAAATCACACATCTGATTAGTAGGTACTAACCACGTAGTTGTAGATCTATTGGTGTTACCACATAGGCCAAATCAACAGTCTGACTCTGAGCTGCCGAGGAGATCATGATCTGATTTGCAGCCACTTTTCTGCTCCTCTTTATTATTTATTCAATTTTCTACACCGTTCTCCCAGGGGAGCTCAGAACTGTTTATATGAATTTATTCAGGAATTCAAGCATTTTTCCCTGTCTGTCCCAGTAGGCTCACTATCTAATACACTTGGGGGAAGCCTCTGCTTATCTTGGATTGGTAGCATGGAATGTTGCTACTCTTTGGGTTTTGGCCAGGTACTAGTGACCTGGATTGAACCCACAACCTCAGGGTGCCGAGGCTGCAGCTCCAACCCCTGCACCATGTGATCAACACATGATAGATCATAGACAGCAAGATAGCATTGTGTACAGGGGAGGGGAACTAGTGCTATGTCAGAGCTGCCAAGGGGAACGACCCACTCAGCGGGAGATTCAGGATTCGCCCTTAGCCCGACCATCACTTTACCGGGCTCCACCCATTGTTCCACCACTGGCACAGCTGATTGGCGGCCAGAGGCAAAATGAGTTGGCTTCCCGTGCTGTGACAACAGGAAAGGTCTTCATAAAAGGTAATTTCCTCCTGCCGCAGAATTAATGACAGCAGGAAATGACCTTTCATGAAGGCCTTTGCTGCTGCCACCACATGAGGAGACAGCTCACTGGGAGATTGCAGCTCATTGGTGGGAGAAGATCTGCAAAAGTGGAAGTGTCTCGCTGAAAAGGGGAGACTTGGCAGGTCTGCTATTTGTTGGGGGAAGATGGTGGAGGAACAGAGAGCAAATTGGTGGTGTGTGTGTGTGTGTGGAAGAAGAAGAAGAGCAGAAAGAAATGCCTTTGGTGGTGGTGGGAGGGGGAGGGGCACAAAATGTTAGGGATAGAAACCCTTCTGGAGACGGACAGCAAGCTGAAATGCAGAGACAGAATGCTGGAGGTATGTATTTTGGAAGTGGGAGTGAGAGAGAGAGAGAACTCAAGGGGTTTGTAGATGAAGGAAGAGAGAGCCTACGGACACAAATATGTAACTGTGGGTCTTGCTGGGGAGGAAGAGATAGAGTTGGGGGCAGTATTCTTTCTAATTTATTTTCCTACAAAGCAGATAACTTATCAACCAGAACAGTGTAAAAAAATAAAATAAAATAAAATTCTCTAGAGAAGGATGCAAAGGATGTCAAATAGGTCAAATAGTAGGATTACCAGACGTCTGGATTTAACCGGATGTCCTCTTTTTAGAAGACTGTTCGGGTGTCCAGACAGTTTACTGGTCTGCAGGGAGTTTGTCTGGATTTTGGACTCACTCTCTCCAGTCCAGCCCCAACCCTGGTCTCGGGTATGGCTCTCCAAATCTCCCCTGTCCCCAGTGCCTCTTCGGGCACTGCAATTTTAAAACTTTGGGCAGCCGGCAACATTAGCAACATGATCTTGCTGCCATCGGCCTGCCCCCAGAAGCATTTGCAGGAACAGGAAGTGTTGATTTTGCCCAATAATTAATTGTAAAATTAAACCTACTTGTGGTGCCACATTATCTAAATATTTGATTAAATGTTTACTGTTCTGTAATGGTATGAACTGTATCACCAGAATCATAATAAACTTTTATGAAATTCTTGCGACCTTGGGCAAGTCACTTAACTCTCTATTGTCTCAGGTACCACTGTTAGATTGTGACCCCATTGGACAGATAGGGAAAATAATTAAGAGTACCTGATTACTATTCGATATATTGTAAACCACTTTGGGTGAATCTCTTCATGAAAAGGCAGTTAATAAATTAAATTTAAAAAAAACACATGAAAATGCCTTTGTAAAGTTACCCTCTAGGAACTTCACTTTTTCAAAGCTGCAGCAATTTCACATCTCCCCACTATAAGGCAGCCGCTGAGTATTACTTTCTTTCTAATCGGCTTTCCATAACCATTGGCAGATTTTGCAAAAATAGGTTAGTGTCCCACACTAATTTCTCCCTTTTACTTTTTTCCCAGTAAGTCTTAATTATCGGGCATACCAATTGTCCCCAAGGCCATCTAACATCAGTTATAAGTGCCAGGAATGACTTTATGAATTCTTTCTGTAGTTAAGTACCACCAATATAATATTTTATAACCATTCTTCTTAACTGTGTTTGAGATGGATGGATGGCCTGTCTGCTTCATAATATTCTCTGCTTGCCTTTTACCAAGCTCTCTGCCCAAATCATGCTCCCACACCAACATAAATTTATATTTAGCTGACTTATGCTGAGCAACAGATTTTATCTGAACTGTGTAAAGGCATCCACAGCAAAACCACAATGAACCGCTTATTATAAAATGACTCTGGGCTAGATTTCTAATTACTCAGGTGAGAAATGAAAACCTATGGGGCTTCCTATAAACCTGGCTTAAAATCCATAAAGCTGTCAAGAAGCAATTTACCATAGCCATTACATTGAGGATTAGAGGAAAATGGAAGCTTTCAACTTGTTTGCTAGCTCTGAAATATGATGTGTGTCCAAGTTAGGATTGATCCACTGAGAACACCTTTCCTAACCCAGGATCCGGCAGAAAAGACAAAAGCAAATACGGCTGGAAGTATGGTAGACCTTGATCAATTTTCAGAGAATTGTGTTTGTGAGGAGCTAGCTAACCTAAAGGTAGACAAAGCGATGAGGCCAGATGGTGTATATCTGAGGGTACTGAAGGAACTAAGGGAAGTTCTGACAGCTCCGCTGATTAACCTTTACAATGCTTCTCTAGAGTCGGGAGTGGTATCAGAAGACTGGAGAAGTGAGGATGTGGTCACTCTCCACAAAAAGTGGAAAGGAAGAAATAGGGAACTACAGGCCTGTAAGTATGACTTCTGTGGTGAGTAAATTAATGGAAATAAATGATAAGGTGGTATATCAAAAACTTTTAATAAACTTGAAACTTTTAAAACAGAGAATAGTGAAGTTTCTGGAATCCAGTGGATTACAGGACTGGAGGCAAAATGAATTCACTAGACGCAAGTCCTGTCAGAAACATCTGATTAATTTATTTCACTGGGTGACCAGAGAATTGGATAGAGAGAGAGCATTAGATGTGGTGTATTTAGATTTTAGCAAAGCCTTTGTTCTACGCAGACTTCTGTTGGTGGGGCCTTAGGCGCCTGGCACAATCAGGCCCTAAGGCCTGCCATTCGGAGGATGGCGGGCCTGCAGGGCGGAAGGGCTTGGGACCCGTCCATTCGGCCAATGTAATGTAAGTGCAGGGGGGGGGTCAGAGGGGTGTCAGGGGGTCACGGAGTTGGGGGGCAATTGGGGGTTCCAGGGGGGTGGTCGTGGGGGGGGGGTGTCGTGGGCAGGATGGCCTGGGATCTCTCTTGCCCCGTATTTTAAGGGGGGTCGCAGGGCTTGCACCTAAGCAAGAGGGGTTGGGCTCCCTCCTGCCGGTATTGCTGGGTAGGGAGGTCGCGGGGCTCGCACCTCAGCAGGAGGGGTTGGGCTCCCTCCTACCAGTATTGTGTCAGGTGGGGGGGGGGTTGTGAGGTTTGCTCCTCGGCAACAAGGGTTGGGCTCCCACTTGCCAGTATTGGCTCAGGGGTGGGCGGTGGATCACGATCCTAGCAGGAGAGATTGGGCATCTCTCCTGCCGCAGGTCTCGGCAGTTCAATGGGAGGAGGAAATCATGATCGCGGCAGGGGAAATGAGGCATCTCTCCTGCCATGATCGTTGAGGGGGGGAGGGGGATTCTGTAACCGGTGTTGTTTTTGACAGACGCCGGTTACAGAATCCAGCTTTTAGGTGAAGGACTGGCCCCTCCTTCGCCTAAAAAGTCTGGTTTTGGGCAGTTGGGACTGGCTATTTTTTGGTTGATAATGTGTTCTAAGGTTAGACGTAATGGTAGTCTGGGTGTTTAAACTGCTGAACTTAGAGGTAGGCCATTCTGAAAAAAACCCTCATTTTGGACGTTTTTTGGAGAATAGACATTATCCCTGCTGCTACTTTCAGCGTATAGGGCCTTAAGCCAAAAGGGGACTTAGACTTTTTTTTTTTTTTTTAAATTATGCCCCTCCACGTGTTACCATTTCCAGTCAATCCTCTATAATAAAACCCTAAGAAAGAAAGACAGACACACACATCTATTCTAGCACCCGTTAATGTAACGAGCTTAATGACTAGTATGAAATAATTGACCAGGTCACTCCCTAACTGCCTGCTAGCTATATGTTCCCTAAAACATACCGGGCTAAGTTTAAGGTTCTGTCCTGCCTACTCATTGCTTCCAAGAAGATATACAGTCAACTACCTAAGTGCATGTCGGATATCCGCACTCTACCACCACGGACCCGTTTTTTCCATTAAAGTCAATGGACATAAACTCCGGATATCTACATTTCTGATAAGCACACAATCTGCTTATGCGCACTGATGTCATAGGTCCTTCCTCTATTCTTTCACGCTACCTTCACTCCAATTAAATGCAATCATGGGTCCTCTGTATTTATTGCACCTCATTTACTATCTTCCCACCCCCTTCCCTGGAACGTCACAGCATTACGAGCCGTCCTAGGCAACAAGTAGACGGGAGACCTACACCAGCGTGCCAAGCACTCACTAGCACCTTCCTCTCAGCACTGCTTGCTGTTGCCGCCATCACCCCCAGGTAGCTGCCGATACTGGCTATACGACCGGCTGACTAAAACGTGGTACTCCTATTAAGCACACACTCCACTTAAGCGCATGTGGTGGTCCAGTCCGGAGGCCTTGCACTTAAGCAGAGTTGACTGTATTACCTGTTGTTCTATCTCCCACCCATACCCAACTTGAGAGTGCATACAAATTGAACTGTATACAGTATATAGGTCCTCCTTTTATTGAACTCTCTGCTGTGATACCTCTACCGAATGAATTCTTATAGCAGGTTTAAAGTTAGCTTAAAAACATTAAACACAGAAAGCCTGAAAATGTCATAGGGATGATGATGTTTGAGCAGAAATGGTAATAAAAGAAGCAGGAGACTTTATTAATAAATTAATAAATGAATTAAAATTTGTGCCCAACACAGCCGTGTTTCACCCAGCAAAGGCAGCGACTACTTGAACAGTGACCTCTTGGTAGCTGGAGGTCCTATAATGCCTATGGTACGTGAAAGGCTCACATCATAAGGTATTTTGTCCCTGAAGCAGTCCTTGCTGGCTAAAACACGGGTTTGCCGGGCACACTTTTTAATTAATTATTAATGTCTCCTGCTTCTTTTATCACTGTCTCTTCTCCAATGTCTTCATTCCTTTTGGACCTTACAGACCATTTGCCAGTTTGTTTTCTGAAAATGTCACAGAAAATTAAACAAAATGAGATTATTTTTGCATACACACCTGTTACTTTATATGCATATTA
This sequence comes from Geotrypetes seraphini, assembly GCF_902459505.1. Classification (NCBI taxonomy): domain Eukaryota; kingdom Metazoa; phylum Chordata; class Amphibia; order Gymnophiona; family Dermophiidae; genus Geotrypetes; species Geotrypetes seraphini. The sequence continues at coordinate 155,370,661 of NC_047089.1, forward strand.
AGGTAAATTTTAGATAATACATGGAGGGGGAAATTCAAGACAGAGAATTCCTATAGTATTTTATAAGAGGCTCTGCCAAACATAGAGCCTCTTGTAGACTAGGTGGCCTTCCCTTGCAGACCCGTAATCCCCACTCCAGCTTTAATTTATCTTTCTTTCATCCAAACCACTTTACACTAATGATTCAAGCAGTTATCCTTTCACAGACTATTGCAATCTTTTATATGCATGAATCTCAGTGAAATCTATTAGAAATTTATTATTATTTTTTTAAAATCTTTATTAAATTTTCAAAGCTAATACAAAATGCATAAAATTACACATACATTAATAATCAGGGAATCAGCACTTACAATCAATCAATAACAATACAAAATGAATTCCCCCCCTCTCTTCCAGTACATCCAATCAAGTAATCAAACAAAAGAGATATCCCCCTCCCACCCACCCCCTTTCCTGGATGTGTGAGTAAAACAACAGGAAATTAAAGGTAAGAGACAACTATACCGAAGTAACAAAAGTCGTTAATGGATCCCAAATTAATCTGAATAAATTATTACGTCCCAACATATCTGAGTTCATTTCTCATATTTATAACATAAGCATAAATTCGCCCACCAAAAGGAAAAATTAAGCCGATCACAGATTTTACAATTCTGAGTAACCAATTGCATGGCAATCCCAGTCATAATAATGAAAAGCCTACTTTTATACCGATCCAATGGGGGTTTAGTATGCAACGTCCCACAGATTACTACATCATAGGTTAATGGAATCGATGATTCTAGAATGTTATTAATATGTCCCCATATCGATTTCCAAAAATTGAGTATCAAAGGACAATAGAACAACAAATGATCCAGTGTCCCTATTTCAAGATGACAAAATGCCAGCATCTATTAGATTTTGAACTGTCTAACTTCTGCAAACAAACAGGGGTCCAAAAAACTCTATGTAACAGAAAAAACCAAAGCTCTTGTAGAATATAGCAGCAAAACTGATTCATGTAATTTTAAGAGTTACTCTATTACTAATCAATTACATTGACTACTGATTCAGGCACAATTTCATTTAAATTTAGCCTGTCTGGTTTTTATGATGCTGCATGGCTTGGCTCAAGAATATTTGAGTAGATTAGTTCAGCCTTCTATATCTAAGAGCTTCTTGTTTTAAAGGTTTGGGTCTTCTGTGTTTTCCATCTGCAAAGGGTACTTGGTATAGGGTTACCATATGGCTCCAGGAAAAAAGAGGATGGATCAAGACATCCGGGTTTTATTTCCATTGAAAGCAATGGAAGTAAGTAGGGCAGACTGAGACTTCTGGGCTTTACTTACATTTAATGCAATGGAAGTAAAACCCGGATATCTCAATCCAGCCTCCTTTTAATTTGCCATCTGACAGACTATAACCTTCTTACAATGAAGACCTTTTTTTTAATTAAGACTGATATTGTCACAAAATCCAGCAACTCGCAAAGAGATTATAGCATATTGAACACAAGGAAGCTAAAATGCATGTTTAAACAGTACCTGCTCTTGTGACTAACTCCACGTTTTTGTTTAGAAGTACTTAACCCTTTCCCCACAGCCAAAGTAACAGTGTTCATTATTGCAAGCATACAAACCTGTGGGCGGGGTTTGAGCCGCCTGGGCCAATCTGGCCCCATTCCTACGCTGGCTGGCACCCGTCTGTCCGGTCAACATTTTGTGAGGTATGGGGAAGGGGGGTGAGGGTGGGGGGATCATGGGGTCGGCGGGGGGGGAGGGGTTGCGGGTCAGTGGTGGGGCGATCAGGGGTTCGGGGGGGGCGGTCGTTGGAGGGGGTTGCGTCGAGGGCAGGAGGGCCTGGGATCCCTCCTGCCCGTATTTTAGTGAGGGGTGGGGGTTAGAGGGAGTCGTGGGCCAGGAGGGCTTGGGCTCCCTCCTGGCCTGATCCTGTCAGGGAGTTTGGGGGTGCCTGGGGCAGGAGAGCTTGGGCTTCCTCCTGCCCCGATAGTGTCTGGGAGGTTGGGGGTGCCACGGGGCAGGAGGGCTTGGGCTCCCTCTTGCTCCGATGTCATCGGGGGGGGGAGGAGGGAAGGGTGGATCACGGCAGGGGAGATGAGCCATCTCTCCTGCTGTGATCATTGGTGTAGGGGGTAGGCAGGTTGCTGGGGCCACTGAGCTGATCGCAGCAGCCACGATCAGCTCAGCGGCCCCTTTTCGGCACTTATACCTGTTTTGACTTGGTCTAAGTCAAAACGTATAAGTGCCGACTAGGCAACCTGCCTAAAGTTTTGGTTATACCTGCTGCACGCCTAGGTCTAGGTCGGCCCACCTCCCGCCCACTGCCCGCCCTTTCCCCTCCTCTAAAAACGCCTCTTTTCTCTCTGTGCGTTTAGAGGCAGGGTAAAGGCCTAAGCTGGTTTTAGATACGTCTAAAACCAGCTTTGATTATGGGTACTTGGACGATCAGGCTTTTTGATCGTCCAAGTAGCCATTTAGGCCACTTTTTAGAGTGATTTTTTTTTTTTTTTAATTATGAGCCCCTAAGTGTTTTTAATCTGTGGTAAGTGTGTTTTATTGCAGTTTAGAAAAAAGACCTCTAAGTTGTTAAAATATACTAAAAAGAACATAAGAAAATGCAATTATCGATTCTTAGCTCCTACAGGACATGTTGAGAGACAAAGGAAAAAACAAAATTGAATCAATGTGGGACTACCATATGGCTCCAGAAAAAGGAGGATAGATTGAGATATCTGGGCTTTACTTCCACTGAAAGCAATGAAAGTAAGGAGGACAGATTGAGACATCTGGATTTTACTTCCACAATGGAAGTAAAACCCAGATGTCTCAATCCATCCTCTTTTATCTGAAGTCATATGGTAACCCTAAATAAATAGGCCTTAGATGCTGCCCTTAACCAATGCCCACTAAGAAGAGAAAAACATTCTGATTCTCATACAGACAGTATTATCCCACAGAGACCGGAAATCTGTTATCTAGAAACTAATTTAACTGCTCAGAGTTATAAAAAATACAAATATATTTCACATTTTGTATATTTAGTAAACATTTAGCAGGGAAATGTAAGAAAAATTCACCATTCATCTGAATAACATACAGGCCTGTATAACACTTATGCCTTTCCTGGGTCTCTCCCTGCACATGTCTGGAAAGCACCAAATTTTTTTTTGACCCATAAAAAGTTTGTTAGAGTTCTTGAAGAACTGCTGAAGAATTAATCTTATCTGATTCCAAAACAAATGACACAAGCAGAGGGGATCTTGTAGCCACAAATTACAAAGATGTTTTAAGGATCTCCATTACATTCAGGCTATCTGGCAAGGCTTGTTCTAATGGAACAGGATTATTTTTACGGGGGAAATAAAATATTTTATTAATAGGTGGGAAAGATTCATGTGAGAGTTTAATATCTCCAACACATATTTCTTGAACAATTCTCATGCTTAAAAACTAACTTTAGGAAAGTTCAGTATCCTGGGTTTGTAAGATCATATTCCCCCACCCCCGTTTACAAAGCTGCGCTAGCATTTTTAGTGCTGACATGAACTCTGACGCTCACAGGAATTCTATGAGCGTCGGCGTTCTTACCACCACAGCAAATGCTAGCCTGGCTTTGTAAAGGAGGGGGAGGGGTGGGTTAATGAATTCTCTATTTGTTCCAATTTATACTGGAACTTACCCCCCTCTTCTATTAAACCATGCTAGCAGTTTTAGCACGGGGAGCCGCGCTGAATGACCCGCGATACTCCCGACTCTCATAGAGTTCTTATAAGCGTCGGGAGCAGCGCGGTTTAGTAGAGGAGGCCCTTAGTAGTTCTTGCATATTTTTTCCCTTGAATTTCCTGGTATTTCTTTATATTCTCCTCTAAAGTCTGCAATCTCTCAGAGTTTGATTTTTCCTACAGTTTTGCCATCCATAGCTCGAGTGGTTACTTCTACAAAGTTCTGCTCTAAACAATCAAGTCTGCCAGTTACGTATGGAAAGAAGTATACTCTCTGAAGAAGTCTGCACAGTTGAAGAAGAAGCTCCATCCCTCCAGCATTTCTCCAGGCAAGCCTCCTTGAATCTTGAAGGCTACAGCACCAGCTGCTTAAGTGTTGGTTGCATTCCCGCCACAAATAATCCGGGGGATACTGCTGGATTCAGATGGTCTGTGAGAGTCAAGCATTATTAGCTGTTCACCTGAACTCGTCGGGGCAGCATATATGCTGATTTCCCCTGCTACTGGCAAATTTATTGCAAATGACTGTGGAGGCATTCATGCAGGTAGGCTGAGAGATATGCCCTCCTCAAAGTGTGTCAGCTCTCCTAATGCTGTGAGTTTTCAGAAGCTCCATGCAGAGTTACTCCAGAAAACACTAAAAAACAAAACAATAAAAACCTAAAGGTAAGAGTAGTTTTTCTGCAGTAAAAAGCCAGTCTAACTTGCTGCACCATCAGCCATCTTGGAAATTGTACATATTTTGAATTCTCTTTTATACCACCTGCAATTCCAAAACCTGTCAAATGCCGCATTAAAAAATATTCAATTTGTGATGCCACCTTAAGAACAGCTTATACTCCATTCACTGGCAGAAATTTTGCGAAATAACAGAAAATCCTGCAAAAGACACTCTGAACCTATATAGCAAACATACCATACCAATAGCTCTTACTATCAGGACTCAAACTGCAGCAGTGCTACCTATGAAAGAGAAAGACAGCACTATAAATAGTATAAGAACATAAGAACATAAGTAGTGCCTCTGCTGGGTCAGACCACAGGTCCATCACGCCCAGCAGTCCGCTCCTGCGGCGGCCCAACAGGTCATGACCTGTCTGAATCACCCCTTGGTTTCTCATCGAAGTCCTATCTTCCCATCCAATTTTTGACCCTTTGTCCCCGCACCCCTTTCAGTACCCTACGATCCCTTTGTCCCTCAGGAATCCGTCCAATCCCTGTTTGAATCCTTGTACTGTATTCTGCCTGATCACTTCCTCCGGGAGCGCATTCCATGTGTCCACGACCCTTTGGGTGAAGAAAAACTTCCTTGCATTTGTCTTGAACCTATCCCCCTTCAGTTTCTCCGAGTGCCCCCTCGTACCCGTTGTCCCTCTCAGTCTGAAGAACCTGTCCCTATCCACCCTCTCTATGCCTCTCAGGATTTTGAAGGTCTCTATCATATCTCCCCTGAGCCTCCTCTTTTCCAGAGAGAAGAGACCCAGCTTATCCAGCCTCTCAGCGTATGGGCAGTTTTCCAGCCCTCTTACCAGCTTCGTTGCTCTCCTTTGGACTCTCTCAAGTACCGAGGGAGATATGGAGACTAGGCTAGTGTTCTTCAACCTTTTTACACCTATGGACCGGCAGAAATAAAAGAATTATTTTGTGGATCAGCAAACTACTGAAGTAAAGGCTGCTTTGTTTACTTCATTGGAATAACTACAAGACGGCATTGTATCTTCCAAAACAGACAATATTCGTTTATTGTTAGTATAAAAACTTACAGTATTACAGCAGCAGAGACATATCAGAAAAATGTATTGTCAGTTCAGAATATGCAATGGAGAGAAGAACTTGCACCCATATGCTTAGCAGGGGGCTAGCAGATCCCCGTAGCATAAGTAAGTGAATCTCTCTGGCTTTACCTAGAATGCACGTGTTTTTTATACAGAGCAATTCTTCCTTTGTTCCAAAAAGTCCATCCCCGAATTCTGGTTATATAATTCCCTATTGGTACATAAAATAATGTATACCTAACTCTTCCTCTCAGTCCACGCCTCTCTCACCTCCACCCCCCCTCCCCAGTAGGGGGGGGGGGCTTGCAGAAACAGAACTCTTGGTGAACTTTCTTTCTCCAGCGCTGAGATCTTTATCATTTTGTAGATGCTAATTAGTGGTTTTACAATTCTGTGCATCTTCGGGATGGTGTCCTTGTATGCTGAAAGTTGGCAAAGGTGACCTTTCAACAATCCAGCTGCTTGGTTCTCATAACTTGGTTCAGAGACAGGGAGCAAATGTTTTGGTACCAAGTTCTCTCATCTCACTTCACCACATCGTCCTGCAGGGATCCTTGCTCATTATAAAAGTTTTATGACTTTCCAGGGTGCCTGGCATATGAAGTCATACAGCACTGATAACAGTTCAGCAGAACCTTGTAGAAATATCCTCCCAGCAGGGAATGGAGACAAAAACGTTGTAGCAGAGGTCAGCTGGGTTAGCATTGCAAAGGCTGCATGTGTTCACAGACAGCAAAGTACAGGCTGGGCCTGGCTATGGGAAAATATAGGTCTGTAGTGTCCAGCATACACAAGTGAGGCCAGTATGTCCAGTTGATTCATCTGTATGTCCAGGTTATCCATGTCACTACTAAGACTGAAATAAAAAACCCCGTTTCTGCAAGCTCGGTCCCTGCAAATCATCTGATCCCATCCATACAGGCCTCAAATAGTTATGATTTTATATTGAACGTATTTTATTAAAGTATAAAAAGAAACAATATTCTGTATAATTGACATTTTATAAATACAAATAATACAGAGCAAGGATCAACAAAACCTCTGTCTCCCCTCCCCTTCACATATATCCCCGCTACTAACAAGAAAACTGAATAAGCCAAATTATTACAGAATGCTACACAGAAATATCATGCTAACAGAAAACCACAGTCACACATGACAGGAATAGTGGTAGGGGAGTGCAACTAGGGCAACTGCCCCCTGGTCAGAGAGAGCCCTAAGCCATCTGGAAGCTAAAGAAGCATTGCTTGGGCTTTGCAATCTCCAGTTATGTTTAACACCAGCTCTAGCAGGATACATATTTCAAATCTGATATATTCTCCATTTAAAATTTTATTGATTTTATGAACAAAATAAAACAACAGTCAAATTAAAGAAACAAAAAGTACAAAGGTCCATGAAAAAGAGTACAGCTACCTAACAAAATAGGTACAACCAATATTCTACTTCTGAAAAAACCCATGATTAATCAACCAGAACTATAAAGAGGAACAGGGGAAGAGCAGCTTTCAGTACTTGCCTGCAGTAGTGTCAGCGCAGCGATTCACTTCGGCAGCCTTGGGGTTTTTGATGGGTCACGCCCGCCTCTGAGGAAAGAGGAAGTTGCATCATCAAAGGCGGCCCACAACTCATCAAAAGCCCCAAGGCTGCCAAAGTGAATCGCTGCACTGCACTAACGCTATAGGCAAATACTGAGAGTGGAGGGGAGGAAGCCCTGGTCTCACCGGCTTTGCATGGACCGGCAGGAAATTTTTGCCCTGCACGGTCTAACAGGAAATTTCTGCGGACTGATACCGGTCCGCCGACCGGCGGTTGAAGAACACTGTACTAGGCCATAGAGCACCAATACATCTACTACAGGTAAATTTGAACAAGTTACAATGTTAGATGCCTACAAAGGCACTGCTCATTAGCAGAATCCTTTACCTCTGTCACACATGCATGTTGACTCTCACTTAATACAAAACAGTGGACCACAAAAAAGAAACAGAAACATATTCATTATAACTGTAAAGGAAACCCCCAAGAAATTCAGTCGATCTTTTGTTTTCAAGTTTGTAGAGAGCTAGAATGAACTTCCTGACTCCATTAGGCTTTTAGGCCAGCTGCAATTATTTTGTAAATTTCTGAAAACTTTGTTGTGCTCGCAATTTTTAAATGGTTTAACTACAGCCTCAATGAAATGATAATATTATAGTTATTTTTCTCATGCTTTTCTTATGTACTTTAGTTTTTAATTAGTACTTCCTTCTATGTTTTCTGCTATGTACTCTAGTCTTAATTATGTGTGAACCGAGTTGAGCTCCACTGGGAGATGACCCGGTATATAAACTAAAGATTAGATTCGATTAGATTAGAAATGCATTCTGCAAAATACAAAACAAAAACAAAAAAAAAAAACAACCAAAGCAGATAAGATTCAAAATTTCCCAAAGCTGACACATTTCAGTCTCTAAAATTTAAAATATTTTTTTTACTTCTACTTTTTAGAGAATGATATGGGGACAAATTTGTCTTTATCCCTGCAGGATCTCTCTCCGTCTCCATCCTGTCCCCGTGAGTTCTGTCCCTTGGCATTTTTATGTTTCTAATCCTGTTGCTTTCTGTGAGGAGTAGCCTAGTGACAGAGCTGTTTCTTAGCACCCTGAGGTTATGGGATCAAATGCCAGTGCAAGTCACTTCATCCTCCACTGCCCCAGGTACAAAATAAGTACCTATATACCAGCAGTCTCAAACTCAAACCCTTTGCAGGGCCACATTTTGGATTTGTAGGTACTTAGCGGGCAGCAGAAAAAATAGTTAATGTCTTATTAAAGAAATAACAACTTTGCATGAGGTAAAACTCGTTACAGTTTATAACTCTTTCCTTAATCGCTTCTGATAATTTCAGCTATTCACAGCTAAAAGCAGTGCAACATGCAGAAAGTGAAGTTTAGATAGTTTTCCACTTTCTGCATGTTGCATAGCTGTGTATAGCTGAAATTGTCAGAAGCAATTAAGGAAAGATTTATAAAGAGTTTTACCTCATGCAAAATTGTATTTTAGATTCTAAAGCAGGGGTGTCAAAGTCGATCCTCGAGGGCCGCAATCCAGTCGGGTTTTCAAGATTTCCCCAATGAATATGCATGAGATCTATGTGCATGCACTGCTTTCAATGCATATTCATTGGGGAAATTCTGAAAACCCGACTGGATTGCGGCCCTCGAGGACCGACTTTGACACCTGTGTTCTAAAGTATCAACTGCAAGAGACCAGATTTTGGTGTAGTCCTCTAGGCTTTTTTTGTAGAGGGGAGAATCAATATCCGACTTATGCTTGGAAAACTTGTGCCTTAAGTGTCCGGCGGTCGCGTCCGCCGCCGCCTTCAGCTCTCACCTCCTCCAAACCGGACACAACTGCCATCTTACATCAAGCAGTCACCGCCAGGAGAGGTGCTGAATTTTGCGAGAGTTCACGAGATTACGTGCACACCACAGAAGCTGCACTGCCTCCATTGGTTACCTTACATTCTGGTACGTTGCCCACCTCACTGCTGTAATCTCACGCAAGCGCTTTCCTGCATCTATACGCGATTGTCCTCTCCACTCCACCTCACAATCGCGTACAGACACAGGAAAGCTATGAGGTGGGCAAGGTTCCAGAAGAAAGGTAACATACCGAGGGCCTCAAAACAGTACCTGGCGGGCTGCATGTGGCCCCTGGGCCGTGAGTTTGAGACCACTGCTATATACTGTATATATAAACCGCTTTAAATGTGTAACTACAAAAAAGCAGCATACAGTTCCTATTCCCCTGTCTTATCCATTTGGTTTTGTCAGTCTTTTCCTACATTCTCTTATTAGTATCTCATTTCCATTTCTTCTTTCTCCTCCTGTCTTCTTTCCTTCCATACCTACATCTGTCTGACACTTATCTTTCTCACCTTTTTTCTCAATTTCTCCCTTCTCTGTTTCTTCATTCATAGTTAGATTTTATCCTTCATTTCCCATTCTCAGGGTCAGATTCTCAAAACTTAAGGTTGCCTTTAACACAGTTGCTAAAACGGTTCCAGCCAGTTTAGCATGCATGCATTTTAGCAGTGGATTATCAAAATGGCTTTTCGTGATCGTTTGCGAGCTTCCTAGCAGGTTCTGGCACTGCCATGCAAATGGGCTCATCAATATTAAAACGAGCACTCCAGTGGATTATCTAAGCGCGGAGGCAGCTTTTGGCGACCAAAAATCAGCAACGGATCTGGGGGTGCTGGTACTGTTCCAGCACTGTGAAAAGTGCATCTCGTAGCTTGTGTTTTGACTGTGACTAATGGAACAAAATAAAAATTACATGATTCACATAAATTATAGTTTGTTTGGGGGTTTTATTTTAGGGGGGTGAACAAAAGGATGCTTCTTTAGTGCATGTTTTATAGCTGTGTCTTATGTATTTCTGGCTTTGGTTTATGATAAAATTAGACATTTAAAAACAAATTACAAAATTTATTTAATAACACATTAACTATTTTTTCGGAGGCCTTCCAAGTACTTAAAAATCCAAAATGTGACCCCGCAAAGGGTTTGAGTTTGAGACCACTGTTCTAGTCAGATAGCTAGACTTGTTTTAATGATGAATAAGTGCCAAAAAGATACCCAGACTGACTGAATGACCATTGGAGAGATGTAAACATATTCCTCCAGTGGTCACTGACCCCCTCCCATCCCCCCAAATATGTGAATGAAAGAGTACCTGCCTGCTGCTGATGTTATAGCCAGTCCTAGCAGAGCAGCAAGCAGAGTGCTGGAGTAGCCTAGAGGGCTGTGTAGTCAATCATAGAGATGGGGAATCAGGCCCAAACTCTACTCTCTAAACTTATGGTGGAATATGTGAGCCTTCCAAAATCCACCCAAATCCCACTTTACCTACATATAGGTGCCCCTTGCAGTCTTAAGGGCTATTGGTTTGGTGTACAGTTGGGTCTAGTTGGTTTTGGGTAGGTTTTGAAGGGCTGATCATTTACTATAAAGGGGTTATAGTGACGTTCACTACCGTCCCCCTAAGGTGCCCCACTGCTCTGCAGGGATGTCTGTATGGCCATACTAAAAATGCTGGCCCCTCCTACATCCCAATGTCTTGTTCTTCTTTTGGAAAGTGATTTTTCTAAAAAAAATGGTTCAAAAAGATAGATGCACTGAGTACAAACACATCCATTGGATTTCTGTGCATGTTCTGCAAAACTTCTAAACTTAGATTTAGATGTCATATTAAAAATAGCTCTCCACATGATGAAACTAGATAAAGGTTAAATAAAGTAGAAAAGAATGAACCTTGTGGGATACCTGTGTCAAATGGCATCCATTCCAGCAAATACACTGAAGACAATCAACATAAGACACAAACCAAGAAATATCACTCCATGGGAGTAGCCTAAGGGATCTGACCAATCGGAATGTTAGACCACTCCCAGTGCATCCCAGAATGCACTGCGAGAGAGGCCTAAGATTCCTCTGGGAGGGGCCTTAAGCACCTGGGCAATCAGGAATGTTAGGCCCCTCCCTGGTACATTCCATGATGCACCAGGAAGGGGAAGGTCCACCATTCAGTGGAGGCGGGCCTGGAGACATGAGGGAGAAAGCATCCCTCCGGCCGGCCAACTCAATAAGGTACTTGGGGGTGGGTCGGGGTGCCAGGGGATGTTTCACTGGGGGTTTCCGGCAGGAGGGACTGGGCATCCCTCCTTCCAGGTGATATCATGGTGTGGTGGTGGCAGGAGGAATTGGGCACTCCTGCTATGGACATTCAGGCAGGGCCGCCATCAGGGCAGTACTACCAGTCCTGCATTCAGGGGCCCGGAGCTGACAGGGGGCCCGGGCTCCCCCAGGGTCCTAGGCAGTGTTCTAAGGCAGGGGCGCCAGTAGCTCGCCAAGGCAAAGTGAGTCGATCACCTAGGACTCACTTTGTCTTGGCTATCTAATCTATCGGGCCGATCAGTCTTCCTCTCCCCGACGTCAATTCTGCTGTCGGAGAGGAAGTTCGGGCCAGCCAATCGCTGCCTGGCTGGGCGGAACTTCCTCTCCGACGGCAGAATTGACGTCGGGGAGAGGAAGACTGATCGGCCCGAAGCAGGGAGAGCATGCGTCGGCGTCGGGGCCTGTTATCCATTGGTGGGTCCTGTTCCCCGATGGCAGAGGCAGTGGCAGTGGCTTGGGGAACGGCAGGGAGAAAGAAAGAAAGGGGGCAGGCAGGGAAACAGAAGGAAAGAAGAGAAACAGAAAGAAAGGTCAGGGAGAGAGGAAGAAAAAGTTGGGGGAGGGAATGAGGTGTGGAGGAGAGAAAGCATACAGGCTGATAGAAGGGAAGAAAGATTGGATGCACAGTCAGAAGAAGAAAGTGCAACCAGAGACTCATGAAATCACCAGACAAGGTAGGAAAAATGATTTTATTTTAAATTTAGCAAAGTGGAGGCAGTATTACCACAGTTTTCAAAGGAATTTGCCCAAATAACTTAATAGTTAACTGGGTAAATTCCCAGAGATGAAAACTTCCCTTCACTTACTATGCACAGTTCTGAATTTATATCTGCTGTCTATATTTTACAATATGGTCCCCTTTTACTAAACCGCAATAGTGGTTTTTAGCGCAGGGAGCCTATGAGCGTCAAGAGCAGCGCTGGGCATTCAGCGCAGCTCCCTGCGCTAAAAACTGCTATTGTGGTTTAATAAAAAGGATGGAGGGTATATTTGTCTATTTTTGTATGGTTGTTACTAAGGTGACAATGCATAGAGTCATCTGCCTTGACCTCTTTGAAAAAAACCCAGAATAGGAATGATAATTAACATTTTCTCAGCGTATAGTTTTTTGTTTTGCTTTGTGTTTTTTAATTTTATTGTTGGTAGATCATTTTGACTTGGTCATTTTAAAGTAGCTCACAAGCTCAAAAAGTTTGGGCACCTCTGAACTAGAGCGTTGAAACTGTGTATTTCGATTTTATCCCCCCTTTTACAAAACTGTGGAGCGTTTTTTAGCGCCAGCCGTGGTGGTAGCAGCTCTGATGCTCAGAATTCTATGAGTGTCAGGGCTGTTACCACTGTGGCTAAAATCCACACTATAGTTTTGTAAAAGAGTGAGGGGTTAGTTTGTGATGACATATTCCATACTAGGCAAAGGTGTTTTCTGTGTTCTGTGTGTTCGAAAGACATGGTTTTCTGTTAGGATTGACGGTGTAGGATTGATCTGTGCTGGTCTGGCTTGTTTAGTTTTACAATGGGTGTATTGATGTACTGCTCACTGCAATATGTAAGATGCTGCCTTTTCCTAGGTACTCATGTGTGACGTGTGGTTTGTTACTAAAAATCATGTTTTTCTTACAGATGGGGGGGTGCCAAAAAATGATGGGCCCCGGGTGTTACATATGCTACGTACGCCACTGTATGTAAAGATACCAGAAAGCTGGCGTAGCAAAAACATTAAGTAAATTGTTATTCTTCTAAGTTTTGAGTATTTAACCCTCCCACAATCTCACGGGCACTCGTTTCAAGTTTCAAGTTTATTGAGATTTTGATTTAAACGCAATATCAAATATTTTCAATGCGTATAACAAAAATAAATTTGGGGAAATAAATAAAACCATTTAAACAATAAACATATAAACATATCCATAGATGATTAAAATTACATAAGGAGTACAAGGATAAACTACATTTGTTTAAAAATGCGTTCTCCGCGCCTGCTCATAAATTTGTTGACTGGAAGGATCCAGCAATGTGGCCAGATGCCATTCAGGACAAAGACAGAGAAAGAATTGTGCAATTTGGATTAATGATGGAAGATGATTTAAAGCAAATGGCACAGTCTATGAGTAAAGATCTTGACGGACGTTCTTTTTATGAATATCTCCTCTATGCCAAATCACCCAATGGACGTGAGAAGATTTTACGGGACTGGCTTAGGTGGAGCATTAGCAGAAAAGTATGTGTGTATTCGGCCCATGGAAGAAGGGGGGCGTCGGGGGGGGGTGGAAGGGGTGCGTGGGGGGCCCAATAGGATTGCTCAGTAAGGGGCCCAGAAATTTATGATGGCGGCCCTGCATTCAGGGGTGGGGGTAGGGGTGGCTTCAGGGGTTCCGGCAGGAGGGACAGGGCATCCCTCCTGCCGGTAGTCTTTGGGGTGGGGGGGGTTTCTCTGCCACAATCAATTCAGCAACCCAATTCTCTAACCGGCTTAGGCTTCTGTCAATGAGGACAGACACGATTCTATATAAGACATCCATGTACGATTCTCAAAAGCCACTTAGGCGGCTTCTGAGACCGGGCATCCTATACAGAATACAGAATCTAAGTCTAATTTCCTAATTGCTCATGCCTAAAAAGTATAGAAAATGTCTATTATTTCAATAAAACTTTGCTTTTGTGACCAGGATAGTCAAACTTTGCAATTTACTCGTGAAAACTTCAAACTTTAATTTTTTCATATTTATAAAGTCTTAAAAAGCAGCATATGAATCATAATTAGCATGTCCTTGTCACAAAAGCATAGTTTGAGGAGAATGAAAGCCATTTTCTATATTTTTGTGGCATAGGCAATTAAGGGTCCCTTTTATCAAGCTGCGCTGTGGAGGGGCATAATCAAAACATTAAGTCCAATTTGGGTGGATGGTGCTAGACGCCCAAAGTTGGCTGTTGGAAAATGCCCATTTTTGAAAAATACATCTAGAATATATATATATATTTTAAAAATTATATATCTGGACATCCAGACAGCCAGGATGTCTATCATTATACCACATTTTCAACCAAAATTTTGTCCAAGTCTGAAGCGCCCAGAACAAGACCATCTGGGAGGGGCCAATCTTATAATGGACTGGCCACCCAGACATGCCATCAGAGCAGTGGGGCATTTTACAGGGCAGTGTGAACTTCACAAAAAGGGTACCAGATAAACATCTCACTAGAACTCCCTTATAGGTTATGGTGAACCCCCCAAAATCCATTATACCCACCTGTCTACAACCCCAAAAGCCCTTATGGCTGCAGGTGCCTCCTATATGGCAGTAGAGTAGAGTTTTGGTGGGCTCACATGTTCCACCCACATGTAGTGGTTAGAGTGGCTTATGGGCCTGGGTCCTCCTCTTTATGGTTCACTAGCCCACCCCCCCAGGTTATTTAAGACACCTGTGTGCAGCTCTACTAGACTTTAGGCCGGTGTTCTAGAGACAGGTATGCTCTTTTTTATTCTGATCTTTGTGGGGTGTGAGGGGGTCAGTGAACACTGGGGGATGTGTGTTTGCGTCTTTATTTTGTCTCTGCAGTGGTTACCTGGTCACTTTGGATACCTTTTTGGCACTTATACTTGTTTTTACATTGTCTAACTCATAACATTTAAGTTTCGTCCAGGATGTCTAGTAAAACATTTTATTATTCCTGCAGGACAACTAAGTCTAAGTCGGCACCCATCCCATCCACTTACTGCCCTAACCACTCCTCCAGATAAGTCCCTTTCAGCGCTGGGTGCACAGTGGCATTCAGAGGCAAAAAAAAGTCTCTCGACACGTCCAGAAAGTTTGTTTGATTATCGGCACTTGGACTACCTGTCTTTTAGGTCATCCAAATGCTGACTTGGGCGGGTTTTTAGACATGTTTAAGTTGGGGGGGGGGTTCTTTTTCTTTATTGAATTTTCAAATTATACACATGATATCCTTGCTTAAGAAAAACAGAGGTAAAAATTGCAACATTAATTCTAATCACAAAGGTAAACTATTAAACTTTCTTAGACCACCATCTAATCTCTGAAGAGATCCTGAAAATTGTGAAGAGAAACAAAAATAATAACTATTAATGGTAAAAAGGAATAGGCTTAATAGAAAGTTCCTGCTAACAAACAAATGTTCAATTTAATCACTAAGGAGCTCATAATCGAAACAGAAAAAGTCTAAAAACCGGCCTAAATCGTAACTTGGATGATCTAAAAGACAAGTCGTCCAAGTGCTGATAATCGAACTGGGTTTTAAACGTATTTAAAAATGGCCTAGGCCTTTACAGTGCTGCTGAACGACCAGAGCTAAAAGGGGCTTGTCAGGAGGAGTGTAGAGGGTGAGATTTGGGTGGGACGTAGGCCATCCTAGATTTAGGGCTCCTTTTACAAAGGTGTGTTAAGGGCCTTAACGCGCGGAATAGCGCGCGCTAGCCACTACTGCCTCCTCTTGAGTAGCTGGTAGTTTTTCGAGTAGCACATGCTAATCCGGTGCGTGCACTAAAAATGCTAGTGCACCTTTGTAAAAGGAGCCCTTAGTCGTACTACATGTATAACCGAAAGTTTTACAACACTGCCTAGATGGAACCTAGACATTTTGATTTAGATCATCTAAAACCAGGTCTAAGTCATAAGAAGGTATCCAAAGTGACCAGATAAGCACTGCAGACACAAAGTACAGACCCCCACACACTGCCCCAGTGATCACTGACCTCCCCCCCAAACCCCATAAAAATCATAATAACAACTTTACATATATGCTTCCAGAACATCAGCACCTGGCAGCCTGGCATAGGAAAGCCTAATAGAGCTGCACAGAGGTGGCTTAAGTGGTTTTGTGGGTGGGTTAGTGAACCATAGAGAAGAGGACCCAGGCCCATAAACCACTCTAATCACTGCATTCATGGAGAAAAATGTGCACCCCCCAAAAAAAACCCTAACCCTTTTGTACTGCCATATAAGTGGCTCCTGCATCCATAAGGGCTATTGGGGTGGTAGATAGGTGGGTCTAGTAGATTCTGCGGGTGTTTATGGGGGCTCACCATGACCTATAAGGGAGCTGTTGTGAGATGTGTATGTGGTACCCTTTTTGTGAAGTTTACAGCAGTGTCCTGTAAGGTACCCCACTACTCTGGTGCCATGTCTGGGTGTCCAGTCCCTTACTTTTCTGGCCCCTCCCATGCCCAAAAGGTCTT
Source organism: Geotrypetes seraphini (assembly GCF_902459505.1). NCBI lineage: Eukaryota > Metazoa > Chordata > Amphibia > Gymnophiona > Dermophiidae > Geotrypetes > Geotrypetes seraphini. The sequence goes on from NC_047089.1 coordinate 155,387,080, forward strand.
TTTCTAAGCGTTTTTGAGTTGGACAAATTTTTGGTCAAAAATGGGGTATAAAGATGGACGACTTAACGGTCTGGACAATCAGACGACTGGATGTACAGTTGGACGATTTTCAGGAAAAAAAAAATGCTGGATGTGTTTTTCAAAAATGGACCTTTTCCCGTGTCCGACTTTGGGCGACTTAAGCCCAAACAGACTTAGACATTTCTTTTGATAATGCCCCTCCATGAGTAGACAATTTCTTCAAACCAAGAAATGCTCGCAAGTGTTCAAGTACAAAAAAAACATATTTAACTCCAAAGTATTTAACTAAACATTTACAGGGATAGGCTAGTAAAAAGGTTGCACTCAGTGTCACTGTCTCAGTTCTCATTGCCAAAAACGTTTTTGCCACTTTTGTGTCTGCCTTGCAACATCTGGGTAAACCCAAACTCTTTTCCCCAGAAATAGCAGTTGGGAATTTCGAAAATATAATCTCAAAGTGCATTAGCGTCCTGCTCAAATACAAAGGAAATTAGTAAAGTTGCTCACTCTGTGGTATCTGTGATGGAAAATTCAAGTATTTCTGTAAGATTTAATGGATCCACAGCTCGTGCTCCTTCATCAGGGATGGCACCTATCTCCTTTTTTGAAGGTATATAATATATTTGATTAAGTGGAGGAATTAAATCAAGAGAATATTTCAAAATTTCAGTAAGGTATTTTTTTAGCATTTCTGTAGGTGGCATTCTGATTGATTTTGGAAAATTGAGGATACGCACATTTAATCTTCTGTTGTAATTTTCCAGTTGCTCTATTTTTCTATTTAGGTTAACTTTATCTTTAACCAACTCTGAAGATAGAGTTTGTAATTTAACCACATTAGTCTTAACCTGATTAAGTTCCATGTTGGAATGTTCTGTAGAACCTTTGAGTTTTTCACCCAAGGTATTAACGGTACTTACAAGCGTTACAATTTCTTTTGAAGAGTTGGAAACTGTAGTGTTGATCTTCATATGCTCTCTAAGGACACCGCTAACGATTTCTCTAAATGAGGAGAAATCTCCATGATTTCTCCTGCCTCTGGTTGTACTCGCACGGCTGCAGCCCCTGCTGCCGGGGTTTCCCTTGAAGATAGCATAACGTGAGACTCCTCCAGATCAGTCTCAGTGGATCCTGGGTGCAGTGGTGGAATTGACATTGGGGGGGGGAGGGGGAGAATGAAACCTCCCAGTCCAAAGCCTCAGCCTCTCTTCCAGCCGGGGAACCGCTGGACACTCCAGCATGGAACGTTATAAAGGATTAGAAGTTCGAGCTGCAGGGGGAGTCGTCTCAAACTATTCCTTTACATTTGGAATGTGGCATAATCAGCTCCAGAGGGAAAATAGCGCAAAACAAAACAAATTTCTCCCACTGCAGATCAACTTCAGAGACACCAAAGGTATGCTGCCGCCATCTTGGATCTTCCAGGGGATTACTCAGTATCGACATGTTTAAGTTTTGATTATGAGCCCCATAGTGTATTCGGGCTTAGCTGTAGAATTTTAAGCATATCAATCAAAATTATATGATAACTCATTTTGAGCTAATCCATACAATGACACATCAAGAGTAGATAACAACAAGGTTTTAGTCCCTAGGTCTCAGGTTCTTAATGATGGAAGTCTAAGTAATAGTCACAGAGGTGTGGTAAGCAATTAAGGCAGGTTTTAGAATACGCTAACCAGAAATGCTAGCTTATGCTATTGCCTAGTGTATGTTAGAAAATATATGTCTTCTGCTCACTGTTTAGCATGAGATGGGGCAAGGACTGGGAGGGGTATGGATGGAAATTGGACATGGCCTGAATATTGCAGTCAGCAAGTGGTAGGTAGTACATGTTATCAAATATGCAATTAACGTGAGTTCATCTAAATCAGTGGTCTCAAACTCGCAGCCTGGGGGCTACATGCGGCCCGCCAGGTACTATTTTGTTTATCATAATCACAAAAGTAAAATAATTTCCTGATCATATGGCTCTTTAGCTATAAATTATAATATTATTATTACGACTTAGTCAAAAGGAAAGATTTATAAACTGGAAAGAGTTTTACCTCATGCACAATTGTCATTTCTCTAATAAGACATTAACTACATTTTCTGAGGCCCTCCAAGTACCTACAAATCCAAAATGTGGCCCTGCAAAGGGTTTGAGTATGAGACCATTGATCTAAAGTCACATTAACAGGCATGCTTCCCTACAAAAGACACACTTGAAACAGGATGATAACTGGAAGATTCTGCAGTCTAAAGATGACTTTTCAAAATACGACATACAGAAGGTATGTTTCAGCAAAGATAGAAATTTCTATACTGGTACTCTGGATCCACTCACTCTACCAAAGCTTTAAAGATGAGAAATTCATATACATTTAATCATATGAAATTATATTCCATGGACGTTGGAATTGTATGGGTACATATTCGAAACTGATTCAGTAGTGTCTTTATATTTTTTTATCATTTTAAAAGTGGCAGATAAGGGATAATTTTGTTTATAGATTTGGTTTCACAGGATTTTTATTTAAAATAATTTAAGAAAACACACATATTTAAGAGTTACTCACCACGGGGAGAAGATTTATGATGTTAATACGATTAATGATGTTAATTGAGCTGCTATGATTAGTCAATTTAAGTAGGCACATCCAGAAACCCTTGCTCTTGGGATCAAGGGCTTCAAGGTAAAATAACACTATTCGCCGATGACGCCAAACTATGTAATATAGTAAGTGAATGCAGTTTACAGAATTATATGGCGCAGGACCTGCTTACATTGGAAAGTTGGTCCTCAACCTGGCAGCTAGGCTTCAATGCTAAGAAATGTAAGGTCATGCACCTCGGAAGCGGAAATCCATGCAGGACGTACTTCTTGAACGGAGAAACTTTAACTAGGACTTCAGCAGAACGAGATTTAGGAGTAATCATCAGTGCAGACATGAAAACTGCCAATCAAGTGGAGAAGGCTTCAACTAAGGCAAGGCAGATATTGGGTTGTATCAATAGAAGTTTCGTCAGCCGAAAGCCTGAAGTCATAATGCCGTTGTACAGGGCCATGGTGATACCTCATCTGGAGTACTGTGTGCAATTCTGGAGGCCACATTACAGTAAAGATGTGCGCAGAATTGAATCGGTTCAGCGGACGGCCACCAGGATGATCTCAGGGCTCAAGGGTCTCTCGTATGAAGAGAGACTGAACAAATTGCAGCTCTACACTCTTGAGGAACGTAGGGAGAGGGGAGACATGATCGAAACATTTAAGTACCTCACGGGACGTGTCGAAGTGGAAGATGATATTTTCTTTCTCAAGGGACCCTCGGCCACAAGAGGGCACCTGCTCAAACTCAGGGGCGGAAAATTTCATGGCGACACCAGAAAGTATTTCTTCACAGAGAGAGTGGTTGATCATTGGAACAAGCTTCCAGTGCAGGTGATCGAGGCAGACAGCGTGCCAGACTTTAAGAATAAATGGGATACCCATGTGGGATCCCAACGAGGGTCAAGATAAGGAAATTGGGTCATTAGGGCATAGACAGGGGGTGGGTAAGCAGAGTGGGCAGACTTGATGGGCTGTAGCCCTTTTCTGCCGTCATCTTCTATGTTTCTATGTTCTTTTAACTGAACATCTCCTCCTCTCACTATGGCTATTATCTAATCTAATCTAATACGCAATTTATGTATCACACTTATACCAGCAGTGATTCAAGGCGTTTGGGAAACTTACAAAAAATCACAGTAAACATAAATTTTAAACCAACAGAAAAGCAATGAAGCTTTTCAAAGAAAAAAGTCCTCAATCTCTTGTGAAAACAAAAATAACCCAGTTCTGCCAAGAGGGATGATGAAGGTCATGCCAGACAGAAACAGCCAAAAATGTAAATGTCATATTAAGCTGACATGTATATTGAATACCTTGGAGAGAAGAGAATCTTTTAGTGTTGCTTTAATGATCCTAGGAGGACATAAGTTCAATGGTGAACTGGAACTATTAATTTCAGAAAGTGCTTTCACAACTTATGATTCATGCATAGAAGAAAGATTACTTCAAAAAGATACTGTCTTACCTGCATCTTGAGAAACAATATATTGTGTGCTTTCTCTATGATTCAATCTTAGCAGGCAGTGATTCAGGTTTAGCAACTCTATCATGAATCAACATGGAACAAATTTGTTGCATCTTTTTACAGAAGTGATCTGTCAAATCTTGGGCCAAAGAACTACTTCCTCATAAGATTTGTTTGGATTAGGAAGAAACTACCAGGGTTGCAAAAAAAAAAAAAAAAAAAAAAGATAGTATCTACTGAACAAATTCTGCATTCTCTTTGCAAACTAGGGTTACTTGGCCATAACTACTTCAAGTCTATAATTTTCCAACTGAGAAACATAAGTTTGCCTATTATTTGTGTAGGAATGCCACAAAGGAAACACAAACACTCAGGTTTATGCCATAGTAAGATTTGAATCAAATCAATGCACTATTTTTAGAAGTTTATCAAGGTGCCAGTATACTCAAATCAATCTTATAGCCAGAATATACACTTTCTTAAGGCTATGAAAACACAAGGTGTTTTCATAGCCTTAAGAAAGTGTATATTCTGGCTATAATAGTAAGATTTGAGACATATCAGAAAGGTACACATTGGGAATCACTTTATTATAACTGTTATTATGTATTCATATGTCACGTGAGATAGTAGCTTTGAGACACACATGATATAGATAAACAATGGTTTAATCCTTACTGTAAATGCATTATGAAATTATAACCTTGTAGAGCATTAACTAAGTAATTAATGGAGATATGATTCTCAATAAAAAGAGGGAGAAACCATTCATTTGGAGCATCTCCTCTCGACTCTAAGATTGCGTGTGTGTGCTTCCTTTGTGGCATTCCTACATATTTGGAAAAGAAAATGCTTTCTTTATTTATACTTTGCTCTCCTCGTTCTCTTTGATTCACTCAAACATGATGTGTACCATAGAGCGGGTCTTACTACCAAATGCTATAGAAACTACTTCATCATAAATATTCTATGAAGCATAAGAACATAAGAATTGTCATATTGGGACAGACCAAAGGTCCATAAAGCCCAGTATCCTGTTTCCAACAGTAGCCAACCCAGGTCCCAAGTAACTGGAAAGATCCCAAAGAGTAAAACAGATTTTATGCTGCTTATCCTAGGATTTCCCCAAGCCATCTCAATAAAGGCCTATGGACTTCTCTTTTAGGAAATTATCCAAACCTTTTTTAAACCCTGCTAAGCTAACTGATTTCACCACATTCTCCAGCAATGAATTCCAGAGTTTAATTGCATGTTGTGTGAAGAAATATTTTCTCTAGTTTGTTTTAAATCTACTATTTAGAAGCTTCAATGCATGTCCCCTAGTCCTAGTAATTTGGGAAAGAGTAAACAAGTGATTCACATCTACCCTTTCTACTCCATTCAGTATTTTATACCTCTATCATATCACCTCTGAGCCGTCTCTTCTCCAAGCTGAAAAGTCCTTGCTGTTTTAGCCTTCCCTCATAGGGAAGTCATCTCATCCATTTTATTATTTTCGTCATCCTTCTCTGTACTTTTTCTAATCTTTTTTGAGATAAGGCGACCAGAATTACACACAGTATTCGAGGTCTGGCCATACAAAAGAGTGATACAAACATAAGAACATAAGCAATGCCTCTGCTGGGTCAGACCTGAGGTCCATCATGCCCAGCAGTCCGCTCATGCGGCGGCCCAACAGGTCCAGGACCTGTGCAGTAATCCTCTATTTATACCCCTCTATCCCCTTTTCCAGCAGGAAATTGTCCAATCCTTTCTTAAACCCCTGTACTGTACTCTGCCCTATTACTCCCTCTGGAAGCGCATTCCAGGTGTCCACCACTCGTTGGGTAAAGAAGAACTTCCTAGCATTCGTTTTAAATCTGTCCCCTTTCAACTTTTCCAAGTGTCCTCTTGTTCTTTTATTTTTCGAAAGTTTGAAGAATCTGTCTTTCTCTACTCTCTCTATGCCCTTCATGATCTTATAAGTCTCTATCATATCCCCTCTAAGTCTCCTCTTCTCCAGGGAAAAGAGACCCAGTTTCTCCAATCTCTCAGCGTATGAGAGGTTTTCCATCCCTTTTATCAAGCGTGTCGCTCTCCTCTGAACCCTCTCGAGTAACGCCATATCCTTCCTAAGGTACGGAGACCAATATTGGACGCAGTATTCCAGATGCGGGCGCACCATCGCCCGATACAATGGCAGGATAACTTCTTTTGTCCTTGTTGTAATACCCTTCTTGATTATGCCTAGCATTCTATTTGCTTTCTTAGCGGCTGTTGCGCACTGTGCCGTCGGCTTCATTGTCATGTCCACCATTACCCCCAAGTCCCTTTCTTGGTTGCTCTCATTCAATAATATCCCTCCCATCGTATAGTTGTACCTCGGGTTTCTGTTTCCAACATGCAATACTTTACATTTCTCAACGTTGAACTTCATCTGCCATCTCGCCGCCCATTCCCCCAATTTGTTCAAGTCCCTTTGCAATTCTTCGCATTCCTCTTTAGTCCCAGCTCCACTAAATAGTTTTGTATCGTCCGCAAATTTTATTATCTCACACTTCGTGCCTGTTTCTAGATCATTTATGAATATATTAAATAGCAGCGGCCCTAGCACTGAGCCCTGCGGAACACCACTCGTGACCCCCATCCAGTCCGAGTAGTGGCCCTTCACCCCTACCCTCTGTTTCCTACCCGCCAACCAGTTTCTGATCCATCTATGTACGTCTCCGTCCACTCCATGGTTCTTCAGTTTCCGGAGTAGACGTTCGTGAGGCACCTTGTCAAAGGCTTTTTGGAAATCAAGGTATATGATGTCTATGGGGTCTCCTCTGTCCATCCGTTTGTTAATTCCTTCGAAGAAGTGCAATAAGTTCGTTAGGCACGATCTCCCCCTGCAGAAACCATGTTGGGTTGTTTTCAAAAGTTCGTTTCTTTCCAGATGTTCATCGATGTGTTCTTTAATCAGTGCTTCCGTCAGTTTCCCCTGAACCGAGGTCAAACTCACTGGTCTGTAGTTTCCCGGGTCACCTCTTGATCCCTTTTTAAAGATGGGCGTGACATTGGCTATCTTCCAATCCTCCGGGATCATGCCTGTTTTCAAGGATAGGTTGCAAATTTGCTGCAGTAGTTCCGCTATCTCCTCCTTTAATTCTTTCAGAACCCTGGGATGGATTCCGTCCGGACCCGGGGATTTGTCAGTTTTAAGTTTTTCTATCTGCCTGTGTACATCATCAAGGCTCACTTCCATGGATGTTAATTTTTCTGCTTGATTTCCATTGAAGATTTGTTCAGGTTCCGGTATGTTGGTTGTGTCTTCGTTTGTAAATACAGACGAGAAGAACATGTTGAGTCTTTCTGCGACTTCTTTCTCCTCCTTCACCGCTCCCTTCCTGTCTCCTTCGTCCAGCGGTCCTACCTCCTCCCTAGCTGGCTGTTTCCCTTTAACATATCTGAAGAACGGTTTTCATTTTTGTTTTCCATTCCTTTCCTGATAATTCCGAACATTCTATTTGCTTTCTTAGCTGCAGCTGCACATTGAGCTGAGGGTTTCAACATATCCTCAATGATGACACCTAGATCCATTTCCTGAGCAATGACTCCTAGGGCTCTTTTTACGAAGCTGCATTAGGGCATTAACACGCGGAATAGCGTGCACTACATGCTAATGCCAGCATTGAGCTGGCGTTAGCTCTAACCACGTGGCACGCGGTAATATCCTGCGTGCGCTAAAAACGTTAGCGCACCTAAGCAAAAGGAGCCCCTAATGTGGAACCCCGCATCACATAGCTATTGTTTGGATTCCTCTTTCCCACATGCATCACTTTGCATTTGTTCACATTAAACGACATCTGCCATTTTGATGTCCAATCTCCCAGTCACACAAGGTCCTCTTGCAATTTTTTTCAATCCTTTTGTGATTTAACAACCTTGTGTCATCATCAAATGTAATTATCTCACTAGTTATTCTCTAAATAGTATTCTTACTAAAATTATTTGGCTGGGTAAAACTGCGAGAATTGCTTTAATATCTTTACAAAAACCAATTGCGGCAGGTGGGGTAAATTTCCCAAACTTTTATAGGTACCATCAGGCCTATATATTGCGTCATGGTATGTATTGGATTCTTCCTGAGCTCATGGAGCATCTTCGGACTGGCTTTACTTGGAATGGCAACTCCTATCTCCATTGCGTTCATGTCATGTTTTAAGTATCAAGTTACCTGGGCTTTATAAGGACAATAGAATTTTAGGGCTCCTTTTATCAAGCCGCGCTAGCAGGGTTAACACGTGTGACTTTTCATCATGCGTTAACCCCCACACTGGCCTACAAACTACAGCCTGCTCAAGAGGAGGCGGTAGCAGCTAGCGCGGCTGGTGGTTTAGTACGTGGTATTAAACTGCCAACGCGCCTTTGTAAAAGGAGCCCTTAGTTTCCATATGGCAAACATTGAAATTTATTAATAACCTAACACCTATTCCGATTCAAAATTCCTCGTGCCAGTCCTTATGGTTGAACTCCAAGATTCAAATTGGCGAGTTTAAGATCATCTGGAAGCACTGGATTCAGGCGGGTATACGTACTTTAGATCAGTGTTTTTCAACCTTTTTTGGGCAAAGGCACACTTGTTTCATGAAAAAAATCACGAGGCACACCACCATTAGAAAATGTTAAAAAATTTAACTCTGTGCCTATATTGACTATATATAAAGTAATTCTCTTGAATAGGAATCAAATAAACACAAAGAAAGTATTTTATAATGCTGCCACCGCCAACAACACCGTTGGCGGCGGTGGCACTCAAGTGGCTAAAGAGCCGCAGTTTGCCGGCTTAGGGACAACACTGGAGGGTGGCCAGCTGTGCACCCCCTTGGGACGTAAACCCGGGGTGGGGCAGACCGCCCCCCCCACCCTGGTATGCCACTATCTGTACCTCACTCCCTCCCTATGACCAAAAATTCTCCTTTCTTCTATTCCCCATGTACACAACCATCTCTTTCCCTCCCTTCCTCTCTCCAAAGTCCATGCCTTCTGTGTCCAAACACTCATTCCCTCCCTTCCTCTCTCCCAAGTCCATTTCTTCTGTGTCCAAAAACGCATTCCCTCCCCACCTCAGCATCTCTTTCCCTCCCTTCCTCTCTCCCAAGTCCATTTCTTCTGTGTCCAAAAACGCATTCCCTCCCCCACCTCAGCATCTCTTTCCCTCCCTTCCTCTCTCCCAAGTCCATTTCTTCTGTGTCCAAAAATGCATTCCCTCCCTCACCTCAGCATCTCTTTCCCTCCCTTCCTCTCTCCCAAGTCCATGCCTTCTGTGTCCAAAAACCCATTCCCTCCCCCACCTCAGCATCTCTTTCCCTCCCTTCCTCTCTCCCAAGTTCATGCCTTGTGTCCAAAACGCACTCCCTCCCCCCTTTTGTGTTCCGTGTTTGCCTCCCAGCCCATCTTTGCAACTTTCTCAGCAAAACGAAGCTCAAGCCGCAAGGCTTGTCTTCTGCTTCCTGCCTGCCCTGCCGCGCACAAATAGCCGAACGGAAGTATTCTCCGACGTCAGCGCTGACGTCGGAGGGCAGGCTTTGCTTAAGCCCTCCCTCCGACGTCAGCGCTGACATCGGGGAACGCTTGCGATCGGCTATATGTTAGCTGCAGGGCAGGCAGGAACAGAAGACGAGCCTCGCGGCTCGAGATGTATTGAACTCCGCGGGTCCCCCGTCCAGCTCTCTCCTGTCCATGTGGGGCGGACCGCCCCTCTCCCTAGACTGGTGGTACTGCCCTGATGGCGGCCCTGACCGTACGGCACACCAGGCAACATCTCGCGGCACACTAGTGTGCCGCGGAACAGCGGTTGAAAAACGCTGCTTTAGATGATGTGTTATCAAATGGGAGACTGCTTGAATTTTCATAACTGCAACAATCATTTGGCATTGCAAAGTCTCAAATATATAAGTGGTTGCAGTTGAAGCAGGCCATTCAGAAGGGGTTCCCTGATTGGCAAAATTTTAAAAATCTGTATAGTTTGCCGGGCCTTTGCTTCCAGATAGATTTCCTAGGGCAGGGGTGCCCAATAGGTCAATCGCAGTCGACCGGTAGATCGCCAAGGCAAAGTGAGTTGATCACGGAGCCCATCCCGGGCTCCGTGATAGATTCACTTTGCCTTGGCGATCTACCGGGCCGATCAGCCTTCTTCTCCCCGACGTCAATTCTGCCATCAGAGAGGAAGTTCAGGCCAGCCAATCGCTGCACCCCCTGAAGGCCTGCACCCCCCCCGGCCTCCCATGTCTACCGTGGCATATTCTGTGTCTCCCTCCCCCCAGACGCTGATACTGTTTCTCCAGATCAGCAGCAGCAGAAGCTGAAAACCAACATAAATCAAGTCACAGTGCCGCAGTCTCCATGTGCGCTGTCAGCTCTGCCAGTCCCCTGCCTCGGAACAAGAAGTTGTTGTCAGTAGGAGCAGGGGACAAGTAGAGCTGATAGCATACGCATGGAGATTGCAGCCCTGCAATTGCTTCATTTTTTGTCACTGTTACTGCTGGCCTGAAGCAGTAACAGAAGTGATGAGGGTGGCAGCGAGAAGGAGATGAGGAAGGTCTGATACTGGGCACTGTGTATCCCCTACTTGGGTCTCATGTACCTCCATGATTTAATTTGTCGTTCCTTTCTTAACTCATGTTGGTTGTCTATTGCAAACCACTGATTTTTTCTTTGAAAGAAAACATGTTCCACATGTTGGGAACCTACAGTCTAGGAAGTCCTATGGGCAAGAACAGTGCCCATTCACTTCTACCTGTCGCTAGCTACAGGCCTCAAAAAGGCCACCGCAATCTGTAGGACCCCTTAGACCAGTGATTCTTAACTTTTTTTGAGACATGGACCCCTTTAAGAATCTGATGAAAACAATGGACCCCCCTTCCCCACAAATATTCACATAAACACAACTTTGTATGCAATTAATATAATGTACTTTATCGAGATTTGTCTCATACATACACAAAGTATTATTAAACTTTAAAGTAAACAAACTTAAAAAACCACTCCTATTTTAATGCAAAAAGTAATGGCCACTCATTATAATTATGAAATACAATCCTCTTGTGCAAATTAAAACAGATCTATTACTACTACGTTTTCTGTTACCATTACTACTACATCTACTTTCGCGTTATCTGCAAGAAAAATCAACAGTACTGGGCTATATAGTGAATATAAATGTTAATTTTTATCTGACCCTCACGGATCTCCTGAAACCCATCCATCGACCCAAGTTAAAAACCCCTGCCTTAGACCATAAGGGATATCTCAGGTAGGCCTGGTGATGGAGCATATGAAGGGTTAAAGATGTGGGCCTGTTCAGGGGCTTGAGTTGTAATTTGGAAGAAGGGATTGGGAATCAAGATTGAGGGGGGAGGGAGAAAGGAGGGATCGAATGCGGTGAGGGCACCTGCTTCACCTTATGCAAATTTTGACTGATATTCAGCTGTGGCCCACATAAGCTCCAGCAGCCAATACATGGTGATATGGCCCCAGATAGTCAATGCCAGTGCCCAGACATGGCCCAGCATTGAATAGCCAAACCTAGGATTACCAGATGTCTGGATTTGCCCAGACGGCTTTTTAATACCCAGCACTTTATCTGGGTTTTGAAAAGAAATCGCGTCATCACATTGCATCCACGCCTGTGCGGATGCCTTCCTGCCCGAAGAACAGGCAGCAGGGGGGCAGGGCTGGGGGCAGAGCTGAGGGCGGAGCGGTGGCATAACAAGGCGGGGATGGGTGGGACTGGGCAGGCCTGGGGGCAGGTCTAGCAGCTCCTAATGATAAAATCAAGGAAACTATGATACATGTGAATGGGATGGATTATAATATTGAACAATCCTTAAAAATACAGGGAGTAACTTTGGATAAACATCTCACATTGGAAAAACATTCTGATTTAGTATTTAAGAAAAGTATCTCGGTGCTCTGGAAACTCCGCACCATTAAGAAGTACTTTGACGAAGCTTCTTTTCGTCTGTTAGTTCAGTCTTCCATTCTGAGTATTCTCGATTACTACAACATCATATATTTGGGCGCTTTCAAGAAAATCTTCAGAAAATTGAGGGTGGTTCAGAATAAGGCTGTCCGCCTTATTTTCGGCCTAAAAAAAATGGGAACATGTTACCGGCCTAAAAAATGGGAACATGTTACCCCCTTTTATCAAAAGCTCCACTGGCTGCCATTGGAATCCAGAGTTTTGTTTAAGTTCTCATGCATTTGCTACAAAACAGTATTTGGCATGCTACTGAGTTATCTTATCCCTCATTTTAAATTTAGTTACACTAACAAGAGCTCTCAAAGAATGCACTTGTTTGCATATCCCTCAATAAAATTATGTCATTAAAAAAAGGTTCCTTGAAAGAACCTTTTCTTTTCAGGCAGCCAAACTGAATTTATGGCTTGCTAATAATGTGTTAGAAGCCTCCTCTTATCTTGAATTTAGAAAACAGATGCAAACTCAATTATTCAACAGATTGGGTTCTTAATGTATTTTATTATTTTAACATTTTTTATTCCATTTTAAAATTGCTTGTATCTTTGTATATTGTATGTATTTTTCCCTATATTGTATGCCAAATCTCAAGTGATTTGCATTGTTTGTACTATACTTAATTGTTGTGAACGGCCTAGAACTTTCAGGTATGGTGGTATATAAAAATAAATTATTATTAATTCTGTCCATGGCTATGAGCATTTAAAAAATGATGACTGCCGCCAGTTGAATATTGATCAGATGTATTTGTTTACAATTTTTTTTATTAAAAAACCAAAACAAAGACATTCCCACCTCCACTACTTGTGAGTTCAGTTAGAGGCTCTACAATTTCACTACTCCATGTAACTACCAAGCAGCTTAAGAGGAGGGAAAAAGAAAACACACATCTTTGCTTTTTTCACAATCCATTGTTCAGTCACTCATATCTTAAGAAGATAATTATAGGGATTGGGGGGGGGGGGGAGCTTTGGTATAGGGTGCTTTTTTGAATTGATCTTAATACACACTTTCTGAATAATAATTATGACTAGCGCCTTCCTTTTTGCTTAAGTAGTAATTGACAACTGTATCCACAAGCCCAGTCACACTTCTAGAGCTTAACGCAAAGAAATTTGTCATGAAAGAAAGGAATGCAAAAACAATTTCCACTTGCCTATTCAGGTCTTTAAAGCACTGTGGATGAAAGAGGAGGAGAAATATTGCTAAATGACACTTGCATTTCTGGGTGATCTTCTTCCTTCACAAATATAGCATTTTTATTATTTTTTTTCATATATCTAGCAACCTTATTCAGAGTACCTTACAAACATGGGATTCCACTATTTTTGCACAGAATAAGTACAATAACTATAGTATTTCATGCTGGATAATATCATGTTTAGAGATAATGCTGGCCTGAGGCAAATCCAGATCATAGATGATTAATATTGTTGTAAATTGTTACAGGGTTGATTGTAGAAGGAGAGAGGTTGTAGATGCAGAAGACAAATTTGCATCACTGCGTCTCAGCGAGAAAGTATTCATAGGAAACTAACCACCGTAAAGCTGCTGGGCCGCCGCGCGAGCGGACTGCTGGGCATGATGGACTTCTGGTCTGACCCAGCAGAGGCACTTCTTATGTTCTTATGCTATGTTCTCAAATACAATGGGCCTGAAATTCAAACGCAGCAGGCTAGGGGCAGAGTGTAAGTAGAGCGGCTCGGAACGCTAAGCCCCAGATTCTCTAAATGGTGTTGGTTTTAAGTGCCAGTAGGCACCCAAACTCTATAAAAAATGCCATTGAAATTAAGTTTTTAACTGAGTCTCAAGGTGCCTACCAGCGCCTAAAAAATTGGCACTCCAATCACGTCTCTGTAGGCGCTTTAGGCCACTTAATGCCACGGTGGGCACGGCTAACACTAGAAGTGGACAGGACTTAGATGTTTCAGGGTAGGCCTGTTTTACAAGTGTATATGTGCTGTGACATTTCTGCTCCCCGAGACGGTCATGTCAGAGTTAAACCCCGGTCTCAGTCTCTTACTCGAGACCAGACTCTCCCTGAGAAGGATCAGGAAGAAGATCCTGAAAGCCTAGCTGCCTATCCTGAGTCTTCTAGCCTAGAGCAGTACCCTGAGTATAGGTTAACTGCACGGCCCAGAAAAGCTTCCAGTCACACTAAGAGGTTTAATCAAACTCCCAGTGATATTCTGCCCTGTAGCCTGAGGGGGAGCCCAAGAACACACAAGCTAGGCACACAAACACCCAGTATAGGGCGTGGCTAGCTTGTGTGTTCTTGGGCTCCCCCTCAGGCTACAGGGCAGAATATCACTGGGAGTTTGATTAAACCTCTTAGTGTGACTGGAAGCTTTTCTGGGCCGTGCAGTTAACCTATACTCAGGGTACTGCTCTAGGCTAGAAGACTCAGGATAGGCAGCTAGGCTTTCAGGATCTTCTTCCTGATCCTTCTCAGGGAGAGTCTGGTCTCGAGTAAGAGACTGAGACCGGGGTTTAACTCTGACATGACCGTCTCGGGGAGCAGAAATGTCACAGCACATATACACTTGTAAAACAGGCCTACCCTGAAACATCTAAGTCCTGTCCACTTCTAGTGTTAGCCGTGCCCACCGTGGCATTAAGTGGCCTAAAGCGCCTACAGAGACGTGATTGGAGTGCCGATTTTTTAGGCGCTGGTAGCCTTTTAAGCAGCTCTCCAGAGCATTAAAGGAGGCTGCCCAAGAGAGGCTGGGAGAGAGAGTTCTCCGGGCCAGGAGAAGGCCAGACCTCACTCCAGAGCCAATGGAGTGTGAGGCTCCAATGCCTCAGGAGCCAGCAGAGCCGCTGGATACACCAGAAAGCATTGACCTGGATGAAGGGTGTATGCCAGAGACCGTTATGGAAGAAGCCATGGATGTGGGCTTGGCAACTTTCCACTGAACACTGCAGGTACAAGGCTGTACAGAAATAATAGTGGAGAGAAGTTTTTGCAGAACTGATTTTGATTGTTTGTGCTGTAACACAAGCTTAGAGCAGTGCTGCAGCAGCTTGATTATCTGGCTACACTGCAGCTGTGCAGAAGCTCAAGAGAAGCCAAAGGACTGTGAGCTAATCAGAGCTGGAAGTTTAGGAGCCTGCAGTAAGGCTTCAGTTTTTGTCTTTTGTTCCTGCTTAAAGTTTACTTTATATTCAAGAATGTAAATACCTGGTGAAGAAACTGGACTGTGTTGGTTAGTAAGCCCAGGACTCCAGCTCAAGGCTGGATAATTGCTTAAGAGACTAATTGTGCTGTGTTTTTCAGAGACTGGGTGATCAGGTAGAGCAAGCCCTAAAACCTGGACTGGCATTATACCTGATAGAAAGCTTGCTGTGCTTTCACTGGACTGGGTGAAAGTTAAGTCTTTTTGTTTTCTGTTTTCTTTCTTTTTGCCCTTGTTTGGGAAGAAAGGAGACTTGGACTATAATAATATCTGATATGATTTATGTGTTAAGTGACTAATTAAACTATACACATATTTCTTTTGTTCAACTTGACTCACGGTGCTTTATTTTTAGCAAAGCCCAAGATAGTGAGACACCAGGGAGGTCTCCCCCTTTGGGAGCCACGTCAGGAGTGTGCTACCCTCTACCGGGGGTCTTCTTAACCTTACCGAGACCCCGGCAGGTAACAGTGCCCAAAAGGTTCCCAAACTGACCAGATGACCACTGGAGGGATAAAGCAATGACCCACCCCTCACTCCCCCAGTGGTCACTAATCTAACTTCCACCACCCTCCAAAAAAAAATCAGAATGAAACAGCAGCATCTAGTATGGGAAATCCTACTAGAGCATCTCACAGGTATCTTACGTAGCCTGTTGGGTGGGCTACTGAGCCAACGAGAGGAGGAGCCAGGCCCATAAGCCACTCTACCCACTACATTTATGGTGGAAAATGTGAGGCCACAAAAACCTACCAAATCCCTACTATACTGCCCTATAGGTGCCACCTACAGCCATAAGGGCTACTGCGGTGGTAGACAGGTGGCTGTAGTAGGTTTTGGGGGAGTTGTGGAGGGCTCACTATAAATTATGTAGGGTTTATGGTGAGATGTACATGTGGTACCCTTTATGTGACAACCACACAGAGCAGCGCCTACAACATAGGCACGCTTAGGCGCCATTTATAAAATCTGGCCTTTAGAGTCTAAATCCCAGAAATGTCAAAGAAAGACCATGAATCTGATCATGAATTTGATAATGAGTGTGACTGCTGGGCAGACTGGATGGACCATTCAGGACTTTATTTGACGTTATCTACTATGGTATATAACATACATGGATAGAGTTGTTTCTTTCCAAAACACTAACAAGAGTTGAATGGCAGGGAGGTTCGAGCAACTGGAAAGAAATATACATAGGAGTACTACAGGGATCAGCTATGTCTCCAATGCTGCTAATTCCATTGGGAAGATTCATCCCTCCAACCATTGGGAAGATTCATCAGATAATTGGGTTGGGAATGTTACATCTACGCGGATGATGTCCAATTAATTATCCCACTAAAAAACAGGATGTGAAGACTAAGCTGAGGAGTAAGACGAGCCTGGAGAAGATCTTCGTTTAGTTCCATACAAATAGTCTAGTAGCCAACAAGGAAAAAACTGAACTACTTCTGATTAACAGATGGGGAGGGAACTGCCCAAGATATCAACTAACACTGAATGGAAATACCATAAAGTCATCCACGGAGAGTGTGAGAAACCTGGGGGTGTGACTGAACCCAAATTTAGACATGTCAATACAAATTCAACGCTTTGTGAAAAATGCTTATGGCAAACTCTACTGGGTCAGAGGACTACAACCATATCTGAACTATCAAGCAATGTCCATTGTAATAATATCCCTAGCACTCTCTATTTTGGACTACTGCAATGCAATCCTGCTAGGCGTTCCTAAGTACATGATCAAGCAGATATAGATAGTACAGAATACAGCAGCAAAATATCTGCTGGGAAAATCTAAACATACTCTGATTCTGAAACAATTACACTGGCTCCCTATTGAAAATAGGATGAAGTTCAAGATCATGCTGTCGACACACAAAATCATTCATTTTTCAGTGCTGCATTATTTAGCAACCAGACTACACAACCATACTACAACACATATTTCGCTCGAGTCAAGAATACTTGTTGGAAACACCATCTTTTAAAGACATCAAATACAAAAGTGTCAGGAAAATAATGTTCTCACTGGTGGCTCCAATATGGTGGAACTCCCTACTAAAGGAATTAAAACTAGAAAAACATACCAAAAAGTTCAAGAAAGGAATGAAGATCTTCCTTTTCTTAGACTATTTTAATTACCATATTTTTCAGGCCATAAGACGCACCCACCTATAGAGGAGGAAAAACCAAGAAAAAAAATTTGGTTCAAAATTTTTTTCTTCTTGGTTTTTCCTCCTATACAAGTAGGTTTGTCTGGTGGTCTGGTGTGTCTGGTGCTGGGAAGCCCAAAGTCCACAGCCGCCCAAAGCCAGCATCCCACAGCCGCTCGCAGTTACCTAAAGCCGCCAGGTGCCGCCTGAAGCCTGAAGCCACCTGCAGCCGTTCAAAGCCCAAAGCCGCTTGTAGCCCCCAGTACCTTTTTTAGTGGTGGTGGTCCAGCGCGGTCTCCTGGATGGCTGCCTTTGTCTTAGAAGAGCTACGCACATCACAGGAGCATGACCTTTGTGCTTCCTGCCTAGTTCAAAGCAGCTCTGTGATTGGCTGCAGTCAGTAACTGATTGCAGCCAATCACAGAGCAGCACGACCAGGCAGGAAGCGCAAAGGTCACGCTCCTGTGTTGCGTGTCACTTTTCTAAGACAAAGGCAGCCTCCAGGAGACTGCGCTGGACCACCACCACTAAAAAAAGGGGGTGGAAAAAGTGCGTCTTATGGTCCGAAAAATACGGTAATATAAGAATCATCCAGGGGAGTTAATTAATATGGTGGAATTAACTCACTACTTCACAGTTCATACATGATAGGATAAAGCAGGATATACAAAGGAAATTTAAATTATGCCACATTTAAATGGCAACTAAAAGTTTTAGTATGTATATTTATAGAGGTTAATTATATAAATAAGTATAATGAAGGAATATAGGGTTATAGTGTTCTTTATTGTTGAGTCAATTAAAGGATAGACTAGGTCAGGGGTCTCCAAAGTCCCTCCTCGAGGGCCGAATCCAGTCAGGTTTTTGGGATTTCCCCAATGAATATGGATTGAAAGCAGTGCAGGCAAATAGATCTCATGCATATTCATTGGGGAAATCCCAAAAACCTGACTGGATTCGGTCCTCGAGGAGGGACTTTGGAGACCCCTGGACTAGGTAAATGATTTGTACATGTATATGTATGCTGGACATCTCAGAAACAATCTACTTCTGTACGAGTAACACCATTACTAAGCTATTATATCATAACTTCAGCATTGTTCTGTTACCATTTGATGATAATTCATACATTGTAACTCATGTATTGTACCATCATTACTGAAGCTAATATTCATATTTCCATCAAAGCTACTCTTGTAAACCGCTCTGAATTGACTTCATAGTCAATAGTTAGTGGTATAGAAGCTTTAAATAAACAATAACTTACAGCGAGTTGCATGCTTAAGTTATAGAATATCGCTTGCCACCCAACTACCACCTACGTGTGTAACTGTAACAGTCTCTCGTGTAAGCGCTGGTATTCTATAACTTGCATGCACAATGGATACCTAATTTTAGGTGGCCTGTTATAGAATTGTGGGATAGCACACATGCATATACTTGCGCCTGTCTCAGAGCAGCTGCAAATCTATGCGAAAGTATTTGCGTGCTACTCAGGCTAGTTCTGAGAGTCTCTTTTATAAAGACACAGATTTAAAACAGACAAAGTAGGTTAAGTTTTTGGAAATTTTATAGATGGATGACATAGAAACATAGAAATAGACGGCAGATAAGGGCCACGGCCCATCCAGTCTGCCCACCCTAATGTCCCTCCCCTACCTTTGCCCTGTTATAGGATTATTTCCTGTTCCCCGCCCTCCACCCCACATTCACATACTTTATAAGTGTGTATGTGTGTAAAACAACAGAAGAAATAGAACAAAATCTCTCTGTAAACAAGAAGCCAGCAATAGATGAAATGGAACAGACAGCAGACCAATGGAAACAATCACCAGTCAGGGTTTACAATTGCGTTTACTCTACATTTTAGCTGACATTTGTATCACATGACCTTCAATACATTCATCTCTTTGTACAGTACTCCTCTGAAATTCGCGGGGGTTCTGTTCCAGGAACCCCCATGAATTTAAAAAAAACCGCAAATGTGGTTTTTCGCCTGTCAAAAGGCAGGGGAGGCAGGAGAGGGCAACTGGAGAGGCAGGAGAGGGCAGCTGGAGCGCCGGCGGGTAAAGAAAATCACTCGTGGTCTGCTCCGACTGCCTCTTCTGCTTTGACACGCAGCTCCTGATTGGTGTAGCCCGATTTTACTACAGGAAGAGGCGGTTGGAACAGACCGCGAATGAGTGAGTCCGCGATTCGCAAACCACGAATTCAAGGGGGAATACTGTATTGATACATCAGAAATTTGACTCCTGATGCAGGCCAGAAGGCCGAAACACCACTTGTGTCAAGTCATAAGAACATAAGAAGTTGCCTCCACTGGGTCAGACCGAGGTCCATCTCGCCCAGCAGTCCGCTCCCGCTGCGGCCCATCAGGTCTGCGACCTATGAAGTGGTTTCTGACCACTTCTATAACCTACCTCAAGTTCTATCTGTACCCCTCTATCCCTTTATCCTCCAGGAACCTATCCAAACCCTTCTTGAATCCCTGTACAGAGTTCTGGCCTATCACTTCCTCCGGAAGCGCGTTCCATGTGTCTACCACCCTCTGCGTAAAAATGAATTTTCTAGCATTTGTTCTAAACCTGTCCCCTTTCAATTTCTCCGAGTGACCCCTAGTGCTTGTGGCTCCTCTCAGTTTGAAGAATCTGTCCTTATTTACTCTCTCTATGCCCTTAAGGATTTTGAAGGTTTCTATCATGTCCCCTTTTATCATACCAATAAAGCCTGACTGGTGATTGTTTCCATTGGTTTGCTCTCTGCTCCATCTCTTCTGTTGCTGTGTGTAAAACAAGGTAGGAAAACTGTGCATATTAAACAGTTTGTCGAGATGTATGGAGGCACTTTCTGTGATGTAGTGTTCAAAGAGGAAGCATGTGCATGTTTTTTTGGAAAAATTATGTAACTTACGCACACACCTGCCACACAGGCTAGGTGGTCTGTTATTTACCCTCCCTGTACAGTTATCTTCCACAAGTTAAAATATAGTTTCCATGGCTCCATTAAATGCTCCCACAATATTGTAATCAGCTCAAAGATAATTCATAAATATAAACCTAACTGTATTAATAACTTTACTGATCTGCCTGTACTAGCAATTCTATCAAATGTCCGTGTCAAACTGTCCATTGTAACTTCCTGGGTAACTGACCCGACCTCATGTAATGTAATCTGACTTTGAACTGAATAGGTAAAGGCGGAATAGAAAACCTGTTTATCTTAACGTAAAGAGACCATTTTATTAAGCTGCAATAAAAAGTGGCCAGTGCTATTATTAGCTATATAGTAACATAGTAAATGAAGGCAGATAAAGACCTGAATGCGAACTGAGGCAGTGGCATTATGAGGAGAGGAGGCACATGGGGCAGTGGTGCTCCCCTGTGCCATCATCTCCAGCTCCCCCGCTCCTTTCCCACCCCCATGCCATACTTGTGACCTCCTTTCCCCTGGACCTCTTTAAATCTTTGCCAGCGCGAGCAGCTTCTCCGGCCTGCTGCTTATGCTAGCATTGGTTTTCCCTCTGACATCACTTCCTGGTTCCATGACCCAGAAGTAGTTTTAGTGGGGAGCCAGGCTGGCGCGAGCAGCAGGCCTAAGAAGTTGGTCACACTGGCAAAGATTTAAAGAGGTATGGGGTGGGGGGAAGGAAGGGAGCAAGCATGAGGTGGGGGTGGGGGGAGAGAGTGACGGCGCCTCCACCAAGATGGCACCCACCAAGATGGCACCAAATTAGAATGTGGCCATTAGCGCGTAAACCTTTACTAACCCCTATTTTCTAGGCGGTAAAGGCTTCTGCGCTTATTGGTTAGTGCACAGCGATGCAGCTACATTAACCAATCAGCATTGGGTGTGCCTACTCTCCACCTCCAAATACTCCCACACACTAAGAAATACAATCTATTTTTTAGCCCATGGGAAGCATGTGCAGATACCAAAACTGCTGTGCGATGCATGAGCACATCCTTTGGTAAGCAGGTATTAGTGCTTACCGCCGCATAATGAAAGGACCCAAATGTTCGCTAAGCAACATACCTATCTAATAGTCAAGCCACTGATCCCCCAACCAAACACTTCACCTTCCCCATCCAAAATGGATCTGATCTATTTCAAGTGGTTTTTCCAAGCCAAATCAAACTTAGGAGACCTCAACAATTTGGCAACCAAACTGAAGACCTTATAACATATATCCAGAGGTTATACATTCTCACGTGACCAATGAAGTGACACAGAGCACATTAGAATATGGTCCACAAGATGCATTTTCTCACACTTTTCCTTTCTTTACTAAGGGATCCTTTTATCAAGCTGTGGTAGGGGTTTAACGCGCGTAATACCGCGCATTAAACCGCCTGCCGCACTAGCCACTAATGCCTGCATTGAGCAGGCATTAGTTTTTTAGCCGGCCACGGGGGTTAGCACGTGATGAAATGTCCGACGCGCTAACCCTGGTAGCGCAGCTTGATAAAAGGACCCCTAAATGTAAACTTTTGTAAATTCCTGGAAAATAAGAAGTTAATAACAAAAACTTGATTTTGATGATCCCTGCAAATTTATATTAATTTGAGCTTTACTGAAGCTCACTTTGCATTGGTAGGATCTAAGACTAGTCCTACCAAGCAAACAATGTGCTGTATAATCTGTATCCACAGGCACGTTTCACATTTCTTGGGTTACCTGGTATGATTTCCATCATATTTTACTTTTAAAATTTATATACATTTTTTCTTATTATTTTAATAGAAATGGGGCAACCTCACCAGGTTTGTATGTCTTATGATATTAAAACAAGGTGAAAATAAAATGCCCAACCAGCCAAATTAATTTTACTTGACTTATTATGTCAATAATTAGATGCTGAGACAAGTTTAAGACCAGCTATCTTTTACAAAATTATTCAATTCGCTGTACCTTTAGTGCAACTTAAGGTAACGTTCTTTCTGAAGAATGCATATAATTAAAGCCTCAATGCAATTAACAATTACGCTCACATTAATATAAAAGTTCAGCTGAAAATAAATTGAACAAAAAGAGGATGTTAAGTATTAATTCAGTCCACCATTACCTTTACAGTTGTGCAGCATTATATAATGTTACAAATATCTTACCTGGTCCAAGACTGCAGTAGTCAAAGTAAAAAGAAAAAAAAAATCCAGCCACATAGGCAGTTGGAGAAATCAAGGAAATCCAATTCCGAAAGATCAAGGAGTGCCTAGATCAGAACCAAAAACTTTCAGGTGTGTGCCATTCCTCGGAAGAAAACTCATTCATGCATCCATAGATCCACTCCAGCATGCTGAAGCCAAAGCTCCAGACCCTCTTTTTCCACAGGATTTTGCTGTAGCATTTTCTTCCCCGGTATCACTTTACCACACGTTTTCTTTTTCTCAAAGAACAGAGATCATTAGCAAATAGGCAGAAGTTGGAGGGAGGAGCAGATTGTTTCAGAAGCTCATTGCCACCACCTTGAGGCTGATCAGAGAAGAGAAAAAAAACATTCTAATTAGTATATCGAATGTTAGCAAAAAAATTAAAGGAAAATCCTTTTTTTAAAAAATTGCACTGATTTATATTTGTAACCAGCTTTGAGCATTATTTAGATCAGTGCAGAATGGGAATAATATTGTTCATATATACAGGTAAATAACAGGTTGCATAATAATGGAGATGTTTGTTTTCAAAGCTATCAAGAGTTGTAAAGGAAAAGGGTGAGATGTTTGCAAATGAGTGAGAAAATTCATGATATCAGTTCAGGTACAGTGTTGTGGAATACTTTACCTCTTGAAGTAAAGACTGCGTTAACTCCTTAGCGGGTCCCCCTAGTCCGTTGAAGATTAAGTCATGAGTGGCATCTCCCTGTGTTGGTTCCGTGACCAGCTGTTCCATGAAACAGTCCCTCGTGACTTCCATGAATTTGGTCTCCCTCGTACAGTTTGAGTGCCCGATGCTCCAGTCTATTCCCGGGTAGTTGAAGTCCCCCATCACCACCATGCTTCCGCTTTTGCATAACTGCCTCAGTTCGGCCTCCAGGTCCTGGTCGATTTCTTCCGATTGTCCAGGTGGGCGATAGTACAGACCCAATTTTATGTCTGTTCCTGCTCCTCCTGGTAGTTTAACCCATAATGATTCCAAGTCGTCCGCCCTTACTGTTGTTTCCATCCTGGTTGAAGGTATGGAATCTTTTATATATAGCGCTATTCCTCCACCCTTTTTGTGTGACCTATCTCTCCTGTAGAGTTTGAACCCTGGTAAGGCCACATCCCATTTATTGTCTTCAGTCCACCACGTTTCTGTGACTCCGATTATGTCTAGTTAATGAAGATGATCGAAGATTTTAAGAAATTACTGAAGACAGAGTTATTTAGACGTGACCTTTTTTCATGATTTCTGTATTTTGATCAGCGTGATTAGCATGCAGTTGAATTGTAGTTTTGTTGTATGTGAAATATTTTTGTTGTTTGTATTTTAATTATGAATATGTAATTATGTTACTTGCACAGAACTAAAGAATGGCACAAGTAATACATTTTAAAATAAATAATTAAGATAAATGGACTGGGAATTGCTAGGCATGTGATATGTTAGTGCACTTTAAGAAATTTGAATTTCCTTTTACTAAGTTGCAATAGAGGTTTCTACCACGGCCTGGAGTGCTAAATGCTCTGACACTCATAGGAATTCTGTGAGTGTTGGAGCTGCGTCAGAGCATTTAACGCTCTGGGCCATGGTAAAAGCCTCTACCACGGCCTAGTAAAACCCAGTGTTGGTGTGCACAAAATTGATTTAACCCATGCTAACCTATGAATTAAATCAGATATAATCTGCATGTTAAAAAAAGTTGTGACGTGTTAACATTTTCTTAATACAACAAATGCTGAAAGAAAAAGTGAAAATTTAAGATAAAAAATATTTCCCAAAAACAAGCTGAAAATTTTCTGCTTGTGCACAAGAGAACAAAATTTGGTAATGTGTGAAGAAGCTAAACTCTTTGTGTGTTTGCTACTAGAGAATGACATGGGGACACATTTGTCTTTGTCCCCTCAGGAATTCAATTTATCTGTCCCGTCCCCACGAATTTTGTCGCTGCCCCTGCCCCATTCCTATAAGCTGTGACTTAACCGCACAAGCCTCGAACACTTATGATTTTAAAGTTTAGATGAGGATGTAGCTTGCAGGAATGGGGCAGGGACAGGAAAAGAACTGACAGTGACTGGACAGGAAAATGAGTTCCTGCGGGGATAGGGAAAAATTTGTCCCCATGTCATTCTCTATTTGCTATCATGTATGTGATCATCTCAGTTTCAGAAATCTTAGCATCTTGAGTTGTAATCATGTTCCTTTATAGCGTCCTATCAATATTACTACTGCTACTACCAAGCATATGCAGCATTTATACAGTCTCTGCTTCATAGAGCTTACAATATGCGAAGGGTGGCTGAAAAGTTCTCAGCCCAACCATCAAAGTTGGCGCAGTCTCTAATGAGGACTATACACTTAGTCCAGTGATTTTCCACTTTTTTTGTTCTGTATATCCCTCGATGGAGACTGCCCCAACTTTGTTGGTTGAGCTAACTTTTCAGCTGCCCCTCGCATTTAAGGAATGGAAAGGGGGATGGGATTCCCACAATCAAAGTGGTTTATATATTATACACAGCAGTGGTCTCAAATTCAAACACTTTGCAGGGCCACATTATGGATTTGTAGGTACATGGAGGGCCTCAGAAAAAATAGTTAATGTCTTAAAGAAATAACAATTTTGTATGAATAAAACTCTTTATCTATATATATAAAATCGGAGGTATGTATGTGTGTGTGTATGTGCCGCGATCACGCAAAAACGGCTTGACCGATTTGAACGAAACTTGGTATGCAGATCCCTCACTACCTGGGATGATATGTTCTGGGGGTCTCGCGGCCCACCTGCACACGTGGGCGGAGCTACAAACATAAAATCAGATTTCACCCATTCATGTCAATGGAAAAAATGTAAAAAGCTGCCATTCTCACAGTAATTCAAAAACGGCTTGACCGATTTGAACAAAAATTGGTATGCAGATCCCTCACTACCTGTGGTGATATGTTCTGGGGGTCTCGCGGCCCACCTGCACACGTGGGCGGAGCTACAAACAGAAAATCGGATTTCACCCATTCATGTCAATGGAAAAAATGTAAAACGCTGCCATTCTCACAGTAATTCAAAAACGGCTTGACCGATTTGAACGAAACTTGGTATGCAGATCCCTCACTACCTGGGGTGATATGTTCTGGGTGTCTCCTGGCCCCCCTGCACACGTGGGCGGAGCTACAAACTGAAAATCAGATTTCACCCATTCATGTCAATGGAAAAAATGTAAAAAGCTGCCATTCTCACTGTGACCAATTTGGACGAAACTTGGTATGCAGATCCCTCACTACCTGGGGTGATATGTTCTGGGGGTCTCGCGGCCCACCTGCACACGTGGGAGGAGCTACAAACAGAAAATCAGATTTCACCCATTCATGTCAATGGAAAAAATGTAAAAAGCTGCCATTCTCACAGTAATTCACAAACGGCTTGACCGATTTGAACGAAACTTGGTATGCAGATCCCTCACTACCTGGGGTGATATGTTCTGGGGGTCTCACGGCCCACAACTCTATTTTGCTTGTTCAAGGGTGGGTTCACCCAAGAATTTATATGTTCTTGCTCCAGGAGGTGAAACTAAAATTGTTGTTTATAATCACGTTTTGCGTTAGTTGTATTGTATTCATTTTGTCAAATATTTCACTTTATAATTTGAATATTGTACTTTTTATTAAGCTGTAAAAAAATACTTTCATTCACCACTATAAAGTATCTTTATTTGAATCCATTTACAGTGTTATTGCTATAATTAAATACCCGTGCAACGCCGGGGCATCAGCTAGTAGTTTATAAATCTTTCCTTTTGGCTAAGTCTTAATAATAATATTGTAATTTGTAGCTAAAGCGTCATATGATCAAGAAACTGTTTTATTTTACTTTTGTGATTGTGATAAACATACCGAGGGCCTCAAAATAGTACCTGGTGGGCCACATGTGGCCCCCGGGCCACGGGTTTGAGACCACTGATATACAGGTACTTAATTTGTACCCTGGGGGAGGGGCTGGTTAAGTGGCTTGTTGGTCTAGGGTAGGGATCGGCAGCCTGTGGCTCACGAGCCACATGCAGCTCTTTGACTATGTGGATGTGGATCTTCTCTGAAAGATAGACACATTCAACTCATTCATGGAGCCACCATCACCGTCGCCTCTGCCAATTATTTTACCTCCTGCATTGAGCTCACTGTAGCTCCCGCACTTCTCTTGCTTCAGTGGGTTAGCAGCAGTGATTCCTACAGTTGCCTGCTGCTAACCCAGAAGCCTCTCCTCTGCCAAGTCCCGCCCTCTTTCAGAAAGACAGAGGGCGGCTTCCAGGTTTGCGGCAGGCGGCTTTAGAAATCGCTGCTGACCCGTTAAAGCAAGAAAGAGCATAAAGTCTCATTAAATTTTTTTTAAAAAAATTTTCTGTAAGTACTTGAAGTTTTGTTTTTGTGTTTAATGCATATACACTTCCCCCTCCCTATTCATGGTTTCAATTATCCATGTTTTTTTACCCAGGCCCCCCCCCCTGAGAATAGCTCATTGAAATCGAAAAAAAATGGCCCCGGAACTTGGCGGGAGGTAATTAGAGGCGGTGGTGGGGGGGGGAGGAAGGATGATCGGAAGCAGAGGGAGGTGATCAGAGGCGGCGGGGAGGGGATCAGAGGCAGAAGGGGTGATCAGAGGCAGAGAGGGGGTGATCAGAGGCAGAGGGGGGTTGATTGGAGGTGGCGTGGGGGCAATCAGAGCTGGCGTGGAGGCGATCGAAGCATGAACCTTACCTAATGGTCTAGCGGTGACGTGGGGCAGGAGTGTAGAAAGATTGCTCCTGCTTCACATCACCGGTAGACCACCAGGTAAGGTCCGTGGGTGGGTCAGAGCCGGCCAAAAGTTATTCGTGATTTTTCCCTATTCGCGGGACGGCTCTGCCTCTAACCCCCGCGAATAGGGAGGGAGCAGTGTACTGTATACTGTATACTCATATCGCATTAAAAATCATATCTCAAACCTTCTTCTCTACCCACTGAGGCTCTTTGTAAATCTTGAGCCAAACATTTAGGATAAAATGGCTCTTTGCTTTAAAAAGGTTGCTGACCCCTGATCTAGGATATGCTTTGGCTATGAGAAGTCCTAGGTTCAATTCCCAGATGAGTTCTGTCCTTTCCTATCTGTGCCCAGGAGAGAAGCAGAAAAGGTTTGCTCTGGTCAAGTTTTTTTTCAGACATGTGGGAAGACACCAGTGGCGTACCTAGGGTATGTGGCACCCGGGGCCCATCATTTTTTGACACCCCCCCCCCCCCATGTAAAAAATTTTTTTTTTTTTTTTGCAATAACCATGAAATGGAATAAATGGTCAGAATAGAAACAGGCAGTGAAAATTTTCTTTTATTGAACCTCATATATGTAACCATTATTCCAAACATAACAAAACATAAATTATGTCTAAATTGTCATGACATTAGAAGTACATATGGAGTAGTTGCAGGCAGTGGCGTACTTAGGGTATGTGGCACCCAGGGCCCATCATTTTTTGACACCCCCCCCATCTATATGAAAAATATGATTTTTAGTACCAATCTACATATCGCACCACAAGAGTGTACCTAGGAAAAGGCTGCATCTTAAACACTGCAGTGAGCACTAGAACACCAACACATACATTGTAAAACTAAACAAGCCAGATCCCGCACAGTCAATTGGTCCTGTAGTCAATGCCAACTGAAAACTATGTCTTTTTCATACACACAGAACAGAGATACACCCTCGCCCAAAATGGAATAATCACAAACTAAAAATAGAAATATGTAGACAAAAGTTAAACTGATCCGCCAAGAAACCAGACCCTGGATACAATGCAACACCACAAAAAACAGTAACACATGTCCTCTAATACAGTGCAAAATATAAAGACAGTAGATGTAAATTTGAAAAAACTGATACATAACAATCACCACTTTATAAATTAACAAATAAAAATAAAACAAATAATGAGATATAAAAAAATACAATTTTATTGGACTAATCCCCGTAAGCTCGGTCCCCATCCCCGCAAACCACCTGATTCCATCCACACAAGCCTTGAATTGTTTATATTAAAGTATAAAAAGAAACAATATTCTGTACAATTGTCAATTTATAAATCAGCGTCTTCTCCCCACTCTCTTCCCCATTTCCCTTCAGCATCCTCAGCCCACTCTCTCTCCACTTTCCTTCAGCGCACGCACATAAAAACAAGCAAGTAATTTTATATCATTTTCATTCTATTCATTCATAGAAATTAAAGTCTAGATAATGCCAGTCACATAACAAAACATGATTTTACAAAAATAATTCCCTGCAGTCAAGCCTGCAAGGATTATTAGATGTCTTTCAGCAGTTCCCCTCCCTCCCTCCCCCTTACCTTTGTGGCCAAGTCAAAATGATCTACCAACAATAAAATTTTAAAAACACAAAGCACGCTGTACGCAGAGAAAATGTTAATTATCATTTATATTCCGCGGGTTTTCAAAGAGGTCAAGGCAGATGACTTTATGCAATGTCACCTCAGTAACAACTATACAAAAATAGACAAATATTCCCCCTCCCTTTTTACTAAACTGCGATAGCGGTTTTTAGCGTAGGGAGCTGCGCTGAATGCCCCACGCTGCTCTCGACGCTCATAGGCTCCCTGCGCTAAAAAACTCTATTGCGGTTTAGTAAAAGGGGGCCATAGTGCAAAATATAGACAGCAGATATAAATTTTCAAAACGGACACATTTTGATCACTAAGTTGAAAATAAAATCATTTTTCCTACTTTTTTGTCTGGTGATTTCATGAGTCTCTGGTCCTTCTTCTGATCCTTCTTCTTTCTCTCTCCCCCTGGCTCCCCTCTTTATTTCTGCCTTTCTTTCTCTCTCCTCCTGGCCCCCCTCTTTCTTTCTGCCTTTCTTTCTCTCCCCCTTGACCCCCTCTTTATTTCTGCCTTTCTTTCTCTCCCCTTGGTCCCCCTCTTTCTTTCTGCCTTTCTTTCTCTCTCCCCCTGGCCCTCCTCTTTCTTTCTGCCTTTCTTTCTCTCCCCCTTGACCCCCTCTTTATTTCTGCCTTTCTTTCTCTCCCCTTGGTCCCCCTCTTTATTTCTGCCTTTCTTTCTCTCCCCTTGGTCCCCCTCTTTCTTTCTGCCTTTCTTTCTCTCTCCCCCTGGCCCCCCCTCTTTATTTTTTCCTTTCTTTCTCTCTCCCCCTAGCCTGCACAAAGCCATCGTGCCGATTTCTCCACTTCCACGATTCTTTCCCTACCCTCACCCCCAAGCCAGCAGCCGATTTCTCCCTGCTCCTTCCCCGATGTCCTGATGTCCTGAACTTCATCGGGCAGCAGCAGCAGCATTCACAATTCACTGATGTTGCCCGCTTCAGGCCTTCCTCTCTGTCGGGTCCTGTCTTCATGAAAACTGGAAGTAGGCAGGACCCGGCAGAGAACAAGGCCTGAAGCCGGCAACAGCAGCGAATTGTAAACGCTGCTGCTGCCCGAAGAAGGTAATGGAGCACCGAGGCAGTCCGCTTCTCCCCCCTCCCAGCCGAACCCCCGCTGACCCTCCTATCTCCCCCCCCCCCCGTGAACCTTTCCGACCTTCCCAGCGAGAGCAGCAAACCTCCTTCGCGGCTTTCTCCTCCCTCTGCCGCGTTACTGATGACGTCATCAGTGATGCGGCAGAGGGAGGATAAAGCCGACGCTACTGGAGGGAGGTTTGCTGCTTTCGCTGGGAGGGTCAGAAAGGTTCACTTGGGGGGGGGGAGAGAGATAGGATGGTCAGCGGGGTTTCGGCTGGGAGGGGGGAGAAGCGGTCTGCCTTGGTGCTCCAAGGCCTGGCGCCATTACCTTTTTCGATAATGGCGCCGATGCTGCTTTCGCTGGGAGGGTAGGAGCGCGATAGGGACCGGGCCAGCTGTGCACCCCCCCTAAGGCGGCACCCGGGATGGACCTCCCCCTCGCCCCCCTTGGTAGCTACTGCCCTGGGGAAACAGCCTGCAACAAGATCGCGCGATGCCAGAGATCTTTGCCTGCTTCGGCTGTTTCCTCCGCCGCGGTCCCGCCCCTCCTCTGACATCAGAGGAGGGGCAGGACCGTGGCGGAGGAAACAGTCGAAGCAGGCAAAGATCTCTGGCATCGCGATCTTGCTGCAGGCTGTTTCCAGACGCGACACCCGGCGCAGGGGGGGGTAACTGGACCGGACCGGGAGCACCCCCTCAGGGCTTGGTACCCGGGGCGGACCGCCCCCCCGCCCCCCCCCCTTGGTACGCCACTGGAAGACACTGCTTGCCCTGGGTTGGTAGCACAGAATATTGCTACTCTTTGGATTTCTACCAGGTACTTGTGACTTAGATTGGCCACTGTGGAAACAGGATACTGGGCTAGAAGGACCATTGGTCTGACCTAGTATGGCTACCCTTATGTTCTTATGACTTGCCCAGAGTCACAAGGATCTGCAGTGGGAACTGAACTCACTTCCCCTGTGACAAATGAGAAATTTTAGGAGAATGTATTATAGACACATGGTCAAATTATAAAAGCAGCTTCAAAAAGATGAACTTTTAGCATGGATTTCATGATTATACATACTTTTATGAGGTCATCAGTGCAATGGCCTAGCTGGAAAAAAATGGTATTACCCAGCTACTATCTGCGATTTATTATCTTGTGATGCTGGCGGTTTATTCTTGTCCCCCTAATATTCAACCGGTGGCAGTCAGCATTTTTGTAAATGCTTACCTTCACTAGCTCAATTAGCCCACAGTATTCAGTGCCAGGCCCTGTCTAGGCACCGGTACTGAATATCGGGAGCTAAGTGTGAGCGGGCGGGCTGCCAGAAGTTATGCCACCACACCGTGATGTGCAAATCCCCCCCCTCCCCATCCCTCCCCTGAATGAATCCCCCATCCTCTCCCCTCTCTTGATGTCAAGATAGGACCTTGGGCCTGCCTGTGTATCATGGCCTCTCTCACTCCTGTCCCCTCTCAGCTGCTATCCAAAATGGCTGCCATGACATCTCGCGGCAGTTCATGGTACTTCCTTTTGCATGTCCTAAACCTGGCTGCTTAGTTATGTGGGTGCTGGCACTGAATATTTATTTATTTAGTTCGATTTCTATCCCGTCCTCCCGTGAACTCAGAATGGGTTACAAAAGCACATTCACAGTAGAATATCCCATCACCCACATAACCTGAGG
The DNA here is from genome assembly GCF_902459505.1 of Geotrypetes seraphini. Classification (NCBI taxonomy): domain Eukaryota; kingdom Metazoa; phylum Chordata; class Amphibia; order Gymnophiona; family Dermophiidae; genus Geotrypetes; species Geotrypetes seraphini. The sequence goes on from NC_047089.1 coordinate 155,418,794, forward strand.
CTTTACTCTCTAGTTATGTGCCACTGAATATCCTCTTTCAGGTGGCCGGAAGTAATTTAAGCGGACAAGAGAGCTTCTTGCCCATTTAAATCACTCTGAATACCCGCCCTTATGTGTTTTACCAAGGTAACATTCCTCTTCACATTCCCTGTTTGGATCATATGTATATACTACGTTAACAGAGGACAATGAAAAAGATCCCATTATGCTGAACATCACTCCTATGTGGACAATCTAGTGGGCTAATATAGCAGATGTACTGTTCAATTACACAATAAAAACACTCGTTCCTGTACAGTAGCTTTAAAGCTCCACGTGCATCATAAGGTCTTTTGGTGTAATTGCAGCCTAGAGAGGTGTAAGCAAATGTTTGGCACCGAGTTGAAGGGATTTTCCAGCGAATGATTCTGTGCCTTCTTCAAACCTGATCTGCTTTCTTCATCTTAATATATGCCGATAGAACATGTTTGAGGGCAGAGAAGAAAACCTTTCTTTTTGATGTTCATGAACTGGAGGTGAGTGCATTACTCAGCATGAATGGCAGAGCTAAGTATAAGCTTTACTGAGCTGTATTTAGAAATGCAAACTGTCTCCCCCCCTCCCCCTTCACCACCGGTATAACACTTTTACAGGGGCACTAATGCCACACCAAATCATTGGCATGGAAAAGCGTTCTAAAATATGCAAGGTGTCAAAATGGGGCCGAAATGGCAGATCTACATGAAAACATACATGCCCTTTTATAGAATAGCACCTAAAGTGTTTCCATGTGGATCTGCAAAGGGGGTTTGGCAATGGGAGGGGCATAGGCATACTTTACTCACAAGAATAAGCTATAAAACTGTCTGTCCTTTGTGTGAGGAATATGACCTACAGAATACAGCCTGTACAGGCCCGCCCAGTTCACCCCGTTCCAACTGCGTCACGCCTCATTCTGCCCCCTAGCACTGCCACCAGATGGCATCTGTGCATGCACGGGCACAATGCGTGACATCACCGCATTGCGTCCGTGGATGCCCTCTCCCGACCCGATTTTTACAGGAAGCTTTTTAAAACCCGGACAAAGTGCTAGGTTTTGAAAAGCCGTCCAGACTCCCCGGACATGTCCTCAAAAAGAAAGATATATCCAGGGAAATCCAGATATCTGGTAACCCTAAGCCTGTAAGCACATAAATTTTTCTGCAGTTTTGGAGGTGTTCCTGAGAATAGACCTGGAGCAGCATTTTCACTTACATATATGCTGCTGAATTTTTAAAAGTGCATGTATGTGTGAATTTTATCTCAAAAAATTATGCACACCAGACAAGTGTAATCACGTGCACTGAATATCCTGGGGTAATTTTCAAAGCAAAAGCATTTGTGTAGTTTCCTTTGAAAAATCAGAAGAGTCTACAGAGCAAAAATAAATACATGTTTTTCACTTAGGGCCAGGTTCTCTAAGGGGCACCTAACTTAGGGCAGGATTCACTAAACCTCTAAACAGTGCACGATCCGTTTCCTATTGCATGCTGGCCGACTGATTCAGTAAAGGCCTGCATTCAAATGAAGGCGATCGTTAGCACGCCCGCTACCCACGGCCAGAGCGATCCCCGCTCATGCGCACACCCTGACAGTAATGACAGGAGAAGCAGCCTCCTGTCACTGCTGTCAGGGCTCAGCCCAGCCCAGATCTCTCTTGCCTGCTCCCGGACTCTCCTGCTCTCTGCCGCCGTTCCCTGCAGTGCAGGCCTGTGGTTTTAAAGCAGGCCTGCACTGCAGAGAACGGCAGCAGAGAGCAGGAGAATACGGGAGCAGGCAAGAGAGATCTGCCCGACACCCTCCCCAAGCCCTGATCTCTCCTGTCTGCCCTGCTCTACCATGCCTGCCTCCCCCCAGAGAAAAAAACAGGAGGGATACCAACTCCCTCCTGCCATCGGCATTTAAAAAAAAAAAAAAAAGCTGCATACATGCAGCATGGCCCTCTACCCCCCTCCCCCCCCGATCGGCATAGCCCTCACCCTCTTCCCTCGCCATCCGGCACGGCCCACCCCCAACACCAAAATTGGGAGCAGGAGGGATGCTCGGTCCCTCCTACTCCTAGGCCTCCCACCCCCCGGCCCATCCCTGGTCAGGCCAGGCGGTCTGGCCCGACCCACCCACCCCGGTACCTGTAAAATTGTTTGGAGCAGGAGGGGTGCCCGGCCCCTCCTGTTCCTTGGGCAAGGCTCCCCAACATCTTCGGAAGCAGGAGGGGTGCCGGGACCCTCCTCCTGCTCCTACACACTGGCAAAATCTTCGGGAGCAGGAGCAAACTCCTCCTGCTCCTACTCTGCTCCGCTGCCGCCCAATAGCGGCCATAGGCCCCGCCCCAGCGCATCATCTGAATAGAAAAATCTTAGTGATAAGTACAGCCTGCCTTTCTTATGCTTTCAGGTGGACTTCCTGGGACACCAGGCTGCGCAGTGGTACAAATTGATATCTGGATTTACGATTAAAAAACCAAAGAATGGCCTTTGGGATATTTGGAGCATTGAAATTAAGCATCAAATTAATGCATCTCAATGGCCACGAATTTGGTCTTGGAGGATGAGATGTACAGTGTCTGCATCTATGAGGCAAACTTGGTTTTTTCTGTTGCATAGAGCATTCTGGACCCCGGTGCATTTACAAAAATTAGATCGCTCTAAGTCTAATAGATGCTGGCATTGTCATCTTGAAGCTGGCACATTGGATCATTTATTGTTCTTTTGGAAATCTATTTGGAGTCAAATTAATAATTTACTTGAGAATCCGGTAGCACTTTCATATGATACGATATTATTTGGCACATCAATGAGGAAAAAGAGTAAATTATCCTCTAAAAACAACACGTTATTACTCATAATGACAGGAGCTGCTATTCAACAAATTACTAAAAATTGGAAAAATTATGATAACTTAAACTATAATTTCTGGTGAAATTCATTGTGCCAAATCTTTAAAATGGAGAAAATCTTAGCTATTCAACAGGGACACTATAATAAATTTGTTGATGTTTGGGAGCCATTAGCAAATTATTGTAAGGATTGATTATATATAGTAAAAATGATTTCTAACTGGGATTCTGAAAAGTCTGAGTCCACCCCTGCCTCAGACATCTTATCCAGGTGCTGTGCTAAAAGCACCTATTCCAAAACACATGGCCAGACAGAGGCAGCTAAGGCGAATACACAAAAGCATGGACCCCTGCCGTGACCACTGTCTGCCAGAAAATCCCATCATGACATCACCGAAATAAAGACTGCCCTGCTCTGTGATACACTACTGTATGATTGGATGGAGACAGCCTCTGCATTTTGATGCATCCTGGGAATCCTTCCCACATCTATAAAGCATGGATACCATGTGGGGGCCCACCCTCTTTCCTTCCTCACTGTTGTCATCTTCCTTCGGACCAGTGCTGGACCAAGCTGCAGCCCCTGCAGACATGTGCTCGGCCTTCTAAGGACTTTTTTGACCCACATGTGTGAGTAATCTTAAAGAAACGTTGTCTGTGTAACATAAGAACATAAGAAGCACCATCTCCGGAACAGACCCTAGGTCTATCAAGTCCGGCGATTCGCACACGCGGAGGCCCCGCATAGTTTTGGTCCCCATATCGCTCTAAGCTTCTCGTAAAGAGAAGTGCATCTAGCTTACCCTTACCCATGGTCACTTCATGCCACTCATAAGGAGATATACATCTAACTTACCCTTAAATCCTAGAACGGTGGATTCCGCAATTACCTCTTCTGGGAGAGCATTCCAGGTGTCCACCACTCATTGTGTGAAGCAGAACTTCCTGATATTTGTCTTGAACTTGTCCCCCCTTAGCTTCAGCCCATGTCCTCTTGTCCGTGCCACATTGGACATTGTAAATAACGTTTTTTCCTGCTCTATTTTGTCAATTCCTTTCAGTATTTTGAATGTCTCGATCATATCCCCTCGTAGTCTGTTAATTCTTGCTTAAAGGTCCCATCTGTAACAACTGCCTACCTGCTGGATTAAATTTTCTGTTTGCTTATATATTTTCTGTGTCTTAGGGCTCCTTTTACGAAGGTGCGCTAGTGTTTTTAGCGTGCGCTACAATGCCTTGTGCGCTAACCCCGCACTACATGGAAAATACTAATGCCAGTTCTATGGAGGCATTAGCGTCTAGCGTGCATGGCATTGTAGCGCACACTAAGTGCGCGCTATAACCGCTAGCGCACCTTCATAAAAGGAGCCCTTAGCCTTGATTAAGTAATTGTTATTACAGAGCTGTTTTAATCAAGTGAGCTAACTCCCCCCCCACCAATTAATAGATTTTTATAAAATATATTCCTCTCTATGAGAGTGATATATTTTATTGGTGGAGATAATTTTTATAACATATTTTAATAACGAGAACATGGATAGTAATTATAATGTAATACTATAATTAAAAAAATGAGTACATAGTAAAAGAGCATTAAAAAATAACTATAATATTATCATTTCGTTGAGGCTGTAGTTAAACTATTTAAAAATTGCGAGAGCAACAGAGTTTTCAAGGCTATACGAAATAATTGCAGCTGGCCTAAGAGCCTAATGGAGTCAGAAAGTTCATTCCAGATCTCTACAAACTTGAAAACAAAAGAGCGACTGAACTTCCCAGCAGATTTAATTCTGAGGCCCTCCAAGTACGTACAAATCCAAAATGTGGCCCTGCAAAGGGTTTGAGTTTGAGACCACTGCCTTAAAGGAAGGGAAGGCTAACTTATATCTTTGTGTATTTCTCAAATGGCAAAGTCTAAAGGTATTCCAACATAAGGGTGTCAGCCTAGAGGCCTATGGGAGATTATATCAATCTAACTCTGGCATGGGAAGGCAGATAGACCCTTAGTGCAGGGAAACTGTTTTAAGTTTCCCTGATTGAATCATGACTAGCTAAAAGGTGTTAATGTCTGATTAAGAGGGTGCTTAGGTCCAAGTGCACAGATCAAGAAACAAAGAAGCCAGAGACCTAATCCCATCACCATGCTTGCAGGTATTACACCCTCCTTTGTTAATTAAATTAACCATTGTCTCAAACAGTTTACAAATTCTAAACAGAAAGATACTGGGAGATACAATATTTTCTCTAGTCAGAATAAGATTCCAAGGTATAAAAGCCTGCTCTCTGCTCTATCAATATGTCTCTTTTTCTATGGAGCTATGTGTGTCTCTTTTCCTATCAAGCTATCAGGAGAGGGGTCTTGGCCCTCTCTCTCTCTTTCTATCTAGCTATCTCTTGGCTCTTGGCTTGGCACTCTAGTTCTCTCTTGAGCTCTCTCTATCTCTCTGTCTATCCTTCTCTTTATCTATGGAACACGAAACATCACCCTATCCCCCTCTCTCTCTCTCTGCCTTTCCCTGAAACTTCACACTCAATTCCTTCTGGACTCTGTAAGGCAGGGGAACTGCTGGGCTCTCTATTTAAGTGTAATGCTCTCTGCTTAATTGTAATGCTTATAAATATTACTTTTCTGTAAGACTATTTCTATAATATATTCTTTATGCAAAAACCTCTGGCTGTGCCTCTGATTCTACTTCCAGGTGAGTCATCGGTGAGGGAACTGAACCTGGGACCTGGTGTTGGTCAGTGCGCATTTCACTTAACCCCTACCACCTAACATTATGGGGGTGCGACCATCCTTACATTTTATTAAACTGACAAAGGGGACAAAAGGATCAAATATTCCATAGAGAAACTTGAAGATTATGCATGCACATTTAAACTGGGTCCTAAATCAAACTGGGAGCCAGCGAAGCTTTTTCAATAGAGGGGAAACATGATCATACTTTTGTTTCCCAAAAATGAGCTCTCTTTCAAGTTTTCAAGTTTTATTAGGATTTGATATACCGCTTATCAAGGTTATCTAAGTGGTTTTACAATCAGGTACTCAAGCATTTTCCCTATCTGTCCCGGTGGGCTCACAATCTATCTAACGTACCTGGGGCTATGGAGGACTGAGTGACTTGCCCAGGGTCACAAGGAGCAGCGCGGGGTTTGAACCCACAACCCCAGGGTGCTGAGGCTGTAGATCCAACCACTGCGCCACACACTCCTCCTCTTAAATGCTTTATGTACATTTGTCTTTGTGTATCCCCTTTCTTCAAATTTGTTCTTAAGAGACATAGCCATATCTTGATATTGTTGAGTGGAATCACATATTCATCTATGCCTTACAAATTGAGAGTAAAGGAGACTAGTTTTAACATGCTGGAGATGCATACTGTCAGATAGTAATAAAGTATTCCTCTTAGTAGGTTTAAGGTAAACAGAAGTGTGAAACTGGCCTTCTTCATGAATCAGCACACACTCACTTGGCAAACATTCAAGTTACACATCGCTGTACTGAACAACTGGACTCTCACATTAATTAATCAGATCGAGCCTCAGCCAAACAAGCAGGACTTTCAAGTCCAAGCTGAATAGTAAAAGCCACTGAGGCTTAAAGTCTGATAAGCTCCTCTTGCATTTGGGGGAGCACAGTAAAAACCTCAACCAACAAATTGAGAAAAACCTGCGCTCCTAACTCGAAAGCAGAGATAATAAAGACAGTGCTTAGACCAGAACGGTGAACTGGGCGCAGTTGTAGAATCAAAACAATTCTTAAAAGATCAGTACTTAACTGTGACCACTACGGTGTCTCCCTCTGTCGACTGAAGTTGAAAATGTATGCTGCCAATTTAAAGGGAGCACTTGAAACTGCACTCACGGATGTCGCCAGGAAGCAGTAAAAAGCCACAGTCGGCAAATGGGTCCAGTAGCAATAAACAAAATCACCCCTCCTCTACAAGAGCGGTGCTTTGCAAAAATACGCTGCATCAGGAGAAATTGGCACACATCACTGCAAACAGACAGATCCCAAAAAGTCAACTGAAATTTGTTCATTGTACACTCAAATTTAATAGTAGAATGTTGACCATTAACCATTCTAAGTATGCTATATTTACACCCTCCTAAATAGGTTAACTGTTACAACTAAGCAATCTATATTTACATGCATCCTAAATAGCTCTAGCAATGTGTACTATATTCGTCCTATTTACTCTTGTCCTAGAAAATTCTAGTTGCACTTATCCTAATTTATTGTAGTTCCATTCACAATATCTTTCCAGTAACCATTATGGGTGGAAGAATTGCCGTATCATTTTCTAATTTATACAGAGCATAAAGCTCATTGGATAACTACTTCTCCATTTCCTTTTTCTTTATACATAATCCAGAGCTCTACATGGGAAGACATTAAAACAAACATATTTTAGCTATATAGCTTCCATCACGGGAGAAGAGATTTCCTGAAATAGAAATCAGATCCATAAGAAAGCTCACAAACTTAACAATCCACATTAGGAAACCTAACCCTCAAAAAATCTCTCAAGATAAGTAGGGCCCATAAATCTATATCCCATTCCTTGATCACTCAACAAATGCTTACAGTGTAGGTAGAAAGTACCCTTCTAAAGCCAGGACACTAGGTCACAGTTGTAGAAAAGTCTCCATAAATGAGTTGACAGGATACATCAGGGAACACCCTAATTCTTGTGGCACAAAATAAAGCATCCTTATTCTAAAAATAATCTTTCAGGACTCTATTTTGAACTAAAGGAAACTTGATGAAGTATTTTCCTGTGAATCCTCCAAAAAGTCTATTAAATCAAAATCAGAAGGAACAATTTTATCTAAGCCCCCTTAAGTTTCCTGCATCTGAACTTTCTTCTTTTAGAGATATCACTGAATTAGAAAGAAACAGCAAGTGTTAGCTGTTCCCAAGATCTCCTTGAAATGTTTGTGAAGCAGAATTTCTGAAGATAGAAAATGAATACAGGGAAAATGTAAGAACCTCAGGTTCTTTGACTTTTTCTGGTTTTCAAATTTATAAGATCAAGTTTCTGGCCTCTAGTTTAAAATGAAAAGACATGTAATCCTTAATCCCCAAAGCTAACACAGACTAAGCCCAAGAAACCTGAGATTCAGCAAGCAATCATTCTTGAATCTAAATGTAACATTATATTGTCTAGCTGTGCAAATGTTTCCACCATTTCCTTTGAAAACTCACATTAGTGAGTTACCGAAAGTATATGCTTCCTATCGGTCTTGATACAACATTCCAAATACTCAATGCGCAGCGGCAGCGGCTAAGAAAGCAAATAGAATGTTAGGAATTATAAGGAAAGGAATGGAAAACAGATGAAAATGTTATAATGCCCTTGTATTGCTCTATGTTATGGCCACAACTCAAATACTGTGTGCAGTTTTGGTCGGCATATCTCAAAAAAGATATAGTGGAATTAGAAAAGGTACAGAGAAGGGTGAAGAAAATGATAAAAGGTTTGGGATAACTTCCCTATGAGGAAAGGCTAAAGCGGCATAGGCTCTTCAGTTTGGAGAAGAGACGACTCAGGGGTGATATGACAGAGGTCTATAAAATACTGAGTGGAGTTGAAAGGATAGGTAAGAATCACTTGTTCACTCTTTCCAAAAATACTAGGATTAAGGGGTATGTGATGAAGCTACTAAGTAGTAGATTTAAAACAAACCAGAGAAAATATTTCTTCACACAATGTGTAATTAAACTCTGGAATTCATTGCTGGAAAATATGATGAAATCAGTTAGCTTTGTGGGGTTTATAAAAAGGCTTGGATAATTTCCTAAAAGAGAAGTCCATAGGCCATTATTAAGATGGCTTGGGAAAGTCCACTGCATATTCCTAGGATAAGCAGCATAAAATCTGTTTCACCACTTGGGGATCTAGCTAAGTACTTGGGACCTGGGTTGGTCACTGTTGGAAACAGGATACAGGGCTTGATGGACCTTCGGTCTGTATGGCATTAGTAGATGATGGCAGATAAAGACCCAAATAGTCCATCTAGTCTGCCCAACCTGATTCAATCTAAAAATATGTTGAGTTAGGGTTTTTTTTCCTTCTTCTCCTTAGCTATTTCTGGGCAAGGATCTAAAGCTTTTCCCGGTACTGTTCTTAGGTTCCAACTACTGAAGTCTATGTCAAAGCTCATTCCAGTCCATGTACACCCTCCCAGCCATTCTCCTTCCATGCCCCTCCTTAGTTACCGCTCCTAACAAAACCCCCCCCAATTCTATAAAGTGCACCTAAAGTTAGGTGTCTATATCGTTGTACCTGGCCAATGTAGGTGCCTAAATTAATTGAGTAATAGGACAAATTGGCATCAATAATTTGCACTCAACACCTATTAATTAGCATTAATTAAAGTTCATTGAAAGTTAGGCTAATATGGTGTGTGTGATTCTACAACAGTTAGGCGCCTAGTGTAAAGTGCATAGTTAAAAGTGGTGTGGTTAGGGGTGGACCACGGGTGTGTTTTTGAGTTAGGAGCATTGGGGCCCTGATTCTGTATAGGACGCCCAGGAGAGGTGTCCTATACAGAATCGGTCCTACACTAAACCCCGATTCTGTAACCGGCGTCCATGGTACAGATGCCGGTTAGAGAATCGGGTTAAATTAGACGAGGCCGCTATACTTATGGCAGCAAGGGATCTCCCTGCTGCAATAAGTATAGCGGCCGCGGCCACCTGTCCCATCGCCGGCAGGAGGATGCCCAAACCTCCTGCCGGACCCCCCATGGGACCCCCCTCCCCCTCAAACTGGTAATCGCCGGCAGGAGGATGCCCAATTCTCCTGCTGGAAAGCCCAATGACCCGATGACCTCTCCCCCCAAACTAACCTCCCTCCCCCACCTAACATTTAAATGTTGGTCGGCTGGACGGGTCTTGCTGCCGTCCAGCCGACAGGCCCGCCTCGTGGAAATGAGACTGGCCCGCCCCTTCCCGGCCCATCCCCGCTAAATCTAAGGCCTGATTGGCCCAGGCTCTAGAAGCCTGGACCAATCAGGCCTTAGGCATAGCGGGCCGCCCATCCCCACTAATCCTAAGGCCTGATTGGCCCAGGCTAGGCACGCCTACAGCTGCCTAAAATCGGGACGCACTTTGTAGAATCAGGGCCAGTCTAACTTAGGTGCAGGTATTTAGGTCACGAGAACCTTAGCATAAATAGGGTGCACCTAAATGTTAGAATGCTTAGGCCCAGATTCTCAAAATGGCGCTGTTCGGAAGACACCAGTAGGTGCCCAAATGGCACCTAAGTTATGTGTTTTAATTGGTCATTAATGGTGCGGTAATTGACCATTCTGTTAAAAACCAATTCAAAACTAATTAAGAAAAAAATTATGCACCATGAGGCGCCTGCAAAAAAGGCACCTGAATCACGTCTATGCAGACACATATTAGCACTGAATATCAAAAGAGGCATGGTTATGAGCAGGATTGACTTTCAGCACTATTAAGAGTGATTCTATGTCGAAGATAGGCCGAAAATGTAGGCCTGTAAAACCCTGGCCTACATTCCTGAACCTATCTTTGATGCTGGCCACGATTCTCAAAACGTCATTGTAATTTGAGTGATGTGTAACCAGCACCATTTTTTCAGGCGCCAGCCAATTCCGGCACCATTCTGAGAATCTAGGTCTTAGTGATGCCTAAGCAAGCTTAGGCAGCCTTAAGCGTGATTCTATAATGGCACCTAACTTTTATAGAACTGCACATAGCGTCGCACTAGTTGGTACTGTATTTTAAGGCAATGTATAGAATCAGGCCCAAGATGCCATTAACATGTAAATTAGCACATGCTAACTACAAAATTGTGGGGCAGCAGTTAATGTGTGTCAGTTTGTTCATTAAATGGCTCGGCGTTAGGTTTTTGCAGGCTGAACACCTTTATAGAAGAGTGGATAGCGCCAATTCCTGTGCCTAAATTTGGTGCTAGGACTTATCCTTGCTGAAACTAGAAGTAATTCCTGGCGCCCAATTTGGGCATACATCCCTAGTATTCTATAACTCTGCATGCAAATTTTTGGAACACCCCTTACTTGTGATAAAAGGTAGGACACTTTGCTATCATTAAAGGTAATAGAAACTTGGACTAAAATACACCATCTCAATTCTGAAAAACTTACAGCTCCCATGGTTGCACACAGCGGTAATTTGAATCATAGTTTTTCAGAACTGAGATGGTGTATTTTAGTACAAGATTCTGCTGTCTTTAATGGTAACAAAGGCCCTGTTTTACTAAGCCATGGTAGACTCAGGGCACTAACCTCTCTTCTACGAAACCACGCTAGTGGTTTTAGCGCGGGGAGACGCGCTGAATGGCCCACGCTGCTCCTAACGCTCTGTTTTCCCCCTGCAGAAGAACCCCAGGGAGTACCATGGTTCAGCAGCTGCAAGAAGTGTCCACTAAGGCAGTGGTTACCAAACCTGGCCCTGGAAACACCTCAGCCAGTCAGGTTTTCAGGATATCCACAATAAATATTCATGAGAGAGATTTGCATGCAAGGCCTCCATTGCATGAGGATCTTTCTTATGAATATTTATTGTGGATATTCTGAAAGCCTGACTGGCTGAGGTGCTTCCAGGGTCAGGTTTGGGAGCCATCGCATTAAAGATTTGGAAGAAGGGCAGTTAACACAATTAGGCAAAATGAACAGCTAAAGGACATTGCTAAACTCTAGTCAATTTCATTCACTGTCTAAACCAGGGGTGTCAAATGTCGGTCCTCGAGGGCCGCAATCCAGTCGGGTTTCAGGATTTCACGAATGAATATTCATGAGATCTATTAGCATACAGTGAAAGCAGTGCATGCAAACAGATCTCATGCATATTCATTGGGGAAATCCTGAAAACCCTACTGGATTGCGGCCCTCGAGGACCGACATTTGACACCCCTGGTTTAGACAGTGAATGAAATTTGACACCCCTGGTCTAAACTATCCATTGAAGATTTTTCTAAGGGTAAAACCTATAAGAAAAATATGATTTTTCACTTCACCTGTATGAATTAAAATAGATAAAGCCTTTCCATTTAAATAATTAGCTCTACAACCTATCAACTTTTGTATTTTTGTGCTCTAAAGATATTCTAGACAATTAAAACCTGCAGGCACAATAAAAAATTATTCCAAATACATTCTTTCTCCTTATGTCTTACATTTGAAATGTTTTTATCTCATTATACTGCCCATTCCCAACATGATCCTATTTGGAAATTATCTGTTTCAGGGGGGTATAAGATCATAAAGGATAATTGAGAGCAATTATAACCGAGCTGTAATGCAGTTTATGAAGCTGTACTATTCCTGGAGAAAAACCAGGATTGCAGGTCAAATAACCATTTGTGTTGATGCTTTTAAAGGTACCCAAGCTTCCTAATGTTCTAGTTATGCACCTATACATTTCATAAGCATGCTTGTGGCAAATTTATTTCTGCAAATTATCTCTGTCTTTAGCATCTTATGGAGCGCAGAACTGCTACCTTGGTCACTATTCATCATCTTTATGGAGCCTATATTTCTAAACTATTTGTCAGTATTCAGTCAAAGAAAGCCCAAATTGTCCCTGAGAGATTAGGCAGTAAACTAAACCTCATTACTCTTTAGCATTATCACCCAAAGCCAGTGTTTCCCAAACTTTTATCCAGTATAATCTCATATTAACACTTAAAAATTCATATGAATATAAAACAGCAGACATTCACTCCCTTCTCTTTTCTCCTTCAGTTTCTCCCCCCCACCCCTTTTTACTTATCCAAAACATGATGAAAGCACCAGTAGCAATGGTGGTGGTAGCAACAGTAGCAGCCATCAAGAGAGGATTCTGTGTGTCAGTGTGCATTCATAAACCCCAGTACTCTTAATGGATTTCCAGTATACGAGGAATTTCATATGGGAGGGGGCAGGGCTCGTGAATGTTCAGACTGCCCTTGCTACATTTATGTTAAAGGAGGTTTAGAGAGAGGAGGAGCAGCCCTGTCTAAGTGGCACCATTCCTTGATGATGTGACCCCATAAGGCAGGGGTAGGGAACTCCAGTCCTCGAGAGCTGTATTCCAGTCGGGTTTTCAGGATTTCCCCAATGAATATGCATTGAAAGCAGTGCATGCAAATAGATCTCATGCATATTCATTGGGGAAACCCTGAAAACCGGACTGGAATATGGCTCTCGAGGACCGGAGTTCCCTACCCCTGTCCATAAGGAGTTCCAACCCCCCAGTTTTTGGGAATCACTGACTGAAGTCATATTTGAATCAGCAACTTAAGTTGGTCATTTTCAGCAGCCCATAACTGCTTAGTGGCTCAGAAAACATCCAGTTAGTACCTATCTCAAAACCATTTATTTGGGAGGCATTCCAGGGGTGGAGTCCACTCTCAACTGGCCAAGGCAACCATCTAAATAGGACGCATAAAAGTCAGTCCTGTCTTTATGCGATGCACCATAGCTAGTTAAATGCTGGCTATTGCACTTAATATTGGAAGAAATTGGCAGCCCCTAGACCCTATGGAAATTCAGGCATTCCAGATGTTTGCAAAATGTGAAGTTAATATATGTGCATTACATGGATTTCTGTTGGGTTCCGAAAATGTATATATTGAAAAGAATCTTAAATTGATGGATTTTTCAAAAGTACATTATGAGAATATGAGAACTTCTACTATTTCCATCAGAAGAATAACGCTGTGGAACAAATTAACTGGACCGCAAAGAGCTCTATCTGATATTTAGAAGTTTAAAAAATGCTTAAAACAACACTTTTTTATAGAAGCATTCCAATAAAAGATGTTTTTGACCAATGCTGGTGTTAGAATGAGTGCACTGTGAGGATCTGTGAACCCATTGTTTATGTGGAATGATTTGTAATTTAAAAGATGTCTTTTCAAAAGTCACCGAGGTACTAACCTCACCTCCCTAAAACCTGTTTCCCCAGCAAACCTGCCCAACCTTACCTCAGACTCTCTCACCCCAGTCCCTACTCTCTATTGTAATGCCAGATCCGTTAGAAATGTAATGTAATGTAATTTATTTCTTATATACCGCTACATCCGTTAGGTTCTAAGCGGTTTACAGAAAATATACATTAAGATTAGAAATAAGAAAGGTACTTGAAAAATTCCCTTACTGTCCCGAAGGCTCACAATCTAACTAAAGTACCTGGAGGGTAATAGAGAAGTGAAAAGTAGAGTTAGAGGAAAAATAAAAATAAAATAAACATTTTAACAAGACAGCATTGATCTAAATACTTTGGAAGGTAGAAGAGAGGAGAGAAAGGAATAGAAGCAGAAGGGGGAGCCGTTGAACAGTAGAATTCTGGAGAAAATTAAATGATAGAAATAGAACAAAACAAAGACAAAAGGTAAAACAATAGATAAGATTAAAGATAAATCATAAGCTGGAAAGAAAAATAAAATAAAACTTTGTCTTCAATCCACGGTTTCAGCGTCAGTGATGAAGAAATAAGACCCAAATAGTAAAAGACTTACTCCAGGATTTTGATCCAGGTTTTTTGTGCATCACTGAATCATGGATCGAAAAAGATGACTTACTCACCCAAAATGAACTCTGTCCTCCAGGCTACCATGGTCTTTTCTCTCCTAGAATAAATCGGAAAGGAGGAGGTCTAGCCCTTCTCTACAAATCATTCTTTAATGTTGAGCTCCTCGAAAAGGGCAGTCATCCTTCCTTGGAATTCATGCTAGCCTCAATAAACGACGAACTTCACCCACACCCTTTAGGCATCCTACTACTTTACCGCCCACCCACCCCCTGGAACAAATCCTCTGACTTAGTTCTTGAGACCATAACAAAGGCCTATCTAAAAATTCCAAAGGCTATTGATCATTGGTGACATAAACCTTCACCTAGAAGACAACACAAACAAGGACACAACTGAGTTCAAAGACTTCCTCACTTCCTTAGGCTTCACTGCTCCCCCGCCCACCCCTACCCACGAAAAAGGGCACTCCATTGACATCATTAGTTTTCTTGACCTGACTGAGCACAAAACTTCAGCAGACATGACCCGTTGGGACCATGTCCCCTGGTCTGATCACCTCCTTGGCTCTTTTTGCCTCCCTGTCTTCATGTCGGCCCTTGATACCCCAACCCGTGCCACAAATTTCATCTCCTACCGCAAAAAAATCTCAAGTGAATTATTCTGGTCCCAGTTTCTCAACAAATTCCCTCCTCTTCCCAATCACACGGACCCAGACTCAATCTGGCACAACTGGGTGACTCTTTCTGAAACCACATACCGTGCCCTTGCTCCTCTAGCCACTAAACCCATCTCCTACTCTCATAAGGCTCCCTGGTATCTCCCATACCACAGAGAATTAAAACAGAAATGTCGGGCCCTAGAACGGAAATGGAAAAAATCAAAATCCCCCCTAGACAAGCAATCCTGGAGAGAAAACATCAAATTCTACAACTCCGTGCTAAAAAAAGCTAGGAAGATCTACTATGGAGATAAAATCTCCAGGTCAAAAAACCAAAACAGTACACTGTTCCACATCTGGCGGAACCTAACTTCTAAAAACAACTCTGCCCCTCCCCCCCTCCCATCTCCGAATGACCTAGCCAAATTCTTCAACGAGAAGATCACTACCATAAAGAGTTCGTTCCCCTCAGCTATCTCCTACAACTCTCTTTCCCCAAAAGACTCTGACCCTATCCCTGCTGACAGATCTTGGACTACATTCGAACTAGTATCCGAAACCCAGATTTCTAAGCTCTGCCTCAAACTTAAATCCACAACAACACACTCCTGATTTGCCAAACAAATCCTAAACTAGAAAAAACAAGGAAGGCAACCAAGACACATCAAGGTCTGTGAGGGGGAAGCTCAAAGTGCCTAACTTGGCTCACAACTTGCAAACCAAATATAATGTAATATGTCAAAGAACATGTCACATTATATGATGTTATAGGGCGCTCTCAGTGTGAACCCTCAGTGATAGGAGCTCAGCTCCGACACTTCACTTCTGGGTCAAGGCCATAAGCCTCCACCCGCACACCATCATCGAGCGCCCTGTGTGTGCAGAAATCAAACCAATCAAAGTGAGTAAATGAAACTCAATACAAACAACCTGAGCGACCCCCATACAAACCCTGCCAGCCAAACCCCCTCAAAAAACTCACACAAAATCACAAACAGAGTCAAAAACCATACCAAAAAGTGAAAAACATATCCAAAAGAAACAATACTTATCCAAAACTGTCACACAAACGGAAAAACCACGCCAGGAGGTAAGGTTCAACCGCGCTGGTTTCGGGAGGAGCCCTTCTTCAGGAACCTGGCCTCCAACAGAACACAAGAAGAGAGGAAGGCTGGAGGGCGGGGTGCCCGGGAGGGAGAGCACACCGGCTAAAACAGATCCACAGGTGACATCATGCACGAACCAACCAATCATACAGTGCCAGCACTCAACACAATCAGCACCACAGAAAGGAGAAGGAAAAGGGGGAGGGAAAAAGAAACACCCACCAATAGGAACACCGCAATCAAAAAGAGTCCCCCCCACACACACACGCAAGCACACCACACACTGCATCTAAAATCCACTATCCAAAGGGAGCCAAAAACCCTATTAAACAATGGTATTCCATTCCACACTTTCGTTAAGGCCATTCGGCTGAACAGATTGTAATTGAAAAATCCAATATTGTTCCCTGAGATTCAGGTGAGCCTGTCGATCCCCCCTAAAGTCCCAAGGGACTTGCTCAAGCACGAACCAGGATAGGTCAGTAAAACAGTGACCAAAATCAGCACAGTGGGGTACCAGAGGGGCAGACTGAAATCCAGTACGGATCCGGCTTCTATGTTCTTGCAGTCTGACCCTGACACTTCTGCTGGTCCGTCCCACATAGCACAAACCACACGGGCAGATAATGACATAAACTACCCATTTAGAATCACACGAAGTTTGCGCTCTGAGGTGGTAAGTGCGTTGGGTCCGGGGATGTTGCCAGGTAGAAATTGACAAAGATGAATGACACATGTCACAATGTCCACATGGTTGATGTCTGCCCCCACTGTGGGCCCGACTCCTGGTAGCCAGAAGGTCCTTCAAGTTCTTAGAACGAGCAAAAGCGATACACGGGGTCTCCTTAAAAATAGTATGGTGTCCCAAAACATGCCAATGTTTCCTCACAATATTAGCTATCTGGTGGGCTTGATTGGAAAATGATATGACACACACCTGTTGCTCTAGAGGTGGCCGAATGACAGGAGCCCTTAGCAATTCAGGGTTAGCATAGCGGGTTCTACGGTACGCTCTTCTAATAATCCATTCAGGATAGCCACGAGCCTTAAAACGCAGAGACAGAGCCTTTGCCTGAGCCTTATACTCTCTCAATGATGAGCAAATCCGACGAATCCTGAGGAATTGCCCCACGGGCACCGACTGGCGCAACCGGGCAGGATGGCAGCTGGTATAATGTAAATATGAAGTCCGATCCGTAGGTTTGCGAAACACAGTAGTAACCAGTTTACCCTGCTCTTTGCTAACCCTGGTATCCAGATAGGTGACACTGCTTGTATTGACTGTGGCAGTAAACTTTAAATGCCTATCAAGAGTGTTAAGCCAAGTCAAAAACTCATAAAACCTGGCCTTGGTGTCAGTCCAAATAAGGAACACATCATCAATAAAGCGGAGCCATATGGCGATATGGATCATCCATGCAGATGGATATAACAGACGTTCCTCAAAATTTGTGACATAAAGATTAGCCACACTAGGGGCCATGGCTGTACCCATGGCTACCCCGTGCGTTTGGAGATAAAACTCCCCACGCACTTCAAAAAAGTTCTTTTGTAACACCAAGGTGGCCAATTGCATGAGGAAAGCTTTGGTTATACGATGGTGAGGCCCCGTAGATAGATGATGTTCAACAATCTTTAAGGCTTCAGTCTGAGGTATATTGTTATATAAAGCTTCCAAATCCATGGTTACCAGAAGATCGGACTGCTGCACCTGGATAATATCAATTCTATTGAGAAAGTTGGTGGTGTCCAATACAAAAGACCGTGCTTGAGCAACCTGGGGTTTCAAAAAATGGTCAACCATTTTAGACAAGGGTTCAAGGATGGTACCCCGGAGCAACACAATGGGTCTACCCGGGGGGTCGTTGAGAGTTTTATGAATTTTGGGTACAGTGTAAGAGTGGGGGTTGCGGCTGGGGGCCTGGGATAAATATTTGGCCTCAGATTTAGTGATAATGTTATTCTGCAGTGCCTCCTGCACCACAACTGCAATCTCCTGACGCAGAGCGGGGGAGGGATCCCCATCAAGTTTAATATACCAGTCTGCGTTGGAGATATGCGCATCCATCTGAGCATTGTACTGGGTCAAAGATTGAACGACCACAGCTCCGCCCTTATCAGAGGGTTTGATATCCAAGTCAGGGGTATCTCTAAGGGACTCCAGAGCAAGCTGTTGCACCCTGGTCATGTTTTTTAGGCCGAGGATCCAGGCGAGGCCCAAGGAGACTGTCTCGGGGCCTCAGGGGTTATCCAGACCGCAATACAGCCCAAACATACAACCTTCCAGTAACTCATTCGCAAGCAGCGAGGGGTCCTTAGTGGTCAACATATCTGGGGTTGCCCTCTCCGATGCACAGACTCAAGTGCTGGAGAAGGGACTGTCTTTTGTTCCCACTACTGGGTTGGATCTTTTTACAGCACATAGGGATATGGCTCGGTTTGTGAGGGGTCTCCAGATCAAGCTGTTTTTCTCTTCTCAGGTGGGTACCCGGGATGATTCTTTATTCAGGGTCAAATCTCATTGGACCCTCCCGGGGCCCATGGATGCTCATATCAAAGTATTCCGTGATTTGATATTACGTGATATTGATCAGCTTGGACAGGTTCCTCCTGGTCGTCACTTTGTCAACATGACCAGGGTGCAACAGCTTGCTCTGGAGTCCCTTAGAGATACACCTGACTTGGATATCAAACCCGCTGGGCCTTGGGCACATGGTCGGGTTGGGCCCATGTGCCTCAGGCCCCGCCCCCAGGAGGGACCTAAGGCTCCCAGGCCTATTCTGATTGGCCCAGGTGCCTTAGGCCCCACCAGTAGGCGGAGCTTTGGGACGGATGGGCCAATCCGGCCTCATTCCGTCGTTGGCTGCCTGCCGGACAGGCGGGTTTGGCTCCCGTCTGTCCGGCCAACTACACAAAGGTACGGGGAAGGCGGGTGGGGGTGTCGTGGGGGTCGGCCAGGGGGGTCGTGGGTCGGTTGGGGGGGCGGTCGGAGGTTCTTGGGGGGGGGCGGTCGTTGGGGGGAGGGGCGGTTTGCATCGAGGGCAGGAGGGCCTGGGATCCCTCCTGCCCGTAATGTAGTACGGGGTGGGGGTAGGGGGTCGCTGTGGCCAGGAGGGTTTGGGCTCCCTCCTGGCC